>NW_027509193.1:26027500-27227500 GCF_051911475.1 Siphateles boraxobius | reverse complement strand
GGTACCTGTTGATGGCCCATGCATGCAGGGACCATAACTCCGGGCCAGGATGCCAGATCGAGCCCTTGGCCTGAGAGTGGAGGTCTTTCCTCATCGGTATTGGCCACGGGGCAGTGCTGATCAGCTGCATCAGGACTGGGAACCAAGCCTGGTTCGTCCAGAGCGGAGCCACAAGCAGCACTGAGCATCCGTTTTCCCTGATTCGTTCCAACACTTGAGGCAGGAGCGAGATGGGGGGGAAAGCATAGAGAGGGCAGCGGAGCCAGACGTGGGCCAGCGCATCCCTGCTTTTGGAGAAAAGCTTCGGACAGTGAGCGTTTTCTTGGGACGCGAAACGGTACACCTTGAAGGTTCCAGAGCTGAGACAAATTTCAGATCAACCTTGAGGTGAAACAGACCGGAGGCCCATGCCCGAGGTGGAACTCGCGCTTTTAGCCATGACTGCAGTGGGCGCATGCGAAGCAGACCCAGCTGGAGTACCGAAGATGCTGAGGCCATAAGGCCCAGCATTTTCTGAAACCTTTTGAGTGGGACTATAGTGCCGCAGCGGAAGGATTTCGTGGAGCGCTGAATGTTCAGTCCGTGCTCCGGCGACAGGCGTGCCGTCATAGACAGCGAGTCCAGTACTGTGCCCAGAAAAGAAATGTTCTGACTGGGAGACAACTTTTCGCCCAATTGACTGTTAGACCCAGGTTCTCGAGATGCTCGAGTAATATGGTCCTGTGTTCTATGAGCTCTGAGCGTGATCGAGCTAGAATCAGCCAATCGTCCAACTAGTTCAAAACTCGCATGCCCCGAAATCTCAGTGGTGCGAGAACTTCGTCCATGCACATCGTAAATGTACGGGGTGACAGGGACAGGCCGAACGGCAGGACTGTGTATTGATATACCTGGCCCTCGAAGGGGAATCTCAAGAAACACCTGTGACGTGACGCTATTTGTATTTGAAAATAAGCGTCTTTCAGATCCATTGACATAAACCAGTCCTCCTGGCGAACTTGCGCAAGGATTTTCCTGGTTGTAAGCATTCTGAACTGGCGCTTCACAAGCACTCTGTTCAGTTGCCGCAGATCTAGTTAGGTCTGAGACCCCTGTCTTTTTTTGGTACCAGAAAATATCTGCTGTATACACCCCCTTCGCTCTGAGATAAAGGTTCTATTGCCCCTTTGCTCAGTAGTTTCGCTATTTCGGCTCAACGTAGGTGAGCTACCTCGTTTTTTACCGTAGTTTCGACGCGCCGTGTAACGGCGGGTACGTCGAGCGAACTGCAGCGAATAGCCTCTTTTTATAGTGTTCAGCACCCATTCTGACACCCCGGGAAGCTTTGCCAACGCATTTGCATGAATAGCTAGGGGTTGAATGAGATCTGGGCTCTGGCCGCAACGTAGTGGCGACCAAAGAGCTCCGGTGTGCTGAAACGTAAACACTGTGTTTGCAGTGTTCGAGGCGGGGGGCGTGCTGATCACAGCGGGAATTCTAGATTATACAAGTCGAGCTGATGTTGGTAGGGGCATGCCGATTTGAAACATTGTGGAAAGACTGATCTATATTATTGATACCACACAATATAGGCCTAAATAACCTATAGATATCAGTGAGAGGAAAGAAAGTCTGCAGTTAATTATAATTAATGATTTTGCAAGCTATTTTAACTTTACATGCTGTATTTCATTTGGGAATGATTTTGCTGCACGGCACCACTGCTGTTGTCGGACTGGTTGCAATGTTTCACACTTTTTGGACAAATTAACCTACAAATAGAATATTATTCTGCATATTAAGTGACACATGACACATTTAAAATGATAAAAAGTAAAAGCAAAAGATAAAAAACAACAACAACCAAAACTGACACACTTCAGCTTCACTTCAACTGTTGAAAGAGAGATTTGAATGGCTTTGATTTCTTCACATTTTTCAGCTTTCCTTTTCCATTTTCCCCAAAACAATTATTAAACATACCACATACAAAGACATTGCAAATCAATATGTGTGTTTTATTGAAGATTTAAGTGGTTAGCACATCATCAGGCTAATCGATTGAAGAGGAACTCACCGGCTAAAATTTATGGACACGGGTTCCATTTTGATTAATCTTTCTCCACAGTTGGTAATAGCTCTCTCAAATAATTAATGGTCTAAAACAAAAGAATTGCGCTTTATTCAGTGTTTCAAGAGCATTGTATGAGTCTTCACGCTGGTCTATGTGTGCGTAGGTGTATGTACAGCTTGCTTAATGGCTGTGCTGAGGAAATGGAGGTAGTGCAGTTAGCACAGAGGGGAACATACAGTATAATTATAGTGCTAGTGGTCAGGCAATTGCCTCCGTAGGTGTAGTCAAGAGGAACTGATGATCACACCTTAGCATTAGTTGTCTGCTTAGTGGGTACCTGGTTTATGACCTTAAAGCAATCATTTTAACCTTTTGGGATTTGCTTGAATGTAATAGCTCAGTTCTGTGGCTGTAAATCAAAAGAACAATTTATCCAAAAATTAAAATTCTCACCCTCATGTTGTTCCAATCCTGGGCTGCGTTTCCCAAAAGCATCGTAAGCCTAAGAGGATCGTAAAAACGATCGTACGAATGATCTTAATATTACGGTCTGTTTCCCAAAAGGATCGTAACTTAAGTAGCACTCGAAAATCATCGTAGATCTACGAGTGCTCTGGAGTAATCGTAAATCCCCAAGTGCATCGTACGAAGACAGAGTTATGAGGTCACCTGCAGGACAACCGGCACATTACACATTTAACTTTATTCAAGTGCAATGTGATTATAATATAAGGTTTTGATTGTACTTTATTGTACACTTTATTACTCGTTTTTTGTTTAAATGAATTTATAACTAAAATAATTAAAAAGGGCAGAAAACAACAACAAAAAAATAAATAATTTAATCTAATAATTTTAATCTAAATTAAATGAATGAACAAAAAATAAATAAAAGGTGTAATATGCTTCAAAGACTGGGGAAATAGGATGAACTAAAAAAATATGTCAATGACTTGCTGACATGCACGAAGACGAGCCATGTAGCCTGTTTCTTGGTTGGCCATCATGTGGTCCCATGCCATCTTTGTCCTTCTCTACCTCTTCATCCTCCTCCCTGTTAAGGACACTCTCATATATCCTGACTACAACAACAAACATTCTCAAATTATCATGTTCTCAACATTCTCAAACTGCTGAGATGTTGTGGCTACAGTCTGGACAACAGAAGATGGAGGCTGAGGCCTGGGAGGTTTGTTTGGAGGACTGGGAGATGGTAGATGCTGGGAGATGGCAGATGAAACTGATGGTTCCTCTGAGCTCAGGTTCAGTTACTCCTACTCCTCCATGGATGTCAATACCACCACAAATGCCATCTGAAGCACTTGTGCCAAGTATTGACAAGGCCTTTTCTTCCTCTGATGTGAGAAGGGGGAATCATTGGTCCCACCACCTGTTTTATTAAATGTTGTCCTTTTCCTTTTAGCAAGGCTGGCAAAGTCCTGCCACTTCTTCCTGACCTCCTTCCCTGAACTTTTAATGCCCCTAGTTGCAGTCGGTTTTGTAGCAATAATCTCCCAGATTTTTTGTTTTTGTTTTATTTGTATGACTGCCCTTAAACCTGCTGAATAAAATATGTTGTATAGCTCCACCTCCTCTAAAATGACATTAATCTCCTCTTTTCCTCCAAATTTTCTTTGTTTTTTTTGGTTCAGCCAGTTTGCTGGTGTCTCCACCCATAGGTTTGTGCTTTTATAGATTATTGGCCTCGTAGAAAATGCACATCAGATGAAAACAATTAGGCTATACATTTCAAAATACAAGCTTGTGCTACAATTACCAGCGTGACATTTCAGCTCTTGACAAACGTACAGCGACTCTAAGTAGCACTTAAAGCACAGCTGCGCAGGATCGTGCTAAGTGCATTTTTGTGAAACGCACGTGAAATGAACACGAACGTTCGTAAAGTCGCTCGTAGAAAATGCTCGTAAGTGCTAAGATCCATCGTTATCGGGAAACGCAGCCCTGGTGTGTTTCCTGTACAACAATGTAACTCGCTGATTAACTACCATAGTATGATGCGTCATTAGGGAAACTAACTAACTAGTCACTATTATTTCCCGAAACCGCATGGTCGCACGTCTGTCGTTTGAACCACATTGGTTCAACAATATCGACCTTATTCCTACGCCCCATGAAGCTTTACGCGGATTATGGGTGTTACTTCGGTTAACCTGTAAACAGTCAGTGAAAAGGCTCGCTCTATGAACGCAATACGTAAAAAAAACCATCGAACATTAAAAGGAAATTTAAAAGTGTAAAATCATAAACAAGGTATTTTCAACAGACCATGAATAAACCCAAAAGCACGATTCTTTCCACAACAATAAAGGATGGGTTAAATATCACTGTAGTAATATCTGTATTATGTAACATATGTTGCCTTAATCAAAAATGTTCATTAACTTCAGCATTACGTGATACTATTTCAAAGTGATTTCCGTCATTTTGACAGATTATAAATTGTATTTACCTGTGAAAACAAACCTGGAAAGAGACGTGAGGAATTGAGGAGAAAACTGACAGATTCTTCCAGTGCATTCCAGTGAATTATTAATGGAATATATCGCAAATTAAATTCGGGAGAACAGACCACAAATCTGCAGTATATGTTGTCCTTTTACATACTTTTACAGCAGATTGCAAAGGGAAAAAAGAAAATAATAATGAGGAAAAGTAAGCAGTGACTGAAAAGAGCTCTTGCCATAGATATTCTTGTCACGTTAAAATACCAAGTGTAACGTTATTCTCATGATGTCTGAAAATAAATCATGAAGGATAATTGACAGCTCATCCAGTCAAACTGATGGATAAGCTTTATTTGTATGGCAACCTTGTGATTTGAAATGATTTGTTTCAGCCTTTTTGAATGGAAGTTCCCCAAACCGGAAGTGCCATCCATAATTCAAAACGCAGTAAGCTCGTCAGGAATAAGGTGAATAGGACTTTCATTAATGATGTCACACGCAGGTGGAGGAGTAATAACTTCTGCTAATCAATCTATTCATGATCTCCGAGATCCAGGTGTATCGAACATGGCACCTATATGCCTACTTCACTGTTTTGTCCATGTCATTTTGCTTTATTTGATGTTTGATACATCCCTCATTCGTCATACTCCAGAGTTCCCTTGCACATTTTATGCACATGTGCACCCTTCAAAAAACGGCACTGATGGTTGGCATGCTAAAATATGTAGATTAAAAGCAGATCTATTTAAGTCCACATGTCATTTAACAAGAAACAAGTGCTTCTAACCACTGGCCGAGAGCTGTAGCTCCAACCACTTAAGTTTGCAATTCTAATTTGCAAATGTTCATTGGAACCCCTTGGTTCTGTGTTGGTAACTGTGGAACTTGTGACCATAGTTGGCTAAAATGCTTACGGGAAAAGCGCCCCTGTGTTATGTTGCTTCTCCCGTGGAACAAGAAATTAGATATTTAGCAGAATGTTCATGCTAATAATTTCCATACTGTGAAGCAACTCTGAACATCTCACTAGGTTTGAGATAAATAATGCAAAACATAATTTGTGATAAATTAGAATATGCATATATGGAATGTGCTTTACAGCGGAGGTAAGGTTTTCTATCCATTCCTCACACAAAGCTATTGACTTCAGAAGACTTTTATGTTTTTTGTTTTTGTTATTTTTTAAGCTGAATGGCTTTTGTTGTACTGAAAAGAACATCCTACTTAACATCTCATTTTATGTTACAGAAGAAAGAAAATGTTTCAACAACACAAAGTTGTGTGAAGGGGTGAACTATTCAATGATTTCAGTGTCCAAATATAGTTGTCAATGAAGCATTACAAGAGATTTAGCTTAGAAAAATCCTATAGGCTACTCAATGCAAACTAAACTGTGAAGTTACGCAAGATGTTTTAAAACATCCCACCAGTCAAACACGGAGAGGCCAACATCCTGCCTTGACTTTAAAAAGTAGCCGAGTTTGTATCATCAGAGGAGTCCATTATCTGCTCCATCTCTAGCTGCAAGGCATATTTAATTGAAAGGAAAAAAGGCAGAGGAGGGAATGAGTCAGGTATTTTTCACTCTTTTTGCTCCTCCCTCCACACTCACTCACTTTTCAATCTGTTTTCCCCTCAGCATCGTGAGAAGGGGATCACTTTGACGGCGAGATGTGGGTGGATGTGTCTGTGTTTGCGCTCACAGAGCCTGCGTGGTGTCACAGAGGTTTTGGAATCCGCCTCAGTGCTGGGGTGGGCTGGAAAATATGGAGAGAGAGAGAGAGAAAGAGAAAGAGAAAGAGAGAGAGAGAGGGATAGAGAGAGGGATAGAGGGAGGGAGGAAGGGAGGGAGGGAGGAAAACATGCTGGCAGCCTCTTCACAGACAGCTGCAGACTAGTGGGCGACCCGGTGAGAGTGTCCTAAACCTGTGCCAACGGAAGGGAGAAAAAAACAGGATGGTGAAACACAGTAGAACTGATCCATGCACAGATAGACACTTCCTTTAAGGTGTCAGATTACATCACTCTCACACTCCCTACTTTATAAAAAATGTTTTAGTTAAATTCACTTTTTTGTGTTTTTGTCTCAATTTTACAATAAATAAATAAATACATGAATGTAGTGCCATTTCAGACTGTATATTCTATATAACTTGTATAATGTTGGTATACCAGCCTAATTGAACCACAATTATCTGCTTGATACCTTTAAATCTATTGATATCCACCATGATAATTAGCATAAATAATCATAAAATATTTTTTTTTTCAGCGCCTGTGGCCATTAATCAATTATGGATAGACAGAGATGGTGCACAGAATAACCCACAATATAAAATACCACAGAAGTAGAACACATATTACATTAGAACAATACAGCAAACATGAACTTAATAACATAAAATACAGCAAAACAATGCACAAGAATAATTAAGTAATAATAAAAATAAGTAATAACCTGGAACCTTGATTATACAGTTCCACCGGATCTCAAACTGTGGTACAGAGATTAAAATTGACAAAAAGCAGCAACATTGACGTCATCGACTGATTAATTAACATTTAACAATAAATAAACTGATTGTGTTAACATTAAGTGTTTGGCAAAAGTGTTTCTGTCCCCTCTCTTCACAGTCAGCTCATTTAGGTTCATAATTAAAGTAGATCCTAAATTAAAGCAGTAGTGAAATACAAACAAAATAGCAGTCTGGCAAAATTATGGATCAGTAAAAGTGAAGCTGTTTAAGTTAGAGTAAAACTAAGGCTATAAAAAAAATACTGCTTAAATGCTACAGTTCAAGGGACTTAAATGAATGCTTTGGAATCACAGTAACATGGTACTTTTGTTAGTGGTAGCTTAGCGTTTACTCTTTCACAGGTGCACTGTAAAAATATCCCACTGAATTGATGGTTAAAAAAAAAACGGCCATAAAAATATTGTCAATCAGTGCATTTAAATAAAAAATTGAGATTTTGGTAGTTTTAGCACCGATGTTAATTGGTATATTAACATTATATCTCTTAATGAACCTTAATAATTTAGCAGGCACAACAGAAAGCCTCATGATGAATAAGAGTTCATAATAAGTTACATGCCAATACTCATAGACGTTGCACAGGGTTATACATACAAAGACAACACACTATTAACGTAATACACGGGACACTAAAATAATGCAGCAAACATTCAATAAATAACAGAAAACGTAACACAAAACACCCTATGCAGTTTAAGAAAAATAAGAAAAAAATATTTATATAAAGTCATATGTGGTGTCATGCAGGGACTTCTGGGAATGTTCTTTTATTGTTTTCACCACAAATTAATAAATAGTTTTTGATAGTTAAACCTTTAATTTTGCAATATTCTACAGTATAATTACATATCACATGATTTTAAGCCATTTACAGTTTTTCCACCCACAACTTATAGTTAAAATGTTTTTACAGTAGCATTTTACAGTACTCTCTGAGTGTTTGATATGGTAATATGACAATGTTGATATGTTTGGTCTTGGTGGAATTGATCTGCTACACTGCTGCTGTTGTTGGTTATTGCTGCTAGAGAGCAAGTGCGTACGGGACTTGCTACTGCCCATACATACACGACAGGCTGCTGTGAACATGAAACATGCTGCTACTGTACAATATAGCGTACATGAATTACCCGTAGCAGCTCTATACAGGTGGAGCTGGGGAAGGTGGATGGTTTCTGAAAGCACGCTGCACTGCTACAGCAAATGCTGACCCAGTATTAGAAGGATGAGCAGCGAGCTCATTGGCTACTGATATAGCAGGAACCAATCAGCTGTGCCATATAGAGAACAATGTGATTGCAAGCAGATTGAGTTACGGATCTATCAGCCTGTGCCATCAAGAGTTTCATGACAAAACTTTGTATTATTCTGTAGAAATGACAAATGTTTTTTTCTTTAACAGCCCATGTGGATTTTTGAAAAACAGGAAAGTGAACATCAATGTTTTATACAAATGTTCTCCTCAATTGATACACACATTGGCACTCAAGCATGTGTGTGTTTGTTCTTCCACACTCAGCCTATTCCAGCTTGATTCCTTAGGCTTAATTGAACAGCACAACAGCATGGAGGATGTTTAATGTACAATGAAATCAGGTCGTTACAATATGGCCATGATATAGAGGAGGCCATATTCTGTTGAATGTTTATATTATCAATATTGACTCATAAATTTGTCCTAGGACAGCAGGGATAGTAAATTATGGCTTGCCACAGGCGCAGCGATAGATCCACTTCTCTCCTCCGCAGGTAGATGCATAGCAGCAGCGTGCCAGTGCAGAGGTGAAAGGATTGTTGACTGCATAAGCGAGTGCTCTGGCAGGAAGTCAAAGGCGCCTGTGGTTTATCAGGCCTGCTGCCAGCCTGGCAAATAAATGCCTTATTCCCATGCATGCATTGCATTCAAATGCATTTGAGCCTCGCGTATACCCCGAACCGAATCCAGACCCTTCTTTCAGAGTGCTTCCTGTCTTCTCAAGCCCTGTAATGCGCCATTGTGCGGAGCATAATGCCACTGACTGCTGACCAGACAGCGAGAGTGATTCCAGAAAATGCTATCACACCCTGATAAGCTATTCAGCTAAGAGTAGCCAGACGTCAAATCATTCCCATGGGCGTCAATGGACACAAAATTGACAATGCGGAGACTGGAGACTCGTACACAATCAGGGAGGCGATTGAAAAGAAAAAGAAAGAAAAAAGAAGAAAAAAGGCCGCCCTTTCATCTAGCTCTGAATATAGATAGGACCAAATGGGTAAAACAAGTACATGCTATATTTGCCAGCCAATACTCGTATATATAAAGGGAAGCAGGAAATTTCATCTTTAGCTGATGGACAAGGAACAAGCTGGCAGTAATGACCCAAACCCTGTGCACAGGCACTTAGCCAATTTTAATTATGCATGCCATGCGTCCACTGCCCAAATAACCCTGTGTGCTTGTTCCTTGTAAGTGTATCAATCTGATGCAAGCACTATTTACAGCCATGGAGTAGGGCGGCCCTTGGGGACATAACTCCCGACTTGGGCTGCAAATGGCTTGAGTAACCTAAAAGTACAGAAATCAGACATCACACTCTGCCTCCATGCTGCCGCAAATAAGGGCCCTCTATTCCGGAGTCTGGGGAGAGAAGAGGCATGTCACTGCTGGCAGAGAAGATGTTGTTCTTTTGTAAAGCTTTTAGAGTCGGTGGTGTGTTTAACCCAGCAGTTGGGACGCAAGCTGCCACTGCAGGGTCACGATGCATGTTGCGTGAGTCTGTATATGGTTTTGAGACTGTGTGCGTGTGTGTATACATACCTGTGTCTTGTCTATATCAGAGCCGGTTTTGGAGCTGTACTGGAACTTTGAATGTAGAGCTGCATGACTCAACCAGATGCCTTCAAGTTTCTTTGGCCTCCTGGACAAATCCGGCAGCTAAATAAAGTCAGAAGATATTTCTGTGCTCGAAAATGTCCCGCTCACTGTGCAGTGGTGTTAGAATAATGATTTTATTCCTTTAGGTCTGTCTCATTTCTAAAATGCATGCACATTTTAAGTTAGTAAACAAATAATCTGTTAGTATGATCATCAGAGCAGTCCTAAACTTTGCTATTGCCATGACAAAGTATACATTTCATTGCATAACACTTTACAATAAGCTCACATTGATTAAAGCTTATAGGTATCTTGAATTAACAATGAACAATATTTTTTAACAGTGTTTATTAATCTGTTAGGTTAATATTGATAATAAATAATATTATTGTTTATAATTATATAATTATACATATATTTTTGTTAATTTTTTAATTCATGATACAACTAATTAAATTTTACAATTTATTTGTATATTTAGAATTAGAAATTAACATTAACCTTGATACTGTTTATTGTTTGATGTTATCTATTAAAGTAATATTGAAATAATTAATTACAGTATTACAATTGATGTTGTCAGAATTTGGAATTGTTTCATAGTGTATGTTTACACGACAACCCCTGTATGTGAAAAACGCAAAGGAAAAACGTTCCCGTTTTTAGTACAATGACAACATTTGTGAAAATGTTTGCCGTTCACACGTATCCACGAAAATGACTAAAAACCCTTTATTATTGATGCCAGGCAAGTAGTTGGCGATGCCACTTTGTAAAGAAACACAACACGCCTATTGACTGAACAAGTAATACACATGATGTCACCTTTTTCACAAATTTGTGTTTTTGTATGCGTTGAGATGATAGCGATATCTTATTTTTAAAAAACAGGTTTTTTTGAAACCCGTTTTCAAAAGTTTGTGTTTTCAGGCCCCCAAAATGTGTGATATAAATGTGCCCTTAATTTGCATTTAGGATGACAATAATAATAATAACTTATTGCTATTTATCCATATTTTGAATATTAATTTAATAACATTATTGATAATTTATGTGTACATGCATTTATGGCACATTAAATCTGTGCAACAATAAACCGTCATTTAAATGAACTTTTTCATGGTACATATGGTGAAATTGCATCCATGCAGCATTAAATGTAAATACACTTTTTTCATGGTATGTCCGCTTCAGATGCACCTTCGATGGCGCCTTTGCACTGTGAGTATGGCATGATGAGTTGGATTCATCCAAATGACAAAAATAGATTGATGTGATCTTCATGTCTTGTGTCTTATGCATATAGCAGTGTAAGATAAACAAATATTGAGAGGAGCTTGCTAAGCACCATTACTACAATTGCTCATACTTTGGGGTAGAAATGTAAACTCATTACATTTACATTTAGTCATTTAGCAGATGCTTTTATCCAAATCGACTTACAAATGAGGAACATCACATGCAATTTATCATACAAGAGCCAGCAACTCTTGTAGTCCCACAATGCCAAGTAGTAAAGAAGCTAGCAGAAGTAAAGGTGCAGAAAAGGGCAAAATATAGAAGAGAAGAAGACTTTTTTAAATAGATCTTATTTATAGAATGTGTGTTTGTTTTAGAAGGAGAAGATAAGTGCTTGCAGAAGAGATGCTATTTCTTGAAGATTGTGAGTGGAGGTTTGGAAGCTCAACCAACTATGCTTTCCAGTAACCGGTGTCTAGAAACTGTGTTTATTTCTACAAACGTTTAATTTTTATCAAAGATTGAAATGCCTCAACTGTGAAAATGACTGTGAAAGTCTAAGCTCCACCAATTTACCAAAGAGATGTGTACTTAACTGTCTCAAAGGAAGCACAGTCTGTGCCAAACTTGTCCGCTGTCACTGCATATTCAGATCTATGTAAATGTAACTCCTACGTAATGGACTGCTGTTACCTCAGAAAGTGAACTCGACATGTTTATGTAAATTATGGTTCATCACACACCTCAAAAGATGCAATGATTTCTTTCCTATTGTTAGAATGAACACTTAAAGTTTAAGGCTCTGCAGTCATGATAACCCAATGTTATTCTTTCCACTGGCTTGTGCTTTATACTTGTTGGTAAAAGCCTTGATATTTCTATGTTTGCTACATTGTTCTTGCTGTGCTTTTACAATTTCTGCTGATGTCGAGGAATGCTGCACAACTGAAACTCACAGGGAACGTTACATATTCACATAACTTACATTGCCGCTTAACATTTATGCAGGCTGTCATACTGTTGCATTATTCATGAGACTTTTAAATCCAGAGGGAGGAGCAAGACAAAACACTTATCAAAGACAATCCACCTTTTTTTTCCTAACTCTTTTGCAGAGTGAGGTGGCGGGAGAGGTGACAAACTGCTTGCGTGTATTTACAAATATGCACATATACAGTACGACACACTCACATAAACAGACTTAGCCCATTCAGTCCATTGGATTCACCATTCATTCATGGAATGTAATTCTCATATTTTAAACACAGTAATCCTCTAAACATGGATTTGCATAATGCAATTTTGACAATAATAGCTGATAATTAAAAAAAGAAATGGAACACTAACAATTACATTTCACTTTCAAATTGAAAGTCCCATGCATTTGCAGTTGCGACTTATGGAAATATTAGAGGTGCCCTACAAAGAAATATCATAGAAGGCCCATATGGCATGGAAATCTGTAATCAATGAGCACTTCACACCACCAACGGCAATCATCCACATCTGCTGTGAAGGAAAAATGTTGAGTCACTTAAACAAATGGCCTACCATTGCTACTACGGCACTTAAATCACGCATTTGAATAAACCTGTACCTAAGAGTATCTCATCTTTCTGACATTTCCCAAGGAATAGGAGGACAGCTGCAGGCATCTGTCCTATAGTCCAGATGTTAAGATGGATCTGCCACGTTCAGGGGTGGCAGATGCTCCATTATATCGACTGCCACTAAACATTTCCTCTTCTGAATTATAACTAGCCTCCTCTTTCTTCTCGCCATCTAATAGGCTTAGCAAATAAATGGAGGATTTGAATAAATCACAACCAATAACTCACCTCACAGCCTGTCTTCTCCTCTCCCCAAAACCCATTTACGGACATTAGAGTCCGCTCTCTATAATATTGACAGCTATTTAAATATTTAGCCTTAGTTTAGACAGCTCAGTGCAAATATAATAAAATCACATATACATGCTTTGTAGACTGATTGTAGGTGAATGGGCAATTTGCAGAGTGTCTGAGTGCATCTTCTTCCCACCACACTGACTTCACGTTTAATCAGTCAGATTTTGCCATTCTGGTTTGCTCACTGGGATTTCCAATCACTGCAACTCGGATTCAGGCGGAATAGTTGCTTTGTGATATGTGCATACCTTAAAATTGTAAAATACATTTTTAACCAATTGTGCAGGATTGTTGATAAAAAAACATTGAGAAGCACTACAATGTGAATTGTCCATGAGCCCTGAACTGATATTTGCAGTATTATATTTTTTTTCCCTCCATTGAACGATTATAATATATATCAATATAATATTGATCCATTTATGGATCTTGCACTTTTTTTTCCGGCTGATGCAACTAAATCATTGTTACTAGCTACTCTGACATAGATTCTTGCACTATTCTGGTGCCACATAAATAAATAAATTATATATATATATATATATATATATATATATATATATATATATACAGTATATATATATATATACTGTATATACTGCACAGTGTGGTTTGATTAAAGAAATAATAAATTATTTTTTAGTGTATTCAAAGATTCAACGCCATCAGTATTGTCCAACTCTTGAACAAATGACTCTTATGAGGCAGTTTTTTTTTAAATGAATCAAACACATACAGCAAAATAATTGTCCAATTCCTGATCTAATGAGTTGATTCTTTTTAGTGAATCCAACAGCCTACAGCTAACTTTGAGTCTTAAAGTCACCACGAAACAAAAGTTGCAATGTTTTTTTGTGATATGTTTTTTTTCCCTCCCTATTGTGATGCATATCCAAGTGGCTTCTCGAACAAGAAAACATGAAGTATGGGACTTGATTTTGTCCATGGGGGACTTCACCATACTTAGAGATTGGCATGGTTTTATTTCAGTTAGGCCAATAGCTGGTATGATTTGCATTGAGAGATGATCTTATGGAAAGTGCCCCATGCCAATCTGGTGAAGGGAATGTGATGATGTGGGGTTATTTAAATTCCAAAGGCCAAGGGACCTTTATCCGGATGAATAGTGTCCTGGATAAGAACTAGGAACAGAATCATTATGATTCCCCTCACACCATTGTATTGTATTTAGGGACGGTTTACATGACACCGTTGTAAACTAAAACCATAAAACTTTTTATGCGTTTTGGCCATTCATTTACACGACAATAACATTTTGGGTGCCTGAAAACACACAACTTTTGAAAATGTGTTTCAAAGTGCAAGTTTTTGAAAATGTTCTCCATTTAAACAAAAAAAAAAAAGCAAATCTCTAAAGATAATGACATGCACATGCATAATACATGTTCAGTCTATACTGTTTCATCACCATCGCATGGCCTGGCAGTAGAATACAGCATTTTTAGTCGTTGTCGTTGACACGCAATGGTGTCGTCTGTAAGCGGCAAACTCAAAAGAAAAACTTCTCAGTTTTAAGCATATCGATGTCGTGTAAACATACCCTTAGGTTGAAGATCCAAATGCAGCTTTATTAGGACAGCACAGAATCGTAATCCATATAGCTATCAGGTAAAAGGTCAAACAATTCAAATGACCAACCGGGCAGAAAACACATGAAAAAGTGTATAATCCATAAAATAGGCAGAGAATCAAAAAACCAATACACAGGAAACCATGATAACGCTCAGAAATCCAGTGTGACAAGACTTTGCAATAAGAAAATGAACACAGGGTTTAAAAAGGCAAACATAAATGAGGTAATGATGGACAGGTGGCAGTAATCAGAACATGATCAGTCCAGGCAATGAGTTATGGGAACTGCAGGTTATATAGCGGTGCCCTCTGGTGGCTATCATAGGCATTCTTGCTCATTGGCAAGTTTTACTTGCACTTAATATTATCAAATGAACTAGCATACAGACCAATAGGTATTTAGTAGTAGAACTCTTCCATTCATTATCAATTAGCTGGAATTCATTAGAACGGATACAAATTACAGCCCTGTCCACCCTCCTAAATTAAACATAGTTCAACTATTATTAGTTTGAAAAAGCTAGTATACTTTTAAATAAAGTAAAAATTTGTGACAAGATGAGCACAGACTCTCTACGACATTTGCTGTGTTGCATAAAACTTATGAGGGATCAATTTACACCCCTTGTCTCACCCCCATTTGATTCTGTGCGATTGACTGATATACCTACAACAGGAATAGCAAGCATTTAACCTAACCTCGTCACATCAGCCTGCCCAATCTAATGAGCAGTCAGTGCTGACAGCCCCAGCCCTGCAGCTGTACGGACCGCTGATCCTCAGCAGGAACACACACAAAAGCATGGCCACTCTGTAGGTAATGCACGAGATCACCAGCGTCTCTCTACAGATGGATGCCCACTCAGTGCATGTGTGCTTCTTTGTGAGTGCTGCAGAAAGCTAGGGAACTTCATCCTCCACAATGCATCCATCCTGTGCCAGACACTTAGGCAGCAGCCCACAGCTCCCTCCTGCCCTCTTCTTCAAGTACAGCCCCCCAGAGAGTCAAGGCTACAAAGTATGAAGAATGGCTGTCAATCGTATACCTCAAAAGGTTTACCAACCTTAAATTGTGACTGAGTGCATTTGGAGGATGTGGTGGATTGGTGCTGTTCCCAAGAGTGCAGAAAGTCAATATGAAATTATGTTTCTCGTTCTTTTCCCTATCCACTCCCGGTATGATTACAGCAAGAAATTGTAAAATTGCATTTTACAGTAGTATGTGTGGACAAAGGATCGGAATTGCTAAGGAATTTAGTGATTATATTTCTGTTTTCTGTTAATGGTTCAATAACAGTTCCATTAATAATTGTTTAGCATTTTGAAGAAATACAATTAAAAACAATTCTTATTACATGCCCTTAGCAGTCTGTTGCAAAATTATGAGACCCTCGAAATATAGGGTATAGTCTAGAACGGCAGGATAGCTAACAGAGATACATTGAATAGAATTCTTTAAAAAATTGTTTGTACAGATTTTTAATGGCATTTCCTAAAATTCAATATTTAATCTTAACTAGATATTAAATTTGTCCATTCATTCACAAATGTGTATTCATTCACCCATGTGTGTCTTTAATTGAACAATTGGATCATATTAATTGGTCAATCTAGGTGCACTGATGACAGTGGTGTCACGAGACTGAAGTAGGCCTACAACATAACAGTGCATAACGGAAGAAATATAGTTTCGGGTAACTGATCTGAGGCAGATTAACGTAATAACACTGAGTCATAAGTGTTCATATGACTCGTTTATTCGAGAGTTGGACTGGACTTTCCCCCGTTGTATTTTGATTCACAACAAAGAACCAGCTTAGTAATTTATTCAGGAGTCGAACTACTGCTATGTTTTATTCATATACATTATAACGAACTGCATGATTCTTTCAGTATTTGACCACTTGCGCTATAGCCTATTTGAATAACTAAAATAACCGTCTTGTAAGAGTCCATTTTTGGCACTGCGCTGTTTTTGATTAACTAAAAAGAACCAGGTCTATTTCAGAGTCAATTCGCAATATCGGCCGAGATTTTTTTAGTAGTTAGATTTATTTAGATGTGTTTAGTAGTGGTAAAGCGCCGTTAAAAAGTAGTGCGTGTACGGTGCTCTAATGCACGTTCGAAAATCTTCAGCCGAACGAATGACAAAAAAATAAATAAACCGGTTCGAGTATTATTGTTTTGTAAATGTGTTCCTGCACAACAGGTATTGTGGTAGCTATACTTTGCAAGGTAGTAAATACTTTATATTTATATTGTTTGCCAAAGGTTTATTCTACATAGTCTACTCTATTTTGCTCCACGTGTTGCTTATATAATTCCAAATTCGAAAATATATATTTTTAAATGCTTTCTGCATACAATGATGTGTTCAAATCTCAGATCAGTTCTCTCACGTGGCACACAGCCCTCTTCCCTTCAGTGTCGAACCCACACCATTTATAGCCTCGCAGTAACCTACAATCTTATTATGAGATTTAACTTTGCCCCAACTGGACTTGGATGAGCAGTGCTCTAGTCCCGCTCCTCAACTCAACTAATAAATGACTGGAAATAGTTATAAGGCGCTGTCGCTCGCGATATGACAGACAAAACAACTCTGGCATGTCTCTGTCTGTGCGGAATACATAAAGGCTCTGCCTTGAATTAACCACTCGCTCTTTAATGGATCTTTGAGGATAGCGCTTGACGCAGTGAGGAGCTGCAGCTCTTTGTATTCCGAGGCCAAGAGGAACCTTGTGTGTGTGTGTGGTTTTTTTGTTTTCTTTTTGTTTGCTGTTTTTTTGTTGTTGCCCCCGTCCGATATCTACTGGCTCTTAGAAAATGTCAAGGGGATACATGGTGACATAGGGACCCCGGTTTGGTTACGGAGAGACTCTCGCTTCGCTCTGCGAAAAAGGTGAGTGAGAAATGCTTTGGAATGTCGTATCTACGTCGCTTCTAACGTTAGTTTTGTTGGACGAGAAATGAAACGAGTGCAAGTGTAGGCTGAGACATGTAAGTTATACGTGTGGCTTTTGTACACCCGCGTATTTGCAACAAATGCCTCGGTGTGACTTGTCTAACTTGTAAATGCATCGTCGAATCTGTTGAGTTTGACAGCGCGACTTAACAGACTCGAAATGAACACGAATTCGGTTCGTTTTGCACTAAGGCGTGATATCTACGTTCAAATGTGCACGCGAGTTGAGAGCGCGTTTCTTTTGGAGTCATTTAGTATTCTACATGGAATAATTGGACACATAATGACGTGATGAGGTCATATATGGAATTCTAAACTATATTAACCAAGGCAACACTATATGAATGTTAGTTCATGGGTTGTTGAACTCTAAACTGTCTCACTTAGAGATGTTACAGGACTAAATATCTCGTGCTTTCGCTAACATCTCCGGAATGTTTCAGGACCTTGGACAGCAGATAGGTTTAGTTTGCCGCTAGAGTTCGCCTTTAGCCATAAAAATGACAACTGATTGCCCCTTTCAGCCCTCAGTCGCCAGATTGTATTGAATCGCGTGAGTATATGTGCGATTTGTACATGGCAAATACACTTATCGTAGCTAATCGTATCCGTTTACACCAACGGAGCTCCGAAAGTTTCCCAGTCTAGTAGTGATCATCTTTTTCCATAATGGTCATAGCCATGAAAGTGTGCTGCTTACTGTATATCTAAAATACAATTGGTTTACCATTTGAATGTAGAGTTGCTGTTGAATGAAAAAGCCGTGCATGAGTTTCTCTCTGAGGACTGCACGTTAAGATTGCTAAATTAAGAAATCATTTGAAGCTAGTAGTTTAATAAATTATTCAGAGACATTATAATTGAGTTGAGATTGAATATATGACGCAGACATACTTTGGAGTAAATCAGAATTCAAATAATTATGGAGTAGTTGCAGTGATTTCATAAAACTTTGAGATCAAGAAAAATAACACTTTACAAATATACTCTGTTTAAAAAAGTGCTAAAGGGGTTTAAAAAGAAAAGACATGAAACACGACCAAACCTAATCTGTTTTATATGACTGTATACTGAGGAGTATCAGCATACATAGTTATCTGTGAAATGTAAGTGTCGCATGCTTTAAACTGTGAAATATGTGCATCCAATTGGATATGCGTTTTATTCATCTTGATTGACATAACTGCACAGTTACATGAACTTTGAGACTCACTCTCAGAAATATCCTAAGCATATTAGGTCACCGAGTAACACAGTTCATAATATGAGAAAAGAGCTTAGTCCGGCATGCTATTGTCAGAGCAGTGTATTGTAAGAACTTGATCATCAAACACAGCAATGGTGTCTAAGCTTGTAAGTAAAGCACATTTCCCCTTTAAAAGACACAAATGCATTTAGCAGGACAAACATGCACATTTGGCAGGCCAAAACTTTTTCATTGTTTTTGTTAAATGAAAGATTTTGTATTTTGAGACTGAGAAATTACTCTTCGAGTTCTCAAAACCCAAATGTTAAGATTTTAATAGCTTTTTCAAATGCAAAGTGCAAATGAACTTAATAATTTTGGTCTTACAGAGCTGTTTTATTTTGACTATAACAGGTTGCCTATCCTGCAAAGTATTGTTGTAGCCTAAAATAATCAATGTTATTCAACTGAAGCAGGCTTTTTCAACTTGTATAGACCCAGGGACCCCTTATCCAGATTTTGAGCCAGACCCTCAAAATAATAATAATAATAATAATAATAATAATAATAATATATATATAATATAAATGCTTAGCATTAGTAAGAAATTTAGAAATAGTCAATAGCTCTAAATGCCATGAACATGTACGTTGTATATGTTTCAAATATCTTAAAGACCATCTGGAGTACATTCAGGGTACCCTATTGAAAACCCTGTCGGAATGATTATTAATATTATTATTATTTTGGATCTTTGTGAATTTTGGTGAAATATCATTCTACAACCTGTACATAGATGACCGATGGTGAATCGCACTCTTTAGGCTACATCAGACACACTGAGAATCTCCACCCTCACTTTAGTTCATTGGTAAAAGGCAAATCTAAATCATTCTGGATCTAAAAATCAAATCTAAATGTTTCGTCAGAAGGATTTACTCAAGAGCTTTGCCTTACCATAACCTAACGTTCAACAAAGAGCTGCGTTGTTCAAAAAAACAAAAACATCATTTGCTAGATGTGTCTTTCTCTCTCTCTCTCTCTCTCTTTCTCTCTCTCTCTCTCTCTCTCTCTCTCTCTCTCTCTCTCTCTCTCTCTCTCTCTCTCTCTCTCTCTCTCACTCTTATCTTGATTATGCAGCTTGGAGATTGAGTCAGCTGTTTTGTATGCAAGGTGTCTGAGCCAGGCTCTTTGTGGAGGAGAGAGCAATCGTGCCGCGGATACAGAGAAAGAGAGAGAGATGGATAGACAGACAGATAGACAGAGTGAGCAGAAGATGGCAAGATGGGGGTGAAAAAACGGTATGTCTATATGTGCGGTGTTGGATTAGCACTCTCATATTAATATCATATTATCTGGCTTTATAAAAAGCATCCTTTATGCCTGGAGCACTCACATATGGCATAACAAATTATAAATTATGAAGTCACCCCAATGTGCTCACTTAGTACATAGAGTCATAAAACACAAGTGCAATTGTTGGTGATATGTGAGATAGAAGGCTTTTACAGCCCCACTGAGTGTGTTGATAATAGATAAAGACAGTTCTGAACCGATCATTCTGAGAGATGAGCGCCGTGATCCAGAGTACAGAGGAGAATAAAAGAGAATTTTTACATAGGTAAGGCAGAAGCAGACATTTATAGCAATCAAAACTATGAGATATTTGAAATTATAGCTTCATTATTATAATGTTGGTTTGTGTCTGTGTCTATTATAGCTGCGGTACAAATGGAGTATTGTAAGTAAGCTAATAAAATAACTACTGAAATAGTTTCAGTTTCAGTAATGTTAATAACTAAAATATAACAAGTATAATAACTTTTAATCAGATCTGTTACACTTTTCCAAGTTTTGGGGTTGGAAATATTTCATGCTTTTGTCCCTTATCCTCACCAGTGCTGCATTTATTTGATCAAAAATACAGTTAAAATGTAAAATTGTGAAATTGTATTTCTTAAAAAAAATGTTTTCTTTGTTAATATATTTTAACATTTAATATATTCATGTAAGGCTGAATTTCCAATGGCTATTACTCCAGTCTTCAGTGTCACAGGATTCTTCAGAAATAAGTCTAGTATGCTGATTTGCGGCTCAAGAAACATTCATTATTATCAATGTTGAAAACAGTTGTGCTGTTTAATATTTTTGTGCAAACCAGCATCATACATTTTTTCATGATTCTTCAATGAATAGAAAGTTAAAAAGAAAAGCATTTATTTGATATAGAATCTTTTGTATTATTATTAAACTTTCCACTGCCACTTATTATCACTTTACTGTAATGTATCATTGCTGAATAAAAGTGTGTATATATATATATATATAATAGATTACTAGATGTCTTACACTGCTGATGTTGATTATTGCTGCTGCTTCAGAGCATATATGGACTTAATACTTTTAATAGATACACGGACTGTGAGCATGTAATATATGCTGCTGCTGCATAAATAAACACATAAATCTCATATTAGATCTAGGCAGGGGAACAGGGGGAAGTGGAGGGTTTCAGAGGACCCCTGAAACCGCTCTGCAGAACTAGCTTAATGCAAACAACGAACCAGACTATATAAAAGTTGAGCAAGCAATCTCATTGGCTGCAGATTAATTATTCCAGATTACTTTAAGACATAGAGCATGCATCTCATTTTAGACATGCATGCTTTATTCATAAGATACCAATTTTACTTGTAACTGTATTTTAGGAAAGCTACAGGTGTAGGCACTTAACTTAGACATAAACACAGCGGATAGACCTCTTGGAATCATGCAGGAATGTGATATGACTATATGAGACTGGAAGGACCCTATTTTTATTCATACGCCAGTATCCAAGAACTGAGGCGGAGGAGGTTGAATAGGGGAGGAGGGGCTGTCCATGGTCCTGAACACCCATGAGAGGCTGTTGGACTGAAGTGCCATATTGGGCTTTGATTCGTTGTGATATGAAGTATGTACTTTTGATAGATATTTCTTGTTTACACATTGAGACGGCAGCCTTTTGATTTTAAATTGATAGGGATGTTGTAAGCCTGTGGCGATGTCCCTTGCGCTTCAACACACATTAGCAGCTGGATATGTCTTGTAGGAAACAAAGGTTTTACTATACCTGAATGCTTGAGGGCCTTCAGTACAGTGATATGGAGATTCAAGACTTGGTCTGTTTTTGAAGTTTTTTTTTTTTTCTTTTCACATTTTTTTTATCCCGAGCACAATAGCTCTTGGCAGTAATGCACTGCCGTGTTGGGAGAGACTGACTGGGAGCTGACAGAAAGTGTTAAGCCTTGGGACAGCTTGAAATTGACAAGTAATTAAAATTTGAAGCAAATGTTCAGAAAGGGGAACATGGAGGTTTCAGTGAGCATCCAGTGGTCTCTACAGTGAGTTAAATAAGTGACTGGAACTTGCAGATATGGCTGAAATTACAAAGCCGATGTCCTTACAGCCTTTGCCCTTGAGTGCTGTTTTATTTCAATTTAGCAAAGCAAAGATCGCACAGTTGTTTCGATTGTATCTCTTGGAAAGCACACATAAATGGCATTAACAGCTTCACCTTGAATCAGCAGCTTGTATGAGTCATTAACCACATGGCTAGCGATTACCGAGCGGTCTGGGCCATTCCAACCCTGCAAGCACCGAGGCAAAGTTTCCTTTGGAGATTGCAACTTTAACACTGAAGATGTCACTGTCAGTCGCAGCTGTATTAAATACATATGATGCTCTCAAAGCTATTAGGATAAGATAACATTGACTAAGTGGGACCAGTGTTTTGGAACCGTTGGTGAAACAGATGGTCCCTTTAAAGAACCTATGTGTAGTTAGTGAAGGCTACAGTTCTGGACAGTATATGCAAATTAGTTTTGCAATAGATTTGGATTCTTGCTTACAGCATAAACTGGTTGCAATTAAGTCCAAACTGTATTAAATATAACTAAATCAATATGGCTATGGCATGGGTCAATGGGGCTTATTTTGTCGAATCTATTAATTTATTCAAAAATACAATTGATAAAAAATGCAATTCATACATGCAATGACTTGAAAACAATTGTTCTGTGATTGAAAATGACAGACACACACACGCCCGCACACCCGCATATATATATATATATATATATATATATATATATATATATATATATATATATATATATATATATATATATATATATATATATATATACTTGAGAGAGAAGCAACAATTAGAGATTGTGTAAATACAGATACAGTATGCAAATTTTATTTATAGAGTTGTACTGTACATACAGTACATAATGCACTGTACATAAGTCTTCTGTTTCAGATGTATACCACATTATTACTATTATTGTTTATTTTACTTATTTATGTTTTTTCGTTAGTCTCATTTAAATGCCTGTTCTCATGTCATACATGTATTGTGACACGTCCCCAAAGCTAGGAGAGGTTTCGCCACAAAACACAACCACAAGAGAGACAGGGGCAGCATTAACAGAAACTGTCTTTCATTTAACATAAGGGATCCAAACTGGAACTTAGGTTCTTCCCGGTCTGGGGAAGACAGACAAAACGAAAGGCAAATTTGGTAAAGCAGAGGTTACAAGGTTAACTGTGTCTTTTCTTTGTCTTCAGCCAGTCTCACTCTAGGCCTCCCTGTGCTTCTTCACCTCGTCCTGGGGTTGTCTGCACCCAGAACCATCTCTCTCTTTAGTGAAGCACAGATCCCAGATTTATAGTGACCTCCATTGGGCCATTATTGGCTACAGCTGTGAGTGGTCCCATGTTTGAAGGGTGAACAGGTGGAAGTATTCATAATTGATGATTTTTCCCAGCTGGGACCTACTTCTTTGCTCCTGGGCTCCTTTCTCCAACATTGGCCTGCCACAATATGTATATACAGTATGTATGTATGCATGTACCAAGAGCTCCTTTAAAAACCACAACAAATTCCTCTTGTGTTTGCGCACACTTGGCAAATAAAATGAATTCTGATATCAGAAGTAGGCTAACTGTAAACACACACACACACACACACACACACACACACACACACACACACACACACACACACACACACACACACACACACACACACACACACACACACACACACACACACACACACACACACACACACACACACACACACACACACACACACACACACACATATATATATAAACACAATCATATATTTGTTGCCATACATTTTAAAATGTCAGGGTGATACAACTATCCTGATATCACAATTTAAAAGCCTCATTTACAGAATGACAGTCTTAAAAAAGGAAACTTAACTTAAATATTGTGTTATGAAATTATTTATTTGAAATAGAAATGTCATGTGGCGAAACCTATACAGTACATACAGCAAAAATAAAATAAAAATAAACAGGTAATTATATTATCATAGAGACAATTTATTTATTTATTGCAAATGGTGATTGCGATGTGTACAGTCGCATGTATTCAAAGTGTAATGAAAATATGTTATTGCTATACTTCAATTTTTTTCCATCTTTAGCACTTATATATTATTGACCAATACAATGAGACCAGTTTGAAGTATCTCTTTTCATTTATGTCCATTGCTAGACATTACTGTGCAGTTTGCTGTCGGCACTCTTACTATGGGCAAATCCTTTAGTGATCAGGCAGCACGTCCGGGAGCATAAGGGATATTGAACATTATCACAGCCCCCAGCGTGTCGTCATCATCCCTCCTGCGAAGTAATTAGAGGTCTGGATACAGAGTAGCATGGCTGTTTACCTGCAAAAACCATTAAAGCTGGTGATACATAACAGGTTTGTCAATGCACACTTCAGAGGTTCTTTTATTGATTAAGTTTTTGAGCAGCCAGCCACTCTCCTCAAAGAGTTCTCTCTCTCTTGCTCTTTTCCTCATTTGTGCTTGACTGATGAATATGCATACAGTGCATGGGGTTTAGGGGTTATAAGGCCAGTGTAATCATAAACCATTGGTGTATCGAAAATGTGTGATTCATGTGGCGCAAAGCAAAAGTTGTGCTTTTGGGGACATAATGTTTTTTTCTTTACTAACCACACATAAAGGTAATTTTCACAAAAATACAAACTTTTACATACATGCTGCTCACTTATTATTGTAGCACAGTTTGTGCTGAATACAGTGTAATCAGACTTTAGCCATTAAAAATGTTATAAGCCTTCATGTCAACCACCAGTCATTAGATTATTAGTAGACTGTCTGCTTAATATCTGCTAACACTTTATTTTTATGTTCCACAACAGGCATTCTACTGACTATATGTAACTTTGCAACTACATGTCAACTTATTACTAACATGAACCCTAACCTAACAGTCTACTACATCATATACATAATAAACATAATGAAAGCGAAGCTATTTGAGAAAAGCTTCCTTTTTTAATATAATGAATACAATTATTTATAATAAAAAAGAAAATCATACTCACCCAAATCTTTTGAATGGTATGAATGTATCACGTTTTCCCTAAAAAATATTAACAGCAAAAACTTTGTTTTCGACATTGATAATAATAAGAAATGTTTCTAAAATCCTATTAGAATGACGAATAAGTCAGGGTTCTTTAGTAAGGTTTCCATCACAGTGTCATTGTATTTAACAGGATCAATATTCTTGATCAATCTACATGTCAAGCAAGAGCTGACGTTTGCATATACTTCACACACTCACTGTAAAATTGCTTCCTATTGAATGAAATGTCCATATAGCAATCACTGTAATTAGTTCACATGGAAACTCAAGGCCTGTGCAATGACGCCAAAGCCAATATAATACTTGTGCGGCAGTCCAAATACACTGTCTAAGAGTATTTCAGGGTCGACTCTCAATATAAAGCATGAGTCCAGGAGTGTGCTCTTGTAGATTCCATGTGCAGTTCTTAATAATGCTTTTGGCTGGGTGGAAAAGCGTAGTGTCCTCAGGTGGTCCCTCCCTGAGATATACAAGGGCTTTCATACTCTTGTCATGATCAATACTTTCTATTTCTACTTTCTATCAAATCTTTTTGTGAATGAACGACATGCTGGCTCACTGTGAATGCTGTGTTTTTAGTTCGGTGACAGAGGCCATGAACTGTGAATTTAGTAGTAAAATGCACATTTAAAAAACCAAGTATGTCTTCTTACATTCTTAAACAACTCATATATTTATATATGTATTGTATTTGTCATATTGCGAAATCAGAGACTATCCAAATGCAGGTTGGATCCAAATGTAGTAGGTTTATTACATGAACTATCGAATACAAACAACTCAAAATCTGCAAAACAAAACTGCGAGTAAACAAAACTGAACGCACTAACATGACAGCTATAGAAAGACCTGACAAACAATGAAACATAAGGACTACAAAACTAGACACAGGAAACAGGAAACTAGAAATACATTTACAACATACAAGTCCAAACAAACAGGGGACATGTAACAGTATTTGAATATTTAAAAAAATATATATTGCATTTTACACTAATAATCAATGACTGTAAGTCAGTACACTGTAATACAAATATTGTTGAAGTAATTAAACATTATTTGAATATGTTTTACAAGAAAATACAAGAAATTGTGTTTCTACTTCGAATTTTCGTGTTACTTGCTGTTTGTTTGTAATAAGTTAAGATATTTACTAGCGAGTGAAAACTGTATCTATGCCATTTTTTTCAGTGAAGTTTAATATTTTCCAGTCATTTTTATTTTATATATGTTAATCAGACCACTTCGTTAGCTGTGTATTTTATTTTCCTGTAAAAAAAAAACAAAAAACAAAAAAAACATGAAGCACTTGCACTTTGTATCTTTTTCAAATACTTTACACTTGGTCCCTTTTGAACAATCTGTTGTTTATAAGTAACTGTACAACTACATGTCAACTTACTCTCATTAGAGTATTAGACTGTCTGCTTGATATCTGCTAACTCTTTGTTTTGATGCTCCAGAACAGACATTCTACTGACTATAAGTAACTCTGCAACTACGTCAACTTATTCGAACTCTACCAGTCTACTGATACTCTACTAGCACTCTAATGGGAGTTAGTAGACATGTAGGTGCAATGTTACTTATAGTCAACAAAATGTGTTAAAGGGACCGTCAAAATAAAGTGAAACCAAGTTTAAAATGTCATGACTTATTTCAGAGCTGCATTGTTTATTTCATGTCTAGAATTAGTATTAAGCAATAGTTTTAAATCTCGAATACTTCTGGACTCAAGACGGCTGGAAACATGGTCTGTTACTTTGTACTCCATTTGAAAATGAAAAAAATTGCAACGGTTCGTTTATCACATTTCAGGATTTGACTCATTGCCTAGTGGGACAGAATAGGATGAGATATTAGAAATGTGTTGAGAAAGAAAGTGTAGAAATAAATTGAGAATCAGGTGCATGGAAACAGCCAAACTACCATCTGCTAGGAAATGAAAAAAAAAAAAAAAAAAAAAAAAAACGACACAAAAAACAAAACTGTCTCATACTTGCAGATCTGATTAATGTCTTCGTTTGCTCACCAAAGACAATTCAAACAGACTGGGATATTGTGTAAAATGGGATGTCTCTCAGGAAATGAAATGGGAAGCAAGGGTAATATCATTTATCGTGTGGTGCTGTACATATGGCTGTAGAGGCGGAAAAAGCTGCGAAAGCAAACACCATGTCTGTCTTTGTGTCAAGTGTGTCACTGTTTACCCTCTCCTGGGGAAAAGCTCATTTATAATCTGACTGTGTGGCTTGTTCATCACAGTAAATAATAGGCTACTTCATGCCCACATGACAATTCAAACAGTCCACTCTTCAGGTTTCCCTCAGTTTCATCCTGCCCCCCAATCGAATCTGCAGGGCAATTTATTTGTGTTTAGAGCCGTATCATGTACGGACAGAGCGCCTTTTTTTATTTCTGACAGACTTATCTTGTTGATGGTGAGAAGTATAAGAGAGGATGTTTTTCTCAGACAGCATCACAGAGGAAAGAGTCGGGCAGGTCATCGGCCCGTATTCTAGCACGCCGGTAGCGTGAACTGTGCATTCTGCAAACAGCGGATATCAAATATTTTCCATCCTTTTTTGAGACGTCTTGTTGTGTTCTTTTGTCAGCGGCCACCAAGACACTTACACAAAACTTGAACTTCAAATACAAAGCTGGTGGCATAAATGTGTAATGTTGGTCAGTTGGAAGAATGTGTTTCTTTGGCGTATTTATGCAAATAAATTAGCCTACAAATAAACTAAATATACAGTTAATATATGTAGAATTAAATATGCCTCTTCATGGATGAGCATTTTACCAGTTTCTGAATTAAAATGTATTTTGATTATTTTTGTTGTTTAATTCTGTTTGTAAAATTGTCATGGGGTGTTATTCCTTATAACACCCCATGACAACGTAACGATAAGTGTAACAATATTTATGAATTCATTTTTATAAACATAATATTTATGGGAAACTACTTCTTTAAAAAATGAAAATAATGATTAAGATCAGTGCAATTGAAGGTGTAAGGAAAATATGGTTCTTGCTGGTTTCAACTGAATGGATAGTTCACTCAAAAATGAAAATTTGGTCATAATTTACTCACCCTCAGGTCAGTCCACACCTGTATAAATTTCCTTCTTCTGTGCAGGGCTCTGTATGAAACTATGCACCATAAACACAAAGAGCACATTTGTATGAACTTGGCATGTTTTAAACTATCTGTAAAAAAAAAATGTGATCAATAAGTTATGATAACATATGTTTTTACATTGCTTTAACTCATCGAAAATAAGCAAAGTTAAGCAATTTTCAACTTTTTATAAGTTATACAAATTCAGCGATTTTTTTAAAGTCAGTTTAATGTAATTTATGATGGGAGAGTGAACCTGTTACATATTAATATGACAAAGCCAAAAGGGCAGAGATTCTATGACCAATATCTTGCTAATGTGCAACATTGATCGCTGCTTTTCCGGGATACCATTAAGGACTTCTATAGTTGTTCAAAGTTCAGTAGATAATTAAGTAAAATGTCTTTTAAACTTTTTTTTTTTTACTGGAGATTGCACCAGCTGCCAAGATGGGTTTTAATGCATCAGATTTTAAGGGCCTCTAAGCATTTCTGCCACGATGGACCATAAATTTCACTTTTGGCTGGCACAGGCTTACCTCAGAGCAAGCATCTGTCCATAATTAAGGGCTGGGGATTGTTTTATATCATTTATCTGATGCCTATTTAAGAGGTCACATGATTAAAGAGCACAACTTTCATTAGAAATCGTTGGGAAATCAACTGATATTCCCTTGCAGTGTGAAGATAAAGAGCACAGTTGCCATAGAAACTGTCTCTGAAGTTGCCGGAAAACATACAGTCCTAGCATCTACTTATTAAAAATGTGCCAATATTCACACAGTTTGTTGGCTACGCTGTATGCTAACGCTCCAATTAGACTATCTCGCTGCACAGCGGATGGGACCTCTGTTTGCCCAGACCTCTTTTAGCGTTAATTTCATTCAGAGGTTTACATGCATCTGTTTATAATTACAGTGCATACATCACTCTTGAAAGATTCAAGCTCCATATTCGTTGAAAAATGAGTTGTTAGCTTGATATAAGCCTGCTGGTTTGACAATCTGCTTTAGTATCACCTCCAGATTTTTACAGACAATCAGGGACTCTTGAAGTGGAGGCAGACATCTTAATTGCATTAATGATTTGGAGTTTATTGGAGACTCAGGAGATGTAACTGAGATTTCTATCTATCCATCTATCTATCTATCTATCTATCTATCTATCTATCTATCTATCTATCTATCTATCTATCTATCTATCTATCTATCTATCTATCTATCTATCTATCTATCTATCTATCTATCTATCTATCTATCGATCTATCTATCTATCTATCAACATATCTGATTATATTTATATATTTTTTATCAATTTAAAAAATATACACATATTTAATATTTTTCATCACAACTCTCTCATATTATGCCTAGGATATCTTTTTTTTTTGTTGAGCTCTGAGAAAGAAATGAGTTGTATTTGACAGATTAAGAGTATAGAGCTACAAAATGAACCAGATATTACCGTTTAGATAATTTGATCTTGGAAGAATTTGATGAAAGATGTTGGAGTTTATATCTTAGCAAATCTAATCACAGTGTCATTGTTGCTATCTCTTTTGAAACTCCGGAGGACACACGTCTGAGAAAAATCAGAAGAGAAATCTTACAAGAAGGTGATTTGAGCATTTAATCTCATTGTTGTCTAGCAAAAACAATTGGGATATCAAAGAGATCTCACTGGCGATTTTTTTTTTTTTCCTGTGGTTTTTTCTTGGATCCGTTTCGGGAATAGGTAAGACGAAACGCCAAAAAGCTACAGATTATTTTGCAGCCTCATAAAAAGTGTTTGTCACTTGTTGTTTTGCCTTGAGTGGTTCCAGCCATGTAGACCTCTGCCTAGTCATTTCCACAAAAGCGGCCAATCCGATGATGATGGATTGCAGCCTAATGAAGGTGGACGTAGCATTGGGCTTTCAGGGCAGCAACTTCACACAGCAACACCTACTGAATTAAATCAATTTAACTCAGTATATTTGTGTGCCCTTAGCAATAAATTTGATCTCGCTGCATGCCAAGCTTAAAGAAAGCCTTTTTACGGCATTCCCAATTCAGATTACACTGTGACATTCATTCAACCGCCGTTTCTTCCCCCGTCTGTTCACATGCTTTGCCAAAGTCCAGGTGGATTCAAGTAATTACATTGGCATGTTGATCCGAAATGATCAAAACCCATCCCTCGTTTTCACGTGAAAACATTCTCGCCAAATGAGGCGATAATACTCGAGTCCTTCACGGCAGCCTTGCCAGTGTTGTATGAAGATGATTTGCAGGCCTGCGGTTTTAATGATTATTATCCAGGCCCGACAGCTGGTAGAAACAGTGGTGCCTCCCCAGCCGCAGCGCGTGAGACTGATGCTCCACCTGTTGTCTCCTTACCCACATGCCCTCTGTTTCTTATTAAACAGAGCCGGCTTTCACAGCCAATCAGAATGACCCGCTGATTACCTATTGTGGAGGCGGGAAAAGACTGGAAGAGTAATATAATGTAAAAGAGAGAGAGAGAGAAAAGCACTTTCTCACCATGGGATTGGAGATTGCAGCGCGCGTGAAGTGTTATCCTGAAGATAAATATGGATATTCACGGAAGCACTGCGTGCCAATTACAGCTTCTCACTTCAGCTCTGGACCACCTGAGCCAGAAAGCAGTAAGAGAGTTAAAGATGTGAAAACGATCTCCTCTGGGCTCTGCTTGGATAGAAAAGCAGGAAAAAAGTAGAACGTGATCAGGCTGTGCGGTGGGTATTTACCTCCATCTGATCCTATCACTTTTACACAGCCGTGGAGTAAGTGTACACGTTGTTAAAACGTCCTATAGATTTAAAGCTGCGCAGAGAGGCACACTCCAGTTTTACAGAGCTATCAGATGCAAGTAAAGAAGGATATTCCAGCCTGATGTTGTTGTTTTTTGTGCTTGTGTGTGTGTTCTTGAATACTACAGTAAATGATCAAGCCATTCTCAAATGAGGCTTTTAAAGTCTAGATCGATTAGTTATGAAATATTTAACATGCAGGGTTATAAAAGACAATCAATGAAATGCGCAAATGATGAAAAGTCAGGGGTGGTTTGGTGCTCTATTTTTCCATTTGTATTTTTTTCTGGCATCTAAAAATGTAAAGAAGAAATTAGTCTGTAAATAAAGGCTCTCAATTTTGGACTGGATAGAAGAAAAGCAAGTAAAGAGGTTACTGTTGGCCTTAAATGGGAAGGCTATGCCATGGCCAAAAGCGTAGTCTTTCTTAAAAGGGCTTTTGGAAATTTGTGGATCATTGCTCTAATTCTCCTTTTCTTGTTGATATTTCCCTCAAAAATGCATGCAAACAGCTGCCAGCAAATGTTCTCTGCTATATGTTAGCTTCAACATTTTGTGCTTGTACAGAAAAACTAATTGTACAACCATTTTGAGTCTTCGCAAACATAAATTTGGCTCTCGCATCTTGGCACTTTCTGCAAATAGGGTACAAATGGTGTTCAAATTGGTGTCCACTTTTATTATTTTAACGTTACCTCTTCCACCTCAGAAGTCTTGGACTTCTGATCTGAATCCAATGGTGATCATACAACAAAGTCACTATTGAACTGATATTAAATTATTGCAGTAAAAATATATTAATATTTATAATTTTTCCTTCATTTGTAGCACAATATAAAGTTTATGACTAGCAAAAAATCAGTATTAGGTCACAAGCTAGCTTAATTTAGACTAAATTATATATATTTTTAAACAAGCTCTATCTTGTACCCTAATTGTGGAAAGGTTCATTTGTTACAAACATGGTGCAGTTTGCCCACACTTACCTTCCCAGTACGAAATTCAATGCATTGTCTATTCTCCCCACCCCCAACAAACCCAGAACTTTTCCTTCCTTCATTCGAATTTCTTAAATGTAATAACCAAATCTAAAAATCCCTCCAAGGATGTGCTCAGGTAATCAGCAAGACAATAACAGAAGTGTTATTCCTGCGGCAAACCAAACCCAATCTTATTTGATTAACATTACATAATTCACCAGATTAGCTATGACTTATGACCTTTGAATTAATCAACCCACTCAGTTCATACGCTGTCAACCTTATTTGCTATGAGTGTCACTTTTATTGCTCCTCTCCACCCATGAGAGTGAAGCATGCTGGTGAAAATACAGTGAAGCGCTGAGGCTCTTAAGGCACCCAACTGCTTAAAACGACGAGGGCTGGACACATTAATCACGTTATAAAAAGGCAGAAAATCCAATTAATTCTATTTGATATTCCAATAAGATCTGGGTCTAATTAAAAACTCTAATCTCTTCTGACCACCATATAAATCTACATTACCTAGATTCAGAACAGTGGGGAATATCTCCATGAGTGGAAAAGACACTTTTTTTATCCAAACAACTGTATCCCTAACTGTCTGATCATATTTTCACGGTTAAATGCTTATCTCTGGTGGTTCGTGCTTTTTTCCTGTGTACTTTTAATTAGAGCGGTTGTGTCTTTCACCTCTCATTACTCACATTGCTCCAGAAACCTCCAATGCTATGAGCCTTGGTAGAGCCAATACTGGTTTCATTATATATATATATATATATATATATATATATATATATATATATATATATATATATCGGCCTCTCTGTATCCCAACATAAAGCGTTGTGTCCCAGTGTGGGAATGTTCTGAAAAGAACATGCCGAAAGCAGGTCTCATCTCATCAGCTGAACACAGTCCTGTTTAAATATGCAATAAGTCTTTCTGCTAGACATTCCCTCAGGAGATGGACCAGAAGTTGCTCCATCTAACCTGTGAAGAAGAGGAAGGGTGCTCTGAAGGATACAATGAACCTTGTCCCTTGTCGCACATATCTTACACATCACCTCTGTTTACACCAAATCAACTGGTCACAAAATTAAGCCATGTTGAGTGGCTTATAAAACTTTTATCACATTCTCAGTAATTGAAGTTTTCCTCCCCACTTTCTTCTTCACTCTCCCATCGGACTATTACCATTTAATCACAAATTCATCTGAGAAATGTAATTCTCTCTAGATTGAAATAGAAATATGGCTTTAAAAATGTGCTGCGACAGCCTGGGTCAGGCTGAAGCATTTGAAGAGATGTTTCTGCCATAAACCAGTTCAATATGCACAGATATCAGTTTTGATTTTACTACTTGCTTTTAGTTAGAACTTTTTTTTCTTTTTGAAATGGAAATCGAAACAGTACACTGTGCACACCAGGACATAATTAATACACTGTAAATGTTAATCCATAACATTACGTCTTGCGTTGACACAAATGCATTAAGCCTGGTGGGAGAGAAAACAATCCAGTGCAACTAAAAGGCGAAACACTAATGTGTAGAATATTTGCGAACACACAGAGTCCAACAGTTTGTATCACACCTTTTTGCGCATTCCAGACAGACTATTAGTCTTTATTAGTGGTGGGGATTTTTCAGTGGCTCTTTCTGCAGTTTTAATGTAATGGCAGTAGGTGGGAACGAAAGACTGTATTTATGAATGAGTCATTTGAATCATTCATTCAACCAATTTGTTCAAAAATGCTTTTTATTTCAGAGCTATAGCCTTGTGGACATTGCTCCGATATCAATGCAGTCGCATTTCAGGGGGCCTGAGTTTGAGTCCTGGCTCGTTTCCTGTCATCTGTACACTGCTCTATATAGGCAAAAACAGCAAATATATAACATATACAATAAAAAAACAAAAACAAACAAACAGAAAATTATTATATATTCTGAAACAAAATAAATGACAGGTTTTATAAGTGAGCCATTGAATCATTTACTCAACCGATATGTTCAAAAGTGCCAAATCTATCTATCTATCTATCTATCTATCTATCTATCTATCTATCTATCTATCTATCTATCTATCTATCTATCTATCTATCTATCTATCTATCTATCTATCTATCTATCTATCTATCTATGTATCTATCTATCTATCTGCTGAAAAGAGCATGCTGGTAGATATATATATATATATATATATATATATATATATATATATATATATATATATATATATATGCTGCTCTTTTCAACAGTGATGTTGTGCAATTTTTGGTCACAAAAATTGGATTTGGTGCAGACCTCAACATTTAAAAATCTATATCCGTCGTGCTACGTTATCATCATTCTGAAAGGCACATCTGTTGTAAGTAACAAAATATAAGAAAGCCAGACAGTTCTCGATGGCTCCATGTGCTTGCCGGTGTATATTTTGCTTGTATATGTGTGTGTGTGAACAACACATTCTGTCAGCAGGTGCATAGTTCTAGTGTAAGACGCTGGCAGTGGGCCCTGAGGATACGGCTGCCTCTGTCATGCCCATGTTTGCGCTGGATTGCATCTGCGCTCACTCCTCTCGGGCTCTGAACAGCTCATGCCATAGCAAATCTCTGCTCTACTCAGTGGTAATATTAACAGTTAGTGTGTAAGACAATAAAATGCAGATTGCTTTGACCTCTGGAGTTGATCTCTCTTGCTTGGTCTGTTTGTATCATGGGGGGAAAAAACAGGCATGAATGGAAGCTCTATTGCCTGGAGAACCGGTTGTCTTTGCTGATACAGAATAATGAATTCAAAGTCAAAACATTGCTTTACATGACATCATGTAAGGCAGATGTCCTATGACCCCTGGAAGGAGTTTTGGAAAGCACATATATCAAAGGGAAACTCAAAAGACCATGGCTGTGGAAATCAGTATATGGCTTCCTCTCTGCTTTACTTCTGCTTTAGTGAGCCTGGGGATATTTAACAGTGCCACGGTTCATTGGACTTGACAATTTTTACATGCTGTAATTTGGAGTTTTGGTGCAAAGAGAAGCAAAGGCATTTTTGAGAGCTGTTTAAGAATTTAAGACATTTGCGCCTGTTATATTTCTCATCAGCAGACTTGATTTTCTGTTGACTGGGTTTTCATGTTGCAGTGGAGACTGGTGCTTGTTGTCACACAGGAATGTAACTTGTCACAAAGGCTATATCTCAGTAACTGTGAGGTACACAAATGCTTTTCTAGCATGTACGTCAGATTTAAACATCTAGTTAATTTTATCTTCAAAACAAAATAAGTACATCATTGAAAATACAATAAACAGTAATATTGTGAAATATTATTACAGTTTCTATTTGAATATATTTTAAAATATAATTAATTCCTGTAATGTCAAAGCTGATTTTTCAGCATACTTAAGTCTCTAGTCACATGATCCTTCAGAAATCAGTCTAATATGATGATTTGCTGCTCAAGAAACATTTCTTATTATTATTATCAATGTTGGAAACAGTTGTGCTGCTTAATATTTCTGTGGAAACCTTGATACATTTTTTTCCAGGATTTTTTGATTAATGGAAATTTTCAAAAGAACAGAATTTCCCTTTCAAGGGAACTTCGAGCTGCGTCAAACGCTGCGGGAACGCCCCTGCGTTGTGCGTCATGAAGCACGTATGGAATCAGCCCAATGGAGAGATGAAACGTCATAGGCGGGTGACGTCATCGACCAGGAAACTATAAAGCACCCCAAAAACACAAGCGCATTAGCTTCTGTGCCTTCAGTCGCGCTACATGTGAATCTGTCCCTGTGTGATATTGTCTGTCTTACATACCCTGCACCACACAAACAATTTATCCCTATATATATATATTGAGAGATTATGGCGGACAAACAGCAGTTTAGAAAGTGTGTTCCTCCCTGCTCGCGTTATTTAACGAGCGGGGATACACATGATCTTTGTGTTGTTTGTTTGGGAGTTCAGCATGCCCAGTTTGCTCTCGAGGGAGCAGACTGTGAGCATTGCGAGCGTTTGCCGTTAAGGACGCTCCGCTCCCGCCGATCGCTCTTTGAGGAGAGCGGTTCGGTGCGCGCTCCCCGCGGTTCGGGTCCCGCTTCTGCCGAGGCAGAGCGGCGGCGCTTATCGTGGGGATCGCAGATGAATCTCACAGCGGGGTTTGAGACGGGCTCTGCCTTATCTCTCCCTTCACCTGTGAGATCCAGTGCCTCAGTCCCGGGTTCGGAAGCACGCGCTGCGGTTTCTTCCGCTCGGGCTGAGGCACCAATGCTGCAGCTATCCAGTTCTGAGGAACTTGATGTTGTTAGTGTTGAGGGAGATGTGGAGGATTCGCCACCCCACACTCCTGAGAGTGATGAGCTTATGGAGGTGTTAACAAGAGCTGTTGAAAAACTTAATATTGAATGGCCAGTGACTAGTCAGGAGTCTGTTTCTAAATCAAAGTTGGATGAGAGATTTTTGCCGTCACGTGTGCAGCCTCCACGCCGGTGCCTGCCGTTTTTCCATGATCTCCACACCGAGGTGTCGAAATCATGGAGAAAACCGGTGTCATATAGAGTGTTTAGTCCCCAGACTTCAACATACGCTAATATTATGGGAGCCAAGGCTCATGGTTATGGTGCTTTGCCTCGTGTGGAAGAGACGCTTGCGAGCCATCTCTCCCCCGAAGCAGCATCATCTTTTAAGGCACCGGCATTACCCACCAAGCCTTTAGGAAACACTTCGGCTTTGGTGGGTAAAGCATATTCGGCAGCAGGTCAGGCTGCGTCATGTCTGCATACTATGTCAATCTTGCAGGCATACCAGGCTGATCTGCTAAGGGACATGAGTGAGAGTGAGGAGGTCAGTACTGACGTAGTTCGCGAACTGCGTCAGGCTGCTGATTTATCCCTGCGTGCCACCAGAGAATCGGCCAAATTAATGGGTCGTTCTATGGCAGCTCTGGTGGCCGCAGAAAGACATTTGTGGTTAAATCAGACTAATATTAAAGAGAGAGAAAAAGCTTTTCTTTTAGATGCTCCTCTTTCTCCCATGGGGTTGTTTGGTGATGCTGTGAATTCAGTTATCGATAAATTCCAAGAAGAAAAGAAACAAACTGCAGCTTTTAAAAAGTTTCTTCCCCTTAAAGTTCATGTCCCTGGGGCTGCTGGGCGGGAGCAGCCCCGGCCGTCTTCGAGCTCATCACATAGAGCGCAGCAGAGGCAGAGTGTCGCGTCTCGTGCTCCCCCTGCTGGACAGTGGGCTCAGCCGCGACACTCTCAGCCGAAGCCTTCTCCCAGTAGAACTGATCTGAGGACAGTTATATTGGCTAAGAAGGCTTCGGCTAAGAAGAAGTCCTGACGCCAAGCCGTTCAGGATGCTGAGGGTGGTCCCCACCGAGGCGGAAAGGTGTTCACCTCTTTTTACGGTGCCCATTCCTCCTCGGTGCCCTCAGGGGCTCGTTCTGCCAACCCCGCCTTTATGCCGGGGCACAGACGATCCCAGCGAGCGCTTTCCCGAGGGACCCTCGCTCCCTCTGAGGAGGGTCTCAGAGCGGTCAGACCAGTTGTTCCCTGCCGGTGCGCCGTTACAGGGCGCTGCGTCTGCTGCTCAAGTTACACCAGAGGCCAGTCTCGAGAGGCTGGTACCCTTAGTAGAATTTCTGGCAGAGTGGAAAAGCCTTCCAAAAATATCTCATTGGGTCCTGCAGACAGTAGAAAAGGGTTATGCTATCCAGTTCAGGTGTCGTCCACCAAAATTCAGAGGGGTTCTGCACACAGTGGTGGGCCCCGAGCAGGCTCTGGTATTGGAACAAGAGGTGAAAACGCTCCTTCAAAAAGAGGCTATAGAACGGGTTCCTCCTCCCAGTTTGGAGTCAGGTTATTACAGCCGATATTTCATCGTTCCAAAGAAGGATGGGGGGTTGCGTCCAATTTTAGACCTGCGCATATTGAATCGCTCGGTAGGGAAGCTAAAATTCAAGATGCTCACTATCAAGCAGATCGTGTCTCAAATCAGGTCCGAGGACTGGTTTGTCACGATAGATCTGAAGGACGCATACTTCCATGTGTCCATCCTTCCACAACACAGGAAGTTCCTGAGGTTCGCCTTCGGGGGCGAGGCGTACCAGTACAGGGTTCTTCCGTTTGGCCTAGCTTTATCTCCCCGCACTTTCACGAAATGCATGGATGCAGCAGTAGTGCCTCTGAGGCTTCAGGGCATTCGTATTCTCAATTACATCGACGATTGGTTGATTTTAGCTCAGACCGAGCAGATGGCGGTTCGGCATCGAGATGTCGTCCTCGCTCATATCAGAAAGTTGGGGTTGAGGCTGAACGCAAAGAAAAGTGTATTATCTCCTTCCCAGAAGACCACTTTTCTGGGTGTCGTTTGGGATTCGGTATCGATGCGGGCGCGACTCTCTCCGACCCGCATCGCTTCGATTCTCTCAGCTGTGAAACAAGTGAAGCTAGGCCAGCTACTCACTGTCAAGCAGTTTCAGAGACTGTTGGGTCTGATGGCAGCAGCGTCCAACGTTATACCTTGCGGCCTGTTGTACATGAGACCGCTACAGTGGTGGCTCAGGACCAAGGGATTCTCCCCGAGGGGAAATCCGCTCCGCACGTTCAAAGTCACGCGGCGCTGCCTTCGTGCTCTGGTCATGTGGAGAGAAACTTGGTTCCTATCCAAAGGTCCTGTGCTGGGGGCTCTTTGTCGTCGCATAACGCTAACGACGGATGCTTCCCTCACAGGGTGGGGGGCGGTCATGAGTGGTCGCCCAGCCCAAGGTCTGTGGCAGGATCATCATCTTTCGTGGCACATAAATTGTCTAGAGATGTTGGCTGTGTTTCAGGCTCTGAAACACTTCCTAACAGACCTGAGAGGCCATCATGTGTTAGTTCAATCAGACAACACGTCGGTGGTCTCTTATATAAATCATCAGGGGGGCCTGCGGTCTCGCCGGCTTTACAAGTTGGCCCGTCAGATCCTCCTGTGGTCCCAAGGGAAGCTACTATCTCTGAGAGCAATGTATCTCCCTGGGTATTTGAATGTGGTAGCAGACTCCCTGTCGAGGGTGGGGCCGAGGCCAGGGGAATGGAGACTCCACCCCGAGGTGGTGGAGCTCCTTTGGTTGAGTTTCGGTCGCGCCGAGGTGGACCTATTCGCTTCCAAGGAGACCACTCATTGTCATCGGTGGTTCTCCATCACTCTTCCAGCCCCCCTGGGGTTGGATGCTATGGTGCAGCCGTGGCCGAGGTCACGTCTGTACGCCTTTCCCCCGATTGCTCTGTTACCAGGAGTTCTGGAGAGGGTCCGCTGGGACGGGGTCAGTCTACTACTAGTAGCCCCGTTCTGGCCGGCCCGAGTATGGTTTGCGGACCTGATTTCTCTCCTGGACGGTTCTCCTTTGGAGCTCCCGGTCAGGAGGGATCTACTCTCCCAGGCGGGGGGCACGATACTTCACCCCCGCCCAGAATTGTGGAAACTGTGGGCTTGGCCTCTGAGGGGGCCCAGCTCATAGACTCCGGTCTCTCAACCGAGGTTGTTGAGACCATTCTTAACTCCAGAGCTCCATCCACGAGGAAGCTTTATGCCTTGAAGTGGAAACTTTTCACTTCTTGGTGTGGAGAACACCTGCAGGACCCAGTTAACTGCCCAGTGGGTGCAGTGCTGGAATTCCTGCAGGAGCGCTTCTCCACAGGGTTATCCCCCTCCACACTAAAGGTGTATGTGGCGGCACTAGCTGCTTACCACGTCCCTTTCAGTGGAGTTTCTCTTGGGAGACACCCGCTTATAACTCGTTTCCTCCGTGGCACTTTGAGGCTGAGGCCAGCAGTTCGTACGAGGGTGCCGACTTGGGATCTGGCCATTGTATTAGAAGGTCTTTCCCTAGCTCCTTTTGAACCTATCGAAGAAGTTCCCGAGAAGTTTCTCACTTTTAAGACTATCTTTTTGCTTGCTATCTCTTCACTAAAAAGAATCGGAGATTTGCAGGCTCTGTCGGTTTCACCCTCGTGCCTGGAATTTGCACCTGGCTTGGTTAAAGCTTTTCTGCATCCTAGACCAGGTTACGTTCCTAAGGTTCCTACTAATATTGTTAGACCTACGGTTCTGCAGGCTTTCTGTCCTCCTCCATTTATGTCATCGGACCAGGAGAAACTTAATTCACTCTGCCCTGTTAGGGCATTAGACGCTTATGTCCACAGAGCTGCCCTGTGGAGGAAATCAGAACAACTTTTTGTGTGTTTCGGGCCACCCAGGAAAGGGTGTCCGGCATCTAAACAGAGAATGAGCAAGTGGGTGGTTGAGGCTATCTCACTTGCTTATGAGTCGGCTGGCCAGCCTTCACCTTTGGTTGTCCGAGCTCACTCTACCAGGAGTATGGCTGCTTCTAAAGCTCTTTTGTCGGGGGTTTCCCTGAGTGATGTTTGTGATGCGGCTGGATGGTCTTCACCGCATACTTTTATTAAGTTCTATGACCTAGACTTAAGCTCTACCCCTGGGGCACAGGTGCTCTCGTCCTCTGTGCGCTAGTCTCACATGACGGTCATTTGGTCCTATGGCGACGTGGGTATTCGCGTTCCCGCAGCGTTTGACGCAGCTCGAAGTTCCCTTGAAAGGGAACGTCTCGGTTACGTATGTAACCCTAGTTCCCTGATAGGGAACGAGACGCTGCGTCGCTCCGCCATACTCCCGGCACTCCCGTTAGCGCTTCCTTCAAGCCTATCAGAAGCTAATGCGCTTGTGTTTTTGGGGTGCTTTATAGTTTCCTGGTCGATGACGTCACCCGCCTATGACGTTTCATCTCTCCATTGGGCTGATTCCATACGTGCTTCATGACGCACAACGCAGGGGCGTTCCCGCAGCGTTTGACGCAGCGTCTCGTTCCCTATCAGGGAACTAGGGTTACATACGTAACCGAGATGTTTACTGTCAGTTTTTATTTAATGTGTCCTTGCTGAATAAAAGTATTCATAAAAATGACTGACCCCAAACTTTTGAACAGTAGTGTAAATTATTATATTTTTGCTGTATAGCTATTGGGTAACCAGTGAACACAATAAAGCCACACTGGTGTTCATTTAGATAAGAGTATTTTTCATGTTATTTGTTTTGTTGTCACATAATCGTCCCCCTCCCCCCATTTTTTTTATCTTTTGGAGTGTGTTTTATGTTCACATTTTTGCTTTTTTCTTAAATTGTTTTGTGTTTCAAAATTGCTTCAAGTTTGAAATTTGTCTGAAATGCTATCATAGCTTGTTTAATGTGACAACTTACCCCCTATCCCAATACGCCTACAAAAGAGGAACGTGTCTAGTGCCTTTTTCCCCCCTGGACGATATCAATGAAATGTTCAACAGCTTTTTTTGTAGCTATGACTTTAAAGTAAGTGCAGATACAGATATTGATGTATACGCTGGAGTAAAAGTGTTCATCAGGACTGGTGTGTTGTGTTTTCTGCAACAGCTGATCAGGGAACTAGAGCATTGAGCCTCAGCAGAGGCTGGAGAGCAGCCAGCAGCAGGTGAGAAACCCCAGTAAACCACCTGCTCAGTCCACGACTGATGACAGTAATGGAGAGGTACAGTACGCACATGACTCATCTAATGGCATTCGACTGAATGCGTCCAAAGCCAGATACAAATGCGCTTGTTGTCTTGTCTTTTGGAGGGATTCATTTACGAATCCTCCCCAATTGGTTTCAGTTCTTTTGAGTCATTCTCAGATTCCCGCTCTACATGCCAAAGAGCTGTTGGTATATTTTCTTGGGGGTTTCTCTGTGGAGGTCTCTGGCAGGTTAGAACAATTAGGGAGTGAATATAGGGGTATTTAAACAGTTCTGCTCATCGCTGCTTGTTATTAGTAATCTCAGCCCTGGCTCATGTGGATGATTATGTTACATAATACCTGTTGTTATTGCCTGCTCTAAGTGCGTTTGATTAAATTGTGGGTGTAGATGTGTGTGTGTGTGTGTGTGTGTGTGTGGGTTTGTGTGGCTTGCAGTTGCTATGCAGAAGCGCTGAGCTGAAAGCAGAAATCTTTCTCCTGCTCTCATCTGAATTACCTGTCCACATTGATTAGAGGGACTACACACGAATGGGATCTTAGATTTTCTAGCCTTCAGAATTAAGATAAGCCTCTCTGTGGCCGTGCAAGTTACACCCAGTTGACCTTCCTTCAGAGTGGCACATCTGCAGCTGTGGGGCCTTTAGACTCACAAATCACCAAGGGTCTCGAACTGTTCGACTAACTAGCGCCGTGCCTGTTGTTTTCCCGATTTTTATCCCTTGTGCACTCAACCGTTTCTTTCTAACCACTGCTGCCTCAAATTCTCACCTGCCTCACAGCATCCCTCATTACTAGCATCCCTGCACAATATATATATATATATATAATTTTTTTTTGTATTTTTGTCTTGTTTTTCAGTAAAGAAAAAAAAAATCCTTAGCTAAAATATCCAAGCTAAATGTACTTGAGAAAATATATGTTAATATTTTTTAATGTACATCTTGCTTTTAGCCTATATATATATATATATATATATATATATATATATATATATATATATATATAGATAGATAGATAGATAGATAGATAGATAGATAGATAGATAGATAGATAGATAGATAGATAGATAGATAGATAGATAGATAGATAGATAGATAGATAGATAGATAGATAGATAGATAGATAGATAGATATAGATAGATAGATAGATAGATAGATAGATAGATAGATAGATAGATAGATAGATAGATAGATAGATAGATAGATATTATATAGGACATCATTTTTTATAATTCTTAATTAATTTTAAAAATGAATACTTTTATTCAGCAAGGACAGAAATTGATCAAAAGTGACCCTTCTTGTAATGTTAAAAATATTTCTATTTAAAAAAAATGCTGTTCTTTTGAAATTTCTTTTCATCAAAGTATTCTGAAAAAAAAACATGTGTTATGGTTTCAATACAAATATTAAGCAGCACAATTGTTTTTCACATGGCTAATCATCTTGAGCATCAAATCATCATATTAGAATGATTTATGAAGGATGTGACACTGAAGACTGGAGTAATGATGCTGGAAATTCAGCTGTGCATCACAGGAATAAATTACATTTTCAAATATTTTCAAATAGGAAACTGTTTTTTAAATTCTAATATTTCACAATATCATGGAGAACATCTGGAGACTTACTGTCTGGTATAAACCGCTTCAGCTCAAACAGAAGGGCCCTGCAGCCAGTTGTAAAAATGACCAAGTCCATTACTATTTTCTGGCTATTATGGACACCTACACAGAGAGGTGTAAAAGGATGGCTAGCGGCATCAGGAAATCTCACTCGTCCTTTTGTATGTTCACACTCCGACCATCTGGAATGAGGCAAAGGATCATCCAGTCCAGAATAAGCAGGCAATAGAAGAGACTTTCAGAGCTAAATGATAGTTAGTGTTTAAATGCAGCTGATTTGCAATTAAAGCTAAAGTGTGTAATCTCTTTAATTTTAAAATACTTTCTCATCATACAGAGACAATAATAAGTAAGCCATTTTAAGAGAATTTTAAGAGCACTAAGAAAAGCTAAGAAAATACACATCTTGACCTGCTCAACTCAGCAACATTGCCCCAACCAATGGAGGTTTGGGCGGGACTATCTGTTTGGCTGACCAATAGCAAATGGGGGAAGTATTTTGCAACCTTAGAAACCTGTTTGAAAAATGTTCATATATATATATATATATATATATATATATATATATATATATATATATATATATATATATATATATAAACACAGTATTCACTGTTCAAAAATTTTGGGGTCAGTAAGATTTTTTTCATGTTTTTGAAAGAGGTCTGTTATACTCACAACACTGCATTTATTGGATCAAAAATACAGTAAAACAGTAATATTGTGAAATATTATTACAATTTAAAATAACTGTTTTCTATTTTAATATATATTCAAAAAATTATAATTTATTCCTCTGAGGGCAAAGCTGAATTTTCACCATCATTATTCCAGTCTTCAGTGTCACAAGATCCTTCAGAAATCGTTCTAATATGATGATTTTATTATATGTACTCCATGTACTTTATGTTTTTGTTATTTGGAGTTTTAGTTAGTCCTTCCCTGTTTCCTGTTTCCAGTGCCATGTTGTAGTCAGTTTGTAGTTTTTTCTGTTAATCAGCCTGTCTGAATTTACTCTGTTTTTGCCTTGTGCCTGGATTTACTTTTAATGTTTTCTTGATAGATGTCTGTTGTTGCGTTTGGATCCAACTGACCCTCGTTTCTGAAACATCTCGCATTACAGATTTGCTGCTCAAGAAACATTTCATACTATTATCAATCTGTTATCAATTATCAATATGTTGGTGTAAAGGGTTTTAACAGTGTAAACCGTTTATTTAAAAAAAAATTGTGCCGCATAATATTTTTGTGTAGACCGTTTTAACAATGTAAACCTTTTTTTTTTTTAGGATTCATATAGACACCAAAACTTTGAATAGTGTACACTACTGTTAAAAGTTTGGGGTTAGTAAGATTTTTTTTTTTTTAATGCAATTTATATTTTTATTTAGCAAGTATGCATTAAAAATGATCAAAAGTGAGACTGAAGTGAGAGTTTTGTTTAAAATAAAATCAGTTCTTTTGAACTTTTTGTTAATTCATATTCTATTTCTGTTCAGAACGACTAAACTTGATTTAGTTTTTGTTTAGTTTTTGTTTATGTTCCGGTTTGTTTGTGTTCGTTTCCGGTTTTTGTTTTTCGTTCCTTGAAACGCTTGAGAGCCCTGACTTAAACCGCTAGTTCTTTCAAATATTGTGTGGTTTTTCCCCATTCAAGACATTCTCTTAGTAACTGGCAGTTTAGCACCACATTTCCGATTTCATAACAATGATTCCCCACCGGAAGACAATGAACATGCATGTGACACTATAGGCCGATGACAGGAAGTGCCTAGCTGTTGTAATTCGCATTCAGTCAGGAGGTGAGGACTCAGTAGTGCTATTGTTCTTCCTCCTCTCGTCTTCCTGCTTGTCGGTGTCCTGCAGTTCTTCTGCTATTATTCTCTGCTTATAAGCCATTCATTCCCACAGGGGGTGCGTTGAAGAGCTTTATTGTCTGCTTTCAAACTTGGCACAGTAAAATTAAAGTGTCTTCTTAAAGTGGGTTTGTTTCCGTACTTATCCTTTCTTAATCCCTGGGTAATCGTTTTCTTACCGCCAATCCCATGAGCCTGGCGGCCCTAGACGCTTCGCTTTGGTGGCTCCTCGGATGCTCCAGACCGTCCTAGAATAGGATGGGCGTATGTTTCTATTAGAATCGGGATGGTTGGCCAGCTTGTCCGTGTTTCTTTCGCAGGGTGACCGTAAATCCCTGAGGAATACACAGTGATTCATGGGGTCTGAGAATAACAGCTTCTTAATTGGATTCATTTAGTCCTGATCACCGTCCTCATTAGCACCATTTGTGCGTAGCGATGTCGACTCATTCTTTTATTGCCTTTCACTGCCTCTTCCCATCCCTCCGGAAATGTACAATTATCTTTCGTAAATGAATTCTAGCCTTACGCCGAAGCACGGCTGATCGCGAACGCGCCGCCCTCTCTTGGTTGGCAGTATCATTGCAACTGGCAACATGCGCACACATGCAGGCTTTATCTCTCCTTCGCATACACATACATCTAGGTCAGGAGGAGGTTCAAGACATATGGCTCTTCTCATGTTCGCCTGCCTCTAATCCCCGTAATCCATTATTTGTCATGCTCGAAGTGCAGGGTTCGTATTGGAAGTTCAGGAGGAAAAGAGGATCAGGGCAGGTCTGAGAACAGAGCTACGGGCCCCAGCAGCTGGCGTTATCTGATCAGAGGCGACAGAAACTTTTGCATGTACCTGCATCCCTGAGGCTGCCGCTGCTCCTCTCTTCATGCGGAACATACATCTGCCAGCGCTCGCCGTGATGTACTTGTGCTGTTCTATTAAAAGCTGTCATGAGCCGTGACTTCTCCATGTCAGTCATGACTCTATAAATGCACATGTGTTGGGGCGAAATGTAATTTCTCTTGTGTAGCTGTAATAGGGCTGTCAAGCAGTTATTAATGTATTTTTATGTCATTTATGAAACTGAATTAATTGCATTTATATTTGTAAGACTTTACAGTACTATTCAGTTTGTCCAACATGAAATATCATTAATAAAAATGCATTTTTACAGCATGAATTAATCTTGGTGAATTTTAATTTCGTACTGCAACAAGTAATATATAAAAAAAAAAGGTTAAGATTAAATTAAGTTTATATATTATAAACAAACATGAATTAGCAATGAACGATATTTTAAATTAACATTAACCGATAGTGAAGGGAGTTCAACAGTTCACCCCAGAATGAAAAGTTCTGCCAGCATGACATTTACATGTCGTTCCTAGTCTGTATGACTTTCATTCTTCGGTGGAACATAAAACAAGATATTTTGAAGAATGTTGGTAACCAAACAGTTTTAGTTCCCATTGACTTCCACTGTATTTTGTAGTCCATATAATGGAAGTTGGTTCCCAAACTGTTTGGTTACCAACATTCTTCAAAATATCTTCTTTCATGTTTCACAGATCAAAAAGAAAGTAAAAACGGTTTGGAACAAAATGAGGGTGAGAAAGCAATGACAGAGGTTTTTATTTATTTTTTGAGGTTGAGTGTTGTTCATTGTTAGTTAGATACCCTTATTCATTAATTAATTTATTGCTAATGCACAAACTGAACCTTATTGAAAAGTGTTACTAATATACTAATAGTTGAGGAAAGCCCACTAATGAATATAATTTAAAGATATTACACTGTGGAATAAGAAAAAAGCATTGCATTGACAGAAGCAATCTGAGGTCGACAGTCACAGTTCACTCAGCGGCTTATTTCACTCATATCTGCTTCAATGGTAGATACTGAAATCTCAAAAACGGTTTGCCATATTCACATTTAAGTAACATATTTCAAATTTGGCATGAACTGTCCCATAAATGTTGTCTTAAGCTCTTTTATATAGTTGGTCCAGCTAATGTGCATGTGCAGTCCCAAATGCGTATCTCAGGAAACTGATACCAGAGCTTCTAATGGCAGCTATAGTGACTCGATGACTTTACCAATTGCAGAATGGATTTTTTTTTTTTTTTTTGGCCGAGAAAGCTCAACGTGATCCAAGGAAAAACATGCAGGTAGAAAAAACATGTGCTACAAATACTCACAATGCAACCAAATGCAGAAACTTGCAGACTTAGGTCTTTGGCCATTCTCTTGCTGTTTTCATATTGTCTTGTACAACAGTATGCAGAATTTTTCACAATACTTTATTAAGAGAATATTTTCAGTGTGTACCCTGTGCGAATGGTTTCTGTTCTTAAGTGTGCTTTGGCATAGTCTGAGTCTAAGCTGCAACAAATTATTTTGTAGAATTTAAATTCTAAATTAAATTTTAAATTAAACAGGGCATGTTTAATTGTGTTGATTTTTTAAATAATTATTTTTATTTAATAATAATAACAATTATAATAATAAATACAATTATAAATAATAATATAACAATTCTGATAAATTATTTGATAATAATACTATTAAAAATAAATATTTATATTTTGTAGTAGCCTAATTGCATTAAATTTACCAGTTTTAAAGGCTTTTTTAACAGTTTTATATCAAGTATCAGTATTTGACTTGTATTACAATAGATTGTGAGACGTTTTGAAAAAGTGAGCTGTGAGGAAATTACATTCATGTACCAGCATCAGTTCTTTTAAATTAGATATTGATTCGTATATCTAGAATACATCATTGGAATGGTTTCCTGTGTGTTATAGATGATAATATGAGGGCATGCGCTGATGATGTGTGAGGTTTTGTGTGATTTACACAGTGCAGCTTGAAGCTGCTGGGAGATGAGCTCTGTGTGGGTAGCTAAAACATCCTGCGACTGTCCGCGCTTGTACAGACTCAGGTTTGCGCGCTTGTAGAGGAGCTCCTGTCTGACTGTGTGGCCCAGTTGTCACAGTTGGGTTTGTGCCCCATGCTGTTTACACCAAGAAAATTGAGGAAGAGGAGGGGTAGTCTGAACACAGTACACAAATAAGACCATAACTCAGTCGACTCGCACTCCGGGCTCTTTCCATCCTTGCATGATTCAACGACTGCTGGATCCACGTTGCCCATCAAGAGTCACGATCGCTCTTTGAGGGCATTACACTGATGGACGCATGTCAGGCGGTGCGTATCAGTGGCGTGACATACGAGGATAATTTGCTGTCTTACATCCCAGCTGCTTAATGGATTCGAAAAGCAGGAGATCTAACAGGCAGAACAGAGAGATATTTCTCTCAATGGCTCTGTCTATGCCCGTCTCCTTCTGCAGTTTACCTGTCAAACCGTGTCCGTATGCAGCTCTCGCTACAATACAGAGTGGAGGTCGTTCAGAATGGCTATGTTCACACAGCAGCAAAATGCGGTTCTCAGTCCTGTTTTACCAGCCTAAATACAGTTATATTTGCACATAGTTTAGTTCTAAGTCTAACCCAGAGTGACGTGCCTTTATGTAACCAAACTGACTTCCTTGAATCTTTAGGACTTTTTGTGCATAACAAAATTATGCACTCTGCAATTCAAAACTGCTGGTGGTTAATTAAGATTTGATGGGTGAACTTATGATTGGACTCATTTATTAAATAGCCTAACATCCTGTCAACTGATAAGACTTTCCTGTGTTGTGGATGTCGCCATCTTAGATACAGTGATGTGAATAAGTTAGGACACCCATGCTAAAGTTGCCTAAAAAGAGGAATAAAAAATCATCTTTTGGAAATTGATCTTAATGCTTTAATTTAAAAAATGAGGATAAATCCAACCTTTAAAGACACCAATTTTCTTTGTGAATGAATAATGTATCATAAATAAATAAATGTTCTTCCTTAAAATACAGGGTGCATAAGTCAGGACACCCCTATGTTAAATTCCCATAGAGCCAGGCAGATTTTTATTTTTTAAGGCCAGTTATTTCATGGATCCAGGATAATATGCATTCTGATAAAGTTCCCTTGGCCTTTGGAATTAAAAAAGCCCCACATCATCACACACCCTTCACCATATCTAGAGATTGGCATGGTTTTATTTCAGTTAGCCTAATAGCTGGTTTGATTTGCATTGAAAGATGATCTTATGGAAAGTACCCCATGCCAATCTCTAGGTATGATGAAGGGAATGTGATGATGTGGGGATATTTTAATTCCAAAGGCCATGGGAACTTTATCAGGATGCATATTATCTTGGATCCATGAAATAATTGGCCTTTAAAAATACAAATCTGCCTGCCTCTATGGGAATTTAACATAGGGGTGTCCTGACTTATGCACCCTGTATTTTAAGGAAGAACATTTATTTATTTATGATACATTATTCATTCACAAAGAAAATTGGTGTCCTTAAAGATTGGATTTTTCCTAATTTTTCTAATTAAGGCATTAAGATCAATTTCCAAAAGATTATTTTTTATTCCTCTTTTTAGGCAACTTTAGCATGGGTGTCCTAACTTATTCACATCACTGTATTTACCTCTGTTGTTATGGTTAGGCTACATGAGGCAGAGATTTTCGTTCACTACGGGGGTGCAAAGTATAAATAACAGTCAAAAAAACTGTGAACTGTTGTATGAACTTTTCAGCGCTGAGTTCGTTGTGTTCTGTCTTCCGGTTTGTATTTCCAGAGCATGAAGGTGTCTTGCGGATTTATAAATGAACCGCTATTTTTACAAAAACTTCCCGGTCTTCTGACATTAGTTATGACATCCGCTTCAAACATTACAATGCTCATGATAACTTTGGTGAACTCTACAAATCCACTGCAGCAAATTACTCTTCGACAGCAATGCCAAAGAAATATACAGAGCTACCTCAAAAATCTCAATAGATTGCTGTGCTGGTTTCTCTGGCGCATAATTATTAAGGTCTATTGTAATATCACACAATATAAGAGTTTGCTATTTAAAAAAAAAGGGTGTACATGTAAAATTAAATAGTATAGTATAAAACACATTTTTTTTTAACAACTTGTTTTCTTTAGCAATGTTTTTTTTTTAATTTACAAAAACTAGGAGCACCCATTGATTAAAATAACCAACTAAAATAATTAAATGTTTAAGAACTTTTAAGAGCTGAATGTTCTTCAAGGTTCTCTCTCTTTTTAAACAATGAATTTACATGACATTTCCGGTTGTTCGTGATTTACTGGATAAGGAGGATATATACTGATTTAAAACTGTATTAATTTACATGACTTTTCCAGGTCTTGTTGATTAACATTTTTAATATTAGGCCAACTCATATATATCTAGGGGTGTAGCGGTACATGTATTTGTCCCGAACCGTCATGGTACCGACGTCACGGTTTGGTGCATGCAGTCAGACGGTGAATACAATCGGTCACAGGCGATCCACACTCCAATCCAGAAGGGCTGCATGCGGTAATGCAACGCTGTTTGCTAACCGCCACAACAGGAAAAGCGCAAAAGAACAGATGATCTATGCATATATATGTTACCTTGTAATCTCTCAACCAGTGTTTCAATCGCGGAAAGACAACAATAAAACAGCTTGAGAATAATACAGTATCTCATGTAGCATTACATTTACCTTTCACTAAAGAAATGAACTCTAGAGGGGAACATTTCACTAAATATATGCACTATATTTGCTTATTCATTATATTTACTTTACCTGTTAGTAATGTCTTAATTATTTTTTTATATATATCTAAAAAAAATTCATGAAAACAAGTTATGACAGGAACTGTGTAAATGATTTCAAAAATGAATTGGAGAAGTTAATGCAAAACCTGCTGTATGTGCAATTTACATGTTTTTTTTTAGTGTTGATTATTATGTCTAAAAATAATTTGCAACTGAATGTAATAGTTTGAGTTCTGTTGTTAATAGTAACCTTTAATATAATAGTGATGTGCAAGAAAGGGTTCCCTATATATAGTTTACTGCATTAGCTGAAATAGAATTGTTTTGTCCTTAAAACATTTTTAATTGGAATTGACTTTATTTAAAGATAAAGAAGCAATTTTTTCAATAAACTACTGTTTAATAAATTTTGTGTTTAGTTTGCTCCCCCCTGCTGTACTGAACAGTGACTTCAATTCCGAGGTTTGTACCGAATAGTCATGTTTGTGTACCGTTACACCCCTAATATACAGACTTTCCAATATCGTTTGAACCCTGTTTCTTGAAACACACGTTTTAAAGGTTCTTATATACCGGATTGAGACTATACAATATTTTTGTCTGTTATGATAGTCAATGTGTCAGATTATGGGATTTTTACTCCTCAATTTTTGTCGCGTCGTGGACAAGAAACTTGTCAGACTATACATTGCTCCCGACCAATCATTGCTTGCCATTTTAATCACATGTGTGAATTCATCTAGAAGGTTGAACTTGTGGAAACATGAGTGTAAACAAACAATGGCTACTGAAGTGGCGTGTTAGCTTAATGCTAATTCCAGTACTCACTGGGGTGCTGAAGCGCCTCCGGTAGCGTTTGCCAGCATTTCTCTTTTTTAATTCTGTCAATGTACTCTAAGGAAACATAATAAACGCAGCAGTATTGTTGCCGTAACTCCAAGAACCTTTCCTCCATTGAATAATTACACCTAGCAGCACCAATACCATCGACTCTTTTTCATTTCAGTTTGAAAGCTGTGTACGGAAGAGCTTCTGTGCTCCTATTGGTTAACATTACAGATGTAACGGAACCCTTCGTGGTGGACCATGCAGGAAAAAAGTAAGCGTACTAGTCTTTCTGTCATGACATCGTGAAGCATCAGAGATGCGCCGTCGCTTCTTGTCCACAATGACACATTATACGAGATGAAACGATTGATACTTGTGTTCCGACGCCCATTGTCTTTTACGGATGACACCCTATGCCAAACGGATCGTGCCAAAATCGGGCTGATATCATAGTCTGAACCTGGCATTATTTTAAATAATTTTAAGTCATCTTGAGTCCACCTAATGGCCCCTCCGGTTGAGAACCACTGATTTAGGGGAAATTTCAGTTGGTAAATTAGCTAAACACCAGCTTGGCCAGGTTGGGAAATTGGTTTAGCTGGTTTAAGCAGATGTTTTAGCTGGGGAAGTTCCTCTATAGAGTTTCAGGCATTATAGACTGCTAACACAAGAATATAAAAGTGTTGTATGAACAGGATCGTTTGAGAGTCACACCTGTTAGCAAATACAGTCGTCAATCCCAAACACTTTGATTGTGTGAACATAGCCAATTATCCGAGCCTCTTTAAATGAACACCCAAACAATAGATAATTAGCTATTTTCTCTTAAGATCTTATGTACTGTGTAACTAATTACATTTCAAATCAACAGGATGATTAGAGTGTTGCTCGTGATGCCTGGCAGGTGTGACTAAAGGAAGGGGGAACCATGGTGACTTTGAGAGTTTGAAAGTCTTTGTTTTGGAAGAAACAGCTGAGCTGACAAATCTTTTCTTCGTTCATACCGTGATGTTGCCGTAGGACTTATCAGTTGAAAAGAGAGATGTCCTTTGTTGTTCTCCAAACGCTTCCCTGCATTACATCACATTTATACTATTGTGCCCGAAAGGGAAGCGGCCCACAACACACAGAGAGACAGGGACAACCAATCAAATTGTCTAAAATAATATTATAAAATAATATATTGGAAGTGTCAAAAGCTACTGTTTATCCCCCGGTTTCACAGACAAGGCTTAAAATGCATATTTAAGCTGTTTTAACTGAAAGCAACTTGCACTGATATATCTTAAGATATGTCAGTGCCATTGTTTTGTCTTAAGATGCACATCAGTAATGTTTTTTTTAAGGCTATGAAACCAGGTCTATGATTGTTGACTTGATTCAAATTATATTTAAATTGAGTCATGCACTCATTTTATATGTTCAGGACAAATTTTGAAGAAATCCTTTTCAATACCAATCATTAACAAAGATCAATTTGAGGGGAGATTTTGAGCATCATTAGTTGTGCACATTTCAGAATTATTTACTGACTGAAGGCATGGGAAACTAATTAAGTGAAAGACACTGAACGGGCACTCACTAGGAAAGCTATCCATTTGTGCATGCAAGCGTCCTGCTGGCTCCTACTGGAATAGGCCGCTTGCGGATTCATTGTTCTAATGAAGTCGGCAAAAGCCACCCGGTGCCAGTATAGTGACAAATCACTGTCAAGCTCCCACCAAGTGAGACATTTTCAAGACAAACAGTAAAAAGTCAAGCATATTTATTACTGAATAGTGATACATTACAATATGTGACTATTAGATGATAGTCGTTATAGTTTACAACAAAAAAAAAACAAATAAAAAACAGGAGAAACAATTTAGACATTTAGCAACAATTTAATTTTTTTAATGCATTTGCATTGCAAAACAAAATGTCAATCCAAGTGCCAAATAAGAAATATAGAATAATGTATTCCATACTTTGTAGGTGTTGTAATGAAATTCAGACATTGTGACTTAAGTGTATGGCAATATCCAAATACTGTACACTATACCGTTCAAGTATAGTCTCTTATGCTTACCAAGGCTGCATTTATTTGATTAAAGATACAGTAAAAACAGCTGTCATGGTCACCAGCTAGTCACCACCTCCTCACTACATTTCCCATCATCCTCCCTGGGCCTCACTTGCATGCACTTCCCAATCACAGAGATCACTGTCACCTGTCACCAATCTTCACTGATCATGATCCAACACGATATAACTCTTCCCACTGCAGTTCGCCATGGTCTGGTCTCGTCATTCCCTCAAAGAACACTTATCTGACTCCTTACCTGTACGATACCTACCAGTACGATTCGTCTTCAGTCACCTGCTTCCTTCATCCGTCTTCGGTCACCTGTCTCGATATCCATTTCTGGACCTGCAACAGATAAGACCATTACTCATCCAGATATCCATCCTGAACACTATATTCGTTAGTTGCTCACCTGCTTCCATCGTTGCTATCATATACTTCTGCAAATAAACCTGATGATCACTTTACCTGTGTGAGTCCTTATGTTTCATGACAACAGCAATACTGTGAAATATTATTATTTATTATTATTATTATTATTATTATTACTACTACAGTTTAATTCAAGTTTGAATTTGGGTATGATTTTTATGTTTTATGTAGGGCCTAATTGGATTTAAACAATTCCTGAAAAATCACACTATAGAATGAAGTAAAAACTAAACCTTTAATATTAATTCTTCTCACACATCACAACAAAAATAAACATGAGAACAAATTATTTTTAAAACCGTATTTAACAAATGAATTTTAACAATTTGCTTTAAAATAATATGAAAATTATAAACCGTATTGTAACTTTTTGTTTTTTAATGTTTTTTTGTTTTTTTCCTAAAGCTCAAACAGTAGAGCACGGTGCTAGAAACGCCTAAATCATGTGTTCGATTCCCAGCAAAATTAACATGCTTGTTTTTGCTAACTGATACAAATGTATGCCTTCAATGGAGCGTACACTTCTTTGGATAAATGTGTCTGCCGAATGCATTAATGTAAATTTAAATACCCTCTGAGGGTGGTAAGGATGCTAATATGAAAAATGCATAACTTTATTTTGGGTCAGTGCAGCTGGGTTTAACCATGAATTTTATATATATATATATATCGTCTCGGTTACGTATGTAACCCTCGTTCCCTGAGTAGGGAATGGAGACGTTACGTCGGATGACGACGAATGGGGTTTCGCTTAGAACACCTATCGACTTCGAGTATTACAAAACGAGCCAATGGCAAAGAAATGCCATGGGTCTGCGGAATTTGCATAGCGTAATTCTGCCCCACCTCGTGGGTATAAAAGGAGGAAGCCGGCAACATGCAGATATGTTTCTTCGCTGAGGAGCCAAGACTGAGCTCAGGCGATCCCCGCGGTACAGCGGAAAGTGGCAGGCAGATGTAACGTAACCGAGACGTTCCCTTTCGTTGTCACTCCGAGTTACGTCGGATGACGACGAATGGGGTTACCAGTCTAATCACGCCACCCTCTCGGCTGTCTTCCAGTGCCCTGCGTAAATCTGAGATCCTTGTCGTGAGACTGGCACGGACGAAGGACTCCTATTTAGCACAGGAATACCAAGGTACACTGGGGAGCATATCCCATAGCTTAGAGGAAATATGCAATTATTGCCAACCCAGAGGGGGGGACTTAGAAAATACACATATGACCCAGAGGGATGCATATGGAGAACACTGGGGTGTCCAGCCGCAGGTGGAATATTTCAACCCCAGTGGTGGCAAGGTGGCTTGCCAAGGGAAATACACATGCTCAGAGAGGCTTACAGTGGAAATACACATGTGGGGGTCGCTCAGAGGAGGGACCATGCACATGGGAGGCACCTAGCCGACGCGCAGGCAATAGACACTGGCGCCGACGTCAGGAGTGCTGGAGGAACTCAGGGCTTTCGGAGAAGCTCACCTGAGGAGAAATCGCACGTATCCAGTCCGTGGAGTGGAATGGCGAGCAAGCGAAGACACCTGAGCGGGTCCAGTACTAGCGGGTTGAAGTGAGTACATGAGAGGACACTGGCTCCACTCGGAGATTGTAGAATCTGCCGAATGTGTTAGGTGTCGCCCAGCCTGCAGCTCTGCAGATGTCTTTTAGCGAGGCGCCATGCGCTAGAGCCCAAGAGGACGCCAAACTCCGGGTGGAGTGGGCAGTCACACCAAGGGGGCACGGTCGACATTGCTGCTGGTATGCCAAAGCAATGGCGTCCACTATCCAGTGAGACAACCTTTGCTTGGAGAGAGCCTTTCCCTTCAGCTTCCCACCATAACAGACAAAGAGCTGGTCTGATGTCCTGAAACACTGCGTCCTGTCTACATAGGCGCGGAGAGCGCGGACTGGACAGAGCAGTGCCAAGGCTGGGTCTGCCTCCTCCAGGGGCAGCGCTTGCAGGTTCACCACCTGGTCCCGGAAGGGAGTGGTAGGAACCTTGGGCACATATCCGAGCCCCTACCCTCTTGATGGAGGCCAGTGCAACCAGGAGCGCTGTCTTCATAGGCAGGAATTTAAGCTCGACTGATTGCAGAGGCTCAAATGGAGCACTCTTCAGGGCAGTTAGAACCACTGAGAGGTCCCAAGAGGGAACGAGAGGAGGGCGAGGCGGATTTAGTCCCCTCGCTCCTTGCAGGAACCTGATGACCAGGTGGTGCTTCCCCATGGGGGCCTGCTTTGTCAGGGCTCTGGCGACAGAGGGGGACAGGGGCGAAGCGGTCCGTGGACGGCACGCCGTGTCAACCGCCTCTGGGACAGAGGGGGACGAGGAGAGCACGGCTTGTGGGCGGCGCTCTGTGTTGTCCGAGAACTCTGTATGCTCAGTGACGAGAGAGTCAGCTCTTTCAGAATAAGGATTCTTCCCCAGCCCTCCACCGGGGAAAGGAGTGGCCCTGCTACCAACTCCTGGAAAGAACTGAGTCTCATCTCTGAGCAGCCCATCTCAAAAGTGCCGCTTAACCCGGCGTTTAGCGGGGGGCGGGGCTGGAGAGGGCTGTGGCAGCCCCCCTACGGTCTTCCAGAACCAGGCCCGGGTGAACGTGCGGGGTTGGAACAGTGAGAGGGCGCCTTCGGCGGTGGGTAGACTGAGGGATCTGAGCGGACGGCTGGGCCATCGGGCAGAATAACGTCCTGGTTGCGTATGCAACCCACCGTTCCCTGAAGGATGGAACGGAGGACGTAGTCGACGGTCGACTGAATTGGGATCTCGCTAGAGAGCCTGTCTTCTTCGAGTACTATTGAACGAGCCAATGTAATTGGCGTGCGTGATTCGCATCACACACTCCGCCCCCGCGGCGCGGGTATAAATACGGAAATGGATGCACGCACTAGTTGCTTTTCGCTGAGGAGCCGAGAGTAACCCGGGGTCAGCGGTGGTCCAGCGGTAGTGGCAAGGGGACTACGTCCTCCGTTCCCTCCTTCAGGGAACGGTGGGTTGCATACGCAACCAGGACGTTTCCTTTCAGTCGATAACCTCAGACGTAGTCGACGGTCGACTGAATTGGGATCACCCTTTGAACACGCCACTAACGCTGCCACCTTCCAGTGCCTAAACCAAAGCCTCCTGATGCCCCCGCAAACTTAAGGCGGGGAAGGACAGGGCTTAGGCCAGGGAAGTCACTGCTGTTCCTACAGGACCACTGGGAAAGCGTTCCCCGTACATTGGAAGGAAGGGACGCTGCGGAAGCCACTTCCACCCAGAGGGAGGTAACGTGGAAAATACACATATGAACTGGGCGGAAACCGGGCAGTCTAACATATGGAATGACACTGGGGTGGCTCCAGCCTAAGACGGGGGGAGACACACCGGACAGTGACGGCAGAGAGACTCTGCCGAGGGAAGACACGGGCTCACCGCAAGGAGCCGTATCGTGGAAGAATACACATATGGGGTCGCCGAAGGGACCGCAACATATGGACCCAGCCTAACACAGGTTCCACACTGCTTACGAGTGGTAGGCCTAACACCAGACGTTCCGCACGTCCGACGTCGGAGGGGTGTGGAGGAACTCAACAGGGTTCAATTTTAAGGGAACTTAACTGGAGTAGAAAGGCGCACGTATCCAGTCCATAGGAGGGGAATGGCGCAGCAAGCCGACACTTGAACCGGGCTCATGGTGAAACTGGCTTCATGAGAAGGGAGCCCACAGGAAGCAGCGGTTCAACTAGGTGTCGTCCAGCCCTCAACTCTAGAATCTGTTTTAGCAAAGCATATCGTCAACGCCCAGGCGGAGCACTTTACACTCATCACAGAGGAGCTCAACACCTAAGTGGACATGTTGCATCTCGGATCTTTACCGAAATGAAGGCAAGCACTAAGTGCAACTTTGCATGGAATCAGCCTTCCCTCTCTGCTGAATTCCAACAGATATTTGTAGAGCTGGTCTGAGGTCTATGACTTGCATTCTGTACACGTCCAAGCGAACGGACAGAGAAGCCAGGGCTGGATCTGCCTCCTCCAGGGCAGCGCTTGCAGGCTCACCACCTGCTCCTATTACGGGAGAGGTAGGAACCTTGGGCACAATCCGAGCCGGGGTCTCAGCTTGTGAGAGTTAGCCGGCCCAGACTCCAGGCACAATACGTTGACCGAAAGCGAGCAAGTCCCTACCCTCTAGTAGAGACCACGCGAGCAGGAGAACTGATATAACAGAACTTTTAACTCACTGCCTGCAGTGGCTCAGGGGCGGTCTCTGCAGTGCAGTCGCACCAGGACAAGGCCCAAGAGGATAAAGAGGGACGCAAGGATTTACAAGACCTTGCTCCTCAGGAACCTGACGATCAGCACGTGCTTCTGCACACTTCTGCAACACGATGAGCGTCATTTAAACACCGAGGCAACATCATTTTGAGGGTGAAGGAAAACAGCCTACTCCAACCCATTTTGCAGGAAAGAGAGCACTGAAGTGATCGAAAGCTTTCAGGATCTCCTCTGGAGAGAAGCCGCACTCAACGACTAGGTTCCACTTCTAAAGGCGTAAGCACGCTACCCATTTCTAGGGGGTGCTCGCAGAAGTGATGGTAACTATCACATGCCCTGTGATAGGCACCTGAACCTCCGTGTTCAGATGTAAGAACGCCCGGAATCTCCGGGAGAAGAACGCGGGTGCCCTCGTGCCCCGTCCCTGAAAGAGTTTTCAGGGGAAGTCAGGAAGGCTGTCGATGGGAACCAGGTCTAGTTGGGCCAATAAGGGGCAACTATGAAGACCTGTTCCTCTCCTGACTTAGCACGTAGGTGCAAGCGACGGGCGCAAAAAAGACAGGAGCGTTGCTCAACACAACATGAGAAGATCACTGGGCTTCAGGAGCATCTTCTGCTCAGCACTTGAGTGTGACAAGTTCACTGAGCTTCAGGAGCATTCCTGCTCAACACCTGAGTGTGATAAACTCACTGAGCTTCAGGAGCATTTCTGCTCAACACTTGAGTGCGAAGAACTTCACTGAGCACCAGGAGCATTTCTGCTCAGCACTTGGGTGTGACAAGTTCACTGAGCTTCAGGAGCATTCCTGCTCAACACCTGAGTGTGATAAACTCACTGAGCTTCAGGAGCATTTCTGCTCAACACTTGAGTGCGAAGAACTTCACTGAGCACCAGGAGCATTTCTGCTCAGCACTGCGTGTGACGAATTCACTGAGCTACAGGAGCATTTCTGCTCAACACCTGAGTGTGATGAACTCACTGAGCTACAGGAGCATTGCTGCTCAACACCTGAGTGCGATGAACCTCACTGAGTTTCAGAAGCAATTCTGCTCAACATGAAGTGTGATGATTTCACTGACTTGAGCAGGCGCAAGGCGACCATGAGTCGCAGTCACTTTTAGAAGGCTCACTGGGGTTAAACGCATTTCTGCGGGCCCCTGGGGCAGCTGAGACCCAGTGTTTGTCCAAGGGTAGTCCGCTCGGTTTACACAAACACTGGCGGAAAGATGAAACCGGGGGGGCAACTGAGCGGCCCCGGAATGGTCATGACCCAGCTGGACCCAGGGGATGGAGTCTCCACTTGCCCTGGCTATAACTGTCGTGAGGCTCGATGGCGGCACGATTGAGTAAAGCGGGAAGAGTGGAACAAAGCGTCCTCAGAAGCTTCTGACTCCAAGGAGGAGGTGACGGGTGAGTTGTGACAGCAGCGGTCGCAATGTCTAACAACTCGAGGCACGAATGCCCGTGTAGTCGGGGGTCGCCCAGGCCCCCGTTAAAACACGCCCTTGTGCATGGCCCCTCTGTTGAAGAGGGTTTGGCAGCAGACCGGGATGAACTATAGTCACACAGGGTGAGCTGCTCTGCCACGGTCACCTCGGGACTCGATCATGAAGCTAGCGCTGAAGCGGTCACATATGGAGGAAGCCAATGGCTGCAACTACCATATACCCCAGGAGCCTCTGAAAGTTCTTCCAGTGGGACCCTTTCTCACTTCAAACACCAGCTGAACACATTCTCATTGGAGAAACGTGTTAGACCGAGTCCATCTCCAAAACTGAAAAAGAGATACTAAGCCCGTGGGCGAGATTACTCTCTTCCAGTTGACCTGAAGACCCAACGGGCTCTGGAGCACTCGAAGGGAAGGACACTGTACTGATACTCCACCCTTACATGCAACCCACAGGATGGCCTGCGGTGCGGAAGGTAGAGATCTGTTCTTAAGCACATGTCTTTCAGGTCGGAGCTGCAGACCAATCTTGGGCCAAGATGGTCACGACCCACCACCTAGTAGCACGAAGAACGAGTTTACAACTGGCCTTCGTACCGGCTGGAGGAGCGGCTATATCAAATCCTTTGCCAGCAGGATAAGATAAGCACGCACAAGTCAGGAGCACTGCTCAACACTCGGTGTGATGAATATCACTGAATTTTTAGGAGCACGTCTGCTCAACACCTAATGTGATGACTATCACTGACTTGAGCGGGGTAGCCGAGCCTGAGGTGGGGCAGCAAAGTAGAGAGAGTGGTGTTAGTGTGCTGTGCAACACTTACCTGTCTCCACAAGCGGCAGGGGGCGTGTGAGAAGGCGGATGACCGGGTCCTCGAACGCACCAAGCTGCCTGCTGGCGACCAAGGGGGAGCTGAGGGGTGTAAGGCTATACAGGGTCACACCCGCCAGACTGGCCCTCTTGGGACCCAGGAACAGATGAAATTGCTCTCTCTTTGAAGTGTGGGTACCGCTTGCTCCGCTTTTTTTTTTTTTTTTTTTTTAGGGAGCCAGCGGCGGAACAGACACACACACAAACAAAGGCTCCAACCGGCCCTCACCCGGGGGGAGGGAGTGATCGTGCCACTCCAAGAGCATCTCATCCATTCCTGGGCGGCCCGCTCCGGAATGCTTTCGCTGTCGCTTGCCACCTGGCTTGGCAGCGCCTGGAGCGGGCTGGGCGTCTCTACTGCGGCCGGCTCCATGCTGAGGCCTGGGTGGAGGCTGCTGCGGAGGGCCAGCAGGAGCGGCTGCCGGGGAACGCCAACGGCGACGAGCAGGCGGAGGAGCTGCCACCGGCGGCGGGTGGAGGCAGCAGCTGGCCACCGGGGCAGGATGTGCCTGATGACCTCCGTCTGCGCTTGAGCAGCAGAGAACTGTTGGATGCAGTTCTCCACCGCGTCGCCGACCAGCCCAACCTGGGAAATTGGGGAGACCAGGAACCGAACCTTGTCCGCATCCGCCATACCAACCAGGCTGAGCCACGAAGGCGCTACTGGACCACCAAGGTGGACATCGCCAGACCGATCACGCACGCTACGACACCCGTACCCCGGAGGGTGAGGTCGGATGCAGTGCGGTGCTCACCTATGAGCGCACGGTCTGGATTACCCTCGTGCATGCCATGGGTGCCCTAGCCTGCAGCAACGCTATGGCACGCAAGAGGAAGCGGCTTGCCCACAGGCTTTGTAAGCTCTGCCCGTCGGAACAGACGAAAACTCACAGGCCTTAGGGGGGAGACGAGGATCCCCCCAAAAGGCAGCGGCCGCCGGACACAGGTGCACCTGTGTCGACAGACCGCTCCAATGGAGTGACACCTCGCAACCCTTCACCGTTCCTCCATCAAGGGTAATGAGGGGGAAAGGCTATTCAGGCAGTTTCTGGCAGAGAAAGATGCTGTTCACCACCTGATAAGCTCTCCATGCATTTCGGGAAAGAAAGGCACTGGGGCGGCGAGCTGAGAACCAGCGCGGCCCGCCCCAAGATACCAAACTCCAGATTCCAACCGAGACTGAACGGGACACGGTGGAGGTTCCACTCGAGCCCGGCAGCCTCGGCGGCCCGTTTCAGCATAGCTGATAATTCTGGATCCGGCTCGGGCAACATTGAACTCCCGGAGGGAGACAATGCAGCCGAGTCATCATTTCTAGAAGTCAGCTCACCCTCCGATGCTGCAATCGGTGTCCTGTCCTCCAGGGGAGCCCCGAGTGAAACCGCTGGCCCACCCATTACAGATGGACCAGCAGACAACACAGGAGGCTCCAGTGGTTGCAGTGGAAGGGAGGAGTGAGGAGCCCACAGGGAATGGTTACCGGGCGGGACATCCAACACTATCCTCCGGTCACCCATCCCACACAGCACCCGAGGGTGGGGCATGGTAATGGGGACTCGCTCTCCGCGAACGAAGGTGAGTCTCGCCCTCAACACTGCGACAGTCATGTTCCCACAGTGAAAACATGAGCTGTCCACAAAAGCTGTCTCAGCGTGCTGTAAGCCCAAACACGTGACACAACACGTGACAGAGACAGGGAACGACCGCACCCAGAAACGCACGGGCGGAATGACATCTTGAAAAAGACGCAAACGCACCCGTGTTGCTCTTTCAGTAAATAGGACCGTCACCAGTGCCGGGGCACACAGGGGAATGACCGCGGCAACACTGAACAGAGAACTGAAACAGTGAAGCACTCACTTTTCCGCCCTCTAACCAGCCATCAACACACACAAACATTTAGAAATTTGTTGCTGTTAAAACAGCAGTTGAGAGCTCAAAGCTCGCGATCACCGCTGCACTCGCGCTGTAGAACACCAGCACTGGGAGAGTCTTCCTGAAGAACACCGACACACTCGCTCGTTGTAGACAACAGCACTCTCAGAGACATCAAACGATCGGCTCCGAAGCGAAAGGCAACTAGTGCGTGCATCCACTTCCGTATTTATACCCGCGCCGCGGGGGCGGAGTGTGTGATGCGAATCACGCACGCCAATTACATTGGCTCGTTCAATAGTACTCGAAGAAGACAGGCTCTCTAGCGAGATCCCAATTCAGTCGACCGTCGACTACGTCTGACGTTATCGACTGAAAGGGAACCTCAATCTGCTCACCCGCGGTTGAGAACTGTTGGGCAGAAGCACTCAACCGCACCGCCGAAGAGGCCGACCTGGGAGATCGGGGTGTCGAGCAGACGGGTCCGCCCGACATCGTGCACATCAGACCGGTCAGCCCCAGAATGGTGAACATCACCTGACTCCGAGAGCGTACGGCCACTTTCGTCGCTCGGAGAGCAAGGTCAGTGGCGGCGCGCAGCTCACTGAAGAGCCTCGGGTCAGTCCCGCCCTCCTGCATGTCCATGAGCATCTGGGTCAGGTAGCCCAGCAGAACGGTCATGGGATGCAGTGAGGCGGCTGCCTGTCCTGTGGCACTATAGGATTTCGCCACAGATTAGTGTAGACGAAAAGAACTACAGGCTTTGGACGGGTGCTTAGGATTGTGCAGGGAAGCACTCTGAGGACACAGTAGCATGGCAACAGAGCGTTCAACCGGGGGGGCCCCAGTGTACCCATGGGCAGCGGCCCCTGAGGGGAGGAAAGAGGGATGAGACCAACGCGCGGACCCGTGATCTCATCATGCACGTCCGGGAGGAAAGATATTAAGATATTGGTGTTTGCCGTTGACGCGGGTCGGCGGCCTCACCCAAAAACCAATCGTCACTGCACAGATCACTGCACAGATCAGCAGGCACTGTGAGCTCGCTGCAGATCGCCGTCACACTAACACCGGAGAGAGAAGCTCGTCTCGTAGAGCGAAGTCAGAGATGACTGTGGAGTGAAGAAATACTCTTGGCTCCGAAGCGAAAACATACCTGCATGTTGCCGGCTTCCTCCTTTTATACCCACGAGGTGGGGCGGAGTTACACTATGCAAATTCCGCAGACCCATGGCATTTCTTTGCCATTGGCTCGTTTTGTAATACTCGAAGTCGATAGGTGTTCTAAGCGAAACCCCATTCGTCGTCATCCGACGTAACTCGGAATGACAACGAAAGGGATATATATATATATCCTAGGTTAAAAAAAAATTGAGATCTGTTGAATAAAAGTGTTAATTAACTTTTTAAAAAAACTTAATGACCCCTATTTTTTTTTTTTAAACGGTGGGCCACTGTATACAAGCTGATAGTATTCTGAGAAAAGGCACTTTATTTCAGATAAGGACTATATGCGGTGTTATATAACATGTAATTTTCAAAATATCAGCTAACACTGTTTGAACAACAAAGAATAAAAAGGTCCAAAAAGAAGTAGCATTAGACATTATTTCTGCTCCCCATGACATCTAGCAGTTGACTGGAGATAATATGGCATTAGAGGCCCAGCTAGAATAGTATAATACAAGTACTGTAGTTTGTCTAGGGGAAAACATTAGCCAGGGCGTCTGTCCGAGATAAGATCTGTTCCCACATGATGCAAATTGATCTGGGAGTCAGTCCAATCAAGGTGTGTGTGTGTGTGTGTGTGTGTGTGTGTGTGTGTGTGTGTGTGTGTGTGTGTGCGCGCCTGGGGATGCCAGAGAGGTCACTCATAGGTGAAATCACCATCTCTATACCTGTGGCATTTTTACTAGTTTGGTTTAGCATGCTGTTTACCTAATTTTCTTTAGTTAAGTTGTGGTGGTGAACCTAAATATTGTTACATTAACATCAATAACATATTTACTGTATAATAAATAGAAAAGAAACACTCATGTTCCTCACTATCTGAGACATGTGCACATGTGGAAAAAATATCTTACTATGGATGGTAGTGGCAGACCTATATTCAATGCTATGGAAACAGAAGAAAGAATATCTTATACATCTGGAATGCAATGAGGGTGAGTAAATGATTAAAGAGTAATACTCTTTATTTTGATAGTCCACTTTAGACATTCTACTAACTAAAAGTAACTTTGCAACTACATGTCAACTACCAGTCATTAGAGTATTAGTAGACTGTTAGCTCAGGGTAATGTGTTTGGGTTCAGGTTAGAATAAGTTGACATCTAGTTGCAAAGTTACTTATAGTCAGTAGATTGTCTTTTGGGGAGCATCAAAATAAAGGGTTAGCAGATATTAAGCAGTCTACTAATACTTTAGTGAGAGTTAACTGACATGTAGTTGCAAATTTACTTCAGTCAGTCGAATGTCTGTTGTGGAGCATCAAAATAAAGTGTTAGATATTAAGCAGACAGTCTACTAATATTCTAATGAGAGGTAGTTACAAAGTTACTTATAGTTAGTAGAATGTCTAAAGAGGGCTATCGAAAGTGTTTTTTTTTTTTGGGGGGGGGGTCCCTATAAAGACACTTTTTTGTAATGTCTAGTGAATGTTTTGATCATCTTCTACAATATCTCTATATTAGTTATTTTAATTTGAGGGATTTCTCCCCAAAAAAATTATATGTTGTGTTGAGGCCAAGTTTAAGACCGTATGGACTTGTCGACTACAACAGTGTGATTCATTTTATGCATTAATCAGCATTTCATGCAATCATTAGGTTCAATTTTGAATCGATTGACAGTGCGAGTAATTTCATATACAATGAGTAGCACCTCCACATCAAATCCCTGAGTTCAAAGGCATTCTGGAGGACAAAGTTTCTGAGTTCATTTGCTGATGCCATTTGAAAGGCTCTCTTTTAAAATGGAGGAATCAATAGTGGGATTAAATCCTTAGAGCTGGACCAAGAGGGAATGAAACTGAGGGAAAGAGAGACAGATCATTCACTGTGATCGTGCATCGCAAGCAGTCTCACCAGCACTCAAGCCTTATTTAAAGCCATTGTGCTGGAGACATAATGCCATATTTCATAGCAACCACATACGATAATGCACTGCATGGGTCTGAAACGGGTCCAAGTCTGGTGATATTATGGAGTGTTGGAGAGATGGGGTATCAGTCACCCCGAGCGCACGTGTGATGTGGAACAGCATGAACATGGAAACATTGAGCGTCGTTCTTTGAGAGTCGCACTCAGGTGCACACAATTTCTGCCACGGCGTGCAAGGGCTCGATGAATACTACATTTGGTTCAAAGGAAAACATTTGGATTACTCAAGAGCAAAGACAAATACCTTTTAAGTTCCATTTGATATGACTTGCTCAGGTAAATTATTCATTCTCTGAGGGGGGAGATTCGTGACGAACCTGACAAATGTTCCGTTCAAACTACACATCTGAGGTAGGGCTGTGACTTTTTGTGCCACTACAAGTATCTCTGAAATACTCTAAGTTTTGGATGTTTAATCCAACCTGCAAGAATGTGGTGTTTTTATGCATTTAACAGTAATTTAACAGTTGAGGTTTGTAGTGTAGAAATTGTCAAATGGTGTTGTAAACCACTTTAACATTCACGCTCGGGACAGGATGCCTGCAAGGGAGCAAAAACATGCTTTTTTTATTGTGTCATCAGTCTTGTTATACCGAATCAGTGAACATATTATATTTGCACACACAGACAGTAAATGCACACATGCGAGAAAATACAGAATGAAAAGCGAAGAGATGTAAAAATAACAGAGAGATGCACAATATATGGTAGGGTTATCGGTCAATATTAGAGGATTTTAGAATGTTTTTAATGGTCGATATATATTTTGTTTATTTTATGTATTTATTTGTTTTTAGATTAGATTACCTTTGCAAATCTGTAGCAAATATTAAAATTAACTTAAATTTTTCACTTTATTTGTTTATTTATTTGACATATATTTAGACAATAGTGTAGAATTTGAAGCTCTGCCGTCTGTCTTTCACACAGTTGTTCAGAAGTTTGGGGTCTGTATGTGTTTTGTGTTTTTTTTTGTTTTTTACATTATAAATGAAATCCTGGTTTAAAAAAAAAAAAAAAAATTGTAACTGCCAGTGTTTGATAAATGGCAGTGAGGAGATATGACTGTCTAATGACATGTAACTTCCTAAATGTCTTTTTGATAAGCAGGGGGCTTTTGGATGAATATTACACATGTGACTGTGCAACAGCTGTCCTACCAGATTTGAAGAAAAGCACATTTGCTGTGAGATAAGCTCCTTTCATTGACACTCACAGATGCACCATGTTTCAGCGCTCCTCACCACATCACATAACCAACATGGTAAATGAATAAGCTATTTATGTAACTTTGGCTGATGGCCGTTCATTCAGTCGAAGCGATCTTGCAGTTTAGATTTGTGTAATGAATCACATTGATAACACTAGGCTCAGAATTACAGGAGAACCTCAAAATCTCATCTGGCGAATAGATTGGGCCTTGGCCTCCTCCAAACAGCCTCGGCTCATCAATCTGTCCTGAAACATTGATTGGCACATCATTGCTGTGAGATAGTTGGAACAGTGGATGTGATTGACACTGCGGGAGTCCCTATTGGGCGCCAGCTCTGTTGGCATAGTCACCCTTTTCTAATGAGGAGGACCCGGTGTAGATGCACGTAAACAATACGACGAGTGGAAAGTGCAAAGCAGGAGGGCAGGAGTAAATGTGCTGTGAACAAGCAAAATATATGGACTAGTGTTGTTTGTTGGGGGAAAAGCTATGCTTCTTCATAGCAATTGAAAAACAAATGTGGCGTCTTGGCTGATTTTTCTAGGCTCATTTCCTGTCTCTCTAATTAGGAGATAAGCAAATATCATAAGAATTTAATCACCTACCTGTTTAATCGTACTTCAGAGTAGCATTACGGTTTGCTAGCAGCGCTTTTGCTTTTGTTTATGTTATTTACAGCCTTAGGTTTGATGGTAATGTGCTTGAAAAGGGGTTCAATTTTCCACAAAGAAATATTTAATGGATCGAGTTTAATCATGTCAGGTTATTCATCTAAAGACATCACCTCAGAGGGAGTGTTTCCATTTCTCTTCAGTCACTCTTGAGATGCATTCGTCCTGACATAGGCTTAATCGACGAGCGTTAATTGCTCTTCCTCCTTCTGAAATTCTGAAAAATGATATTCATTGTGCCACAATCTATTTCAAGTGATTTAAATTATTCGAATGAGAGGAAGTAGCGTAATAGACTGATTGCTGCCAGCAATTATGTTGTATTAAGTCAAACTGAAAACGCACTGGTGAGAGTCACTGTGCCAGGAATACATCAATTATTATCTGGGAATCATTACCCTGTGCATTTTATGTTTAAAAAAACTGCATGTTCCAAACCTGTGTGGGTTTGAAAATTAGAAATGTATTGATTGTTTAATTACTTGCAATGGTGATTGAAGATTTTTAAGCTTAAAAATGGATTGCAAAAGTACCTTAACCATTTAATTTAAGTGGTCTTCTGTGCTTTATTCCATGCCAGTGAACTGTTGTGATTAACTGAACTCAAGAATCAGATCAATCTGATTAGGGGAAAAATCGTTCAAAACAGTTTTATGAACTGCATCAATAGATTCATTCGAAAGGTCTGCCTCAAAAGAATGATTCATTTAACTTCTCATGATTTCTCACGTCATGATTTCTCACGTCAAGATAAAGTTGATAATGTAAATAGCACACAAAGACTTGAAATATAGAGCACAAGTCTTATCCTGTTCAAATCAAGGATGAAAACGATAACCATAAAGATTGAAATAGTAGAGTCAACATCAGAATTATTATGATAACGGATCAATTTCAGAGCAATTTATTCCAGCTGATTAAAAGATAAAAACATTGACAGCCAATCAGCTTCCAGCTGGCAGCTATGGCATACATGCAGCGTGTGCATGTAATAAACAATGTATTGGTGTAGACACTAGTTTAGTTATCATAATTATCATTCTTGGCATTAACGGGCCTTTTTAGATATGTATTTATGGTGCTGTTTTGGCCTGGGTGTTCTTCAAAAATTCTCCTTTTGTGTTCCACATAAGAAATAAAGGTCTTAAACAAAATGAGGTTCGGTAAATGAATTATAATTTTTGAATGGAGTATTGCTTTACTGCAGTTAAACACTCATTTTAGTACTCATTTAGAGCTTGACGAGTATAAAATGTTACAATAAATTCTCAGTGAACTGCCTCTTTTCACGGTATATGATTTGTCTGGTTTTGGATGATTTGTTTAAACAGAGCTGAACTTCAATTTACATTTAAATAAATCTCACGATTCTAATTCATTTTGAGCAGGACGTGTCTGTTGGAGTTTGTTTTATATGCACAGACGTGTGTGAGGTCTGCAGCGGTGCTTGTTTTAACACTGCTGTATGTGCGGCATGCATGTCTGATGGCAGACCGCTTGCTGAGCTTTCTGTTGCTGAATGTTTGGCTGCGTGTCAGCATTGTGGCTTTATCTGATCCACAAGTGCATTACTAGTTCCTCTAAGTCCCTTTAATGAATCAACTGTGGCAAGACCCGTCAATACCCAGACGTTGACTAATGCCCTGAGTGCAAACACTCCGCAAGTGAATCTTCCATTATTGAGTGTTCTCCAAGTAAACGGCCAAAACAGACTGCATGAGACCTGCATGCAATTTTCTCAATATCGATTGAGGAATGCCATCACACTTGGGTTTTTTCTGTTTTTTTAAGGAACATATTTTATTTGGGTCCAGAATTGCATGCTCTCTAAGGACAATATGCAAAGCTAAAGCAATCTTTATGTTTGCCCAAGGAAATGTGATTCTTTCTAACTGTGGATGACACTGGATTCCTTGTACTTGTAACTTTATTTCAGGTTTTTCGGCTGTGCAAAGGCAAAATACACTAACTACAGATTAAGTCTTGAGTCATGGCCAAAGTCGAGTCTCTTAGAATGTGATGTGACCTGTGACAGACATTTTTTGGCTCAGCTGTGCTGAGATTCAGAGAAAATGGAGTGTGAAAATTGAAATCAAATCAATCAAAATTCAATCAAAAAACCTCTAAAACTTTTTCACAGTTTCATTGTTGGTGTAGGTACGCGGTTTTGCCTGTTTAGGGCAGTATTAAAGACCCCATGAAATCCAATTTTCCAATCCTGTTAGTGCATTTCGATCATCTATATCAGTGGTTCTCAACCTTTTTGACTCAAAGGCCTTCCACCCCTTATAAGCTATGAAATTCCCAGTATTTCTGCCGTAGTTATGACAATACATTTCTCATTTCTGCTGCTTATTTTTGACTTCTTTATTAACAGAATCGATATGTTGATATATTAAAGGAGTTAGCCATCATTTTATGTTTCTGATGGGATAGAGAAGGGGAGGGGAGGCCAAATCCATAGCTAGAGACTTTTGCCTCCTTTGGTAAAAAATAATAATAGCCAATCACTGTTGAGTATTTCACTTTCAGCAGTTAAAGTGTAGAGAAAAAAAAATACATAACAGAAAAGCCTAGCCTCACTTGGTATATCAACCAATCATCACAAAGGCGTAAATTATGTGATATTAGTTTAAACTGGTAAGTACACCAGCATAATTGCCATTTTAGCTTATTATACTTATCCACTTCACTTTTAAAATCCCCATGAAATAAAAATTTAAGTTTTTAGCTTTTAGTATGAATATGTTAGCTTTACTGTTAAGCTAGTGTGCTCAAAAACAATGACAAAATTTGCATTTTGAAGTTGTAAGCATTCAAAACTTGCAGCCTTTCACTTCCGCCAAAATGGATCAATGATTTTGATGACATCACGCTGTACTTCATCTTCTCCTCAGATTTTCTGTCCAATCAAATGCTCTCTAGAATCTAAAGTGTCCCGTCCCCTAAACCATAAATAGACGCTGAAGCTGCGGCTAAACTTGTTCACACATTTACAATTTTGTCTGCTTCGGTTCAGAGGCTTGACAGTATATCAGACCCATTTGAATTTTGCATAGAATGCTATATTTTAAAGTGATATGAAGGAGATTCGGAGGAAACTCAACTGCTCTGGCCAAGCTGTGAAATAAAATTAACGCTATTGGCTTTTTTAAAAACGGGGAGGAGCTGTTCGATATGCCCTGCCCTGTCTTCCTTTTTCAGTGGAAATAAAGTCAACGCATTAAAAAATGCTGCACGTTTCAAGGCACTTCAGTGGGCCTTTAAGGAACCATATTCACATATGGTTCTTTAAAGTGTTACATATGAGTGTTAATTGTTGACGGTGAAAGTTATTTACACTGGATTATTGTTAATTAACTCCAAAATTGTATTCCTCCTGATTGTAAAAGCTGATTTCTAACAATGCCATTGTGAATTTGAACATTTATGGTGCTGTGTCTGCTAACATATCCTGTGGGAACTAAAAGGGTGAGGGGAAAGCATACAGTGGTGCATGTAAGAGCGTGATATGTGACCATGTGTGATTACTGAGGCTTCCATCAGTCATTTAGCTGCACAGGCACAATGTGCTTTGACGGAAACAGGCTCACGAGGGGTTTAATGAGCACCCAACGGGTGAGATTCAACACCGGCAATTTGATTTTCCGCATTTATCAATGGGGAATGTTTAAATGGGCAGGAATTAAAGCATGAAAGAGCTGAGAGATAGTGCTCTCAGAGCCGTAACCTTAGAGATGGAGCATGGGAGAGAGCTGCCTGGTGCGCTTACAGGGCAACAGCATGTACGCCACACATTACGGAAGGTGAGAGGGAGCTTGTTAAGCACACGCTGAAACGCCTCGCTCGGCTGTTTTTCTCCCATCATGCCTCCTGCAGGGCAGAGAGAAAGCATTCTCCTTGCTGAACACAAGCCCGATGATGGGCCGTGCCTGTAAACCCGGCCAGGGCCATGTCCTCTCCCCATGAACAAGTCTTAGGTGAGCTACTGTGGATGACCCTGTGTATGTCAAAGCTCAGTTTTTATAGATTTTAATGGAAGCGGCTGCTCCGTTGCGCTGTTAAACCTGTTTAAACTTCCCTTCATACTGGATGCCCCCAATAAATGCTTTTAATTTGCAATCTGCACTTGTTTTGTTTGGACTGCATCCGATCGTTTGCTCCTCGCTGAGAACCATGATAAACATTTAGAGGGCAAACTGTATGCAAACTGATGCTGAGCAACTTGATCTGTAGGCCTCCTATGCTGCACGTTGGCCTCAGACACACATCTCTTAAAGGCATTTCACCCAAAAATGAAATTTCAGTTATTTTCGCACCCTTATGTCATTCCAAATCTGACATTCTTTGTTCTGCAGAAGAAAAATTAAGTCTGTTTTTGCCTATAAAGTACAATCAAAATCAATGAAGTTGGTGCATTGACAAAAAAGTTGTTTCAAAATATTTTTTTGATTATATTATTTTATTGAATTTGATATATTAACACTTTCCTCGCCAGCGTTTTTTATTTTTAATATCCATCGCTAGCATTTTCTATCATTTTTCAAAACGTTCATGGCCCCCAGAATACTTTGTTGTATGAATATCTGAACATGCAATATATAGAACAGAACCTTTGCACAACAACAAAACAACAGCAACATCAACAAAACATTTTATTCTAGCTTCATGCATTCTTTTTTATCAACACAATGTGGGAAAGTTTTATAAAAAAAAAGACATTACAAAACATAAACAAAAAGCTGAGAAAATCAAAGACTACAACGTGCATAAGCAATGCTTTTATTACTTGTTTCTGCTACTTTTGTGCCTGTTTTGATCCAGAGATTCACTTTCAGAAGTTTTTTAATAGCGCCCCCGGATACCGTATAAAAGGAAAAATACGGATAGCCAGAAAATTCTGTCAATGGTGGGGAAAGAGTTATTATATATACATTATGTTATTAACATTATATTATATTAATATTGATATTTTAAATAATAATAAATTTAGGTGAACCATTCCTTCATTCATGTTCTTGTGTTGTCTTTTTAAAGATAGTAGGCTACTGCTTGCTAGGACCCTGTACTTTTATAATCTCTCCCTTCCAGAAAACATCCTCATAAATTGTGTTTGATTGACAAGATGAACTTCAGTGTTAATCGTAAATTCATCAATGACACGACAAAGTCTTTTGTTGATGGCGGTAAGCTCCATTTGTAAAAGAAAAAGGTTTGAAATGTGCTTTGCTCCATCACCTAGCCCGGACGTTGATATGAAATGTCAGCGCTAATTCATTCTGGTTGGCTAAAATACGCTTTATTGTTCTCCGAAGTTGAAAATTGTGCACTAGAATCGGATAGAGTAGAGATGATCAGATCTTATCATGTAAAAAGATGGACTCAGCAGCGCAGTGTTATTCAATAGAGCTCCAGTGGTCTTTCTCATTGTCTGTGGAATTACCTCAGCTGAATTAGAGTCCAGCCACACTAATGGTCCTGATGACAATACTTATCCCACATCTATTCCTGCCAGGACTCGCCAAATGATTGGACACGCCACAGGCCTTCATTTCATTCCCAGCCAGAGATTATCGCAGCGATTGATCCAGAGCCGTGCAACACGAACAGACGCATTAAGGATTCCAAACCCTCATTCCTCGGTCAAAGGCTGAGGCGCGATGCCTCTGTTGACTGATAGCGTTATGTAGGAGTGCAGAAAATGCAGTCTTTTTTCCCCCTGAGAATAGCTTCAGAATATAGACGACATAATGCATTGAAATGAGAGCAGAGCCAAAAATGAACACTTGCAAACCACCAAATGCAATGGAAATTTACTTTGGTGAGTAAAGTAAAACAGTTTGGCAGGGAAATCTATCTATCTATCTATCTATCTATCTATCTATCTATCTATCTATCTATCTATCTATCTATCTATCTATCTATCTATCTATCTATCTATGTGATGCTGTATATTAATTTGCTAACAATTAAATTGCTATATTAAATTGCTGACAATAATTTTGAGCAGCAAATCAGCATATTATAATGACTTCTGAGGGATCATGTGACACTGAAGACTGGAGATATGATGCTGAAAATTCAGCTTTGAAATGACAGGAATAAGTACATTTTAAACTACAAAAAAATGCTTTTTAAATATTTATAACATTTGACAATATTACTATTTTACTGTAAGAGACATCGTTTAAAAACATAAATGTACTGATTGAAATATTTAAAAGGCAGTGTATTTAACTGGTTTATTAACTTATTTGTTAATTTACAAAAAAATTTAAAAAAATAAAAACATGCAAAATTTATTTTAGTTTTTATATTTTCATCCGCTATTGGAAGGTCTGGCTAAAGTTAACTTTAGACCTTGAATAAGTGATTCATATGTAAATAACAGTGGCTAAATTTAACAGCAGCAGTAGCTCATGTATACAAACAACTAAAACATCTATCTATTTTTGGCTAAGAGGCTACTAAGAGTAAGTTCATGCTTCCTGGATACTTGAGCTGTGAGAAATTCCCTGAGTAAAGCAGGCTCCTTAAGGACTCAAGATAATTAGTTCCACTTTTGTCTTCTATTTCCTGATTAGACTCCAAAATGCTGTACTTCTCTCTTTCAGGACCGTAAGGGAGACTACGAAGGAAATTAATCTTCCACGTAAATAGAAAAATATGATACGAGTCCATGGTTAATTAATAGCTAGCCGAACATCAAGAGTTGTTTTGATCTAAAAATAGATATACCAGCACGCTCACACATTTATTAGGGAACTGTTGATCTTTTAATCCTCGGTTTTATGAGTGTCTGTTTTTAATGCGCATCGTCTTATCAAAACAGTGAATTTGAAAAAAAAACAAAAACAAAGCATATCCTGGTTTCGTTATGACTTGAAATGTTTAACAAGGGGCTTTTGGTTTCTGAATAACTCGCCTTTGATGTTTTTAAGCTCAAAGGTATAGTGATCCTCATACTAACTCTCCACAGCCTATATAGACTATGTATATCTTTGTGTCATAGATATATACTCTCTTTGGATCTCACAGTGACATACAGTAGCATGCTTTGGGCGCATTCACCCATAGCCAGTTGAATGTCCTTGCGGTCATGTCTAATGAATCGCCTCCTGAAAGAATCCCTTTATACATTAACTATGAGCGAGCAGTCTCGTCTTTGCCATGCTCCAGAAAACAATCCTAGATTACTTATTTATCACGAACTCAATACATTTCATAGCTCTATATGCTCTGAAAAGAAGATGCTCACAGCCATTGCTGAAGCCAAGAAATGCTTTTGATGAATGGACCCGTCCATCCTTCCACCCTACATACTCAGTATAATAACTAATTACTGTCTGTGTCACTCAAGATATCTTCCATAGATTAAGCACAAAAGTCATTACAGCACTTTAGTTAGCTCTATAAGAGGTCTGTCGTTGTATAATCCTTGAGAGAAAGAATAGGAGGGTCGTACATTAATCTCATTTTCACAAAGCTGTAATTCGGGCCATTCTTTGGAATATATTACAATTTCGACACAAATCTTCCTTATAAAAGCAGCCTGATAAATGAATGATTTCCCTCGAGCAAAGATCACCACAAAACCACAATCATACTTCCTCTGCATTCCAAAACACAACGCTTGCTCTTTCTTTACACAGACGTGCACGTCTTGCACTCCTTTGAAGTGGCTGTGATAAAAGAACGCAATGCTTCTGCTTCAAGCTTCCATCGCAAAACTGTAATGTGCTTTTATAGGGCAGATGCTAAGTGTACATCTTTTAAGTGGTTTAGCGTTGAGTTTGACATTTGTAATATTGACAAGTGTAGGCGACTAGGCGTTAACTTCACATAATGGAGAACCTGAACTACCTTATGGAATGGCAGACTTTAAGACAAAATGGATGTTTCACATGTATGTAAATGACCCTTTATTTTATATCGGAAGTTAATGTGGATGATGGTGAGTCAAAATGTGTTGGAAACACACAAATTGTGGAGTGCAGCTTAACAGTAATGTGCAACAGATTAATGGCACCTGGAAATCTAAAAATGGGAGAAAAGAAATACAAAAGGAAAAACTGTTTGAAAATTGCTTTGGGTAACAAAATGTAACAACAAAAGCTGACTTAAAGAAGCAGTTAGTGCAGGTGTGGATATAATCATTCTTTTCATTTATTCTCATGTGTACTCCAGGCTGTTTTGTCTCTTACAGCAGAAATAATCTTCAGACGTTCCTGTTTCTCTTTGAAATTATGTTGTATATATTACGTTTAGGAAAACTGCCAGAGCAGTTTTTCTTTTTCCCTTTTATCACGCCTGTGTTTTATTCAGTTTATAACAACTTCCCAGATTTTCTGCAATGCATCAAAATCTCAGACATAGATCAAAAGCCATCTGTATTCTTTATGGGCTGTGATGACTCAATTAGCATTGTGGATTTTCGAAAACCTGGTGAGTCAACCTGGAAAATAGCCCTCCCTAAGATGCCATTTTCAATAATCAAATGTGTACATCTGCTGTGAGTAATACTGTAGGTCTGCCTCCGTATTTTGAGTCTGATGAACTACAAATAACAAGAGAGGAAATCCATTGCAGCATAAGGCCGTACATCCTGCATGATACATCACAATTACGCTAATGCTCCGTCCGGCTCTAAGAGCCCAATTAGAATATCCAGAGCATGATGTCAGACATCCTTGGTATTTTGTAACAGAATACACCATGCTAAAACATTCCTCCTCTCTCTTATTAGAACATATTACCACTTCTGTTTTTAGTCAGGTTCCTTTTTCAAAAGTAATTCCTAAACTCGTACAGATGGATGGTTATGACTCTGAGCCAAAGCATGACGCAATGATCTTACTCTCGCGTAACCAGACCCCAGCAAGAGGTCTGGTCCACATTGCTGCCTATTCTGGCCAATAACTGCACATTTAGACAGGAAGAATTTGTCTGAGTGAAATGTAAAGTTGCCAGTCATGGTTTGTTTTGTTTTAAGTGCTGTTTAGCGGAAGGCTTATCTGAAATCTGAAATATCTGACCACAATATAGCTGAGCGATATTTAAAAAAATAAAAAATAAAAAAATCACAATATTTTTTTCAGTATCATTCAAGATTTATATTTATCACAATATTAATTTCACACCGTTAATGGGGAATACAACACATTCTACATGTTTGCTAGACCTCAAGAATCAATCTAAACAATAACTGGGTTGTTTGCAAGTAAACTCCACAGGATAAGCTAGCTTTTAATTTAGGGCCCCATAAAATCTATAATTTTTAAAATCTATAATTTTATTAATAGTTTTCTGTATTTTTTTATTTATTTTGTATCTATTTTATTTTACATTTCTTTGTTCGGTATTAGATTTTGATTAGATTTTATACAGTATGGTGTAATATGGGAATAACATTATATATAACTTGATGTCCTTTGTTGAATTATTCAGATCTTCTGCTACAATTTATCATTCTTGTGTATATAACAAGCGGCAACATTCTAATCTGAAAAATGAAGCCTACCCGTAAGTGAGGAAAACTGCAATACATCGAAAATCCGCTAGGGGCAGGTCCCAAAAGGGAGCAAATGTCCATAGACCCCATGTTAAAATGTCCGTTTTCACAGCATAAATTCATGTTTTTAGAGGTTGGTCCCATGGACTTTTATTGTATTTTTCGATAGGTTGCGAGTGCCTGACAACTGTGAGGGGGGTGAATTTTTTTCTAACTTGTTAGTTTAGATCGTATTTAGATATAAAATGTATGACAAATACGGGCATGGTTAACTTTGATTGACAGCTTGGTTGACAGCTGATAACGGGCTGCGCTGAGTGGAATTCCCAAAAAAATTGACGTCTCGGCCATGATCTGACACAACACATCATACCACTTCTGTATCCTTTCTGAAAAGATTTTCAAAGATGGCGCCGCCCATACCCCCCATAAACGGCCTATGGGTGACATCACGGACACTTTGTCCATATTTTTTACAGTCTATGGTATATAATAATCATTGATTTAGTGTGAGTCTTTTATGGTGGAATTCTCAATGAGAAAATGCCCCAGTATGTTGCCCTCTCTGAACTTGTGTTGTCTTTGTGCCAAAACTGAGGGTATGTAAAGGCATCCATCAGCACTCCCTGAAAAAAAAATCAATTCAGAAAGGCAGTTCTGTGGCAAATAACAGATTTTACACTTTTATTTTTGGTCTGAGTGTTTTTGGAGGTCCAAGAGTTCAAGCTTTACTCTCCCCTCATCTCACTAGGGGGAAATGAACAGTGTGGCTTTTGCTTTTCTTCCTCCAGGCCTAACAGAGACAGAGTCACTCAGATGTGAAATCACGTTTACAGAGGTGTCTTCTTTTCTTTTTTTCCCGCCTTCTCTGTCTCCTACTGCTGCCAGTCCACACGAGGAAGTGTGCAATGTAATCAAACTGCCTTTTTATATAATTTTCTTGATGGCTTTTTGTGTGTATGATCCCACGAATGTGGGATTGATATCTCTCTGAGTGACAACACAATATCACAATGCCTTTTTTTTCTCTTCCAATTAAAGTCACATTTATTATGTGGTCAAAATATTTCCTGTGATACTCGATCACTGTCATATACAAATTGCTTCTTTTAGCCTCTCTTACTGTGGCGTTCTCCCTGCAGATCTCCATCGTGGAGGTTGACTAAAACCATATGTCAAAGAAGCCACACTCAAGCACAGGCTCGTGCATCAGTAAATACCACCGTGAAGCATTAAAGGGATTCTCAGAAATGCGCAAGAGATGAGCCGTGTGACTTTTCCTTCTTAAAATAACCTGAAAATCAGCATTAGGGGCAGCCACTAGAGGAAGCCCCATCAGTCCTTGCCAACGGCATCCTTTCATTCAAACCCCCTCCCATCATCCTCTGACACTTGCTCACGCTGTGCGGCTTCAAAGACTCAACCCTTCTTATTCTCTCTCCTCTTGGTTCTCGTGGTCAAGAATTTGCTCTCTTTCCACCTTTCTTAAGCTATGTTGTTTCTGGTCCATTTATTTGTATTGTATTGTATTGTATTGTATTGTATTTATTTATTTTGTAAACCCACTATTTACAAGCCAAAAATAGAAGAAAAAATAAAATAAAATTGAGAACTTCAGTGTTGATGAAATAAGGAATAATTCTAGCTAAGGGGTTTATTTTATATCAGTAACTGATTGAATGTAGGCCTACATTTATTCCTCTTTTTACAGAAGTACAAAATACAAAAATGCATGAAATATAAAAGTTGAAATTATTTTATTATATTTTTTCTTAATTGTAAATAGCATCAGTTTCAATAAAGAAGCTTAATTGTTAGTGATCTGTAATCTGTTACTTTTCATTCTATCTTATTTTCAACGTTGCCATTTCGAAGTAGAATGTGCAATGCTTTATTTATTTATTATTTTAAGTTATTATCGTATTCATAAAAAATGGTTTGTAGCGCCCATATTTTTACTGTTTAGTTGTAGTTATTTCCCTATAGCAGCTAATGAATAAGCCTCACACATTCACAGGATATAACTCCAAAATGAAAAATACAGTGGGTAGCTAACATAACAGTGGCTAGCTACAATCATTTTTTCATTTCAATTTCTAATTTATCTCTATTTTCTTACTCAGCCCTTTCTCTCTTACCCTGTTTTGTTATTCATACAAGCGGTGCTTTCATTTTTCTTGTTTTAACAATTCACACAGAACATGTTTTTGTATTTAAAAACTTGAGACGCAGGGCAGTATAGAGTAAAAAAAAATATGCAAGTTCTCGAGACACAGTTTTATAAATTGAACTACTTTTAACTATAGCTTTTTTAGTTTTTAGAACACCCTGTCATGTGCGAGATGCTGAAAAGACGAGACAAAGGAAAAATTACTGCTCTAAGGCCCTGTTTAGACCTGGTATTAAGATGTGTTTCGGCTGATCGGATTACAAGTGGATGACGCCAAATTAAGGTGTAAGTAGGGTCTAAAACATTTTGAGCTTGTTCACATTTGACCACTTCCAGAGGTAGTCGAAAATAAATTCAACCGGATTGCTATCATAGTGTAAACGCTCATGTGGTCGAATGCGTTCAAACAGCCACAAAAGACTTTTCTCTGTCTACTGTCTTAATGCGTATACATTATGGGAAGTGCACTAGACAGATGGGATTTAAACTTGAAACTTGAAGATAAAAAACATACCAATCACAATGTTCTCTCACCATTCTAACACGCACTCACTGCATTCGGCATGATCTTGTGGCTGTCAGAGCATAAACAAAAGCTGATGCTCTCCGTGTGTTTTCCTGTCATGTAAAGGCGTGAGCTTGTTTTGTCCATTAGATCGAAATATGTGGAAAAACCCATACATTTACCCTCCACTTGAAGAAATGATTGAAAGTGGACAAAAGAGATGGTTTAAAACACCAGGTGTAAACAGGAATGTGTCTCCCTCGTCCACTTGTGATCCGATCAACCAGAACGCATCTTAATACCAGGTGTAAACAGGGCCTATTGGCGCGGTCACATTTACCGTTATTCAACGAAACCTTGAGGGCGAAATCCAGTCATTTCAACAGGAATCCATGCAATTGGGAGTTTCGTGTGAGGATGAAAAAGTTTCCCAAACAGATTTTGCTCCTGTTCAAGTTGCTAAAGCGAATTTGCCACACTGACCAACAGAAAGCTGCTTGATTTGAAAGTTACTTTTGTCATACATATGTTGACCATGGACCTTTTTTTGCACACAATATTTCACTGAAATTATGCCAATGTGACCGCAGCATAAGCAAGTTAGTTGTTCCATGTTCCCATGTAAAGGTCCAAAGACAATAGACAAAAATATTTGACAGCAGATCATCCATGTAGTAAAAATCAAATATTCCAGAAAAAAAACACATAATAACAAGGTTTAAATAACTTTTTTGTTTAAATGACAGAAGCACAAAGATCTCTAGATAAAATTATCTGCATTAGAATAATCAAATAAACCATATGTACCATTTCTACTTCCATGCACTCATGTATGTTTGTTTTTTTGCCTTTACAGAAAAGCATTATTTTGCTGATGCTTACTGAGTTGCACTGAGAGTAAGATAATTAATTAATATATTAATTAATATGTGCAATACATTACTATATGCAAACAGACGGTCTGTATATATCATAATAACCACATGCAGTTCAAACATCACTGGAATGAGCAGTGAAGTCAATAAAGCCCAGCTGACAGTGTATTTCCTCTCTGTTGTTTGGGTTTGCCTGGCTTCTTTTTGGAACAAATACACTGACACACACTGACAATAAAAAGGCTTTGTCAGTTCGCGCCAAACAAATACGACCTTCATATTTTTTCTCGGTCTTTTTCTCCTTGTGTTCATAGTTCCCTTTCGAGGGAACTCGAACTGCGTCGGTGACGACACTAGGGGAACGCCCTTCAGCGTAGCGCGTCTGAATTTATGAATGAAACCGAATCCAATCCTATTGGCGTTGCGTGATGACGTAGCGTGTGACGGCATAAGCGGATGTATACAAAAGCACGCCGGCACACAGAAATGTCAGCTTTTTGCTATTCAGCAAGCGCTCTGTGTTGTTTGAATCAGTTTGTCTTATTTGGTGTTGTTTGTCTCTACTGTTGCCTTGTTATCATGGAAAGTGAGCAATTTAAAAAGTGTGTGTTTCCATGCCCTCGTTTTATCACGGCGGGGGACACACACGAGATGTGTGTGTCATGTCTGGGAATGCAGCACGCTCAAGCAGCCCTCAAGGGGGCTTTCAGAGGAGGTCGGGACTGCCGAGGCACTTTCCCGATCTTCATCTGAAAGCTCAGATTCCCCTATCCCCCGTTCGGGAGCCCGCCCCGCGGCTTCTTCCGTTCGGGATGTAGACCCGGTGTTGCAGCTGTCTGATTCCGAGGATTTAGACGTGCTCAGCATCGCGGAGGAGAATCTGCATGAAGCACGCACACACACACACACAATCTGCACCCAGCTATGAGGAGCTCTTAGATGTGGTGACGCGGGCTGTGGAGAAATTAAATATTAATTGGCCAGAGGAGAGGCAGGAAGCGCGGGCTAAAAGTAAGCTCGATGAGCGCTTCCTGCAGCACCGTGCACAGATTCCACGCCGGTCTCTACCGTTTTTCCTGGATTTACATGAAGAATTATGTAAATCCTGGAACAGGCCATTTTCAGCGCGCATTTCTAACCCCCCTATATTGAATTACAGCAACATTATGGGGGGTGGAGAGAACGGTTATGGGATGATGCCTTGGGTTGAGGGGGCTTTAGCCAGTTACCTCTCACCCGATCTTGCATCATCTCTTAAAGCACCGGCGCTGCCCTCCAAGCCATGTCGCACTACATCTGCTTTGATTGGCAGAGCTTATATGGCGGCAGGTCGGGCTGGTGCGAGCCTGCACACGATGGCCATTCTGCAGGTGTACCAGGCCGACCTCCTCAGGGACATAGACCAGGGCGAGGGCCCGACAGTCGAGGATATTGCTGAGTTACGCAAAGCCACAGACCTGTCTCTCCGGGTTACCAAGGAGACGGCCCGCGCCATCAGCCACTCCATGTCTGCACTGGTAACCACGGAGAGACATCTGTGGCTTAATCTCTCTGGCATTAAGGAAAAGGACACGGCCTTTCTCCTTTATGCACCTATTTTCACCTCTGGTCTGTTCGGCGAGGCAGTTAACGCCGTAGTCGACAGATTTCAGGATACTAAAAAGCAGAGTGAGGCTTTTTGACAGTATCTTCCTCGCCGGTCGAGGTCTAGGAAATCGGCTGCTAAAGAGAAACAGCCACAGCCGTCATCAAGCTCCTACCGTCAAAGCCAGAAGGGGAGTGTCGCTTCTAGAGGTCCCCCTCAAAGAGCTTGGGACTCTAGGCAGCGTTCCCACCCTCAGCCTCCTGAGAAGACGGCTAGATAAGAACCCTCATCCAGTCCAGGAAGGCGAAAGGAAAGAGGTCCTAACTCCTGTGAGTTATCCCGCCGTCTCTGACGCTTCGGGTCAAGCCAGCTTCCAGCGAGCACACGCTGCTCTTTCTGCCCCGAAGGCCTGCAGTCAAACAGCGTTTGGGTTCGCACACGGTGGGTCGTTGTCGGTTTTCCCCTACCGGTCATCCGCTTCAGGGTGCCGTCAAGGACTCGCACAAAACACTGGACACCAGCCCCCCGAAATTGGGTACAGACTGCAGTTCCGGGTCTGCCCACCAAAATTCAACGGGGTGGTTCGGACGGCAGTGCACCCAGAGCAGGGTCTGGTGTTGGAACAGGAAGTCAACTCGCTGCTGGAAAAAGGGGCCATAGAGCATGTTCCCCCACCAGTCAGGGAGTCCGGGTTCTACAGCCGGTACTTCATAGTTCCAAAAAAGGATGGAGGGTTGCGTCCAATTTTAGATCTGAGGCATCTGAATCGGTCTCTGAGGAGGTTCAGGTTCAAGATGCTCACTATTCCCACCATCGTGAGTCAAATCCAATCCGAGGATTGGTTTGTCACAATAGATCTAAAAGACGCCTATTTTCACATCTCCATCCTTCCATCGCACAGGAAGTTCCTGAGGTTTGCTTTCGGGGGCGAAGCTTACCAATATCGGGTTCTTCCATTCGGCCTAGCACTCTCCCCTCGCACTTTCACCAAGTGTATGGATGGAGCTCTAGCATTCCTGAGGCTCGAGGGCATCAGGTTGCTCAATTATATCGACGACTGGTTTATATTGGCCCAGTCGAGAGAGCTGGCGATTCGGCATCGAGATGTCGTCCTCGCCCACATCCAGAGCCTGGGGTTGAGACTCAACACGAAGAAGAGCGTTTTGACACCAGCCCAGAGAACCACGTTCCTGGGAGTGGTGTGGGACTCGGTCACGATGCGGGCACAATTGTCTCCTGCTCGGATCGAGTCTATCCTGACCTCAGTGTCCAGGATAAAGCTAGGCCAGGCTGTCACTGTCAAACACTTCCAAAGAGTATTGGGTCTCATGGCAGCAGCGTCCAGCGTGATACCTTCTGGCCTGCTGCATATGAGAGCCCTGCAGTGGTGGCTGAAATTCAAGGGGTTTTCCCCGAGGGGAAATCCGTTCCGCTTGATCAGGGTTACCGGCAGGTGCCTTCGTTCCCTTTCAATGTGGAAGAAACCTTGGTTCCTGTCCCAGGGTCCCAAGTTGGGAGCATTATGTCGCCGAGTATCCGTTTCGATAGATGCCTCCCTCACGGGCTGGGGCGCGGTCATGGAAGGCCGTTTTTCGAGAGGTCACTGGCAGGACCATCATTTCTCTTGGCAAATAATTGGCCTAGATATGTTGGCGGTGTTCCGAGCTCTGAGGAGTTTTCTGCCAGACCTCTAGAATCACCACGTTCTCGTGAGAACAGACAATACGTCAGTGGTGTCCTATTTAAACCGCCAGGGGGGTCTGAGGTTGCGCCCTCTCTGCAGACTGGCGCATCAGATCCTCCTGTGGTCCCAGCGGAGACTGTTGTCTCTCAGAGCGATGTATGTCCCGGGGGACCAGAACCAGGGAGCAGACATGCTGTCGAGGCAGGGGCTGAGGCCCGGGGAATGGAGACTCCACCCCGAGGTGGTGGAATTAATATGCGAGAGGTTTGGCCCAGTGGAAGTGGACCTATTTGCGTCTCGAGAGACGACACACTGTCCACTGTGGTTCTCCCTTTCTCATCCAGCCCCGTTGGGGTTGGATGCCATCGTGAAGACGTGGCCAAAGCTGCGTCTGTACTCCTTTCCCCCAATCGCTCTGCTCCCAGCAGTTCTGGAAAGGGTCGGGACGGGGTCAGCCTACTATTAGTAGCCCGTTTTGGCTGGCCCGAGTATGGTTTTCGGACATCATCCTGCTTCTGGCAGGCCCGCCATGGCAGATCCCTCTGAGGAGGGACCTGTTGTCTCAGGCGGGGGGCTCAGTTCTCCACCCTCGGCCCGACCGGTCGAAACTGAGGGTCTGGCCCCTGAGGGGGCACAGTACCTAGAAGCCGGCCTGTCAGCAGAAGTGGTTGAAACTATACTCACTTCCAGAGCTCCCTCCACGAGGAAGTTATACGGCCTTAAGTGGAATGTTTTTTCCATTTGGTGGAGAGAGTGTGATCTGGACCCAGTTCACTGCCCAGTTGCTTCAGTACTGGAGTTTCTCCAAGAGAGCTTTTCTGCCGGGCTTACCCCGTCCACACTCAAGGTTTATGTGGCTGCCATTGCGGCTTTCCACACTCCTCTGAGTGATGGTCCTCTGGGGAGGCATCACCTGGTCGTACGTTTCCTCAGTGGAGCTTGGAGGATGAGACCTGCGACTGGCACCAGGGTTCCCTCTTGGGACCTGGCGGTGGTTCTTGAAGGGCTTGCCGAGGCCCCCTTCGAACCATTGGAGTCGGCTGAGGCCAAGAACCTTTCGTTTAAGGTGGTCTTTTTGTTGGCCATTACTTCTCTGAGGAGGAAAGGAGATCTTCTGGCGCTCTCTATTTCCAATGGGTGCTTGGAGTTTGCTCCAGGCAACATTAAGGTCATCTTACACCCCAGGCCTGGCTATTTGCCCAAGGTGCCATCTAATGTGGCACGGCCTATGGTTCTGCAGGCATTTCATCCTCCACCTCATGTGACGGCGGATGAGGAGAGACTTCACCTGCTCTGCCCTGTCAGAGCGCTGCGATGTTATATCCTGAGGTCCTCCTCATGGCGGAATTCGGATCAGTTACTGGTGTGTTTCGGGTCGCGCAAGAAGGGGCTTCCTGCCTCTAAGCAGACCATCAGCAACTTGATAGTTCAGACTATTTCCCTGGCCTATCAGGTGCACAACTTGCCTTCACCTATGGCGGTGAGGGCTCACTCTACCAGAGGCATAGCGTCCTCTAGAGCCCTCCTTTCAGGGGTTTCTATCCATGACATTTGTGAGGCTGCTGGCTGGGCCACTCCGCACACATTCATGAGGTTTTACAGTCTGGACCTTCAGTCTACACCCGGTGCACGAGTGCTTTCGTCCTAAGTTGTGCCTGAAGACAGCTTCACACTAGGATGAGCGGGGTTCGGTGTGGTATAGTGGGTATCTCGTTCCCCTAGTGTCGTCACCGACGCAGTTCGAGTTCCCTCGAAAGGGAACGTCTCGGGTTACGTATGTAACCCTTGTTCCCTGAGAAAGGGAACGAGACACTGCGTCGGTTCGCCACACCTCACCCCGCCTGGAGCACTTGCTTCATAGCAAAAGCTGACATTTCTGTGTGCCGCCGTGCTTTTGTATACATCCGCTTATGCCGTCACACGCTACGTCATCACGCAACGCCAATAGGATTGGATTCGGTTTCATTCATAAATTCAGACACGCTACGCTGAAGGGCGTTCCCCTAGTGTCGTCACCGACGCAGTGTCTCGTTCCCTTTCTCAGGGAACAAGGGTTACATACGTAACCCGAGACATTTTCCTCATTCTTCTTTAGTCCCATGCTCTTTTTACCTTGAAGCAAGGCCCTGTTTGTCCCTAGAGGATGAATAGAATTTAAAATAACTGTTCAGTGAGGGGGAAAAGTGTATATTTTTACCCAAGACTGCTCTGTTACAGAGAGCAAGCGCTAAAGAGGGCAAATGTGCATTGGACCTCATGCAGTTTCTTAACATAAAATTCTGCATCTACCCAGGGAGTTCCAGAATTTAGCAACAGCTCCAAAGGTCAGGAGCACCAGGATTCCGAGGATAATGAGATTATATTGAAATCACCCAAAAGCCTGTGAGTAATGCTTATGCACCAGGGAAAATCCCTTTAAGAGGTTTCTGTACAGTTGGCATCAGCTACCAACTCTCACGCATTTACAAGAGACTCACGCAATTGACACTTTTCAAACGCTCTCACGCCACACTCATGCAGTGAAAAATCGGGAAGAAAAGAGGACACTGACACCGACAGACAAGACAGAGCAGGTTACTTTTGATATGAAACAAATTCTAAAAAACAAAAACAATAGTCACATAACGTTACATTTACCTCAGTAAAATTAGCTATAGAGAGGAGTAGTTTGCTTAATATGTGCACTATATTAAATATTTATTATATTTTAACTTACATCATTCAAATATTATAACATTATTATGATAAATTCATCATTATTTCTGAGTTGTTATTTTTTACCTTTAATAAGCTGGCAGGGCTCTATTTGTTTACATTATTAGGTAAGATAGGCCTTTTTTTCTTGAGAAAATTTACATGTATCTACTGTACCAAATATTTATCCAATGGAATCAATATTTAACCAAGATCGGAATCAAATCACAAGAATTGAATTTAATTAAAATTGTGAAATTCATGTCAAGCAATAATAAAAACAGTAGCCTACCAGTCATTGTATAATGTCAACATTGTAACATGTTGTCCCAAAACTTAATAAAACGCTGTTTAGTTACCGAATGTTTTTACCCCAACCCCCCCTCCCCCCTCCTTTTTCCTCAATAATTCTAAATCCAAACGAAACTGAAAAGTTGTCCGCCCTGGTGCTAAGTCATAAATGTAAAGAAACAAATTATTTAGCGCTGTATCTTTGTGGAATGGGAGTTGTTGTGCAATTGCATAGATAACATGCCATTAATTAACATTTCTATTAACAGTATATAGATGAATGAAATCAATGGCCATTGTCTGCAATAAACACATCCTTACTCTCCTAATGAAGGAGATAAGTTCAAATATTTAACCCGAGGGTGATCCCATTTTGCATTTCAAAGACCCAGGTCTCAGAAGACGTGCAGTGGCCATGTTGTTGTTGTTTTTTATCAGAAGCAGCTGCGGCAAAGCTAAAGTGGACCATGGCGGGGCTATTTTTTCCCACATACGCATGTGTAGCCTCCTTCCCTTGTCAGCAGCTGAACAGAGGCTATCAATCAGAGCTGAGCGGCAGTAGGATGCCCGGGCCGCTGCGGTGCTCATGGTTAGTGTGCCGGTGATATGTTTCTCAGGACCATATGGGGTCTGATCTCCTGTGAGCACCGGCCCATCCAACGGCTCTCCCTGTCATGCTTACATCACATATAGGTCAGGGTCTTCTCACAACAGCTCATAAGGCAAACGTTTAAGATGGCCATGAAGTGGCTTCCGTTTTGGAAGTGGTTTGAGGAGGAGGAGGGGGTTTTCAGTTTGACACTGCTAGAATACATTTATATTCCACACATGGTATTCTAGTGGTTTCCCAGACAGGGTTTAAATTAAGCCAGGAGTAGGCCTTAATATAGAATAGTTAGTCGTGGCTTAAAAAATGGCTTTATTATATTATATTATATTATATATAATATTAAGTACAGATTACAAACACTTGTACTATGGAGTCCTGAACTGAAATAAACAAGATTAATTTAAAAACTAACTGTACTAATCTGAATAAGTATGACATTATATATATATATATATATATATATATATATATATATATATATATATATATATATATATATATATATATATATAAGATTGTCTGTTGTGATACAGTCTGTTGTGATTGGCCTACCACTTAGAGTGTATGACAGAAATGTAACATCCCTCAACATTTTTTCAGATCCCAATACTTCATGAGCAGCTGTAAACAGTATTATATCTATGGTAACGGCATCGGTATTGAAAGTCCATGCAACAGGTCTACTAGACAAAGCTAAATCACTTACCCAACTGTTGTTTGAGTGTGGCCAGTAGGTGGGCATTATGCAGATGTGTAACACGGCTACTGAAGTAGCTAAATCACGGAAATAATGACAGGACTACAAACAAAGTGGACTTTGTGATTTGTAACTTTATAGATTGTTTACTTGCAAAAACAGCTATATTACACATTAAAATAAATAAAAGCTTGAATTAATTAAACCACACATTATATTCCATACAGTTTTGCACACATAGCTGTGCTACAGGTTTAGAAGTCACATGGAGCTGCTCTTGGTCCCCGCATATATGGAATGGCATGGATGGTGGGGTTGTTGAGAGAGGCCACAGTTTGGGTTAAAGGTAGCATACGCCAGGGCAGCTGCAAAATCTGCCCTGCCAAGGACGCAGTGCTTCCAAAGCCTGCTCTGTGCCATTAAAAGGGTCATTGACCAGCTAAATGGACTCATTATGATGAGTAAGTAAAAGAATAGCACCCAAATCCATGAACCCCCATCTCTGCAGAGCTCTGGTTCCGCTGCTTTTGGGGTTTCACAGGCTTTTACTAAATGACAGCTGCCTGAGACTTCATTCAGGGGAATGCAAATGACACACTGACCAGCTAATTATACCACATCAACAGTGCTTTATTGACAGTTGCAGTGCTGGAGATATCCATGGGAAACTTCGGTACTATCTATACTGGTAAAATCCTGAGATCTCTTTTCAGAGGAGTCTTGTGTGATTGCCACAGTAGCAGGCTTGATATAAGCAAATGAAAGCTGATCATTGGCGAAACATCCAAATACAAATACTTTAAAATAAATATTTATACTACTGATTATAAAACCGATTATTTTTTGCAAGAAATTGTATAGTGTAACAAAAGCTAGTGGCTAATCACAATTGCCAGTGCTAAACCTTTAAAAGTTCAATGGGAAGTTAATTTTAAAAAAAATTAGTACCCTTGCACTGCTTGATATGAATTTGTGAAGTGCTAGTGAACATGAGTCAACAAGTCAGCTATTAAAGATAAAAAAATGCTAATAAAAAGCAACACAAACATAATTTGTAATGCTAGTGGAGTGTTGTGTTAGAGGACTTTTCCAAATTCAAGATTACAAAATAACTGTTGAATTTGCTATTGTAATAGTTATTCCGTTATGAAATATTTGTACATTTTAGCATACTTTTCAAAGGAGAACTTATTATGGAAATAATATACGTTAAAAGCATATACTTTGGTGGAAATTGAATGTAATGTTTTTTGGACTCTTAACTTAACTTAACTTAAAATTTCAATTAAATTACAATGTATTATTGTATAAATGTATTTACAAATCAATTAGTTGACCTTTAGAGTGCTTATTTTGACCCACTTAAGTAAGACATAATCTTTGTCATTTCCTAATCTCTTCATAATCAGTCTTTTAATTATATGAACTACAGTACATTTCTATTGAAACTTGTACCGAGCAAGTATACTTTTACCCCCGGTTTCACAGACCAGGGGCCAGTTGCACAAATATAGCCATTATGTTAAGACTGTGTCTTAAGAACTAGTGCGAACAACTAGGAGTTAGTTAGGGGTAATCAGTCTGACTTTTCGTTATCAAATTAGATCGTTCTACGTTTTTATGTAACTGACTTGAAAAATATATGAACAGTCTTAAAGAATCCAATTGATGACTAACTTTTAAGACTAGTCTTAGCAGTTTATGCAACTGGCCCCTGGTTAAAGCTTATCCCAGACTAAATTGAAAGTTTGAGCTGTTTTAGCTGAAAGCAACTTGCACTTGTAATGTTTTATCTTTTCTTTCTATAAAGACATGTTTATAAAAGCTACACAATTTTCATAACTGAACTAAGGCCTAGTCCGATTTTACTCTGCTATTGTGGAAAGGATTCTGACATTGTCTATCAGTGTGTTGTAAGGCATTGCTGACTTCCTAACAACAACAACAACAACAACAAAAAAGAATGAACGCATCCTCACTAAAACCTCAAAGGTCACAAGTACAGATCTCCCCTCAGCTGAATCCATGAACTTCCAACACACCGCCAAACATACTAAAAAGACCCATCTGACCCGGAACATAACTTTCAGCTGCTCCCCTCAGGCAGATGCCCGAAACTACCAACAGGCGAAACATTCTGGTTAAAAACAGCTTCAGTCTAACAGCTGTCAGACTGCCCAGTGAACATTCATAGAGTAACTCTATTAATCCTCAGGTAAACACTATGCACATCAGAAGTGTCCTAGCCTATTCCTTAGAAGGAAATCATATGTATCTATCTCTTAATAAGATTATGTATAGATTTTTTTTTTCTAACAGTTTTTCAAGTTTAAAGTCACCATGAAATCAAACTGGACAATTTATATTTTTTATGGAATATTGCAGTATTTTTATTGTAAATAAAATAATGTATCCGTTTACATCATTGTGATTTTTAAATTCCTGTGCCCTCTAATCTTTAATCAAAATAACTGGTAACACTTTAGAATACGATTCCTTTGTTAATGAATAACTACACAAGAACCAATGAGTAACACAATATTAACAATCTAGTAACTATTATTAACTAACAAGAAACTCTGATTAACGAACTAGTAAGTAATAGCGCACAGATGAAAGTGGTAGTTCACTATTAACTAATCAATAACTACTATTTGTTTTATGCTTCCCAGAGAACTACTGAAAAAGTTTATTAACAATCTAATAACTGCTATTAACTAAAAATAAACTCTGATTAACGAATTAGGAAGTAATAGTGCACAGATGAAAGTGGTACTTCAATAACTACTATATTCTTCTATGCTTCCCAGAGAACTACTGAAAATTTTCATAATTCATACAAAACTAATCAATAACAAATGCAGGATAAATGACTAGCACTACATTAACATTTGAACTGCTACCGTAAACGAATACACAAGGTTGTTTAAATTATCAATATGTAAGCTGTTAATAATTGGCCTATGCTGTCTATTTATCAACTGAATAATTTTAAAGAAATGTATTTTTAAATGCAGTTGTCGGGACTCGGGACCTTACTTGTCCTGTGGCCAATTTTCTGGCATTCCTTTGGACTGGCATTGAATCACTAGAGTCACGGTGACGACTGGAACATATTGAGTCATCAGCCATCCAAGTACCATATAGATTGAATTTATTATTTAACTTACCTCACAAAAAAAATTGTTTTTATGTATGTCTCCTAGTATATATATATATATATATATGTATATATATATATATATATATATATATATGTGTGTGTATGTGTATGTGTATGTGTATGTGTATGTGTATGTGTATGTGTGTGTGTGTGTGTGTGTGTGTGTGTGTGTGTGTGTGTCTTGTGAGTGAGAAGATTCTACACTTTATTGGCTTTTCATTAGTAACTACTGTAAGAATCATGGGAACAAACTAGTAATGACTCAAGTGTTACTACATAGTTCTATGGGAATTACTAATTATTTGCATCCGTATTCTAAAGTGAAGATCATGGTAACTAACTAGTTTTACTAGCTAACTAAAGAAATTTTCTAAAAGTATACTAAAGTTCACCAAAAATCTCAAACGCTTGAAATTACTTTTGTGTTTGGTTGCACAAATCAGGACTAGATCATGTAGTAACACTTGAGTCATTTCTAGTTAGTTCCTATGATCTTCACTTTAGAATACGGATCCAAATAATTAGTAATTCCCATAAAAGTATGAAGTATGACTTTTTATCTGTGCATTATTACTTCCTAATTTGTTAATCAGAGTTTCTTTTTAGTTAATAGTAGTTACTAGATTTTTAATAAACTTTTTCAGTAGTTCTCTGGGAAGCATTAAAAAAAATAGTAGTTATTGATTAGTTAATAGTGAACGTCTCGGTTACGTATGTAACCCTCGTTCCCTGAGTAGGGAACGGAGACGTTACGTCGGATGACGACGAATGGGGGTTTCGCTTAGAACACCTATCGACTTCGAGTATTACAAAACGAGCCAATGGCGATGAAATGCCATGGGTCTGCGGAATTTGCATAGCGTATCTCCGCCCCACCGTGTGGGTATAAAGGAGGACGCCGGCAATATGCAGGTATGTCTTCGCTGAGGAGCCGAGACTGAACTCAGGCGTCTGCCCAGCGGTACAGCGGAAGTGGCAGGGAGACGTAACGTCTCCGTTCCCTACTCAGGGAACGAGGGTTACATACGTAACCGAGACGTTCCCTTTCGTAGTCACTCCGAGTTACGTCGGATGACGACGAATGGGGGTCCCCGTGAAATCACGCCACCTTCACAGCTGTCTTCCAGTGCCCTGCGAAAGTCTGATCCCCCTGTCGTGATACCGGCACGGACGAAGGAGTCCTACTTAACACAGGAATACCAAAGTACACTGGGAAGCATATCTCAGAGGAGATATGCCGCAGCATGCCTACCCGTAGGGAGGACTTAAGAACACATATGGCCGGAGGGCTTCATATGGAGGAACGCTGGAGTGACCAGCCCGAGGGGTGGCAACTTTCAACTCCAGGAGGGCAAGGTGGCTTGCCAAGGGAAAGACACATGCTCAAGGAGGCTTACAGTGGAAATACACATGTGGGGGTTACTCAGGGAGGAACCATGCACACGGAGGCACCTAGCCGACGCCCAGGCAATAGACACTGGCGCCAGCGTCAACAGTGCAGGAGGAACTCAGGGCTTCAGAGAGGAAGGCTCACCTGAGGAATAATCGCACGTATCCAGTCCGTGGAGTGGAATGGGTTCACCACCTGGTCCCGGAAGGGAGTGGTGGGAACCTTGGGCACATATCTAGGCCGGGGTCTCAGGATCACGTGAGAGTGACCGGGCCCGAATTCCAGGCACGCTTCGTCAACGGAGAATGCGTGCAGGTCCCCTACCCTCTTGATAGAGGCCAAAGCAACCAGGAGCGCTGTCTTCATAGACAGAAACTTAAGCTCAACTGAATGCAGAGGCTCAAAGGGAGCCCTCTGCAGGGCATTTAAGACCACTGAGAGGTCCCAAGAGGGAACGAGAGGAGGGCGAGTAGGATTCAGTCTCCTCGCTCCTCTAAGGAACCTGACGATCAGGTCGTGCTTCCCCAGATACTTACCTTGAACTGCTTCGTGATATGCGGCGATAGCGGCCACATACACCTTCAGGGTGGAGGGAGACAGCCTTCGCTCCAACCCATCTTGCAGGAAGGAAAGCACGACAGAGATCGAGCATCTCCTGGGGTCTTCTCGACGAGAAGAGCACCAGTTGACGAAGAGGTTCCACTTCAACGCATAGACATGTCTCGTGGACGATGCTCTAGCGGAAGTGATGGTAGCCGCCACCGCTGGTGGCAGGGTACTCAAACCTGCCTCGTCCCGTCCAGGAGCCACACGTGGAGCCTCCAGAGATCGGGTCGAGGGTGCCAACGGGTGCCCCGTCTCTGAGAAAGGAGATCCTTCCTCAGAGGAATTGGCCAAGGAGGTGCTGTCGCGAGGAGTACCAGTTCGGAGAACCAGGTCCGGGTGGGCCAATACGGTGTAACCAGAATGAGTTGCTCCCCGTCCTCCTTGATCTTGCACAAGGTCTGTGCGAGAAGGCTCACTGGGGGAAACGCATATTTGCGTAGGCCCCGCGGCCAGCTGTGCGCCAGTGCATCCGTGCCGAGGGAGCCCTCGGTCAGGGAATAGAACAGGGCGCAATGGGTCGAGTCGTGAGAGGCAAACAGATCTATCTGTGCGTCCCCGAACTGGTCCCAAATCAGCTGAACCGACTGGGGATGGAGTCGCCATTCGCCGGAGATGGGCCGAAACCGTGACAGCTCGTCGGCTGCAAAGTTCCGATCTCCCGGAATGTAGATAGCACGAAGGGACCTCAGGTGCTTCTGACTCCATAAGAGGAGGTGGCGGGCGAGTTGCGACATACAGCGGGAGCGTAGACCACCCTGACGGTTGATGTACGCTACAGTCGCGGTATTGTCTGAACGGACTAGTACGTGTTGACCCCTGAGCAACGTGAGGAAACGGTGCAGGGCAAGGCGTACTGCCAGCAACTCGAGGCAATTGACATGCAAAAGGCGCTGGGGTCCTGTCCAGGAGCCCGCGGCAGCATGTCCGTTGCACATGGCGTCCCAACCCGTGGAAGAGGCATCTGTGGAGATAACAACATGCCTGGAAACTCGTTCTAGGGGAACTCCGGCCCGTAGAAAACTGAGGTTCCTCCACGGAGTGAAGTACTGACGGCAGGTCGGAGTCACTGGGACTCGGAACGTGCCATGATGCCATGCCCACCTCGGGACTCGATCGCGAAACCACAGCTGAAGCGGTCTCATATGAAGCAATCCGAGCGGCGTTGCCGCGGCTGCAGATGCCATATGCCCCAGGAGCCTCTGAAACAATTTCAGAGGGACCGCACTCTTGCCATCGAACTGTCGAAGACAAGTCAGCAGTGAGTGTGCGCGCTCACTCGTAAGCTGCGCGGACATAGCGACCGAGTCGATCTCCATACCGAGAAAGAGATCCTCTGCACGGGGCAGAGTTTGCTCTTGCCCTAGTTGACCCGAAGGCCCAGACGGGCTAGGTGCTGGAGCACTAAGTCTCTGTGTTCGCAAACCTGATCTCGAGAGTGAGCCAATATTAGCCAGTCGTCAAGGTAATTCAGGATGCAAATCCCGTGTTCGCGTAGGGGAACAAGGGCTGCCTCGACGACTTTCGTAAAGACGCGAGGGGACAGAGCCAACCCGATTCGGAGAACCGCGTACTGGTATGCCTGCCCCTCGAAAGCAAACCGGAGAAACGGTCTGTGTCGAGGTAAAATGGAGACATGAAGTAGGCGTCCTTCGGGTCTGTCGCTGCAAACCAATCCTGTGGCCGCACGCATTCGAAAATGCGTTTGGCCGAGAGCATCTTGAACGGCAGCCTGTGAAGGGAGCGGTTCAAGACGCGCAGATCCAGGATCGGCCGTAACCCACCGGTCTTCTTGGGGACAATGAAGTACGGCTGTAAAACCCTGACTTCATCTCGGCTGGAGGGACAGTCTCGATTGCACCCTTCGCCAGCAGGGTAGCAATCTCCGCTCTCAGATAGGGGCATTGCCACCGACCATAATGAAGCGAACTCCCCTGAAGCGGGGAGGAGACCGTGCGAACTGAATCGTATAGCCGAGCCTGATAGTTCAGGCGACCCAGCGGGACAGGCTGGGAGCTAACCAAGCTGCCAGAACTGAACCAGCGGGGTCAGCGAACCACAGGCGTCCCCCAGAGGGGCAGCGAAGCGGAGTGACCGGCCCAGGCGAGGGTGGCATAGCGGCCCGGTGCGGGGGCGCGGTCATGCTCCGCGTCCTGACAGAGGAGACCAGGGAAGGACCAGCGTTCCACGGGGGTCTGCTCTGCCAGGGGTCTGGCGACAGAGGGGGACAGGGGCGAAGCGGTCCGTGGACGGCACGCCGTGTCAACCGCCTCTGGGTCAGAGGGGGACGAGGAGAGCACGGCTTGTGGGCGGCGCTCTGTGTCGTCCGAGAACTATGTATGCTCAGAGACGAAGAGTCTGTTCTTCCTGAATAAGGATTCTTCCCCAGCCCTCCACCGGGGAAAGGAGTGGCCCTGCTACCAACTCCTGGAAAGAACTGAGTCTCATCTCTGAGCAGCCCATCTCAAAAGTGCCGCTTAACCCGGCGTTTAGCGGGGTGCGGGGCTGGAGAGGGCTGTGGCATCCCCCTACGGCCTTCCAGAGCCAGGCCCGGGTGAACGGGCGGGGTTGGAACCGTGGGAGGGGGCCTTCGGCGGTGGGCAGACTGAGGGATCTGAGCGGATGGCGGTGCCGTCGGGCAGAAAACCTCAATCTGCTCAAGGGCGGTTGAGAACTGTTGGGCAGAAGCACTCAACCGCACCGCCGAAGAGGCCGACCTGGGAGATGGGGGTGTCGAGCAGACGGGTCCGCCCGACATCGTGCACATCAGACCGGTCAGCCCCAAACTGGTGAACATCACCTGACTCCGAGAGTGTACGGCCACTTTCGTCGCTCGGAGAGCAAGGTCAGTGGCGGCGCGCAGCTCACTGAAGAGCCTCGGGTCAGTCCCGCCCTCCTGCATGTCCATGAGCATCTGGGTCAGGTAGACCAGCAGAACGGTCATGGGATGCAGTGAGGCAGCTGCCTGTCCTGTGGCACTATAGGATTTCGCCACAGATTACTGAGACGAAAAGAACTACAGGCTTTGGACGGGTGCTTAGGATTGCACCGGGAAGCACTCTGAGGACACAGTAGCATGGCAACAGAGCGTTCAACCGGGTTAACCCCAGTGTACCCATGGGCAGCGGCCCCTGAGGGGAGGAAAGGCGGATGAGACCAACGAGAGGACCCGTGAACTCATCATGCACGTCCGGGAGGAAAGATATTGGGGTTTGCCGTGGACGCGTCGGCGGCCTCACCCAAAAACCAATCGTCCCGGGAAAGCATGGCCATCATCTCCGGATCAGACTCAGACACAGCCGTATGCACACCAGAGGGTGGCAGCTGTGAAGAGTCGTCATTTCCAGAAGAATCAAGCCCACCTAGTGATGCTGCTACAGACACAGCATCATCCTCTGTAGCTTCAAATGAAAACACACGGGCCACCCGAGGGTAGACTCGAGGAATCATCAGTTCGCTAGCGGGCACCGTCATTAAAGAGGGGGGGCTGGGGCGTGGACACAGAGTCGGAGCCTTGTTCCAGACCAACACCCTCAGGTCACCCTGTCCACCAGCCGAAGATCGGGTAGTGGATGAGGGGACTCTCACTCTTGCGAGTTCACCGAGTCTCGACCTATATATGACGCGATGATCACGTTCCCAGAGAGAACATGAGTCATCCACGAGCGCTGTTCAAGCATGATCAAAGCCCAAACACACTAGACAGTGCTCGTGCCCATCAGAGTCCGATACCAGTCCGCTGCAACCAGAAATGCACGGGCGAGCCGTCTTTAAAAAGACGTGCCGCGTGCGAGCTCTTTTATGAGAGGAGAAAAAAACTCCGCGATGTTGAAGCGCACAGGGAGACACACACACTGGCAGATCACTGCACAGATCAGCAGGCACTGTGAGCTCGCTGCAGATCGCCGTCACACCAACACCGGAGAGAGAAGCTCGTCTCGTAGAGCGAAGTCAGAGATGATAGTGGAATGAAGAAATATTCTTGGCTCCGAAGCGAAAACATACCTGCATGTTGCCGGCGTCCTCCTTTATACCCACGCGGTGGGGCGGAGATACGCTATGCAAATTCCGCAGACCCATGGCATTTCATCGCCATTGGCTCGTTTTGTAATACTCGAAGTCGATAGGTGTTCTAAGCGAAACCCCCATTCGTCGTCATCCGACGTAACTCGGAGTGACTACGAAAGGGAACGACTCGGTTACGTATGTAACCCTCGTTCCCTGAGTACAGGGAACGGAGACGTGTCGTCGGGGGAGTTCCCTGACGAATTGGGATCACGCTAGGGAGACCAATTGCCTTCGAGTGAATTAAAACGAGCCAATGAAAATTGGCATGCAAGATTTGCATTCCGCGACTCGCCTACCAGCGCGGGTATAAGAGGCGGAAGTAAACATTGCGCAATGCTTTTCGCTGAGGAGCCGAACGGTGTCCAGTCCTCCGCGAAGGTACAGCAACATGGCGAAGGGACGACACGTCTCCGTTCCCTGTACTCAGGGAACGAGGGTTACATACGTAACCGAGACGTTCCCTTTCGTCCTGGGAACTCCGACGTGTCGTCGGGGGAGTTCCCTGACGAATTGGGATCCCTAATAAAACGCCATGGTGCTGGCCCCTTCCAGCGCCCGGCAAAGCTACCCTGCAGCAGTTTCTTGAAATAAGTTGCGGGAGCTAGCACGGGAAACACACTGCTGTTCCGCGAGACCCGCACAGTGGATATTGGATAACACTGGGAAAGCGTTCCCTCAAGAGAGGAGGGAACGCTGCGGAAGCCCCAGCCTGACTGAGGAAGGCCAGGAATACACATATGTACTAGCCCGAAGGAATAGTGAAACATTTGGCAGTCCTTGAGGTAGTCCCAATCCAAGGGAAGTGGGAGCGTACTCAACAGGGACGATGAACGAGTCCGTCAAGGGGAAGACACGGCTGAACTGCACGTGGCCTCATGGGTCACAAATAGAAACCACTGGAGCACCCAGTCTACTAGCAGCTCCTTACTAGAGGTAGCAGACCTGGTGCCAGGCGGTCCGCCACGCCCAGCACCGGAGGGGTGAAGGAGGAACTCACGAGGCTCACCAACGTAGGGCGCCATACGGAGCAAAGAACGCACGTATCCGCTGTTTGAGGCGGAGTGGCGCAGCAAGCCGACACAACCTATTCCCTCGACCCACTGGCCGTAGCCAGAACTCGGGAGGAAACAGGTTCCACACGAAGGCTATAGAACCTAGCGAACGCAACGGTCGCAGTGCTGTCCGCACGGACCAGTACGTGCTTGTGTCTGAGAACCCCTCTGAGGCGACGCAAGGCTAAGCGTACTGCTTGCAACTCTAGGCAGTTGATATGCCAATGCAGTTGAGGCCCCGTCCACAGACCTGAAACTGCATGCCCGTTGTACGTGGCCCCCCACCCGGTGGCAGAGGCATCTGTGAAAACCACAGCATGCCTGGAAACCTGGACTAAGGGCACTCCGGCCCGTAGAAACACAGGATCCGACCACGGGGAGAAGGTTCGGCGGCAGTGCGGGGTCACTTTGACCCGGAACGTGCCGCTGTGCCACGCCCACCTCGGGACTCGATCGTGAAGCCAGCGCTGAAGCGGTCTCATATGTAACAGGCCGAGCGGCGTTACTGCGGCTGCCATATGCCCCAGGAGCCTCTGAAATTGTTTCAGTCGAACCGCTGTCCTGCCTCGAAAAGACCTGAGGCAGGTGAGCACTGACTGGACGCGTTCCTCTGTGAGGCACGCAGTCCGGGCGACCGAGTCCAGCTCCATACCGAGATAAGAGATCCTCTGCACGGGGCAGAGTTTGCTCTTGTCCCGGTTGACCTGAAGACCCAACCGGCTGAGGTGCCGAAGCACCATGTCCCTGTGATCGCACAAAACATCTCGCGAGTGAGCTAAAATGAGCCAGTCGTCGAGGTAGTTGAGGATGCAAACGCCTTGTTCTCTCATGGGAACAATGGCCGCCTCCGCGACTTTCGTGAAGACGCGGGGTGACAGGGCCAGCCCGAAGGGTAGGACTTTGTACTGATACGCCCGACCCTCGAAAGCAAACCGAAGAAACGGTCTGTGTCGAGGAAGAATCGAGACGTGAAAGTATGCGTCCTTCAGGTCGATCGCTGCAAACCAATCCTGGGGACGGATGCATTCGAAAATGCGCTTCTGCGTAAGCATTTTGAACGGGAGTTTGTGCAGGGCCCGATTCAAAATACGCAGGTCCAGGATTGGCCGTAACCCACCGCCTTTCTTGGGTACAATGAAGTAAGGGCTGTAAAACCCAGACCTCATCTCGGCAGGAGGGACCGGCTCGATCGGGTCCTTCGCCAGCAGGACATCGATCTCTTTCCTCAAGACAGGGGCATCCAGTGACCGCACATGGGTGAAGTGGACACCCCTGAACCTGGGAGGCCGGCGTAAAAACTAAATTGCATAGCCGAACCGGACGGTGCGGATGAGCCATCGGGACGGACCCGGAAGCGGGTCCGAGGCTGCGTCACTGCTATCTGCAAGCTGGGGAGAGGGGAACGGGAGTGGTGCAGCTCGGGGGCGGCACGCACTGCCATTCTGACCCTCTCGGACGGAGGAAACTGGTCTTATTATACTGCCAGTCTCGACCGTGAGGGGAACGAGGCCCGGGGGCATCGAGTCCTGGTTTCCCCTCACCCAGCGAGAGACGAGAGTGACAAGGCCGTAGCCCTCACTGCCATCTGAGCGCTGGGGCCCGTGAACGACTCAGAGGAAGTGGACTGCTCAAACTTTGGGTACCGCTGATACAGCGGCGGAACAGAAAGAAAAATTCTCCACCCGGCCCTCCCCCGGGGGAAGGAGTGGTGATGACACGCACTCCCAGAGAGCAGATCGTCACACACTCTGGGTCGCTCATCTCAGGGTTGCTTCCCTTCGCTGGGGGAAACAAACTCTGAGCGGGCTGGTTTTGAGGCGCTTCTGGACCACCGGTGTGGACATCGTCTAACCGAGGGCCAGCGCTGTGACTAATCACGGTCAGTCACTAAGCACAGCTCAACCCCGAGTTAGAACTACGCACGTGCAGTGGTAGTGAGAGAGGAAAAACTTCTGCAGATTTAGGCATGTTTGGCTTGCCATATTGGCACCAAAAAATGCTTGCATGCTGCCAAAATTCTTCACACACACATCCAGGCACTTTAGAACAGCCCAGGAAAGTGTGGCTGTTAAGTCTGAATCTTCAGCATGAGAACACACCATTATAGTAGGAACTCATTTCAGAGTATAACAGCCCTCTCTCCGATGTAGCGATCGACATCTGTCCTCCCTGGGGCCCCGAATGAAATGCTTGGTCCCTCATGAGAAGGACCAGATTCTCATCCGAAAGCTTCGACGGCACACGGCACGCTGAGCGGCTCAACCTTTACGAGAAAGGGGAGACGAACAACGTGCCGACGTGGTCATGCACTCCTGAGAGAACATGAACCACCCACGAACGCAGTCTCAACACACTGATTAGGCATGTGAAACCGTGATCGTGGCCGTCAACCAGGCATGCAAGATAGTGAACGTGGCCATCGCTTCGATGACACACGACACGCTGGGCGCTCAAGCCTTCAGGCAGGGCGAACAACGTGCCGACGTGGTCATGCTCTCATAAGAAAGCATAAACCACCCACGAACACAGTCTCAGCATGTTTGCGATGCGCTAGAGGAGTGAGTGGTTCGTGCTCACTGAAACCCTCAGATCACCAATGTTATTCACCAAAGTAGCCCTCCTCTGGTGCACCAGAAGAGAAACTAGATCGGGAAATAAGCAAAGGGACTCACCTCATAGAGGCACGCGAGTCTTGATCTTGACCGCGCATCTTGAGCGCCGAATGACGCGCGCTGGGTTGCCGTGACAACCCGCGCTGTCAGCCGGCGCTCGACGGCACACAGCACGCTGAGCGGCTCCAGCCTTTACGAGAAAGGGGAGACGAACAACGTGCCGACGTGGTCATGCACTCCTGAGAGAACATGAACCACCCACGAACGTAGTCTCACACACTGATTAGGCATGTGAAACAATGAACGTGGCCGTCAAATAAGGACAGGAAACGATCGCATCCAGAAACACACGAGTGAAACGTCATCCTGAAAAGGACGCGATCTTCACTCGTGTTGCTCTTTCAGGAAGAAAGTACTCTCTCTATCGTGCTGAAGCACACAGGGACCCAACGCGGCAACACAGCGGGGAAACTGCAAGCCCGCTGTGCGCACTCAACCGTTTACCAGCTGTGAAAACAGCTTTTGAATCAACAGCATATAGACGCAGCCGGCAGACAGGAAACCGCGCGGTCGCTGAAACGCCATCTCACCAACACAGAGAGATCCCCTCCCGAAACAGCAGACTCGTAGCCGTAAGAAAAATACAATCTTAAAGCTCACTCACTCAGAGAGGACACAATCGGTCGGCTCCGAAGCTAAAAGCATTGCGCAATGTTTACTTCCGCCTCTTATACCCGCGCTGGTAGGCGGGTCGCGGAATGCAAATCTTGCATGCCAATTTTCATTGGCTCGTTTTAATTCACTCGAAGGCAATTGGTCTCCCTAGCGTGATCCCAATTCGTCAGGGAACTCCCCCGACGACACGTCGGAGTTCCCAGGACGAAAGGGAACTACCACTTTCATCTGTGCGCTATTACTTACTAGTTCGTTAATCAGAGTTTCTTGTAAGTTAATAATATTTACTAGATTGTTAATATTGTGTTACTCATTGGTTCTTGTGTAGTTATTCATTAACGAAGGAACCGTATTCTAAAGTGTTACCAAATAACTTTAATCAAAATAACTCGCAGTGACATGTCTTCTCTTCTCTGATGATGTGTTTACTGGCGTAAGGGCGGGGCAACCTGTCACTCAAATGACATCTCAGGAATAACAAACCACGACCAATCAATTCCCAATGGACAAAATCAAGTCCTGCCCTACATTTATTCTTGTTCAAGCAGCCGTTTCACTTGGATGTATGTCAGGCTAGGGAACAAAAGAATATCACAATTTCCGTTCCATGCCAACTTTCATAGAATATTTAAATTTAATTTGAATTCATTTTTACCAAAAATCATTTTGACAGGACAGGCCATTTTAGTTAACTATAACAGCACTGAGTAATGCATTCTTGCACATTAGCAGACTGTCTCTGGTTTTAAACTCTTGTAGGTTTTAATGCTGTACCTAAATCGTACTTGTACTCTGTCTTCTCATACTTTCTCGTATGTTCAAAAGTCATCTTCCTGTAGACTGTTTTTCCATTTCCACAATTAATTGTCTTTATGTTGGAATTTTGATATGCCGAACATTCATTAGCACTCTGTGTGGATGTGCACAGAGCTCACAGAAAAAGACGTACTGAATTAATGGAGTGTTAATAATCGCTAACTCATTAGTGTCATCTTATTTTGCATAGCATATCATTGCATCTTTTGAGCAGTGAATATTAATTTCTAAAGGCATGAAGTATTGCATGATATAAATAGAGGAATTATCCATGGGTAAAACACTCATCACGAAAAAAGTAAAAGCGCCGAAAAGAGCTGCTATTAATATTATTTGTCTTATGTGCTTCTTTTTAGGCAAGTCAGGAGAAGTAGTGCTAATAGGATTTTCATGGCTGCTTGATTATTATTATTATTCATTTATTTTTTGGCAGTTAAATGGCTTTGCACAATGAAAGTCCATCTCACATTTTGCATTTTTGTTTTGATGTCTAAAGCAAAGTCATTGGTCTTATACATTCTAATGCACAAAGTGACGTCTTTTCTGTCTCCTTTTTCCCCACAGGGACTGGCCAGCTACCAGTGGTGGATCTCAGACATGTATGCGATCACTAGACAGTTTAACCGGGGTAAGTCAATTTTGGAATGGCTCCATGACCTGAATAGTGGCACTGTGAGAGCCTGCTCTAAAGCCCCAGTGTCCTCCTCTCTGATTAGATCTGCCCCTTTTTAAATCAGCACTGTGAACATTCAGTTATTGCTCCGATGTCCATAGAGGCTCTCAGACACTGAATGAATGTATACCCATATTTGAAGAGTGATAAAATATGATTTTAGTTTGTTTCTCCTTGTTAGTTAGTTTTTCCTTCTAGTTTTGGCAGTTGATAAAATGTAATCAAATTTGTTGCATGATGTCCTGAGTATGTTTTGAATCATCTTTGTCAGTTAGACTTTAGTTATGATCACAGTCGGGATCTACAGCTGACAGCCTCTGCCCTCTTCTAGAGATCGATGACATAGACGCCGACAGAACCGTTATGACAACTTAATTTTAGTAATAACGGGCCAATCCTTTGATGTGTTCTTATAAATCACATTAAGTGGCAAATATGAAAGAGCTTTAATATTTGATCACAGTGAATAGCCCAGGCAGTTTCATTTGCTTTGTTCTTATGGATATTTCTCTAGACACCATGCACTTGCACTGTTCCACATCTGAGGCTATTCACTGACAGCAGCAACCACGTGTGTTGACTTCTTGCACGAATCTGTCGGTTTAGTCTTGGTGCATTCATTCTAGTTCACACTGGCTGATGCAACCCAGACTGTCATTGGGGCAATGCCAAATAGATTAGATGCTGCTTTACTCTGCTTGTCTTCACAGGGGAGAGAACTGAGCTTAGACAATCCTCCTAATATGCACCAATTCATTAACATCCATGCATTCTCTTTACTGATTATCCACTCCAGGGTGACGGGACAATTCATTAGCACGAAACCTGTATGAATGAGAACAATATGAATACTGGAAAGAATATTTCAGGTTCAGTACAAGTTAAGCTTAATCTACAGCATTCATTCGACAGAAGTCGGAATTGTGTTTTTTGTGTCAAATGCGTTTGCTTGAGAGTAGTATGTAGTTTCTGCAACACTAGTGGCACCTAGCGGAATTACAAACAATACAGCAAACGCCCCTTTCGTGCGTTGCGCCTTCCCCAACTCAAACATCACAAACACAGCTTTTACCGGTGCTACTGAAGGCATGTCTCAACAGGTAAAATGAGCTACTTTCAATAGAAGGTTTAAAATATTAGGAATATTTGGTAACACTTTTGAATACTGTTCCGTCATTAATGAATGAATGAACACATGAACAAATGAGTAACACATTATTAACACTCCAGAAACTACTATTAACTAACAAGAAATTCTAATTAACTAATTAGTAAGTAATAGCACTCAGTTGAATGTGGTAGTTCACTATTAGCTAATCAGTAAAAAAAAAATGTCATACCTCCCAGAGGACTACTATATACTACATATACTAAATACTACTACAGCTTCATAATTAACATGAATAATGCATAATGTATAATATAAGGTAATGGTAACCCACTAGTATTGTCTCAGTAGTACTACATCCTTAAAGAAACTACTCAAAATTTTGATCAGTATTCGAAGGTGAAAAGCATGATAACTCCCTAATATTGACTGAAGACATTGTAAGCTTTTGAGGTTTTTGTACGTTTTTGGATAGTAATGACTCAAGTGTTACTACATCGCTCTAAAGGAACTACTATTTATCATCGGTATTCTAAAGTGAAGATCATGGTAACACACTAGTAATGACTCAAGTGTTACCAAATCCATCGGAAGGAATTACTATTCAAAATCTAACAAAATGATTACAAAAATTACTAGAGAGTTAACAAATTTTTCACTTTGGGAGATGGGATGGGAGTGAGCCTTCAGAGGTTGTATTCAGACAGCTTGATTTGACGGACAGCTTTCCCTTATAATGCAAGGCATATGTGAGGGGAATTTCTGAGGCAGATATTCAAAATTTACTGTCTGTCTGGAATCCTGTTTATAGGGCCCGAGGTTGATTCCAAATATACATTGTATTTACTAGTGGTGAAAATGAATGATTTGGTCATGTATTTAATAATGTATGAATTCTAGTCCTATAAACTATGTAAACTCAACAATATCTGGCATTGGGACACATTAGTTCTCTCCTGAACCATGTGTTTGCTGCTATACGGATATCTCAGACTAGACTGGGCTGCCTCCTCCTCCTAAACAAAACGGATTCAAATTTATTTTTTCCCATTACATATGCACAAATGAAATAATGTCTTTAATGACTGTTGTTATTATGTATTATCCAACACCTACATACCTATCTACCCATCTACTGTCTGTCTGTCTGTCTGTATGTCTATCAGAACTAGCAACAACATTTGTGGAAAAACAAAGAGGGTGCATGATTTTGGAATAACAGTTGAATAAACAAATTGAGACACAATATTGCCAGTTACTTTGTCTGTTTTTGCTCTGCCAACGAAAATAGCAGAACTTTTTCAACACAGAGCCACCCACAGTATAGAGTTTTGATACTAAATGTTTCATTGTTTTTAAACAAATCAGTTGAATGAATGATTCAATAACTCAACCAAAAAGACAGGCACTTGTTTACGTTCCTGAACATATCTTTGATTTATGATTCAGTGACTGTTTCTAGCGTTTTTGTATGAATTGGTTAAATTAATGTTTCAAATCCCTCACTTATGAAGACACCTGTGTAACCTGCAGAAAGAATCACCAAAAAATCCCCACCACTAATGCACAGACTGACAATTTGCTACATTGCTTGGTAACTGCTGGTTCTCCTAATGAGCATATCACTTGGGGGATGCATCATTTATTCAGTTTTTGAGGACTATTTAACTATAGTGAACTGATGCCTTTTTTGAAGTTGCTTTTGTTCCAATAATCCACTCAAAAGGATCCACACAGGCAAGACCTGTGAATTTTACCACAGCTAAGGGGCTTCGCATCATGCCCCAAAACACCCCGTGGTAAAATCACTGTAACACATGGCCTCTTGTAGCTTATTGCTTTAATAGACATCTCTTCTGAAGCTTTCTAGCTCTCAAGATGCATTTCTCCTGAGTAATTCAGAACATCATCAATATTCTTCCTTGCCTCTTGGGCCATCACTCACTCTCACTTTCACATTGAGCAAGCGAAACTCCAGACTGTTTCACATCATATTATTCTACTTTCTTTGCATAACACTGTTTTTTTGCGTGGAATGATTTGGAACATAAAGAGTGTTTGCGTGTTGTGTGACTTTTTAAAACCCCTGAAGCCTAACATCTCAAGAATAGGTAAATATATTTCTGTTGCGCCGCTAATGTTATTCATCTCAACGAATCAGTCGGACACATTTCTTAAATGTCATCATTTTTATTTCCAGCTGAGAAGAGGCATCCCTCCCATAGCCATGGCCATTAGCTCTGCCATACAATCATTTCATCTATGTGGGGCATGAAAAAGAGGTACAACGTGCGGCATCAGCTTAAAGCAATTGTTCATCTCTAATGACTTACATTTAGAAAACTCTCTGCAATGCTAGCTGAAAGTAATAAAAGCCAATTGCATCTCTAAAACCGGCACAGATGTGATAGCTTATCATCTCGCATGCAATTTCAACTTCCTCTACCTCACAGAGCATATTTAAAGCAAGTCTCCCAATGAACCCCTATGATAAGAGGTGAAATGTAATGTTTTTTTTTTTTAATTATTATGTATTTATAATAAACTAGATACTATGGTTGGCAGACCTTCGCCATAACAGGATGGTATTGATATTACAAACAATGTCTTTATAGCTGATTCGACTTTGTTACATACTAGAGGGTATGCACATGATGTCACAGAGGGCGGAGTTTTGTTTCTACAAAATATTCTGAAACAACCAGAATATCCATTGATGTCCTCATCACTTTAATTTCGCCAACATATCCTGTCTTGAAGTACAAACAAGCGTCAAGTCAAATGTATGTTACATATCACTTCACAATACACATCGCTTCCAAGCGGCTTTACAGAAATTCATAATGTCTAAAAGATTTAGGGGCTATGTGATATGATGAGATTATATTAGTAATATATTAGTAGAAAAAATATATTAGTAATCATCCAGATTCCCCAGTGTATGAAGGTAATTCATACATTTTACTTCACAAAACTATATTGCACAGTCAAAATTACATGTATTCTCTTTATAAAATACAATTAGATTTTTAATTTATATTGTAAATTAACCAGAATTATTACTTTGAAAGTCTACTTTTCTGTTTTTCTACAGCAGCTGATAAACAGTGAGTACTGCTATTACTAGAGGACACATGAGTGTATCCACACATAAATGTGTATTTATAGAGGTCACTGAGGCATGGCAATGACCTTGTGATTTATTTGAGCTTTACTAAGTGCATCAATCCTTTTCACCTGTCAGAGAGAGAGAGAGAGGTAGGAGAAACATTTTACCAACAAGCAGTGCTCAGAGTATGTGACCAGTAATGGTTCTTGTAGACCATGCTTCATAAAGTTTTTTTTTTTTTAGTCATAAACAACCAAATATGAAAATCAATCAAAACCGACTGTCACAACAGAATATCTGCAGAACATCTGGTTTTGATTGATTTTGGTATTTGGTTGCATATATATATATATATATATATATATATATATATATATATATATATATATATATATATATATATATAAACTGCTACACAGTCCCTGTAGTTTCCATCATGCTTTACTGTTGAGTGTCTAATGCCTTGATCCTCAGACTTATTTGAATGGATTACTGTAGTAGATCTGAGATCAACCTTTAAAACACTTCTTTTTTCTTTTTTTTCTTTTTTGGTTTAACAAATCAAGAAATTTAGAGCTGATCACAAAGCAAAGCTTTTATTTAACTCCTATTGCATTGCATTCAGAAATTAATAACGCACTTTGCAGAGGGAAGTCAACCATTGTGGAGACCGGAGCTCTCACGTGGGCCGGTTCCCCAGCAACAGCCATTTCCAAATGGCCCAAATGAACAGTGCACTGGCGGAAGAGCTAGAGGCATGACATGGCCGAGCAGACATATTAGTTTTTACTTGTCAAGTTACAGCTCTGGAAACCACAGATTCATGCACCACTAGCTCAAAAGACTATAAACAGTCATTGAGAAGCCAACACAAATTCTTAAGAAACATGGGTATATAAACTTTATTGTATCTAAATGGGATGATTCGATAAAATGTCACTAGTATTGACAGCATTTAAAACCATTTGAAGTTTATAGAATATTGAATTCATGGAATTAATAAGTTGATTTCATTGTGTTTAATCAGTTAAATTAATTAAACATGCCAGTGTCATCATATTTATTTAATGCATGTGCCTAACTTTTTATATTATAACTGTCTCATTCTTTTCTCAAATTTCTGGTGCTGTTTTCAAGTTTTCAAGTAACCGTACAATATGAAAACAGATTTCACTAAGTACATGTTACTTCCTGGATTAACATCTTTGTTGATCCTGGAACAACATTCAAATCAACCAATCAGATTTTAGGGACACGTTTACAGTTTACGTCAAGTTTAGGCTTATAACCAGGGTTAAGCTGCATTCACACTTCAAGCGACTTTGTCGCTGCATGTCGCCAGTGGCTGGCGGTGAGATCACTAGTGGGCGTTCCCACTGGTTGCCTAGTAATGTTTGTGAATAACATTCACGGATGCTACTACATGTTGTAGACAACGAATCAGTTTTCTTGCTGCTACAAACAAATATTTTAGTAGGAAAAGTCTACATATAAATGGAATCAGTACCTTTTAATGGAAATTTTATTCCATTCTTTTATTCCATATTAAAGATGAATGAGAAACAGCAAGTGGTCTCTGCCATTGTGAATATTTATCTGCCACAAAGGGGCAAATGCCGGTCTATCTGGGCTCCTGTCGCCAACGGTCACTGGCGCTTGTGGTGCCAGCTCTCCATTGAAATGAATGGGATCGTGTCGCTTTGTGTCGCTGCTTCTGTGAACACAGCTTTAGGTGCTTTTACATCAGTGTTATTTACATGTCATTTCACTCTGATTTTAGGGATAAGTTATAGGTAGGGTTAGTGTTTAGGTTTAGGGGTAAAGGATTACATTTTCGGACAGGAATGTTGTTCCAGGATCAACAAAATATCTAACTTGGCAAAATCAGGACGTGCATATACAGCTTAAACTGTGACATTATTTGTGAAAGCTATATATTGTATTGCCGATTACATGTGCATGGCAGGATAAACATAGATCCCAATGAGATGCTGATCATCCCAATGTAAGAGTCAAATGGCTGCTTTACTGCTCTATTAATAATTAGAGTAATTAGAGCTTGCTTGTTAATCGAGGCTCACTCGGGCCGAGAGAGGTAATGATGAAGAAAATAAATGTGAGTCGAGGCTGAGAGGCAGCTGTCACATGTTCATTACAGTGAGTGTGACTTCTCTCACTGCCTATGCTGATGAGCACATGGAGCCCTTCCATAGACACTGAGCTCTCATCTGTGTCCTCTCATCACAGCCTGCAAGGAATCTACGCCTGCTAACCTCCACAAGAAGTTTGATGTTTGTGTAATTCATATTTGGCTAATTAATAATGCTTTTAGCTGTATATGTAGAAGCAATTCTGTGGTAAAATGTGAAAAGAATTGTGCATATAGTCTGTTCAGGTCTACTATCCCTCTTCCATTCTCCTTTGCTGAGCAAAAATCATGACTTACAGGAAGATTTGTCTCAGTGTGACCGTTGGATGCTCTCTGTCTTCTTCCCGAGTGAAGTGATTGAGTGAAACAGGGGAGTTCTAGGATTTCAGTTTTAGGGAGGCTTAAACTCCTGAGCATGAGCTGATGTGGCTCAGGGGAGTATTTCTTGCTTTAAGTGCACTAGGTCATAAATTTGAATATTTTCAGTCAAGCGAGATTTGTAAATAAACATTAATATTGTATCTGCTTGTCAGGAAATGTATATCGGTGGCATATTTGGGTGTATTTTATATTGTGATTTCATATGAACGGAAAGCCCTCTGAAAGGGAAATAACCACATATTGCAGTCACTGCTCTCAGAGTCAAGTCACATTTTGTGACAATACAGATTGTTTCAAAGCAGCTTTACAGAGATAACAACAAAAAAGTTTGTTTCCAGAAGAAAATAGTGTCACAGTCCAGCTTAAGTAAGTTCAGTGATGTTTCATTTTTGTTTTAAAAAAAGTTATTAATTTAGTTCATTTAAATATATATATATATATATATATATATATATATATATATATATAGCCGCTCTGGAGTAAATTGCGATGTCAATCGTCCAGCTCAGTTCAGTTCTTGTATAATAGTGTCAATGCAGGCAGATCAATATTATTGTGGAATATTAAATTAAATGTTAAATTTAATGTCCCCCCCAGAGAAAGATCATCTTAAGCCTGGTTCAGACGGCAGGATAATTAGGCAGATTTTAGCCCCGATTTACCCCTTCCGACAATCTTAAGGATGCTCCGATTATCGTAAAATAATCTGATCAGATATTCCTGCCATGTGTGGTGTGTTAAGACTGCTCTCGTCTGATCGGAAGGATGTCGGGACCACTCCGATCTCAAATCGGGGATATCCAACATGTTGGATTTTTTTGGCACGATTTCTCCTCGTGTGTGATGTCCCCCCGGGACAAACGAGCACGCAGCCTGTGGACTGTGGCCTGTAGCCAATCAGAAAGCGAGGTGACGAGGCGCAGAGGAAGCACCGGGAAACAAATCAAAACACCCGGCGGCATGGCTCACCAGAAAGACCGGTGGACGTACATGGAAACAAATATGAACGTTTATTTCAACGGTAATTAATCTGTGTAGTACGTAACGACATTTCTATGAGAAAAAACAACAACTCACCTCCATATCACGATGTAGCAAGTAAAGTCCATGCCTTTTCTTTTGATAACTTTATTTTTTTTCGGTTAAAAATAAACTACAAACTATCGCCACTGCATCCTCTTCCGCCATGATATGTTTACTCTGAAGTCACGTTTGATCTCGAGGGATTTTGCGAGATTTTCCGTCTGACCTGGGAATGCTCGGGAGTCAAATCGGTTTGTGTGTGATGTGTTAATTTTGTCGTGTGGCTGCGCACCACCAGAGGTGGAAAGAGTAATAAAATATTCTACTCAAGTAAAAGTACTACTACTTCAATGAAATTTTACTTAAGTTCAAGTAAAATTACCGGTCTAAAAATCTACTCAAGTAAAAGTTAAAAGTAGCTCATTTAAAATTTACTCAAGTAAAAGTTACTGAGTTACTTTTTTAACAGCAGGGTGGGGTGGGGTACTCTCCCGTGTAGGGTTGTAATGGTATGAGATTTTCACAGTATGATAACGTCTCAGAAAATATCACGGTTTACAGTATTAATCAATTATTAGATAAATAAACGGTATTATTAAATTATGGTTATTATTATTATTATCATCAGTTAAAATGACAATTAAATTAAAGAAAACAGTTTTTTTCAATAAAATTTCAATAAAACGAATCAATTAAATTTAATAATTGATAATGAATTAGATTAACAACTTATTTTTAACATTAATAATTTATTAAAATGTTTAAGAATAATATAGTCCTATGAAATGTATTTTATTCAGAAAATGAATGTTTCTTTTTATGATTTAATCCAAATATATTATCAAAAACGGTGGCAATCAAATGAAAATTTAAACTTGTTTCCTTTTATTTTTTGGGGAAGAGCTGCAAAAACAGATTTACTAAATTAAACAATGGACAAAAAATATATTCCTTAGATTAATGTTTAAATAAATTGTATTATTATTGTTGTTGTTGTTGTTAGTATTATTATTATTATTATTTTTAGGATTATGTTCTATTGCATGCCTACAATAGTAGTACATTTCTGTCATAAGTTATCCTAGTTAAACCAAACTTTTATTTTGACGGGTTTTAGTGAAGACCTGTTTCAAAGTGTATTTGACAATGTGTTTTCTCAAATAAAATGGTGGAAATGCTCAATAGGCGTTCTCTCAGAGCAGCTCTGGAAATGTTCATGTATTCATGTCCTCAAATTGTTTGTGAGACGCTGAAAACAGCATGTACTTGAGTAGCCTATGTAGTAACTTAGACCAAGCAGAGCAGCTCATTCACACCGATTCACACAGAAACGCAGAACAAGCAGGTTATATATTTACATAGCAGTAGTTTTGCGCTTAAATATTCACAGACCATGTTGCGATTGGAATTATTGCAAAGTTCTACTTTCCACGTATTCATCAATCCATTTATTGCGTGTTTTATGTGACATCTTCTGCGTTATGTAAATTCCATTTTCATGACTGGATTCCGGGATTCCCTCTGCATCACGTAAATAATTCCCCTTAAGTTATAATCGGGACATACCTTTATCTGCAGGGGGATGGTGTCCTATGTATCCTCCATTTGCAGCCACTTTGTGTCCACATTTTTTGCAAATTGGATATCTCCTCGAGGACAACCACACTTTTTTCTACATCCAAAGTATTTCCATACTGGCCATAATTCGCTTCATAAGAATTCGAGGATGCTTCGCGTTCAGCTTCAGCTGGATCTGCGTCACCTTTTTTGCACGTTTGTTCTCTCACCCTTCAATCAATGCAGTAGTTTCCGGAGTGTGATTTTTTTTTTTCTCCCTTGTATTATTTTTTACTAATAATGAATTATGATTTCAAATGTAGCGAAGTACAATACTTCAACAAAACGTACTTAAGTAAATTACAGATTTTAAAAACTACTTAAAAAAGTAGAAGAACACAAAAAAACGACTCAATTACGTAACACGAGTAAATGTAATTCGTTACTTTCCACCTCTGCGCACCACACACTGTACGACCAAAACTGTTAGACCCACGATTTTTTTTCGCCGTATGTGGGGTCTCTCAGGTTTGGAAAATCGGCCAACAATTTAAAAATTTAATTATAAATCTCTGTAAATAAAGACATCACGAAATGGCTTAGTGCATTTATCAAATCGCAAAGGCTGTGATTTAAAGGTGCAGTAAGTGATTTCTGAGAAACACTGTTGATATTTTATCATAGCTGAAGCCAAGCAAAATAATGCTTCATGAAAAAAAAAATGAGGATGACGAAGGACCAAATTCACAATTTTTATCAGAAAAAACTAAATTCGATTTTTTGCCAAACTTCTATAGCCCTAACTACACACGCAATATGCTGTTTTAGGGACAGAAGTAAATCTGCTTCAACTGCTTCAGCTTTCAGTTGCAAATAGATGCAAATTTAGAGGCAAGTATATGCTGATAAACACTGTAGTCTCAGGACAATGGGATGGTTTAAAGCTGAAGAGAGCACCCCTGTCTTAGGCTGTAAGCACAACAATGGTTTAAACCTGAGGGTTTAAATCCCTCTAAAGAGGTATGTCTGACCATCTGCCATTGCTTTTTGTTTTAATTTAGGTATAAAGCTGTATATCAGATATTGATTTTGCTTACAATATAAATAAACTCACTTTAATGCATCAATTGGTGTTTTTTTTAAGGTCCGCTCCTGTATCCAGAGAGTATGGTTGGCCATTGCCTGCATGCTGAGACTTGAATACAAACACTAAGAGGCAAAGTAGACAGACTTAAGCCATTCACACCATAATCCTATGTAATCCTTAAAGAGCCAGGTAACTTCTTTGGCCCAGGTACTTAACATGCCGTCTATAAGAACATATTGAGAAAAGGGTTACTACAAAGGCCAGGCGGCCTTAAAGGGACACTTCTCCCTAAGAATGAAAAATCTGCGGTTTGCTCACCTTTGACATTCCAAACTTGTTTTAATTTGTTTACTTTTGTACAAATAAAGAAAGTAATTGGGCATCCATTTTGTTTTGGACCCCATTAACTTTCATTGTATGAAAAAAGTCAAACATTTTATATTTATAAAATTATATTCTTTTTTTATGACATTGGTGAATAAATTATGACAGAATTTTTATATCTTTTATATTTTATATTTTTATATATATTTTTATATCATTTACTTACCATCATGTCATTCCAAAGTCCAAACCTATATAACTTGATTTAATATCTATACTTTCATACTATTGCTTTTAGATGTTCCAGTTAGACTAAAGAGTTGAAAAGGTGAGGAATGTTTACCCAGAATTCCTTAGTAACATAATTGCTTTATAAATAAAACCAGCTCCTAGTATCCACATCAAACTCATGTTATACTCTGAGGAAACATGCTTTGTCAAACTATTATTTATTCATGCAGCATGCTTTTTTATTTGCTCTTGAAAGGGTCTGGTGCAGCACTACAGGTTTTTAGTTGAATGGACTCGCAGGCCGCGTTCTGCGGATGCAGATTAGAAGATGGAATGCTTTTTGACGTCTCGGGCTTCGAGTACTCTCTCTCGGGCATGAGATGCAGTAGTAATGGCTGTATAATGCCTACGGTGATCTCAGTGATGACATGAGATAGAGAGGTGTGAGAAAAGGGACGCTTTGTGTGAAGTGTGGAAAGTGCCATCTAGTGGCATTAAAGGCCAGCTCTTTCATCTTGCTTGGCACATCATCATAGCTTGCCTTTATAGCTTGAAAGGACTTTCTCTCATGCATTGGTCAAAAAATAACGCTGCCATTAGATACCTCGTACTTAGAAATGCTGAATTTGTACATTTGCATTTACACCTACCACTAAAAAGGCAGTTAGAGAGATTTCAGATCTGAGACTTTAGTCAAACTTTGACTTATTTTATACTTACGTTAAAACTTTATCTATCTTTCTATCTATCTATCTATCTATCTATCTATCTATCTATCTATCTATCTATCTATCTATCTATCTATCTATCTATCTATCTATCTATCTATCTATCTATCTATCTATCTATCTATCTATCTATCTATCTATCTCTGTCTGTCTGTCTGTCTGTCTGTCTGTCTGTGCAGTTGTATTTTGGCCTAAATATTAAATCCCACAATCCCATCAAAAATGATATCCCGTTCCTTATATTTTCCACGCTTACAAATGATCAGACTGATATTGGTGAAGTGTCTTGTGGCTAAAATTATCAACTAAGACCAACATTTGAGGACTTTAAATGTTTGCTGCAACTACTGTAAGGATTTAGAAGAAATCAAAGGAAACACAGTGTCAAGAGCCAATGAACTAAGGAGTGTGATAGTTTCGAGATTGATTAGATGTTGTCATCTGATGTCCTCATCATCTTAGAGTCGCTGACTATTTCTGAAGAAAAGAGGTAGAGACCCAAAATAATTATTTACAGACTTTAAAGAGACTGTCACACAAGCTTAACTGATCTCTCATAAAGATGTCAAGATAAATTGCCCTCGTAAGATTTGAAACTCAAATGTCTGTGCTGAGCAGTAAAGCGAGATGAGACATTAAGTTTTTGTAATTGCCATAAACACAAAATTACACCTAAACCCAACAATTTAGAATAAACAGCTAAGAATTCTTCTAATATTGCGGTGTCTGTGTTGTTGCCACCTGTTCTTCAGTAACAATATTTGATTTTGGCAGTAACAAGGGCATTCACACTATCAAAACAACTGAAAGTCATTCTGTTTCAATGAGAGCTGTCGATTGCAGCGACATGAGTGACAGTGATCATTGCAACAAATTTTAACTTCATGCAACTGATAAGTGACAACTACCAATGAGAGCAGAGAGAGAGAGCAGACGGTAAAGCCAGGTTATCCACCTTCTGATAGGATTGGATAGTAGAACATGTTTTTTTTTTCTTCTCATTTAAACATGAAATTGAACCGAAAGTTTTAGGATTTTAATGATTTTAAAACGATAAAAGGATATAATATAAAACAAAAAAGAAAAGGTTATGCAATTTTTGTCTCAGTATTTTTAAGTGAATGTCGTGTGAAGTTTCGTAAACCAGTCACAATCAGAATCAGAATCAGAAAGAGCTTTATTGCCAAGTGTGCTTGCACACACAAGGAATTTGTTTTGGTACTGAGGCTTCCAGTGGACATATACAAATACAACAAGAAACATAATACTACAAATTATAAGAATAAAACATAAAAATTTAAATATATGAGAATAAAAGTATCACAGTTGAGTTTAGTCAGAATAGACATTTTCAGATTTACAGATTATGAACATATTTATAGTGTTTTGAATATTATAAATAAATAAATCTACATATAAGTATCACCTGAGTTGTAGGGTATTGCACTAAACAGTGGGAGTATTGCACTTAAAGGCATATGACTTGAGAGGAGTGTTAACTGTTCAGGAGGGAAATGGCGTGTGGGAAGAAACTGTTCCTGTGCCGAGATGTTCTTGTGGCCAGTGATCTGAGTCGCCGTCTTGACGGTAACAGTCCAGGGTGGTGTCCAGGGTGAGTAGAGTCTGTGATGATTTTACCTGCTCTCTTCCTCATTCTGGAAGAGTACAGGTCCTGGAGGTTTGGCAGGGGGGCACCAATAATCCTCTCCGCAGTCCGGATTGTCCGTTGTAGTCTCCTGATGTCTGATTTGGTAGCTGAACCAAACCAGACAGTGATGGAAGTGCATAAGACAGACTCAATGACGGCTGAGTAGAACTAAATCAGCAGCTCCAGTGGCAAGTTGAACTTCCTAAGCTGGCGAAGTAAGTACAGTCTCTGCTGGGCTTTTTTCACAACGGAGTCAATGTGATTGTCCCACTTCAGGTCCTGAGAGATGGAAGTGCCCAGGAACCTGAATGACTCCACTGCTTCCACATGTTCATGATGGTGAGTGAGAGTGGGGGGAGTGCTGGGCTGTTCCTCCTGAAGTCCACGATCATCTCCACTGTTTTGGGCGTGTTCAGCTCAAGGTTGTTATAACTGCACTAGACAGCCAGCTGTTCAACCTCCAGTCTGTAAGCAGACTCGTCACCGTTTCGGATGAGACCGATGACAGTGGTGTCGTCGGCAAATTTCAGGAGCTTGACAGAGGGGTATATGAAGTGCAGTCATTAGTGTACAGGGAGAAGAGCAGTGGGGAGAGAACGCACCCTTGGGGGGCGCCAGTGCTGGTGGTGAGAGTTCTGGATGTGTGTTTCCCCAGTCTCACTCGCTGCTGTCGGTCCGTCAGCAAGCTGGTGTTCCACTGACAGATCGAGGATGGTATGGAGAGCTGGGTCAGTTTGGCTGTGAGAAGACCAGGCATGATGGTATTGAAGACCGAACTGAAGTCCACAAAGAGGATCCTTGCATAAGTCCCTGGTCTTTTGAGATGTTGCAGGATATAATGCAGCCCCATGTTGACTGCATCATCCACACACCTGTTTGCTCTGTAAGCAAACTGAAAGGGATCCAGCAGGGGTCCAGTGATGTCCTTCAGATGGGCCAACACCAGTCTTTCAAACGACTTCATGACCACAGATGTGAGAGCGACAGGTCTGTAGTCATTAAGTCCAGTGATTTTGGGTTTTTTGGGGACAGGAATGATAGTGGAGCGCTTGAAGCAGCAGGGAACTTCACACTGCTCCAATGATCTATTGAAGATCTGCTTGAAGACCGGGGCCAGTTGGTCAGCGCAGGCTTTTAAACAAGCAGATGAGATGCCGTCTGGGCCTGAGGCTTTCCTAGTCTTCTGTTTTTTGAAGACTCTGCTCACGTCCTCCACACAGACCTTAAGCTCAGTTTGGATGGCAGGAGGGGGGAGTGATGGGAGTGCAGGAGGTGATGGTGAATGTGTGAAGTGCAGGTCAGAGCCGGTGTGTGGTGTGAATGAGGGCTTTTTAAACCTGCAATAAAATGAGTTTAAATCATCAGCCAGGTGTTGATTGTCCACAGATCGGGGGGATGGTGACTTGTAGTTGGTGATGTTCCTCAGGCCATTCCAGACTGATGATGGGTCGTTGCATGAAAACTGTTTTTTTTTTTTTTCAGTTTTTAAGAGTAGCTTCTTTTAGCAACTCTGATCTCCTTTGTCAGTCTGTTTCTGGCCTGGTTATACAAGATTTTATCCCCACTTCTGTAGGCATCCTCTTTGGCATGACGAAGGTGTTTGAGTTTCCCAGTAAACCATGGTTTATCATTAGTAAATGATAAGAATGTCCTGGTAGGAATGCATGTATCCTCACAGAAACTTATATATGATGTTACAGTATCTGTTAGCTCATCCAGATCGTTGGTAGCAGCTTCAAACGCAGTCCAATAAGCGCAATCAAAGCAGGCCTGTAGATTCTGCTCTGCTTCATTAGTCCATCTTTTTACAGTCCTTATACAGGTTTAGCTGATTTCAGTTTCTGCCTGTAGGTCGGTATGAGATGAACCAAACAGTGATCAGAGAGCCCCAAAGCTGCCCGTGGGACAGAGTGATACACATTTTTTATTGTGGTGTAACAGTGGTCCAGTTATTACTGTCTCTGGTGGGACATGTAACGTGCTGTCTGTATTTTGGTAGTTCACGGGAAAGATTTGCTTTGTTAAAATCCCCAAGAATGATTAAAAGAGAGTCAGTCAATTTTCCACAGTGCAATTTTCAAATTGCACAATTTTCCAGTGCAATTTTCCACATCTTATCTTCTATCATTAAAAAAGATATATTAACTACAGTGGGGTGCAGACATCTGAGACCACCCTGAAAATCCATAACTTACATAAAATAGAAATATTAAGATTAAGATTCTGTAGTCTAGTAGGAATGCCTACTAGTAGCCAACAACAAAAACTTGAGATATAATTCGCCAGGGGTTTTGTAACTTAAATATTTTTTTATTGAATTCCTAAAGTAAATATTATGTGAAAATAAATAACTGCTATTTTGTGTACATTAAATTTTATCCTGGAACTGAACAAAGTTTTAGGTTTTTAGAAAGGTTATGACATAACAATTCTGAGAAATGTGTACATTTCAGGATTCAAGTAGAAACCTATATTAGCAACCAACAGCATATAGACTCGACGGCCTCCAGTGGTTTGACGGCTGTCAGTGTGAACCCGAGCTTAATGCAGCTGAACTGTTTCGCGAGAGCTCAGGAACCAGGTATTTCAAACAGTTCTTCGATTCTCTGTGCCTCTTTCATTAGGTGGTTAGTAATGCGAGAGCGCACGTGACAGCGAGAGCAGCGTGTTAGTTATGCGAGTAGACGAAGTGCCTGTGGAGGTAATAGCGTGAGCTCAGCTGGGCAGGAATGGCGACCGAGGTCTCCCGGGGAAGCGAGGAGGCAGTGGACAGCTGCAGTCTGCGAGGGGGGCTGGCTGACTCACATCTCTGCAGGAAGAGGGAACCTGGGGATGGCTGCGGGGTGGTGGAGGCGAGGAGGAGGTGGGCTGCATTGAACAAGGTGCCCTGTCAGGGGCCTACTGATAGAAATTACTTAGACCTTAAAGATGATTTCCCACAGAAGGAAGATGATGTCCGCCACATTTCAAAAAACATTTCAGACTTAATGAATAGCAAGAGGATTGTAAATTACATATTCACCAGGCTCCTCCCGGCTTTGAACATGTTTCCCTCCTCACGCCATGTCTGATTCTAAAAACATCAATAAGCAACAGCAATAAAAATGCAAATTCAAAGTTTCTAGTGCAGCCGTTATCAAAATGTGTTGTTTCTTCCTTGACGTTTTGCTCAGCACTTTAAAGACAATAAAGTTCAATAACATGTCTTGAATCCTAATTGGTTTCATACAGAAATCATCTTTCAATCTTTACAAGATGAGTGCCACAAAAACTATGTTCCTGTTGCTCTCCTGATGTTCCATAACTCTCGACTTTCAGTCGCAATCGCTTCTCCAGCTCGGTCGCTGCCCTCCAGAATTATACCATGTCAAATGATTTCATCTCAAAAAGTGAGGGGGAAAAAAAACAACCTTATTTTCCAAAACAGCCATCTGGCAGGACAGCTCTCAATGTTTCTATCCACCTCCATCCAATTTCCCATTCCGGTCTCCACTCCACAGTCACTACGTCGCTGCGGATAGATCACACATGCAGGAGCTGGAATATTCTGACAGGCCCAATGTCCTCTCTGCCGCCGAATTCTCTGCGTGATTGATTCCATTTCTCCATCCAACATCTTCTCCCCCTCCCTCAAGCTTTCGCCTCATTCCTCCACTCACTGCTGTCATTTGCTATTCATATTTCCTGTGCTCTGGGAAACTGTCTTTTCGCTTATTTCTTAAATTAAAGTGAAATGGATCATACATTGTGCTCAAGGTGTTGGCATTTTCAAGCTCTTATTTAGTTGCGTTTTCCTTTCCACTTGTTTTAAAAATTTAATTTAAAAATTTAACCCAATGGCTGGTTTTGTCCATATGTGACCCAAATTCAGGTTAAAACAACACAGCATTGTGTGGGTGGTGCAACGTGGAAGCGTATTAGAGTAGATTTTCTTGCTTTGACTTATTTGAGAGCTATTTTCATTCGCAAAAAAGATACACAAACTAACTTGACAAATTATGTCTGTTTGATAGTAACTCTGTTTATAGCAGCATTGTATACAATAAAATATCTCTTTTGCAATCATGCCTTTGTTCTAAATATCAGCACGGGCGTGATAACCCCGCATTTGGCGCCATATTAATATTCAGCAAAACAACGCTCTTGTTTGTGATATTGCTTAAATGTGCATATACTTTCATGATGGAAGCCAGGCTGCCAAAAATGGCTCATGTAGTTGAGGTTTGACTGTTCATGGGAAAAAAGATGAGCACTGCAGAATTTCAAATAAAGCACCATGAATTCGTTTAGCTGTGGGCACTTATGTTAATGCATCCTCAACTCTTTATGTCATGTCTCTGAAACCATCATCTCTATTTAGTCTTGACATGACAGATGGAGGGAAGGCTGTGAGGTTGTACGGCAACCCACTTACTTACAAACACCGTACAGAAACACCTCTGCAGAGGATCAAGGCCAATTCATTTAGAGAACACTATATTCTATGTAGCTTAGAATGTATTTTTTTAAAATAAGTATGTATCCCTGAATATTGTGGACACAGAATATTTTTCATTGAGTTACAGGATGTCACGGGTAAATAATTGTTAATGGAGTTGGATGTGTTGGATTCTTTAGAGAAAGGTTTTCTATAATGAAGTGTCTTGTTCTTTTTCACAAGATTACAAGAAAATATCTAAGCACTAAAATATCTGTATTAATTCAATCAGATTTTGTGGCTGGCAGCCCTTTCTAAATGCTTTCTTTTGGTCTGGAACATTCTGATGTTCCTACAAAAAAAAAAAAAAACACCTATATAAATTTGCTCTTTTCCGAAACTTTGTAAGATAGACCGGATTCTACGGCAGCATTCCAATTCACTCCATTCTAATGTTCTATTTTGATGACAACGTTTCTGGACATAGAGCTATCGTTTTCTTTTATTTCTCATCGAACAAAAATTCCAAATAGGCACTTGTATACTACATTTCTATTGTCATCCATTCTGCGATGACATTTTCTCGAGTTTTCTTGTGAACACTCTGTCGGTTTGATGCTGTTATTTGTCGTGATGGTGATTTGAGGTTAATCTCTGTGGGTGAAGAGCATGCTAGCAATATGCTCGGCTCCAAATAGCCAGATGTTATGCCCAGAACCCATTATGAGTTCACTTGGTAATAATGAGGCTTTGTAAGAGGTTTCCATGGCAGCAGCACAATGCCCTTGCTTTCTGTTTTGCTGTGTCATGTTAACATAAGAGGGATTCTTTATGCAGGTTATTCAGTCTCAGGCTTTTTTTTTTTTTTTTTAAGTAATTGTCCAGTAGGTTATTGTGTCCTGATGTAAGAGGTTCCACTCTTCTGTAGCCTTTAGGTTGCACTGCCTGTATTTTCTGTACATCCAACAGTTTGGCAACCAGCACATATCATAATTTAGAGTTAATTTCATCTTTTCTAAACTATCTATACCATTATAAACCAATACAGGAATACAATACATAACAAAGTAGGGAACATTTTTGCCATTTTTATCCTACTTTCTTCTTTCTTTTCGCCAACCTTTTCTTTCTTTATCAGGGTTTTGACAGGGTTTAAAACCTGTATGCCACCCCCCCCCCCCCCCCCCCCCCCCCACACACACACACAAGTCTCTTATGCTCAACTAGGCTGCATTTATTTAATCAAAAATACAGTAAAAACAATAATATTATTACAATTTAAAATAATTATTACATTTTAAAATGCTGTATTTTCAGCATCAGTGCTCATCTTCAGTCACATGATCCTCCAAAAATCATTCTAATATGATGATTTGCTGCTCTATAAGCAGTTATTGTGCTGCTTAATATTTTTGTGGAATAGAAATATCAAAAGAACACCATTTATCTAAAATTGAAAAAGTGACTATACAAATAAAAAATTCTTACCGACCCAAACTACTGAACAGTAGTGTTTATAGCCGTAATCCCCAAAAAAACTGTTGTTGTCCTGTGTGAGTATTCTTCAAAAGTGTCCACAGTCATTTTTGTTTAACCGAAAAAAAGAAACGTTTGGTTTGGAATGACAATAAATGAAAACAGAATTTTACATTTTTTGGTGAACTATTCTTTTAAGAATCTTGACAATTTTATGTGCCCTCTTTTATTATGCGTTTTTCGATTGACTAGCTTTTGTTCGTTGGATGACAAAAATGAAAGAGCATCCGAATGGTGCACAGGGCCACATTAACCTATCAAACTGTGTCTCATCTTTTTTCCATCTCTGTTTTTCCATCTTCGGAGCTTGCTGATTATGTACTGTAGGCTTCCATATCCTGAGTCAGCGTTAGGAAAGGAGTCAGCTCCCATCCTTCTGCCTGCAGCTGCTCCACGCAAAGGCCACAGCACCGAGCGAACGAGTTGATGGTCTGGAAAATTGCATTAAAACCTGCAGGTCTTATTCTTCCGTCTATCACGTACATTTCATGTGCTGAATCAAATTAGTCCAGATATATATTGACGCCATTTCTATGGAGAAACAGGTGCTTTACAACCTGATTATTGTCATATCCTTAAGTTTAATTACATGCATGAAATTGACCTTGGAGGTTTTGTTCTCTCAGCTGCATTCAAGCATTTTTTGGGCTCAACCGTCTTTGTATTGGATAAATCCTTAAATGATAGTGTGCCTGCTTGAGTTGCTTTAAGGAGAAGTGTAACATTTCTACAGCACTAGTGTCACCAAATGTCATAAAAAAATAATGTTTTCAAGCTGATTTTTTGAACATTCCACCATCAAAAAGACACCACTGGTTGAGCAGATTGTTGCTGGGTTGATCGAGATAGTCACACAAACAGAGCAATGTTTTAATAGCGCCACAGGTCTAATACTCTTTGATTTACTTATAGTTGTCTTTGCATAGCAAGTGAATAAGAAGTACAGTATGTTAACAAAATGACATACTTCGCATTTAAAGAGTCTGGATGGCATCTGTCATTTTCTGATCCCATTCTTCCCTCCCTCTTCACTGGCCTGTCCATCCATTGTTGCAGTAAACTGTAAAATTGTGTATTTCATTAATTTGATATTCAAATATTCCTCCTTCCCTCTAAATTAAACCCTAGAGTTTTTCTTCAGTTTACGTAGGCCAGTTGACTGGAGGGCAGACTTATACAGCATACAGTCCTCCAAATTTAATTTTAAAAGTGTACATTTTGCCTTGAATAAACAAATACTATTATACAGCTGTGACGGGTAGCATGTGTAAACACAATGCTAATTGATGGGCAACAGGTGAATATAATGACTAAATCAAACACACGGGAAAACTAAGGGGAAACACAATGAAACATATAACTATGACAACAGCACTTAATGTCATAAAAGGTTTTCCTCAAGGTGCCAAAAAATAGCATGTATCGTATCTAAAAATTTAGCACTTAAAATCTTGGTTTAAAAATATATTTCCCATGCAATGTGTTATATTGCATATTTGCAATGAAAAAAAATATATATACATTTTCTTTGAAATTATTGACACTTAAATGTATAGTTCAGCCAAAAAGGAAGGGCCTTTTAAGTTAAAGCAGATCTCGGCCCCCATTGACTACCATAGTATTTTTTTTTCTAATATGGTAATCTATGGGACCGAGATCTGCTTGGTTACAAACATTCTTCCAAATATCTTCCTTTTTGTACAGCTGAACAAATCCCTTTAAACCACATTGTTTTTAGAAGTTTTTTTGTCTTAAACCCCATTAAATACACAATATCTAGTGATCTGTCCTTGAGGCATTTTAACGCTCAGTAATGTGCTCCCAGAAAATCCCTATAAAATACAGCATATCTCAATATTCAGAACCTGTGAAAGAAACTGAAATTGACAGAAATGACAAGGACACATTTAAGAGAGTCATCCGTTCATCTGTGTCACCTTCAGTTTATATTTGCAGGTGAAGCCAATGCCATGAGGAAGTAATAGGCTTTGTCTCACAAACAAATGAATCCGAAGTACCCAGCATCGTCAAAATGCTGCTCACTTATCAGCAAGGAAACGTTAGATAAAAATAATTAGTGTGCAGCGCCCCAAGGCAGTCCATGCTCTTGACTGAGGCGTTGGGATGAACCTGAAAACCGGACCTGAAATTGTTTCTCCGCAGTCATATGGAAAAATCCAGCTCCCTTCACACGGAGAGGTCTTGCCAGGGTAAGACCAGTGACACTCAATTCCAGCCAGTCCTTCTCTGGTAATTAACGTACAGCGCTAATACCATTTGATACAAATAAAGCACGACTCCTGCCTCCTCATAATTCTCTCTCACTCGAAAGTAATTCAAGGTTTCAATGTGCCCGAATGTCCTCCTCTCCCACGAGAGCTGGCTTCATTACAACTGAATTGTTTCAGCATCTCTGAGCCCCTCCTGTGCAACTCTTTTATGTTTTCCTGTGACACACGTATGAATTCTAAATTACCTCAAATATGCAGTGGGAGAACATCATAGATGAACAACCTCAGAGGGGATCAAACACCTTCAGAAGGCCACCGAAGGAAGGCGAAAGGAAACAAGGGTGGAGCTGGAAATATTTCCACCAGCAATCTTCATTACACACATGGCATTATACAATACTGCTTTGAATAGCCATTATACAGGTATGTGTAGAATTCAGTTAATTCAGATCTAGAACATTTAAAGATCATTATGGAACATGATACAATGTTTCTCCTGGGATTCCTTAGGGAAAAAAAAGTATAAACAAATAAGACTACCTGAGATTTTACACTATAAAATGTTTTGTGTTCGTACATATGGCAACAATTGTCTTATAGTCTGCCTTCATTCTTCTCGGTCTGCAATCAAGTCAGAGATTTCAATATGTATTAAAATATTTCTTCTAGGACAATTGGTTTTCAGGGTAATTTGCTTCATCTGAGAATATTTTTTACAATGCAGTCTTAGAAATTATAATAGGCTTACTAATAAAATAAAATTCAGAACTGTCTTCATCAGTCTCTCTAGCTCTTATTTACCATTCATTTATGAAACGAGAAATGACAATTTAAAAGTGTTCACATATACAAGGGAAATACGTTTTGTTCCAGCAAATTCCCTTTAAGACAAGTAATTTCACTCGGTGACCATCTTTGAAACACCTCTCAGGCAATCGAAGTGCAGCTCCTATCTTTTTGAATTGGGAAACATCAAATTCTCCAAAACTGTTCGCCAAGCTTACAATTAAATTTCATATTTGAAATCATCAATGAAATCTGACAACTACTGTCTCATAAATTTTGTTTCTAAACACTCCAATCATGGCAGAAAACAATATTTTTCAGGCTGGATCAAGCTAATGCGCTTGTGCAGTGGAAGCATGCATCTGACTGACTCCAGAGCTTCTAACGGCAGCTGCAGTGACGCGATGACCCTTACTAATTGGCGATTGGCTCTTATTAAGAAGGTATTTAGAAAATTTAGAAGCTCTTTCTTATACCACCATATTGAGGACGCGTTGCACTTTTCCCCAATCAAAGCAACACGAGTGACACGTCTTTTGTTATTCTATAGTCTTTGGTTCCAGTCCCTGATTCTGATTGGTGAATAGCTGTTTTTTATTCACGATAAAATACGGCTATGAGTGCTTCACCCAGCGGTTCTGTCTATGTATCACTACACAACACCCCTAGCAATTACTCTTAGCAACATAAACATATTCTCACTGATACTGTGATATTGTTCATTGAAGCTTATAGAGTATTGCGAGAGATAGAGTAAGTGATTGTACCTGCATATACAAAAAAATATAGCATTTTCCTTCAGGTTAGTCCTATTCGTAATAAACAATCTGCCGTGATGTCATGTCCTTTGAACAGTTAAGGGGTTTTACCGTGCCCTGCCACGCTAGTCTTTTGTCTGTTGCGTCTTGCTTCTCCGTGTTCACAACACGTTTCAGTCCTTTCAATATAAAAATCTTCTCTACTGACTGACTCACTCATAAAGACAATCTTTGTTGTCATCCAATGACAAAATAATGTAACTTTTGTTGCTGTTCACAGTCAGGGACTATATTTTCTAGCGGAAGGAAGGCTTTTTACTTTTTACTTCATGAAAGTTACATTGATACATATTTTATTGGCTTTAATATTTGTATTGTGTGGTAACCGTTTTATAAAAGCAATAAGGTACTCGAGGCTAGTGCTCCAGCCGTGACTTATTCACGATACAGCACAGCCTTGAGTAGCCTACCTTATTGTTTACTTTGAATAAAAATACTATACACCTATTTTCTACATTAATAATAATCAGAAATGTTTCTTGAGCATCAAATCATGATATTAAAATGATTTATGAAGGATCATGTGACACTGAAGACTGGAGTAATGATGCTTTTGCATCATAGGAATGAATCACATTTCATATTTATTAACAGTAGAACTCCCAAGGCAGTCATTTTGACTGCTTTAAAAATTTGCAATGTAATAACTTAGTTGAAATAAAACCCATAACTATACGACCCTGACTTTTCCCAAATGTGCCTATATTTTATTCTATCATTGTTATTTAATTAAAATTACCAGGCACAAAAGAGTGTTGCGTATTTCTACCTTGAATGGCCATAACAGTCATACAGACCGTATGCATTACAGACCGTGTGTCGGTTGCTCCTTTTTCCGCTCTTGAAGATGCATCACCGTTGACTAGCAACAATTTCGCTTGTTGTTTGTTTAGTCTATTGCAAAGCTGAAATCTAGCTTTAGCTTCTAGCTAAAACCAATTGAAATATTGAAAAGAGAATATCAGAACAATGTCAGCAAGAAGAATGACTGCCACAGAGGCTTTAGCCATGCTTCAGAGCCTTGATGAGGCTGAGTGGTTGTTGGTTAACTAATACATTTTTACATACATCATAATTAAAATGTAGTGTTCTGATGTTTATTATTACCTATCCTAACATTACAGATCCATTTATTCTTAGATTTGATATAGCTTATTGAAATTATATGCAAATAATGTATGAGCAGTCAGAATGACTGCTATGGCCATTATAGTAGTTATAGAATTCCGGGAGTCCTAGTGTTAAAACAGAAAAAAAAGATGTTTAAATGACAGTAATAATTCATGATATTACTATTTTTACTGTATTTCTGATCAAACTAAAGCAGTCTTGGTGAGCATAAGATAGTTCTTTCAAAAACTTTAAACCTTTAAAATTGTAGTGTAAATCAAAATATGAGAAATGGTTCATATTGAAATCTCTGACTTGATTGCAGACTTATCCTTCCCTTTAATTGCATTGCAGTCTAGGGGAAACAACTGAGATATTAAAGAGATCTTTTTTTATGTTTTCTTTCCTAATGAAACTATACCACACACTTTCAAATGGCCAGAACAAGGAACATTTCACAAGTGCTTAATGTGTGGTAAAAACCTTTGAGTTCATCTACTGCCGTCTCATTAGGTTTTGCACAGGAAACAAAAGAAAAAGCCATCACTGCTCTGCATGCTCGCCAATGCAAAATGTCACCCAGACCAGGGAGCAGCTGTGTGCTCCCAGAGGAGGCTCCGTCTGGCTTGAAGACCATGCCTGTTCTGGCCTATAGCACACATGGCCTCCGCTTGACCATGGAGACTCAGGCTATTAATGAGGAATAGACAGAGGAGAAAGCAGAGCTAAGAAGGTTCCCTACAGACACTATTACCATTTGTTTATGTAGCTCATTTAAGTGTGGAGTACAGGCTTCCTCAACAACACATGCCTCATGTTGTTAATGGAATCATTTATATTAATATTTGCAAGAGATTCAGTATGTTTTTAAGGAGCTTGGGGCCAAATGCAAGCAAAAACACGAGTAAAAAAAAACGTGAATATAAATGATGGCTTATGCAGATCAGGTGTTTTTTTTTTTTTTTTTTGTCCATTGCAAACACTTCAGTGTTGACTCTAACAAGTTATGCGGCTCATCTGTGATGAATGCAGACACTTTGCAGTAAATTCTAGAATCTAGAAAATCTAGAATCTGGAGTGAGTCAGGCTGGACAAACAGCAAGTCTATGTTATATTAATAAGCCCAGTCTCTATTGGTTTACCCAGAACTTACATAAAGGCCTCTGTTTTCTGCTGGCTGAAGTTATGCACGCTCTTGGCCTTTGCCATTCTGTTGCTTTAAAGGTCACAGACTTGGGAGAATGGACCACACGATGGAGTCTGTTTTCTTATGCCCATTAAAGCCATCAGTCATCCCACTTCACATTTTTCCACTGATGGATTTCTCATATTCATTTCATGGACATTTGAGTTTGGTAGGTAAAGTTTTTGTAAAGGATAGAGGAAAGTGCCGATATAATTTGCCTCTCTGTTCTCTTTTCATGCTCAGTTGGAGACTAAGCTGCGGAGGAACTGTATTGCTTTAAGATCATCCTGGTATTCCTGAGTGAGCCCTCCACCAGTCTATTTTTTCCCCCCTAGATATCCTAAATGACAGTTTTAAAATGGTAATGATAAAAATAACGATGATGATGATGATGAAGAGGGGATGAAGGTGTGAGTGATGATGTTGATGATGGCCATGCTCTTTTCCAGTGTTGCAGTTTGTTGGTGTTTAGTCCCAATGGATATAGATGTGAGTCTTACTTACTGTGGAGCCTTTGATTTTATTTTTTGTGTGTAGATTTCTGTATTGATTACTCATAGATGTGGTCTTATTTTATTAGTCACAATTAAAGAGTGTGTTAGTAAACAAACACAATTTGACTAGTAACACATAAACAGTAATATAACCATTTGGTTGAAGACTGTTATGAACTCCCCTGTCTAAGTTAGAGAAGGAACAGATAGAACTAGTGTTAAACACAAGCTGTGTGCTACACAGTACAAGACAAAACAGGAGTGTCAGGGCTCTGTCGCAAAACCAAGAAATAGACTAGACAGAACCCTGACACACAGATGTCCTGCCTTTTAAATAAAGTCACAAAAAGCTTGGTTAATGACAAATATGTTAAAATACAAATACTTGTTAGTATGAATCATGCGTAGGGTGACCACCTGGTTATTGTTCTGTTGCAGGACAGTATATGGGATTTTACGGGACAATACAGGACACGTGTGTGAGAGATAAATTTACTACTATTATACTATTTAAATATATATTTACATTAGTTAGAAGGCCTATTTACCATCACGTTGGATGATAACGTTTTAAATAAATCCTTAATAAGCTTTAATTGTGACCAGCTCTGTGACTCAATTTGCCGAGGTTTGAGTGATACAGTGTAATTTACTTTACAGGACCTGTAGTAGCTAAAAATCACATTTTATACTAATTAGCGCTGTCAAATCGATTAATCGCATCTAAGATAAAAGTTTGTTTTTATATTTGTGTTTATATTTATTTATGTATATATTATATATATGTGTGTGTGTGTGTGTGTGTGTGTGTGTGTGTGTGTGTGTGTGTGTGTGTGTGTGTGTGTGTGTGCGCGTGTGTGTGTGCGCGCGCGCACGTGTGTGTGCGCGCACGTGTGTGTGTGTGTGTGTATCTGTGTGTATCAGTGGCGTCATGCCCATTCAAAGTGAGGGGGAAATTCACATGCCCCTCAGATTTTTCCTCCCTGATAATTTTTTTGGCACAACTCTATTCCTATTATGCTCCATAATTACCAGAGCCTATAACGACTCAAATGTATTCTTCTGGATGCGTAATAAATCGGTCAGCATCAGCCCGCCCCTTTTTCCTAATATGGTGTCTGTGTATATCAAATCTAGAGCGCTACGCGCGTAGCGCTCTAGAATCTTTGCTGTGTATGTTCAAGCAACTCACTCGTCTGGTACGTTGAGCTGGCAATGTTTTACAGATAGTCTTGAAGTGGTAAGTGGGCAAAGCAACAAATCGACATTTAATTAGTTATCGGATGATATTAAAAGGTAGTGGGATTATTTGTGGTTGACCTAGAAATTTTAACTTGATCAAAAATTTATGGATTTGATATTAGCTGCGAATTCAGAGCATTAACTTAAGTTGTGTCAGTGTAACGTTATCAATAGCTAGCCTAGTCTAACCGTAAACTAGTTGGCTAACGTCACTGCCTGCCATACAAAGCCTATAAGCCATATAACATTATCTGGTCGGTTTTGAAACATCTGTTCTGTTTTGTCTTGTGTCAAAGTCTTCAGTTGAATTGTTTTCAGTTTCATAGAAACGAGGGTGTTAAATTTGTTGTTGGCTAACTGCAAAATACAACCTAACGTTATCAAGGCATCGAATTGATGTTTCTCCCATGGACTGTTCTTCACGGTTCTTCACAGATCAGGCAGCTAATTCAAATGCAGTGAAAAAAGATAGGCTACCCGTTCGAAAGCTACAGCATAGTTGTTATACAGATCGCTATGACCGTGATGTAGGCTTATGGCGCTTTTCCACTACACAGTACCAGCTCGGCTCGGCTCGACTCGACTCGCCTTTGTTTGGTTTTCCACTGTGTAAAAGTTGTACCTGTACCTGCTTTCGGGTACTTTTTTTCGTACCACCTCCGGCGAGGTTCTAAGCAAGCTAAGGCGATACTAAAATGTGACGTGAAAACAATGCCGACTGCTGATTGGTCAGAGAGAATCATCACTATTCACTGCGTCATCATTGCACGCGCCAGATGGAGTATCCAGAATAAACCCCGCCTTTTTTAAATAGTTTAGCCAGAAATAGTTACTAAACTTACTACTATTATTATGGCAACTCGGAAGAATACGCCGTGGTCAAACGAGGAGGTGCAGACATTCCTTTGTTTGGTTGCCGAAGAGAGGATCCAGCGAGAGCTTGATGGGGCAACGAGGAACGAAAGTCGTCGCTATGACGACCGGGTACTATTTGTGGCGATACTTTCTGCAATGGAAAACGGAACGAAAAGCGAGCCGAGTCGAGGCGAGCCAAGGCGAGTCGGGTCGAGTCGAGTCGAGCTGGTACTGGTAATGGAAAAGCGCCATTAGAGTGCACGAAAGTGTAGCAGTCAGCCTCTCTCTCATGTGCTCATATAACTTCCGTTATTATTACCAGGTCACTTTACTTGGTCATGTTTAGCAAGTAGCAACTTACAAATGAGGTACTACTTGCCATAATACAACAGTAATGCAGTAATACAAAATATATTATTACCATTAGTAAAAGAGTATGGCAGTAAGATGATAGATTCAATGCCTCAATATTATTCAAATATTATGCCAGTAAGATATATATATATATATATATATATATATGTAACCAGTGGTTGAATGAAACAACACAGGATACAAAAATTACTTTTTGGGCTTTATTCTGGCTGCTGTCTCTATAAAGGACAGCGATCGAGAGGAGCAAATACTTAGAAACAAAAATAATACAATGAAATAAAGTCTTTCACATTTCTTTGGTGCACTTGTTTGGTATAAAAGATGATTATGACACAAACTGAATGAAATCAAATTGAAATGAAAAACATTGGAATAACGAAATAGACTAGTACAAATACAGAATTTAAATACAGTTATGAAATACGGTAGAGGCTAATAGTCAAATGAAAAACAGTACATTAGCCTACCATCAAACTTCACAGTTATCTGCATACAGTTTTAAAGAAAGAGAAATTAGTACACTGTTCACACAGCATTCAATACGTTTAAGTAGCTCTTAACCATATATTCAATGTTAAAATAACCCACTGTTTTCTAACATGCACATCCAATTTAAACATTCGCAAACACTGGGCTTCGAATAAGAGGAACAATTTAATTAACATTTATTACAACACATACCCAGTCTTTGCACGTGTCCCACGCGTGATCAAACCAGATCCAGCTCACACATTCACACACAGGCGTCCTTAAAAGGCGATCTATTAACATTTCCAAATGAGCACACACATATGTAATACGTAAATATAACATTTAAACATTTTGTTCACGGGAATGAAACTGTATATTTACCTCACAAAGCCTTAAATGGGTGTATATGAACAAAACCAGCAGCTCTCACGTGCAATCACTGATCTCTCTTCGCTGAAAACTAGCGCATGCACACTAAACGAGGCAATGCCGTAAAGTGAGCGTCGCAACACAATCTCTTAAAGGAACCACGACCAATTTATGTCTAGTGTCATATTTTGTGATACTCATCCAACTTGGCTACATATATATATATATATATATATATATATATATATATATATATATATATATATATATATATATATATATATATATATATATATATATATATATATACTGTATATATAAACTTACAAAATAGATACTTTAACTTAGTCCTCAAATAGAGGAGGGTTGCTGCTAGCTCTGTTAAGGTATTTCTGTCCCTCCCAAACTGCATTGAAATGGTATGTTTAGCAGCCAGAATTAAAAAAAAACATTCAGGGGGAGAAACCCCCTGACCCCTCCTAACATGATCCATATCACCCATCAGAAAACAATTGCAACGTCTCAGATTGTGCCCCCCAGAATTTTGGCTTGCATGACGCCCCTGGTGTGTACGCGAACCGGATTTTTCGGTTCGCGTACCTACCCAAAGTGATAAGATAAAATAAAATTCTGCATCAAAATTTATGGACAAGTAGTTTGTTTAGGCATGGTTTGTAAGGAATTACAATCACATATATATTCAAACGCACATAACTATAGAATCAATTCTTAATGCGCATGTGAACGCCATCAGCGTCTATCACAGGTTCACGTTTAAAGTCTGTTTAGAGAGAACGGTGTCGTCTTAGCGGCCCCTAATTTAATAACAAATGATCATTTAGACGGAAGTGAATCAATCAAAACTAACTTTAGCTGGAAAAAACATTTTTCAAGAACCACTATAAAACCAAACCAATCTCTGTTACCTTAAATTATATGTTTATCTCTGTAAAGCTGCTTTGAAACAATCTACATTGTTAAAAGCGCTATATAAATGAGGATGACTTGACTTGACTATGTATATGTATAGTATAAACACGCACATATATTATATAAACACAAACTTTTATGTTAGATGTGATTAATCACGATTGATAGATTTGACAGCACTAATACTAATACAAATTTCCTTAAAGGGGTCATTGGATAAAAAAATTCACTTTTATATGGTGGTTTGCATAAAAATGTGTCTTTGCAGTGTTTGGACACAACCACCATACAATGAAAAAAATCCATTCATTCTTTTTTTAATCCTCAAAAAGTCTAAACACTCTCAATTATCAAGCCTTTTTGATTTTCTGAGAACTATGATGTCATAATGCTCATGCTCCGCCAAACGAACACTGCCGTTTGTTCCGTATTAGCATATTTCTGACCTCAGCCATTCAACACCTCCCATGGAAAAGAGGGGTGGGGTGAGCAGTTGCTCATTATCATTTAAAGAGTCATGCACGAAACAGGTCACTATGAACAAAGCTGTTTTTGAGGAGGTAAAAAGGGTGTTGTTTTACACAATCATTGAGGAATTTTAACCAAAGTATATTACAAACTTTACATGAACACCCTAAAGAACCAACTTGTGGAAAATGAGTATCCGATGACCCCTTTAAAAAGTTAGAACCAATCTTAAAGAAAAAAAAGACCAACTTGTGAGACTAATCTAAGCGGTTTATTCAACTGGCAACAAAGGACACACACATTATATGGTTTTGGTGATTGTGCTTTTGATATTTGGAGATTGCAGGATTTCAGACTCACATTTAATCTAAACCCTTTTACTTGAGAGATCGGCCCATGTGTTTTCTTTGGTTTGATGCGTTTTATAAGCAGTACTACTTTAAAGATACTTTTGTTCTTATGAGCATCAGTGGGAGTCTGGAAGAATTATGAATTCCATAGTTTATAATTATTATCCATCTAAACATGTATTATACAGAATTCGCCAACACTTTTTTTTCGATGGTCCACTTTAGATATTTTATGAACTCTTTCCCTGCCAACGTTCTCTTTTTTTGCTGAACTCTCTGTAAGTGATTTTTTTATCCCTGTCCCCCATTCTTCCTGTTTGTATGGGAGGCATCTGTTCTGAGGGACTCAGGATCCATATCAAAAACTGTTCCAATCCAAACTATGGTCATGTCACTGCATAGCACCATTACTGATGTGAGAGGCTCTGGCCACATCCAGACAGGTTTTTCTCTCCAACCAATTTCACATCCATCCAATAGCTGATGCCAAGCAGCTCTCAACACATGGCTGTCCGTGCCCCTCCTCAGGCACCCCTGAAAACAAAGTGAATTTCTGTAACCCTGCCTGCCAGCAGCCACTAATGGCATATGCAGAGCGAGAGTCATTAGTATGTGTGGATGAACATGCAGAACAGAGCGATGACAGGGCACAAATTTGTGAGTAGGGAAGCAGTAATGCTTGGCATAATGTTTGAGTTTAGGATAGAAATGTGCATTGTTGGTAAACCACAATTAATTCCAAACTCAAACCCAGCCGACACTGAATAACAATTTCATGTAATCCCTCCCTTAGGCCTCATTCTGATGTCAAGATTTCACTCCCAGTGGCTCTCTGAAATGGATCAAAAATTAATTGATTCAAACACGCTGTTTTTATGCAATGGATTATTTTATTTTGTGTCTGTGTTAAAGGCACACATAATAACCACCAATGACTTAATTGTTTAATTATATATATATATATATATATATATATATATATATATATATATATATATATATATATATGTAGCTTTTTACTACTAGTCCACTTATGAAGGGGCCAGTGTGACCCCAGGGCTAACAAAATGCCGATTCTGGTTCCAAAATGGCCCCCATAACCTCCTATATTAGTCCGCTAATAGACCACTTGAGGAAGTGAATGACGGTTTTGCATAGTTTGTGCTTGGTGCTTAATAATTGTTTGAAACTTAGCAAACTGACAGCTCCAGTAGTAAGATGAAAATTTATCTTGAACTCTTTCATGGAAACTATGTATAAACCTTTAATAATCAATTAAAAACGAATGTATACCTGTATTATATTAAGCCATACGCTATGGACCAGCAGGTTGGATTATGGATGGATGGATGAATTCATGGATGGATGACACGGGAATACATTCGTCATGTGACTCTTACAGTGCATTATGGGTATTTTCTAGCCGTTGAGTTTACATCGGTTGTACACTCGTCATTGCGGTGCATTGTGGAATTGAATTCGTACACTCGATATCGCCCACTATGGTTTCACTATGATTTCACTACAAATGGCTGTCTCCTCAAACAGTGCCCTATTTAAGGGTATGGGGGCGATTTCGGACACAGCCAAAGTTTAAGTCCGGTATCAACAAAGGCACAGGGAAGAGACAGATGAAACATTAAACCAAATATATACACGATTATCTCTGGTATTTTCTATTATCACATGTGTATTTATTATCTCACTGGTCAGCATTCAGTAAGTAGCCTTTAGCATTGCATATAAATATATTTTTGCCACATATCGTGATCAAAATTCCCATCGTGTCTAAAAGTGTCTTTTGAGCATTTTTTAAATGGCTTAAATGTTAAGGTCAGCTGTATGAAAATATAGGAAATGAACAGCAGTGTTGAACCTCTCATTACTCTGCCTTTTTTGTTCATGACCATACCTCAAGACCCAGTTGGCCTGCTTTGGACCAAAGTATTCGGCAGGCCAAACCCCCCTGGCCGTTGGCCCCGAGAAAGCCCCGGAAGTGACAGTGAAAACAACACTGGCCCTCGCAGGCACTAGCACGCTCGCTTTTGGCCCGGCAGTGGAAACATGGCTATTATTTACCAAGTGTTAATGACCCAACTTTAAGTGTTCAACTTACATTGCTGATTACAAGCTTTACATTGAAGAGTGTCCGCACAGCTGAGATGATGTGGTATAAGCCTCTGGGTGCTACTTCATTAGTTTCAGGTTGGTTGGCACGAATTGCAGCTTGTATGTGAAGACTCTAAATTAACTCTAAATGAAATGAACAGACCATCACAGATGCCTACAATTTGTTTATAATATGCTCTGTGAATGCATAGTCCTCTAGGTTCACTTTATTTTAACTTTTATGCAGCTCCAAAAATAAATTTGGCCATTACAGTTTACCATACAAGACTAATGTAAAGCAGCTGCACTAGGAGAGTTTGTGGACAGAATTTTTTCTCCAACTATTACCATGTATGGAACAAGGGCAACTGAAGTTGTGATCCACAACTAGTCGACACAGAACCAACATAACAATTAAGTGCAGAAGGCTTTGATCAAACTGCACATACATATGTTTTTCAAATCAGATTTTTTGGATTCATTATTGTGTAAGAAATGAAATCTGATCTGTTTGTTTAGACAGTGTTGCTAAAATCTGGTGTATCTACGTCAGATGTTGAAGAAATTATGAACACTAGTATTAAAAAGTTTGAGTCTTTTTTAAAGAAATTAATACCTTTATTTTGTAAGGACACATTAAATTGAACAAAAGTAGCAGTAAGGCATTGATAAAGTTGCAAATAATTCTATTTCAAATAAATGTTATTTTAAACTTCCTATTCATGTATGTAAAAAAAAAACATGTTTTCCACAAAAATATTAAGCAGCACACCTGTTTTCAACATTGATGGTAAAAAAATATTGCAAAGATTTCTGAAGGATCATGTGACATTGAATGTTTGTATAATTCATGTGGCATATTTTCTGATTTCATGTTTTTGTGTTCATCAGACTACAATTACCTAAACAGATTTGAGTCTACAAAGGTTTATTTTGGGAATAGAAGAAAACCCTTTGGTCAATGTTTTCAAATTACAGAACAATGCACCCTATGCTAAAAGTTAGTCAGCGCACATCTGTCTTGTCCTGTTGCTAGTCTTTTTAATGTCTGACTTCATTAACGTGGACAACAGCTTGCAGGTCTGAAAAAAAGACAAATCAAACAGAGAAAGGTCAGCTGACTAAGAAAATGACCTCTGACCTTCAAGTGTCATTGATGGATCTAGTCGATTGGTGCTGTGGCCACCATTACCATGAGCTGTCATTCTGATCTCCATCCACCAATATATCCACCTGCTAAGGTTCCTGCCTCTGCACCTGTTCGTGACACTGGGGGATCTCGTGTCAGCAGCTGCCATTCTGGACAGCAGGATATCTGTTTGCACAGGGCAGCTGAAAGCAGGCAGTGGCACGGCCTGAGGATTAGACCATCCAGAATGCAGTGTGGCATGATGAAGCTGTCTATCAGCCCATCGGCTGCCTGTCCTGTCACTGTCCTAACAGTCGGCAGAGAAAAATTTGAGCCATAAGCAGACGAGGTGGTGGTATGCCGTGTTTCTACCTCGGAGCAGAAGTGCTGAGCTTCAGAAAATAATACGAGCTCTCTGGGGGATGGGATATGTTTGTTGAAATTTTCCAATTACATCACCCTCCCCGAATGTTAATATACTCTTTTACAGAGGCATGGTTGCCTTTCACAAACCTACGTGAACACCAGGAAAATATATCCACAAATCTCTTTGCAATGGGGTTGTGTGAAATTTCTCACAGACATGTTCTAGAATTTTTTATTTAAAACCACACAAGGAGTATTTGATTGCAGTGTGGCAGTTTAGTGGCAGGAAAAAGGTTGTTAAAAGAAATGGGACATGATTATGTTTGCTTCGGTCCACGGACATTAAAAAAATTAAAACATAGCTAAATTAAAATTAAGGCTAACTACCAATAAAATAAAACTAAAGAAAATGAATTAAAATTACTTACGGCAATATTTTTTAGTGACTGCAAGTTATACAGGTATATATTAAATGACTGAAAGTTTTGCACTTCAATTGCTGCGATGGTTTGAAAATGATTATTCTAGAATTTATGAACAGATAAATTCAAGTTTGAATGTTACATTTCTACCACTTTGTTTTAAATTTATATTTGTATGCAGATTTTGAAAATTATCTTTCTCAGTCTGATGAAACTGGAAGTATTTCTCAAAAACAAATCACTTCAGTGTTACTTTGTTTGCCATGAAAGTATTTTTTCAGTGGCAGACAGAGAATCTTGCAAGTTTCAAAGGGAAAATGCGGTTGTATTTGTCATGTGTATTCGCATATTTCTATAAATAACCACATGTCTTTTGCTTTGTGAAACACACACACACACACACACACACACACACACACACACACACACACACACACACACACACACACACACACACACACACACACACACACACACACACAAATAAACCTTTGGTTTCTTAAATCCTAAAACCTATATTTTCAAAATGTGTTCAGACTTTTGGATCTCTCTAAATGCTTAGAATCCAGTTGAGACGCTGATTAAAATAGATTTCATGTAATTATGACATGTAATTTGTGGTTTACACCAGCACGTCATGTTACTCATAGACAATCTAACACATCAATTGGTAGGAACCCAGGCAAAGGCCAGTGAAATCCCAGCTTTGATCCACTGCCTTCCAATGGGGATCTTATGAACCGTGTCCATCTACAGTATGCTTCTTTCCTCTTCAGTGAAAGCATGCCCTTCTTGCATAATTCACTAATATATGGCTTGTGTAAATTCAGTGTGCTCCCTCTATTCCAGTCATTGTGGCTTCCACAGAGCAAGAAGCTGTTGAAGTTACGGCTTACGGCCAATCAGGCAGCGCAATTAGAATGAGTTTTTAGTACAGTGGAAATCACTGTAAAGAACTCAATATTGTGCAAGTCTTTGCTCATAATTCCTCCATCTAGCGAAGAGGTTTTAGGAGCTTCCACCAGCTTTAAGGATACAGAGTGCAAAACTGAATGACTTTCATTTTGTGTTGCTATTGTTGTGTTCTTTTTTTAACAGACATAGTTTTATGCATATTATATGGATAGTGTAGGACATAACATGCACATTACTTGACATTGCTGTGATGGGGGACAAAGTGGTCTTTAGTTACAGGACAATATATTGCTCCTTTACTGTAGCAGTAAAGCGAAATAAGGATAATTCATAGCACTCAGGTCATTGCAAAATGCAAATACACACAGGAGTGTGTAGATATGTTAGGAGCGATAGGACCCGTTCCCATCCTCTCTCAACTCACAAAATGGTTTGCTATCTAGTATATTTTTTAACATTACATGGAATTCTTCAAAACTAAGGTCTATGGATGCTTTTGAATTTTGATAAACTGGTCTCAAGAGCGACTGGTTGTTTTCACATTTTAAAGGACACAATTAAATTGATTTGTTTCATCCCTCAAATATAGGTTCTGCGCATTTCGATGGTTTCAGAATTAATGGAGGGAGAACATGGAAATTTTTGTTGAGGTTTTCAATAATAACAGTATGTCACAGGAACTGAAGGGAAGGAAAATTGTGTGCAAAATAAATTGATGGACAACTAACAAAGTTAATTTATCTTCCATAGGTCCACGGACTTATGAGTGAGGCGTTAGGGAAATAAATATAATGGGATGATTTGAATTATTCCTTTGAGCTGTATTAGGTTGCACACTCTTGTATAGTATGAAGCATGTCTTCACTGCTGCCCTATGTTGAACTGTATTTCGAATATTGCTTTTCTAATTTAAAGACTTTGTGAACGTCAGTCAATGCTTTCTTCTTCTTTTCTTTTTCTTATCCAGGGTGTACCTCTGGGCCCATAAATGAGACTAAAATGGTGGAAGAGAAGAAAAGACAAGAGGATGAAAGCCATCAACAATGCTCTACCTTGGGGAAATAAGCACAGGCCATTTTGAATTTGTGAAACACTAAGACCCAGCTCTAGCCCTCCACTAGCGTGAAGACTTCTCCATTGGAGACTTAACCTGTAAATGAATAAGTTATGGTCAGCAGGTTTAATAAGGGGCTGATATATAAGTGCAGAAACATCCAACTCATGTGAAATAATTATCTGGACCAGAGACAGAACATTTTTGTCCCTTAGCTAAAGGGAAAGGGTTTATTACCCTGCTCAAATACTGTGAGGCTCCATCCAGCCTAGTTCAAACTCAAGTGTTAACCCAAGCTGCTACCAACTGGCATCGCTCATGGCTTCCAGGAGGGCATCAGGAGCTTGCAATGGAGGCATGGTGAAGAGTGCCTTCTTCTGGTCTGTGGCCATAATCTTTCTGACTCACATAGGTGGTGTGAGGGGGGATTGCTGGCTCATAGAGGGCGAAAAGGGCTTTGTATGGCTGGCCATTTGCAGCCAAAACCAGCCACCCTATGAGGCCATCCCTCAGCATATCAACAGCACCATAGTGGACCTTCGTTTGAATGAGAACAAGATCAAGAGCATCCACTACTCTGCCCTTAGCCGCTTTACCAACCTCACATACCTGAATCTGACCAAGAATGAAATTAATTACATTGAGGATGGGGCTTTTTCAGCCCAGTTCAATTTGCAGGTTCTCCAGTTGGGCTTCAATAAGTTGCGTAACTTGACTGAAGGGATTCTCAGGGGTTTGGGCAAGCTACAGTACCTCTACCTCCAGGCCAACCTGATTGAGACTGTGACACCCAATGCCTTTTGGGAGTGCCCAAACATAGAAAATATTGACCTTTCCATGAACCGCATCCAGGTGCTAGATGGGTCCACCTTTACCAGCCTGACTAAGCTGACCACCTGTGAACTCTACACCAACCCTTTCAACTGCTCCTGTGATCTCTTGGGGTTTGTTAAGTGGCTCGCTGTCTTTCCCAACAGGACAAGTGAACGGATGGTGTGCGATTCTCCTGCAGGAGTCTCGGGCTACAGTCTACTAAGCCAGAATCCTAACAATCCCACACACCAGAATGCTCTGCATATGCTGTCCACTGTGTGCACGGAGGACTACGTGACTCCGTACATCCCTGTGCCTCCCGAGACCACCACTTTCCCTCCGGACTCAACACCGTGTGGGCTGGAAGACTGTCCATCAGGGACCGAGCCGGAGGAAATCAGCATCAGTCCCACATACATAGACTTGGATGTAAAACCAATCATGAAACTCAAGCAAGAGTCTCACACGAACGCAGTAATCACTGTTCAGATCCCTTACCCCTACAAGAAGATGTACATCCTTGTCCTGTACAACAACAGCTTCTTCACTGACATACAGAATCTGAAGCGGCAGAAGGAGGACATTGAACTGAAAAACCTTAAACCCCACACTGATTATACTTACTGTGTGGCTTCCATAAGAAACTCGTTGCGTTTCAATCATACTTGTCTGACACTGTCGACTGGGCCTAGGAATGGAAAAGAGCGAGTAGCTAGTAATGCAACAGCCACTCACTACATAATGACTATCTTAGGATGTCTTTTTAGTATGGTAATTGTTTTAGGGATTGTGTATTATTGCCTGCGAAAAAAGAGACAACAGGATGAAAAGCACAAAAAGGCAGGTAGTTTAAAGAAGAACATAATTGAGCTTAAATATGGTGGTGAACTGGAGGGTGGAACAATATCCAGGATGTCTCAAAAGCAAATGATGGCTGGGGAAAGCATGACCCGCATGCCCTATCTACCCTCCGGCAGTGAAATGGAGCAATACAAACTCCAAGACATCAGCGAAACTCCGAAAATGGCCAAAGGGAATTACATGGAAGTGAGAACAGGGGAGCACCAAGATCGAAGGGAATGTGAGATGTCCATGCCTGGCAACAGCCAAGGCTCGGTTGCCGAAATCTCAACAATCGCGAAGGAGGTGGACAAGGTCAACCAGATTATTAACAATTGCATAGATGCTCTCAAATCAGAGTCAACCTCCTTCCAAGGGGTGAAATCTGGTGCTGTGTCAACAGCTGAACCTCAGTTGGTACTGATCTCAGAGCAGCCTCAGAGCAAGTCTGGCTTCCTGTCACCTGTCTACAAGGACAGTTACCACCACTCTTTACAAAGACATCACGGATCAGATGCTTCTCCAAAGCGTCCAAGTACAGCCACTGGTGGTCCGATGCGAAGCCCGAGGCCTTACCGTTCAGAGGCCTCGTACAAGTCGGAGTCAAAGTACATAGAGAAGACTTCACCCACAGGGGAGACTATCCTGGCCATCACACCTGCAGCTGCGATACTAAGGGCAGAGGCGGAGAAGATCCGTCAGTATAGCGAGCATCGGCACTCCTACCCAGACTCCCACCAAATTGAGGAGCTGGAAGGACCGGACAGCCGGAAAACCTCCATCTTGGAGCCCCTTACGCGGCCTCGGGCCAGAGACTTGGCTTACTCACAGCTCTCTCCCCAATACCACAATCTCAGTTACTCATCTAGTCCCGAGTACTACTGCAAACCATCGCACAGCATCTGGGAGCGCTTTAAACTCCATCGCAAGCGACACAAAGATGATGAGTACATGGCTGCGGGCCATGCTCTGAGGAAAAAAGTGCAGTTTGCTAAGGATGAAGACCTGCATGACATTCTAGATTACTGGAAGGGAGTGTCGGCTCAACATAAATCTTAATCTACTCAAGTGTTTGTCTGTGTCTTTTTCATTTCCAATGGACCACAAAGAAAATTACCAGAATGAATCCTTAATCTTGTGAAATCACATTGTAACGGATAAATATTACACTTCAGTGAATTTCAACTTAGGGAAAGTGGGTTGTGTACCAAAATTAAAAGATGTTACTTAAAGCAACAAGAGGAGAATATATCGCATATATATATATATATATATATATATATGTGTGTGTGTGTTGAAATGGATTTTAGTATTTGATTACCGCATGGCCAAGTCCTGTGACAGTGGATTTGCTGTTATGTACTGTGAGACTAAAAGAACCCAACAGTGACAGACATCTTCTGAAATCTTAGTATTTCTTCTGCAGGACCACTGTAATTTATGGACATTGTTTCTCCCAATATTTGAGTTTGTTCTAAATACAATTGAACTATGTACAGATACTGTTTCTATATTTGCAACGTTTGCTGTTAAAAAAAAAAAACTATGATGTGTATGATTCAGGTTTAGACCATGGATTTCGGAGTTAGCTCCAGTGATATTATCTGTCTTTAAAATGAATGTTTACCGTCCTGATGGATAAACATTGCACTGGTCAATGAAATGGCATATTTTCCTTTAGGCCACAGTTTACGCTACCCTGCTTTGCCAATTTTCGTTTTAATCCATGCCACTGATCAGACCGCACAATATTACACGAAGGCTTATATCATGTTACATTTGTGTATCATAACCACAACTTAAATCCGTTTGGTTGGGATGGTGTAGAGGAAACATCTGCATACAAGACTGCAGTGTAAAAGTGGAAGAAAATGAAATGCAATGGAGATGTAGAACATTTTGATACACATTCAGTAGTTATGTTTGGTTTGTTTACCAGTGAATCGCTCCACAAAACATGCACTTCTGCTTTTTACCTTACGATGCCTAATAGTAGTGAGGGGTTATCTGATCGTGAACCAAAGTGCTTGGGTGGCAGCTCATCACACATTTTCCTGCAGATGTTTCCACCAGTCTCGAGCCAACAGCCCTATGGATGAATGTATTACATACATAAAGCAGCCTTTTCAGCTGTAATTTCTTTGCAATTTTTATAACCACATAATCCCCATTTTTCATGCTGTATGCTGTGTTTTGATATTCATACTTCTTTTCAGTTTCATGCATTTGTTAATTCTATCAAAAATATTTAATCAATCAGATAAAAAAAATGTTTATAAACCTAAGGGTTTTGTTTTAGGGTTTCTTACTGTTTGGCGGATAAAAATGCTTTTGTAAATGTCGAATGCCACTGCACGAACGTTGCGATGATCAGCGCTGATCCGGAAGGTGAGGCATGTGAGAAAGACTAAATTACCCAGCTGAACTGTTGCCACTGGAGTTGTACATCAGCTATTTAGAGAAGTACAGGAAGTAACTGGGTTGTCCAATTTCTTCTTTTTTTTATTTCAACCGCCTTAAACTTCTGGAACTATCTGTATAACTGTATTTCTTTTATTTTTCTTTAAGTGTTGATGTTTCTGAAGTCTTCATCTGTTGTCATTTTTTTAAAAAAGACAATAGATTTCAGTAGATTTTGAGAGCTGTCAGGTTTATAGGCAATCTAGCAAGTAACTTACATGTTTTTATATCGCATAGTGTAGCACTCCTGTATCTCATTCAATTTAAAAAATGTTGGAACATCTGTGAACGGAGAGCATCATATACAAACAAGAGCACAATGAGTGTTATTTTGTATTTCTTAAAAAAAATATGTTACCTGCTTTCAGACAAAGTACTGTGAAATAAAGGAAAGGGGGCACCCATACTGTCAAGATCCTCATGATACATTTTCTTTGGAGTCCTCTGTTTCCTCCAGAAAATCGTTCTTAGCAAACTCAACACACACACAGATAAGTAAATAAATAAAATACAAATACAATTAAATAATACATATTCGCAAGGGCTGGTGATTGATTTGAAATCTAAATCAAATGAATAATTATATGAAATGCTGATCAAATTTCAATATGCTGAATTAAGCCCTTCAAATAAAGATAATTAAAAGACATGATATTATTGCAGCAAATGAAAGCATCGAAAAGACATTACAAGACTGTCACTGGCCTAAAGTACAGACACAGTGAACCATTTTTGCAATTGAACCAGTTTATTACACAAGAGCATTCACACAAAATGTCCCCTATAACCAGTTTATCTCCTGGCAAAGAGGAAATGATAATACATAACAAACTTTAACTGGTAATTATTTAGAGTGTTTCCCACTCTGTGGGAAAGTGTGGCTTAAATTCAGAAAATAATTTACATACAGGTCGAAGACAAGATTAATTGCGTTATTTTTGTTTTCATTGCATTATTGGTTTATCTAATTAAACACACTAAATTAGCATGTTATTATTAACAGCCTTAACATTGACATTTCAAAGGCCCTGAGATGTTATAGTCATCACAGTTTTAGCAGCAGCATTTCCCTTTTTATTCTTGGTTCACTTGACTAACTCATTCAAAGGGCCCTGAGTGACACCATATAGAACTAAAGGAAAACCTTTGTTATAATGAACTTGGGGTGCTAAAACGTCTAGGTTGCGACTGTAACCTCTGTTCCCTGAGAACAGGGAATGAGACACTGTGTCGATGATGCTATGGGGAATGCCTTCCACGTGAACCGGTATCTGAAAAGCTATCCAATCACGGCAATACATATTGACCGGTGACAGCCTATGACGTCACTACTAGTGCGACCAGGAAGTATAAAAGGGGCGCCTAGAGAACATGTCATCCACTTATCATCTGATGGGACTGTTCAGCAGGCATCCTCGAGGCATGGCGAATGACGCAGTGTCTTGTTCCCTGTTCTCAGGGAACAGAGGTTACAGTCGTAACCTAGAAGTTCCCCTTCGAAAGGGAACTCGAACTGCGTCAATGATGCTATGGGGAACGATATACAATCCCACCATGCTGAGGGGAGTGCATGCCAATTATGGCTTGTGGCAGAAACGGCAGTTACAAAGAAAATGGCAAGAAACACTGTGTAACATATAGGCTGTCAGTGACATTATTACCTACCGTCACTGCCCAAGCATATTAGAATAAACACTCATACAAGCCTACTAGTATGAATGAGTGAGTGAATGGGTGAATGTGAGGCAATATGTAAAGCGCTTTGGTGGCCATTGGGTCTGTGAAAGCGCTATATAAATGCAGTCCATTTACCATTTTTGTATATCGTGCTATTTAATAATCGAACATAAAAACATTATTGTGTCGTACATGTACATTTATCATCAGGCTTCATGTTTTAACTCAGGGGTTCCCAACCTTTTTTGTGCCAGGGACCAGCATATTCATAAAAAAATTCCAGGGACCAGTTGTCAATTTTAATGCCTCAATTTTAAGATGGATCGTTTAGATTCGGAACATATCACTGTGTAAAAAAGTAACAGCCTATAATTTATTTGCATAATAATGAACTAGGTGGCAGCAAAGGCTACTTGTATACCAATCTTTTTAAACTTTCAGACCGGTTCACAAAATGTTTCCCTTTTCTCCCATACAATTAGGTCTACTTCAAAAGCAACTCACACAGCACTCGCTAACTAGCAGGTTGCAGTAATGGCAAATTGTATGAAAATACCAGTCCATTTCACCTGTCAAATCTCTCCAGAACCACTAAAGACAATCACTTCAACAGCAAATTAATGTTTTCACTCACCAACAGGTGACAACAAAGGCTAATTGTATGAAAATAAGAGCCAGTTTCAACAGTCAGACAGTTTCAGAAGCAAACACACAGTGATTTCAGCCAATAATTTTTTAAAGTATAAAATTAAAGATTAAGCTTTAACCTTTAACAAAAAATACCAGACCAGACCAATAATGAGATTGAGAACAAAACTATTTTAATGTGAGGATGAACTGTATATTACTATATTTGTAGCTGTGCACAAGACAAGCTGTTCTTCCTGGGCATTCATAAAAAAAAACATATATGCATCCAAAACAATGTACACAAATTCCAGGATACAATAAAACGATACTCGGTTACTAACGTAACCTCGGTTCTCTCTAGAGAGGGAACGAGTATTGCGTAAGTTTAGCTTACGCTACGGGAAAGATTCATCTTCTCGAGATACTGAAGCCAAAAAATTATCCTTAATTTTGTATAACTTGTCAACGCAGTGCAGCAGCTAGCAGACCTAGAGCAGGCCATCTCGCGTGCTCATTGGCTGCCCTGCGGGCAACTGCTGCAGCCTACCAGTGCGCCCGGCGTGACGTCACGCCCAATGAAGGGCGCCCGCGCCTTTATAGCGTCACAGCCCACCAGATAGGCGTGGCTTAGCGTATAAAATAGGGGCTGTAGGCTGAATTCTCTGGTTTTTCGACGACTGAAGCGAAGTCGCTCGTGGCGTGAGCACGGCCGGTTACGCAATACTCGTTCCCTCTCTAGAGAGAACCGAGCTTACGTTAGTAACCGAGTATCGTTCTCTTACGAGAGGTTCTCTCGTATTGCGTAAGTTTAGCTTACGCTACGGGAACACTTTGTCAACGCCGTGCGCGCCAAGCATCCACATGAGACCCCGAGCTTAAGGGGAACCCCATAAGTGGAAAAAATAAGGTGGCCAGCCACGCGGGCCATCACTTGTACATAAGCACACATAGGGAATACAGAGCAGCGCGCCGGTCTGTATAGTCATATGGCACATACCCTACTTAGTGCAGCTCAACCAGGAGAGCTGAGTCATGAACGTGATCTGAGCAGGAGATCTGGGCAGAATACACCTCTTTTCAGACTGACAACAGTTTAGCCTGCAAGGCAGGAACTTCTAGGTTATAAAACCTGACAAAGGTAGACGGGGAGCTCCAGCCCGCCGCTACACATATGTCATGGATAGAAATTCCACTGGACCATGCTCACGACGAGGCCACACCTCTCGTGGAATGAGCCCTGATGCCCAGAGGGCATTGCAGGCCTTTTGACGCGTAAGCTGCCGCTATAGCGTCCACTATCCATCTGGACAGGCTCTGTTTCGAGGAGGCAAGCCCCTTGGCGCGCCCACCAAACGAAACGAAAAGCTGTTCCGAACGCCTGAAGGAGGCGGAGCGCGTAATGTAAACCCTCAGCGCTCTGACAGGGCAGAGGAGATTCACATCACTTTCGCTGTCAGATGCTGGCAGAGCTGACAGCGAAATAACTTGCGCTCTGAATGGAGTGCCCATCACTTTAGGGACATAACCATGTCTAGGTCTGAGGATGACTTTAGAGTCATTTGGTCCGAACTCAAGACACGACGCGCTGACAGTCAGCGCGTGCAGATCCCCTACACGTTTTACTGACGACAGTGCAGTCAGAAAAACGGCTTTTAGTGATAGATATTTCAACTCCACGGAGTCTAGTGGTTCAAATGGAAAAGCTTTCAGGGCCTCGAGGACCAGTGAAAGATCCCACATGGGAACCGACGGGGGGCGCGGCGGATTCATCCTTCTAGCTCCTCTAAGGAAGCGGATGACCAACTCATGTCTTCCCAGTGACTGGCCGTGCGTCGATTCCGCGAATGCTGCTACGGCCGCCACGTAAACTTTGAGCGTGGATGGGGATCTTCCCTTATCCAACAGCTCTTGTAGGAAAGTGAGCAGATGCAGATGCGCCACCCCGCATGTCCGCGGGTCCAGACCTCTGTCGGTGCACCATCCAGAGAACACCGACCATTTAGACGCGTAGAGCCTTCTCGTGGAAGGGGCTCTAGACTGCGTGATTGTGTTCATCACTCCTTCTGGCAGGGCAACGAGTACCCGTTGATCAACCATGCATGCAGAGACCAGCGCTCTGGATGGGGATACCAGATCGTGCCGCGAGCTTGAGAGAGGAGATCTGCCCTCACCGGAATCGGCCACGGAGCTGTATGTGACAGCCGTGCCAGTTCCGGGAACCAAGTCTGATTCTCCCAACGCGGGGCTATGAGGAGCACCGAGTGGCGCGTTTCCCTGATCCTCTTGATCACCTGTGGCAACAGAGAGACCGGAGGGAAAGCATATAGCGGGAGGCTGGGCCAAACCTGGGCCAGCGCGTCCTCGTCCTTCGAGAAGAACATCGGGCATTGAGCGTTGTCTTTTGACGCAAACAGGTCGACTTCCGCTCTGCCGAATAGGCGCCACAGTTTCTGGACCGTTTGGGGGTGCAGGGACCATTCCCCTGGGGGAACATTGTCCCTGGACAGTCTGTCTGGGCCGTCGTTCAAATGGCCAGGCACATGCGCCGCCCTCAGCGAGCGCAGGTTCGTCTGTGACCAAATAAGGAGGCGTTCCGTCAGATTGCAGAGATTTCTGGATCTGACACCGCCCTGACGGTTTACATAGGATACCACAGATGTGTTGTCCGAGCGGACAAGAACATGCTGGTCCTGTATAAACGGGAGGAAGCACTTCAGCGCGTTCTCGACCGCTATCATTTCCAGACAGTTTATGTGAAAACCCTTCTCCTGGTCTGACCACTGGCCAAAGGCCGGTCTGCACTCGAACAGCGCGCCCCAACCCGAGTTGGACGCGTCTGTCGAGATGACCTTCCGATAAGAGATGGTTCCCATCATTACTCCATGCTGGTACCAATCGGCCACTAACCAGGGCTGCAGAGCTGTTATGCAGGTCTGAGTCACTCTGATTTTCTGGCCGCCAGACACCCAGGCTCGGCGAGGCGCGCGAGCGTTCAACCAGCGTTGGAGCGGGCGCATGCGCAGTAGGCCCAGCTGGAGCACCGCTGCAGCTGATGCCATACAGCCCAACATCCTTTGAAATGTTTTCAAAGGGAGAAAGCTGCCCTTCTGGAAAGATGCGGCTAGGTGGCGAACACGGCGCGCGCTGTGTCGATAAACGAGCCGTCATGGTCACCGAGTCCAGTTCTATTCCTAAAAAGGAAATTGACTGGCTGGGCAGTAATGAGCTCTTGGTCCAGTTGACCGTGAGACCCAAGCTTTCCAGATGACTGAGAAGCACTGTTCTGTGAGATAGTAGTTCTGTCTCTGACTGTGCCAATATCAGCCAATCGTCCAGATAGTTCATTATGCGCAGCCCCTGACTTCTCAGGGGGGCGAGCGCCGCGTCCATGCACTTTGTAAATGTACGGGGTGCTAGGGACAGGCCGAACGGCAGGACGGTGTATTGATATGCCTGACCGTCGAAGGCGAATCTCAAAAATTGCCTGTGACGGGGTACTATCTGAATCTGAAAATAGGCATCCTTCAGATCTAGAGAAATAAACCAGTCCCTCGGGCGAACGTGCGCGAGGATTTTTCTGGTCGTAAGAATTTTGAACGGTCTTTTTACAAGCACTTTGTTCAAATATCTCAGATCTAGGATAGGTCTGAAGGCTCCGTCCTTCTTGGGTACGAGAAAATATCGGCTGTAAAAGCCTGACTCGCTCAGAGAAGGCGGCACCTTTTCTATAGCCCCTTTGCACAGCAGCTTTGCTATTTCTGCGTGAAGTAGGTGTGCTACTTCCGCATTCACTATCGTCGCGGTCCGGGCTTGAAAGCGCGGAGGACGGCGAACGAATTGAAGTGCATAGCCCTGCTTTATTGTGCTCAACACCCATTCTGAAATCCCTGGGATAGTTTCCCACGCAGCTATGTGAGCCGCCAGGGGGCGAATGGCCTCCGGGTTCAGACCGCCGCCATTTGCGGGCTTGTGAAACTGAACCGGAGCCGAGAGCGCGGCGCGGGCGCTCTCGGTTCTGGGCAATGGCCGCTCGCTGACAGCCGAGACCGGCTGACTTATGTGAGATGTCCCGATCATAAGGGATGGGGAACATACTTTTGCCACACTTTGACGCGCGAGCAGCGCTCTGGGCGGGAGAGCTCTCTGTAAGCGTGAGCGCGCGCACGCGGGCACGAGACTTACAACTGTATCTGACGCCCCGATCATAGTAGATGGGGAGCGTTTTATTAACGCCCTGTGTTTCGTGATAACACTTAAACGCACAGGCGGGACCCGGGGGAAGGTTTGTGTTAGCAAGCGTGAGCGCTCTCTGGCGGGCACGAGACTTACGTTCATAAGCTTTTTTGATCGTGTAACAGAGCGGGCAGATAGTGGGCACAGACCTGTGGACACATTTCTTACATTCAACACTCGAGCGGCTTTTCTGCGCTTTATGAGAGTGTGCTCTGTGAGTGACACGGGATTTTGAGTGCTTATGTGTAGGGGTGAACACTGGGGCGTGGGCACATTCACTACACTTAAAACACTGACGGCGTGAGCCGGACCAGACATTATACTCTTTTTGAGATTTCTCTGGGTCGCCGTGAAAACGGCGTTTGTGTGCAGGCGAGAGGGTGAATAAACCGGCTCGTTGGCTGCTAGTTGAACCACTGCAGTAGCCTGTTCGAAGGGGACTGACAGGGAAATGAACTTTGACGGCGGTCCGGCCGCAGCGGGACACGCGCGTCTTTTCTCTCCCGCTGTTAGGAGGGCTTCGCGTGCTCAGACTTCAGCGTGAGCCTTTGCCGAGGCCCTCTGGGGGGCGGCGGTCTGCGACGGCTGTCTGAGCGCGATCTAGGGCGGCCGCCCTGACGTCGCTGCGAAGGCTGATGCTGAGGCTGTGCTGGACGCTGGGTGCTGGTTCGCACAGGAGGCTGGCTTTGTCTCTCGCGAGAGCGGCCTGTGGCGGAACTCGAGCGTCGCGGCAGGAAGAGGTTCATGGCCTGCGTGGTCTTTTGCACCATAGAGAAGCGGTCAACAATCCCGTTCACCGCTGGGCCGAAGAGACCAGTGGGGGAAAGCGGCGCGTTCAGAAAGGTGGCTCGCTCAGTTTCCCTCATATCCGCGAGCGTTAACCAGAGGTGCCTCTCCGTCACGGTTAACGCGGCCATGGCTCGTCCGATGGCCTGGGCTGCAGCTTTGGTGGCGCGGAGAGAAAGATCCGTCGCGCTTCTCAAATCCGTAACCGCAGCTGGGTCCCGGCCTTTCTCATCCCATTCACGGAGGAGGTCGGCTTGCAGGATCTGAAGCACAGCCATCGAGTGTAGAGCAGACACGGCCTGGCCGGAGGCGGCATAAGCGAGGCCGACCAAGGCGGAAGTGGCTCTGCAGGCTTTAGACAGGAGGGCTGACCGTGACCGCCATCTCGCGGAGGGCGGGCAAAGGTGCGCTGCGACCGCCTCTTGCACAGGGGGAATCGCTGTGTACCCTTTCTCGGCGGCGCCGTCCACTCGGGAGAGCGACGCGGAGGCCTGTGACTGAAGTCTAGCCGAAAAAGGCGAATTCCACGACTTCGTCAGCTCCGCATGAAGTTCCGGCAGGAATGGAGCGGGCCTGGTTTCTGAAACTGCGCGGCGGCGACTTTGAAGGAAGCAGCCGTCGAGCCTGTTCGGCGCGGGTTCCTTCGGCAGCGACCACTCGAGCCCGAGACGGTCGACAGCTTGCGTCAGCAGGCACATAAGTTCCGCGTCAGCTCCAGCACGGGTACGGGCGGATTCCTGGATTGACGAGGAGGCGGAGTGAAGCGACCATTCCTCGCTGTCTGATGCCAGGATAGAGCAGCAGTCTTTTATGGCGTGTCCCACGGACTCATCCTCCGAAGTGACGGCAGTGAGGCTCGCAAGCGGCAGCTGCGCGTCAGTGAGGAGAGGTGGGGAAGGCGAGAGCGAGGCTCGAGGGAGGTTCTCCGGCGAGCGCGTCGCTGTGGCCACAGGTTCCGGCTGTCTCAGGGAACGGCGCTTCTTTCTGCGCGGTCCCACAGGAGGCGGAGTGACTGCTGTGGTGTTGAACGCTTCGAGTCGAGCCCGCAGGGTCGACAGCGGAAGCTCCTCACAGAGCTCGCAGCCCCCGGACGCGAGGGCGAGCTCTGCGTGTTCCAGGCCCAGGCAGAGAGCGCAGATCAGGTGGCGGTCTCCGGCGCTGAGCGGGGCTTTACACGAGCCGCAGGAAGTGCGAGGCATCTTTAAAAAGACGCTCGCTGCTCTTTTAGAATGATTTGCAAAAAAGGATACGTCGCCGGATAGCGTAGCTCGCACGGATGGCTGAAGGTGGCGAAGACGGCCGGCTTCCTCAGCGCTGTCCTAAGCTGGCTGTTCGCTGTTCGACGGCGGCGGTGGCTTCTCTCAAATCCAGCGATGCGAAGAGCTCGCTGAAGAGTCGAAAAATTAGAGAATTCAGCCTACAGCCCCTATTTTATACGCTAAGCCACGCCTATCTGGTGGGCTCTGACGCTATAAAGGCGCGGGCGCCCTTCATTGGGCGTGACGTCACGCCGGGCGCACTGGTAGGCTGCAGCAGTTGCCCGCAGGGCAGCCAATGAGCACGCGAGATGGCCTGCTCTAGGTCTGCTAGCTGCTGCACTGCGTTGACAAGTTATACAAAATTAAGGATAATTTTTTGGCTTCAGTATCTCGAGAAGATGAATCTTTCCCGTAGCGTAAGCTAAACTTACGCAATACGAGAGAACCTCTCGTAAGAGAACTGAATTTAAAAAGGTCTGCTTCACAAATATGAACGAAAACCAGCTTACAGTCTAATATCCATCTCAGTGAGACCCCTGGGATTGCTTGGCAGCCACAAGAACATCATACCGGGGCTTGATGGTTGACAATGAGACACGCAGGGTATTCCTCACATCCAGTCTGTTTCTAAGTCTGGTCTTAGTGGCAGTCATGGCAGAAAAACCTGCCTCGCACAGATATGAAGTCGGGAATGGGAGCAGGGTCTTCAGTGCAAGGGTGCTGATCTCAATGTATTCTATTGATGCCTTGATACAGAAGGATGTCAATGGTGTTGAATTAAAGACAGTTTTCAGGCCTCCGTGATTTCTGAGCTCCAGCAGCTGGTCTTCTTGTCTTGATGAGAGCTGGTTCTGACTGTCATCATCTTCAAAATTATAATCAGAATTTACTTCTTGGCATGAATGTTTTCACATACAAGTAATTTGCTTTGGTGTTTTGGTGCAAAATAGTGATGTTAACGATTAATCGAAGATAAGCATGCGCATGCGTGCTGCTCAACCGCGAAACATGTAAAGAGAGCGCGCCGGAGATATGTTTGCGACCATTTTACACCATCATGACTATAAGTTTGCGTGTTCATTCGCAACCTTTTGTTTTGTGCAAATGTAAGTTGTAATATTGTGTTTATTTTGTGTAGGCCTATCTATATCTGATTCATCTCATGACAGGATGCATTTGGTTAAAAATGAATGTAGTAAAGTGTACGGTGAACCTCTTCGGCTTCCTCCTCGCAGCTCGAACGGCACTGTACGACTAATAATGACTATTGGGACTGTCATATTATATAACATAATAAAGAGAACAATATTGTAATAAAACATTGTGAATTATTTGGGTTTAGTTGCCGTGTCGCGTTGCTCCAGGAAGAGCGCGTCCACAACATGAGTCATTCTGAATGGCACGTAACGTAGTTCTAATTCACTTGTGCATTCTCGTAATTTTGTGCAGATATAATTTGTAATGTTATGTTTATATCTGATTAATATCATATATAATGTTTCTTTGAGTTAAATAAGCGCTAGCAAAGTGCTCCAGTTTACCCGTATCTATTCAACGCGCGCAGCTTAAACAGCAATGCACAGCTAATAATAACGATGAGAACACTATTTTATTAAATTGTTGTGAATTCATTGGTTGTTATCATTTTCAGCACGATGCTCAGGAAGAGCGCATCCACAACAGTCAAAATAATACAGGTCCTTCTCAAAAAAATATTGTGATAAAGTTCATTATTTTCCATAATGTAATGATAAAAATTAAACTTTCATATATTTTAGATTCATTGCACACCAACTGAAATATTTCAGGTCTTTTATTGTTTTAATACTGATGATTTTGGCATACAGCTCATGAAAACGTCTCTGGTTACGTATGTAACCCTAGTTCCCTGAAGGGAACGAGACGCTGCGTGACAACGCTTTGGGAACGCCCCTGCGTGAGTGTGTCATGAAGCACGTATGAAATCAGTCCAATGATGAGACGGAACGTCATAGGCGGGTGACGTCATCGACCAGGAAACTATATAAGCACCCCAAAACACAAGCGCATCAGCTTCTGATAAGACTGAAGCAAGACTGAAGCAAGTGCTCACGGGCATGCTGGGAGTATGGCACAGACATGCAGCGTCTCGTTCCCTTCAGGGAACTAGGGTTACATATGTAACCAGAGACGTTCCCTCACAGGGAACTCGAGCTGCGTGACAACGCTTTGGGAACGCTAATACCAGCGCCACCATACGAGCAAGTGTCCGTCGTGTGAAGTCAGAGCGCACATTCGGGCGAAAGCACCTGCGCCCCTGGAGTGGAGCTGAAGTCAAGATGGTAAAACTTTACGAATGTGTGTGGTGAGGACCAGCCTGCCGCATCGCAAACATCCTGAATTGATACTCCTGACAAAATAGCCTTACAGGCAGCCATACTCCTGGTTGAATGAGCCCGGACAGCCAAAGGAGAAGAATGACCGGAAGACTCGAAGGCAAGTGAGATGGCCTCGACCACCCACTTGCTCAACCTCTGCTTAGATGCAGGACAGCCCTTCCTAGGGGGTCCAAAAACAAACGAACAGTTGTTCACATTTTCTCCACAGGGCAGCTCTGTGGACGTAAGCATCTAGAGCCCTAACTGGGCAAAGCAGATTAGTTTCTCTTGGTCCGACGTCAAAGGAGGAGGACAGAAGGCTTGCAGTATAATGGGCCTAACAGTATTAGTTAGGACCTTAGGAACCTAGGATGCGCGCAGGGATAAAGCAGCAGCCTGACGCAGTTCTCGAACCACGTCAGAACTGACCTCCTCACTCTCGCTCACATCCCTTAGCAGATCAGCCTGGTATGCCCACAAAATCAACATAGTATGCAGACATGACACATCCTGACCCGCCGCCGAATACGCTTTACCCCGAGGTATTTCTTAAATTCATTGGGGGTAAAGTCGGTGCTTTAAAAGATGAAGCAGCCTCGGAAGAGAGATGGCTCGCAAGCGTCTCTTCTACCGAGGCATAGCGCCATAATATTTTGCCCCCGTTATATTAGAATATGTTTACGTTAGAGGGCTAAAAAATTCTATAAGAAACCGGCTTCTTCCCTGATCTCGAAACCTCAGTATGGAGATCATGAAAGAACGGCAAGCACCGGCGTGGAGGTTGAACACGGGAAGGGAGAAATCTCTCATCTAATTTAGATTCAGTAACAGACTCCTGCCTAGCCGTTGGCTACTCAATGCTTAATATTGACACAGTTCAAGCGAAAACCTCCAGAAGCCCTTCGCACAATACTGACAACATTCAGCTCCTCAGAACTGGGTAATAGAATGATGGTGCCTCAGCCCGGTTGGAAGAAACCGCAGCGCGTGCTTCCGAACCCGGATCTGAGGCACTGGATCTACCAGATAAGGGCTGAGAAAAGGCAGAGCCCGTCTCAATCCCTGCTGATAGATCCATATGCGATCCCCACAATTGAAGCCTTCGCTGTGCCTCGGCAACAGCGGGACCTGAACCGCGGGGAGCGCGCACCGAACCACTCTCCTCGAAGAGGGCTCGGCGGGAGCAGAGCGTTTTTATGGACAAACGCTCGCAATGCTCGCAATCAGCTCCCTCGAGAGCTGACTGGGCATGCTGCACTCCCAAACAAACAACACACAGATTGTGTGTGTGTCCAAACCCGTAATATAACGTGAGCAGGGATGAACACACTTTCTGAACTGCTGTTCGCTCGCCAGTTTGATATATATATTGTCTCTTTTATAGTTTATATATATATATATATATATATATATATATATATATATATGTGTGTGTGTGTGTGTGTGAAAAACTCCTGCCTAGCAATTTCTAAGGACAGACAAAAACACTTGAGAACCAGAGTTTTTCATACACAGAGCGCTTGCTGAAGACTCAGAAGCTGATGCGCTTGTGTTTTGGGGTGCTTATATAGTTTCCTGGTCGATGACGTCACCCGCCTATGACGTTCCGTCTCGCCATTGGACTGATTTCATACGTGCTTCATGACGCACTCACGCAGGGGCGTTCCCAAAGCGTTGTCATGCAGCTCGAGTTCCCTGATAGGAAACCCAAAATTCCTATCTCAACAAATTAGCATATTATGAAAAGGGTATCTAAACCAGCTATTAACCTAATCATCTGAATCAACTAATTAACCCTAAACACCTGCAAAAGATTCCTGAGGCTTTTAAAAACTCCCAGCCTGTTTCATTACTCAAAACCGCAATCATGGGTAAGACTGCCAACCTGACTGCTGTCCAGAAGGCCATTATTGACACCCTCAAGCAAGAGGGTAAGACACAGAAAGAAATTTCTGAACAAATATGCTGTTCCCACTCCCAGAGTGCTGTATCAAGGCACCTCAGTGGGAAGTCTGTGGGAAGGAAAAAGTGTGGCAAAAAACGCTGCACAACGAGAAGAGGTGACCGGACCCTGAGGAAGAATGTGGAGAAGGACCGATTCCAGACCTTGGGGGACCTGCAGAAGCAGTGGACTGAGTCTGGAGTAGAAACATCCAGAGCCACCGTGCACAGTCGTGTGCAGGAAATGGGCTACAGGTGCCGCATTCCCCAGGTCAAGCCACGTTTGAACCAGAAACAGCAGCCGCAGCGCCTGACCTGGGCTACAGAGAAGCATCACTGGACTTCAGGCATTTTGGCATTTCCTTCTCCCCAGTCTTCCTCTAGACTCTGGCACCTTGATTTCCGAATGACATGCAAAATTTGCTTTCATCCGAAAAAAGTACTTTGGACCACTGAGCAACGGTCCAGTGCTGCTTCTCTGTAGCCCAGGTCAGGCGCTTCTGCCGCTGTTTCTGGTTCAAAAGTGGCTTGACCTGGGGAATGCTTACTTACTTACTTACTTAGTTTATTTATTACAGGGACAGTGCATATTCATAAACATTACTGTCAATATGCCAGAATTAGCCTAAAGGCTATTTTTCATCTGCAGTCCCTAGACAGATGGTAAAAGTCACCCTAAAAGAGATTACATATTACATAGCACTAAAAAAATTAAAATACATTTAGTAAAATTATCTATTACATTAGAATGTATAATCTAAACACATCAAGACATCAATCGGACAAACATCACGTAAAAACATGACACACACATAAGGAGAAAAGCCAACAGTGTGCAGCAAGAACAGGTTTAGTAATAGGTTAATGTTGACAGCTCTGATGATCAATAAGCCATTTCCTCAACTGAATCTTAAAGGAACTATACGTGTTTATATTTCTGATGGTTATTGGGGTGAGGTTCCACTCAGCAGCAGCTTGAACAGAAAAAGCAGTATGACCAAATACACTTTTTCTAAGGGGAATGATACAATCTCCCCTAGCTGCACCTCTGGTCCTGCAGTAATCAACTGTTCGGGTATTGACAAACTGATGAAGAGGAGGGGAAGATATACCATGAATAATTTTATAAATGAGACATAAATTTGAATATTTAACCATATTATCCCAACTGAGTAATCTATATTTTTGTAGTATTGGACAATGATGAGAAATACATGGTTTATTGTCCAGAATTTTAACAGTTCGTTTGTAAAGTGATTGCAGAGGTTTCAAAGATGTAATACTAGCTTGTGCCCAAATGGGTAAACAGTATGTGATGTGTGAGAAAATCATAGAGTGCATGTACATTTTTGCTGCCTGTGTGGACATTTGATGGCGAATGTGTCTAAAATTACAGAGACTATATTTAATTCGATTACAGACCATTTTTACATGTGATGAAAATGATAACTTTGAATCAATTAAAACTCCCAGATATTTGTATTCTGACACGATCTGCAGTTTTTCCCCTGAAACAAAGATTTCTGGCTCAACACTGAATTTTTTGTGAGACTTGGTAAAAAACATTGCTACTGTTTTTGATGTATTCAGCTACAGGCAGGAGTGTTTCAACCAAGCTGTGACATTAACCATGGAGTTAGTGAGCTTCGCAACCACCTGAGAGACATTCCTACCGTGTGCATAGACTACGGTGTCATCAGCATACATCTGCACAGAAACATCAGGACAAGCGAATGGGAGGTCATTTATATAAATGGAGAATAACAAAGGCCCTAAATTAGATCCCTGAGGAAGACCGGTGGACAGACTCAAGGCTGCCGATTTAGATGATTGAACTCTGACATGTTGGGAACGGTCAGTAAGATAAGACTCAATCCATTTAAGTGCATCTGAGGAGAAATTAAAACTACATAATTTTGTCAGTAAAATTTTATAATTAACAGTGTCAAAAGCCTTCCTGAGATCCAGGAATACCGCTCCAACAACCCCACCTTGGTCTAACAAAGCTCTTATATTTTCAGTAAGGAAGCAAGTCGCAGTCTCGGTGGAATATTTTGCTCTAAAGCCAAACTGCATAGGGTGGAGAGCATAAGGAGGGGTGTTTAGATGGTTAATAATTTGCTTTGCTATCAGTTTCTCGGCAATCTTAGACACTGTGGGCAATATACTTATGGGCCTGTAGTTTGACATGGAATAAGGATCTCCACTTTTAAAAACTGAAACAACATGCGGCAACTGTAGCCCATTTCCTGCACACGCCTGTGCACGGTAGCTCTGGATGTTTCTACTCCAGACTCAGTCCACTGCTTCCGCAGGTCCCCCAAGGTCTGGAATCGGTCCTTCTCCACAATCTTCCTCAGGGTCCGGTCACCTCTTCTCGTTGTGCAGCGTTTTTTGCCACACTTTTTCCACAACATTTTGTTTTTATTATTAGTGTACACAAATAAAAGAAGGCATTTAACAATTTTGAATGATGTATAACACTTGCCTGTATGACAAAAATTGACTGAGTTATTTGAGTCTCTTTGGCACTGATAAGAAAAAAAGCGAGACAATCGCGCCGGCGCGATAGCCAACCCCAGAGGATTAAAGGAAAGAGAGTACAATCTTACGCTACCGGAGTATCGAGGAGGCCTACTGTAAGGCCTACAGCTTTGAATATCACGGGCAGTGCTTTGGCTCTTAGGGAGCATACTCAATCATCCCAAATGTGAGGGAGTAACTAATCTGTCTCTACCTGAGCCTGGGTGGTGAAAGGTGATAACATACAAGCTATGAGTAGCAAAGTACTCTAATTAATGACCCTAACAAGGGGAGCACTATCAGCATGACCCTGAAGGATGTATCAGGGTCGAGGTCTATTATCTTGTAATTTTACAAGACAGATTTTATATTCTCTACTAAACCCAAGGGAATGGAGGCCTAAGTAAGTGGCCAACGACATTTAATCTTGTGACTTGAATTCTTAAAAATTCAAGGAGCTCAGGAAAGAAAATTCATTTTTAACTTAAAGATTTGCTGACAGCTACTACCCTCGATGCTGTAAAGGGCGGAGGCTGACACACAAATATTATATGTCTGAAGTTAAGAGGAGAACTACTGCTCTAGTATAAGGTGGCTATCAAGGTGGCCCTTAGAGGGCCAACACTTGATTTTGTAGTTCTATCTGAAGCTTGACAGAGCGGTGGCCTCAGTTGAAAAAAATCCTGATAGGGAGGAAGCCGTCTCACGCAGAAGTGTCTGTTTGATGCTCGGATGAACGGTGGTCTGACTAGAAATTTTTCATATAATAAGGCCAACCTGTTTACTAACACAGATTGGCACTACCCACTATATAAGCCTGACGATTCTAAATCAGAGGAGGCCTATGGGAAGGGTATGGACAGCCTACCTATATATGATAACTTCAGGGTCCTTCTTACTCCTATAAAAACCTAACACACCCCTTCATACCTTCTAACAGGGAACCAAGGTCTACTGTTCAACCTTACTAAAAAAAACTCTCATAAAGGGATGAGACCTACAGAGCTCAATATGGTCCCCGTAGAGCAATGGCCTAAATCACAGTAAAGAGCTCAAAAGAGCGCACTTACTACCAAACCAGATGCCAGACCTACAGAAGGGTTCCAAATTGAAGTAATCATTCATCTCAGGTCCAGCCTAAGAGCTGATGCAAGAAGCGCCTGGGGTGCAGGAAGTGTGCAGATTCGAACCGCAGTGTTTTGCAAGATTTAATGCAGCCGGGCGCGCCTTCGCCTCTCTGAACTTTCACATCACCATCTCAACGGTGGTGCCTAAAAATTGTTCAGAAGGCGACACTGGTTCATCGAGAAGAAAAGCTTTCTTTCTCCCCAATGTCATCCAAGTTCAACCACAGATGCCTATTTTTGGCCACCATTGAGTTTGATCACGGCGGCTGTTTGCTTGGTGGCCCGGAGAACTAATCTGTAGTGTGGCGCAGCTAATTTTCACTGAATCAGGGCAAGGACCCCGACCATGGTCCAAATCCTTCAGCAGATCAGCATGGTATGCTTGCAGCACAGCCATTGTGTGCAAGGCATCACCAGCCAGACTTGCCATTGAGTATAACCTGCCATTTAAGCGCAATGCTTTTATAAAAGGCAGGACCAGAGCACTTAGTGTCGATGCCTCTCCAACCTCGAAATAGTTAGCGAACCTCTCGTCAATTGAGGCATCGATACATACCTGTGTTCGCGCATCCCCTCAACATCAGCATAGTTTGCTCGCTGATGGCGATGGATGCGCGCTGAACATGGGTTCTTCCATGCCTTTTCGATATAAATATAAATCGGGCAGGAATGAAAGTGAAAGTGAAAAAAGTGAAAGTGACACGTGATGGCCAAGTATGGTAACCCATACTTGGAATTTGACCTCTGCATTTAACCCATCCAAGTAAGTGCACACAGATTAGGAGCAGAGTAGTGAGTAGTGAACACACACACACTTCAAACGTGGATACACACACCCGTAGCAGCGGGCAGCCTTGAGTGGCGCCCGGGGAGCGATTGGGGGTTAGGTGCCTTGCTCAAGGAAACCTCAGTCATATTCCTGCCGGTACTGGAATTGAACCAGCAACCTTTGGGTCACCAGTCCAACTCTGCTACCATTAGGCCATGACTGCCCCAGAAGAAGACTCCCCGTCGGGGAATCGAATCCCGATCTTCCGCGTGATAGGCGGAGATACTGTCCACTATACTAACGAGGAGTCCACTATACTAACGAGGACTAACGTGAGCTGGAGCGTTATGGCTGGAAAGAAACCGTTCGTAAAGTCTGCAACGAGCGATCTCTTCCCTCAAGTGGTCCTACGACAGCAAAGCCTCACTGAGGATGTTCTATAACACTCACAACTCATCGTACGCGGGGCAGGGTGGCTGTGAGAGTTCGGGTTGTAAATCCTCTTCACCCTCATCAGCCATCTCCTGCTTTCTTGAGCTGCCAGCAGAGCACTCGCTGTCAGATCAGAGGATGTTAGTGACAACACATCCTCATCCAGCAGCTCAAACTCGCGAGCCTCCGAGGGGCGTGAGAGATAAACAACTATCTCAAACTCCTCGGCGAGTTCCCTCTGAAACCCCACGATTCTAGTCTCTGCTTTGCCTCAGCGCGAGCAGGACCTGAATCGCCAGGTCAATATCGATTGCCGTGATTGGATAGCTTTTCAGACACCGGTTCACGTGGAGGGTGTTCCCCATAGCGTCATTGACACAGTGCGAGTTCCCTTTCGAAAGGGAACAGTATTGAGGATTCAATAACTATATCCTTCATGTGTGACATTTCACTGTCCCTGTTGAGAAACTGATGTATGGTATCAGTAAATATTCTGATTTACTGATTCTGATTTTCTAATTTACAAATTCTGTTTGTAGTATGACTGAATGCTGACAGAAAGAAGCATGGTGTATGAAATTTTAATTATTTATTCTATAATAGTCATATTTGCTCTAATAACAAATATTTCCTCTTGATAGATAGATGCTGTCATCTGCAAATGGATGGCGGGCAGCGAAAATTAGATCAAAATTTGAAACGTTGAAAAGACATCAAATATATTTCAGAAAAGAAATTATGCTTTGCCCCAAATCAAATACAGACTAACATTTGTGAGGTTTGAAGATAGCTTGTCAAACCAGAGACCCTAACAGATTTCTTTTTTCAAAGCCCAAAAATAATGAAAAATAAAAAATTGTAGCCTGTCAGTCACATCAGGCATCTCTTGCAGCATGCAAAGCTGAGAGGGGAAAAACAACAGATATCATGATTGCTTGGTGCTTATTCTGTGAATGGAAATGTCTGTAGATTATAATCTAATTAATAATAATAATTTCAGTACAGCCACATAATCCCCAATATCTAAATAATATAACACTGATAACACTAAAATAATTAGAAGTTAATTTGATTATAATATGTGAAGTTTTTTCAACAGCCTTTGAATAATCACCCATATATATATATATATATATAATTTTTTTTTTTTGGGTGATTATTCAATTGGGGGAACCTTTATGTCCCCAGGTTATATATCCATGTTAAAAATACTATATTATAAAATAAATAGTTTAGTTATTTCAAAAAATATGTATTGCACCACCAAAATATTGTATACACTAAAATCAGTATGATTACCATTTTTAAAAATGTTTTCATCACTAATATTTGGTTACTCAGGCCTTGTCCCCAACCCAGACTTTAAAACTTATCTGCTCTGAAAATGTGATAAAATGTTATTATTAGTTCATTAAAAAATCACAATATGTTTAAACAGTAACTTAAAAAGGCACTTGATACATAATTCGGATTCATATCTGTGCAATTTGTGAATATTTTTAATAATTTAGTATTGTCCACAACAATACTGTCATTACCGCGACAGTCTATGATTACAACAAGGATATTTTTGAGGGAAAGAGTTGTTCTTGCCATAACAATGGAAATGAAGACTAGCAGGGGAGCACATGTCAGCCACGAAAGAACAGTGAAATTTGATGTCTGAAAAAGTAAGTAATTTAATCATGAATTCCTTCTGATCATGGAGTGGACTTATTCAGCATCATTACCATAAATGCTGTAACAGCAGTATTTTGATGTATATATATATATATATATATATTAGAGGTGGGCATAGATCATTTTTTTTAATCTAGATTAATCTCACTGTAATCTTGGAATTAATCTAGATTAAAATGGCTCATTTGAATTCTGCCGAAGGCATTCAGAATATGTGTGCTACCCAAATAATGAGTCTTTGATAATAGTTTGCCTCGCGTAGGGATGTGAATTTCTGCCAAAAATGCCATTCGACAATAGAGGAGCAAAAGTCGAATATCGTTAAAAAAAAAAAAGTAAAAAAACGCACACTCACTCACAATGACAGAAAGGGAGGCCAATTTCATCTTTAGCGATTTGTCATCAAACAAACTGTTTATTAATTGAACACGGAACATGTTTTCGTCGTTTTTTTTTTTTTTTTAACATAGTAAGCTAATTGGAAGAAGAAAAAAACAATAAGCACTACGTAGCTACAGTCCGTTTTTGCATCGCCAAACCAAATTCTCATTAGATCAAAAAATGTCATAATGATTTTATGTGAACCTGCCTTTACCGGCGATAGCCTCCTCCTTTTTAAACAAATTAGTTTCAATCAATGTAAACTCTTCGTGTGACTATGCCCTTGCGCAATACACACACATTACCGTGGGATGGCGGGTGTTCATTTCATAAACTGTACACAATGGTAGCTTATTTAACCTGTTAACCTTTGCCAGTGCGCCGACGCTCTGAAGCGTTTTTTTTGTAGCCTATAAATTAATGTATATGTCCAAAAAATGGATAATGTCATACTTTTTAGTAGTGATATCGTGGCGTAATAATCTGTTTGGTTGTAAAATGTATTACCTGAAAGAAATGAAATCGAATGTATCGTCCTGTGAAATCATTAATTCACAGACAGCTTACGAAGATGTTCAACTAATAAAGATCTTCATCGCTGGCAAAATGATGCATTTGCAGATTTGCTAGACTAAAATGACCTCGACCTCGAGTGGTCCGCGCCCGCTGAACCCCCTCGAAGTCGGCTGGATGGCTGGTTTCTGCGCGGGTCACCAACAGGCCCCTCGTCACAAGCCAGCGCCATTTTTTCCAGAGGTACACGAGGAGCTCACCAAAGCCTGGCGCACTCCTTACTCTACACGAGGCCACGCAGTGTCCGCGACGCTCTCCTCCGTGGCCGGAGCAGCGGAAAAAGGCTATGAGTCGTTGCCGCCCCTCGAAGAGGCGTTGGCCGCTCATCTCTGCCCGAACACAGCTGCTAGCTGGCGAACTAGAGCTGTTCATCCTAACAAGCCGTGCCGTTGCACTTCAGCCCTCGCTGGACACGCGTATTCCGCCTCAGGTCAGGCTGCATCGGCCCTGCACACGATGTCCGTGCTGCAGGTTTACCAGGCCAAACTCCTCCGGTCTATGGACGAGGCTGGCCCGGACCCTGAGGCCTTTCGGGACCTTCGAAGCGCCACGGACTTGGCCTTGAGAGCTACCAAGGCCACAGCGCAGGCTATCGGGAGGAATATGGCGAGTTTGGTCGTGCTCGAGCGCCACCTCTGGCTTACCCTCACTGACATTAAGGACGCGGAGAGAACGAGGTTCCTCGACGCCCCAGTATCCAGCACCGGCCTCTTCGGCCCGGCAGTGAAGGGGTTCTCGGAGAGATACACGAGGCACAGAAAGCGTCCCAGGCCATGCGACACTTCTTGCATAAGCGCTCTAGCTCGGCGTCGAGTGCTCACAAGCGAGCCCCGTCAACGCCTCGGCCGACAAAGCCCGCGAAACAGGCCTCTCAGCCCCGCCCTGCGGCTGATGCCCAGCGCCAGCCCAGAGCAAACAAGCGCTTCCCGTTTCCCCAACGCCAAGGCCCGAGACCAAGCGCCGCGCCCCACTCAGCGCCGCCGAAGTCGTCCTAGCATGCAGGGGAAAGAGAGAGGGCACGGGTCCCGCACTCGCCGGACCACCCTCGAAGAAGCCAAGAAAACTTCCCACAGCCCCGTTCAGTTCAGGCGGCTGGGGATTTTATCACTGCAAACAGGCCCGCAACTGTAAGCGCGTTCTTGCAAACAAACGCCGTTTTCACGGCGACCCAAATAAAGCACAAAAAGAGCATGTTTCACAATCACAACACATAGGTTCACGGTCCCCCTTCATCAGGCGGCCCCTCCCCGGTTGTAATACTGACTTCCCAACACGCAAATGCTTGTACAGCCAGTCCAATACTCAATATGTGCAAAAATCACAATATAAGGGCATCAGGTCCCCCTGCATTAGGCGACCAGCTAGCCTGGCAAGCTATCCCCGGTGTGTCGAGTTGGGTCATAAACACTATAAAACGAGGTCCAATTCGCTCGCAGACCCCCAAAATTTCAGGCGGTTCTCGAGAAGTACAGAATCTTTTAGCAAAAGGGGCGATAGAGTTAGTCCCCCCGAGCTAAAACATATGGGTTTTTACAGCCGCTATTTTCTGATTCCGAAAAAAGACGGCGGTCTCAGACCCATTCTAGATCTGAGACATTTGAACAAAGCTCTCATGAGGCGGCCGTTCAAAATGTTAACTATCAAACATATCCTCGCGCAAGTGCGCCCGGGGCACTTTTACTTTCACATTCAAATAAATCCTTGTCACAGGCCATTCTTGAGATTCGCCTTTGAGGGCCAGGCTTATCAATACACCGTTCTGCCGTACGGTCTATCTTTGGCACCCCGCACATTCACTAAGTGTGTGAATGCAGCGCTTTCTCCTCTGAGACATCAGGGAGTGCGCGTGTTAAATTATCTCGACGACTGGCTGGTGCTGGCACAGTCGAGAATCGAGCCATTAGCTCACAGGGATTTGATTCTCGGCCATCTAAAATGCCTGGGTTTCACAATCAATGTTTCAAAAAGCAAACTAACCCCCAGCCAGAGCGGGATCTTTCTGGGCACAGTTTTAGACTCGAGCGACAGCGCGACTCACACCAGAGCGCGCGCTCTCAGTGTGAGCGCTTGCGGGCACTTTCAGAGCACCCGAGTGCGCGCCACTGAAGAAATTTCAGAAACTGCTTGGTCTCATGGCAGCAGCATAGCCAGTACTCCGCTTGGGATTCCTGCGCATGCGCCCGCTGCAGCATTGGCTGAAACGCCGTGTGCCAACTCACGCATGGCAGTCAGGCAACTTGCGCGTTATAGTGAATCACGGTCGTTTAAGGCGAGACACGGCAGGCAAAAACATCGTTTTTTTTTCACTGGTCAATTTTGAGATTTTGGGCTATTTGTCTTTAATAACATGTCTTCTTTCAGACTTGTGCTGAAAAAAAATCCAATCGCCCCGCGATTGCTGTCTGCACCCTGTCATCACACACACCGTTAGAAAGCTCTCTCTCTCTCCTTTGCAATGCTATCGGATCCAAATATGGTAATTTCCTGTTTATCAGCAACCAATCGTGAAAGTAAAACTGGCGATTTAACTTGAAATGCGCATCTCATTGGCTGATGCCAATTTCTGACAACGTGATTTGTTCAGAATCGTCACGTGACGCGCTCTGACATTATATACATGCATCACATATATACAATACTTTACACACTATTTATACAAAACAATTATATTACACAACACATTTCAGTTTTTGTATAATATAATTACTATATAATACTAAACAAATCTGTAATTGTGGGATCCTAAAGTGGTTGTGAGTCCCTCAGGCAGATTCATATTCACATGTGTGATGGACTGTTGATGTGTGGTTTTGATGTTTTGAGTGTTGTTTTGGATGTTATGATCAGTGTTGGATGAAGCAATGATGAGTTTTGGATGTTAAACAGTGTGATACATTGCTTTGACATGGACCTAAAGCATATTTTGTCTGTAATTCATGGCTTTCAATAGAAATTAGTGGAATTTTGCCATACAAATCTTTAAAGGCCGTTTTCTCAAAATGAGTTTTTTCCTACACTCCTAGTGACGATTTTCCACTTCTGTAGCACCCACATACACGAAACTTTACAGACCTATTCCTAACTATATTGTGAAGGTTTGTTCAGAGAGTTTTGTTGATATATCATTCTTGGCCTGATTAATATGACATTTTATGCCTAAAAATAGGGCGGAAATCATTTTTTAAGGCTATTGGCAGTATTTTCTGATTTAATAGGGGGACCAAAGGAGATATTCATAATCCCTTCTGTAAAGGTCTTTTCATTGAATATATCAAAAAAATGCAAAAATAATTTTGAACATTGTTTTTTTCATCTTCAAAAAACGTCACTTCAAAATATATGCAAATTAGTGCATATTTAATTAGATATAGCCTGATTAGCATATTTAAACATAAAATTACAGAAAACTTGCAATAAATTTTTTTCACCTATTCATGCAAGTAATCAACTGGTAAAGTTTCATGGTGATATCTGTACGTTAACATTTTTACCCTATTCACCTGTAGTGTCTCGCCTTAAGAACCCTGATTCCCTGGCGGGCTCAGAACTGGTACCACAAGGGGGTGACAATGGGAACAATTTCCAGGAGGAAAGTGGTTCTTACATATGCGTCCAACCTCGGTTGGGGAGCGATGTACGAGGGCATGCCTGCATCCGGCCTCTGGTCGAGCACGGAGCAGAGCTTACATATCAACTGTCTGGAGATGAAAGCAGTTGGGTTGGCCCTGAAGGCATTTCTGTCGAACCTCAGAGGTCACCATGTTTTAGTCCGCACAGACAATATGTCAGTGGTGGCCTACATGAATGCCAGGGGGGCATCAGGTCAGGAAACCTGTATGCGAAGGCGAGAGACCTACTATTATGTGCACAATCCAACCTGAGCTCTCTGAGAATGTGGGCGCGGATATGCTCTCTCGGGGCAACACTCCCCTCGGCGAGTGGTCCCTGAACCCACAGACGGTCAGTATGATATGGAAGGTATTGGGAGAGGTAGAAATAGACCTTTTCGCCTCGAGAATCAACACCCACTGCAAACTGTTCTTCTCGAAGGACAGTGACGCACTGGCCCATGTCTGGCCCAACCGTCCCCTTTATGCCTTTCCCCCCATTTCAATGATTGCACAACTCATCAAACGGGTCAGAGAGAGCGGGTGCCCAGTTCTTCTGGTGGCCCCTCTCTGGAAAACCAGACCGTGGTTTCCAGAACTGGTTCAGTTATCGGACACAATCCCATGGCCTGTTCCTCTGAGGAAACACCTCCTCACACAGGCAAACGGGACATTGTGGCATCCGAGACCCGATTTATGGGCCCTCCATGTTTGGCCCCTCAACGGGTACCCAAGGACCTTCCTGAGAAGGTCTTAAGCACCATATCTGAAGCCAGGGTCCCGTCGACTCGGCGCCTTTATGCTTCGAAATGGTCGGGTTTTTCCAGCTGGTGCTCGAAAAATCAGGCTGACCCGGATTCATGTGAGATATCTGTGGTTCTCTCATTCTTACAGGAGCTGCTGGATGCGGGTCGCTCCCCGTCCACGCTCAAAGTGTATGTGGCAGCCAAAGCAGCACATCATGCTCTGGTGGCTGGCCAGTCACTGGGAAGAAACGACCTGGTCGTGAGATTCCTTAAAGGTGCTAGGAGAATGAACCCCTCCAGACCTCCGTCTGTGCCTCTCCATGGTCCTGAGGGCTCTGAAAGGTCCGCCTTTTGAACCGCTCCAATCCGTTGATCTAAAACCTCTCTCGCTGAAGACCGATCTCCTTATGGCGTTGGCATCTATCAAGCGAGTGGGTGATCTGCAGGCACTCTCTGTGAGCCCTGCATGTTTGGAGTTGGGTCCAGATGACTCCAGAGTCATCCTCAAGCCCAGACATGGTTACGTTCCTAAAGTGCTCTCAACACCGTTCAGAGCACAGGTGGTGACGTTATCAGCCCTCCCTCCTTCTGCAGAGGATGGAGAGGTTAATCTTCTCTGCCCTGTCAGAGCGCTGAGAATCTATCTGGAGCGTTCTGCGTCTTTTAGACAATCAGAACAGCTTTTTGTCTGCTTTGGTGGTAGATCCAAGGGGGATCCAGTCACTAAGCAAAGACTGTCTAGATGGATAGTGGATGCTATTTCTATGACTTATACCGCAGCGGGTCAAGTTTGCCCTATCGGCATCAAGGCCCATTCGACCAGAGGTATGGCCTCGTCATGGGCTTGGTCATCTGGCATTCACATTAGTGATATTTGTGAGGCGGCCGGCTGGTCCTCGCCATCCACATTTATGAATTTCTATAATATGGAAGTGCCTTCCCTGCAGGCGAAGGTGTTTCCGGTATGATTAAGACCCGTCGGTGGCCGGTTTTGTCATGTATTACTGTGCACAATCACATTCACATATATATATATAAAACCCGCTGCTGGCCGGTTGTATTCATGCATAAACCCGCTGTTGCCGGTTAAATGCACATATATATAAAACCCGCTTTTGGCCGGTTATATGAGATATATAAAACCCGCTTTTGCAGGTTATATTCCATACATATATAGACCAGCTTTGGCTGGTTATAGTTCATATATAAACCCATGTAAAATTTTAGACCTGATGGTATCTGGTCTATTTATACATAATTATGCGGTTATGGCTTGTTCTGTATGCTCAGGGGTCCGGAGTTGCAGTGCAGCCAGTTACTCAGTGCGGCGTTTTGCATGGCGTCCCCACTGCGTATAGCTACGCAATACGAAGTGACCGTTCGAGAGGGAACTACTCGGTTACTTACGTAACCTCAGTTCCCTGAGTTAGGGAACGAGTATTGCGTAGCCAGCCGCACTATAGTAACATGGCAAGTTGTCGCTTCAGTCGTTAAACCTGCCATAATGGCGAATTCGGGGACTATTATAGACTGAGGTCACGCCCCCTCGGCAGGCTCTGATGTCTATGATGCAGGGTGATCTCATTGGTCGCACGTCAGAGGCGCCTGCGCCATTGGATGTGCAGTTGCCGCAGCGCAGCCTATGAGCAAGCCAGATGCTCATGTTCTAGCTGTGCAACTGCAAATGCGCTTTACATAAAGGCTTCAGTAAATCGAGGAAAAGGAGTTTCCCCACTGTTTATAGCTACGCAATACTCGTTCCCTAACTCATGGAACTGAGGTTACGTGAGTAACCGAGTAGTTTTAACCCAATGCAACTTTTATGAGTTTTTAACCCAAACATATATTTTACCTAATGGTAATAGTCATATTTATGAAATGTTTATGAAGGATATTTTTATGCTGTTGTATCCAATTGTGACAATTGATTCTCTAGGAAACATTGTATGGTTTCTTCATGATTGAAATAAACACGTTCAAGTTGATGGTTGTGTCATATTTATATATATCCCCTCACATCTGTCCATTTCTTTCAACAACACTCACCAGAAGTCATTATTTAAGCCTTTAAATTTGCTTTATGTATCAGTGCACTTTTCATTTATGTCATTACCAAAACACTGTCATTACCAGAACAGTATGTCATTACCGCCACATTGCTTAATTTACAGCAAACATACCTTTAAAACTGTTTTATGTTCAATCTTGAGGTGCTACATGAAAAGCCTAATGAAATACTCATCCACCTATTCAAAGAAAAAACATCTAAAATTAATTTTCCTGAAATTAAACAAAAGTGTGCTTTGATGAACATAGAAAAACACATTTTGATGGTAAGAACAAGAAAATATATGTAATTCGCTGAATGGAAACATTTTGTTTTTTATACGTATTGTTGAAGGTTAACAATGTTAGCAAAATAAATGAGTTTAAATGATCTCCTTGATAAATTCTTTGCATTATGAGACTTTTTGATGTTGTGATGGGAATAATGTTTTGTAGTGCCAGTTGGCAAATAGATATAAAATACTCAAATTATATTTAAGCTCAGTCGTGGCCATTATTATATCTTTACATTAAAGCATGTAAACATTGTCTTGACATAATTCTAACAAAATTCAAACAAATTTCATTATTCAAAATGTAAGATGTCAAAATAGGTGGATCTCATGTTTACCAACTGAAAAGGGGTCTATTCACTCTGTATATACATGTATGCCCAATAAAAAAATAAATAAAAAATAAAAAATATATATATCCACTGTAACATTTTTTTAAAACCACAAACTTCCCCAAAAATCAATAATTTCACTGCTCACACTAGAAGGAAGTTATATTTTTTCTGCTTTAGATGTCATTCATTTTGACACGTATGTAATGCAATACAGGAGAGAGAGAGAGAAAAAAATCTCACCTGGCTGTCATAACCATATAATTCAAGTGAACTTCACCTCCTAGAGAATCTTGTTATTGCAGCAAGTCTCTGTGGAATTCTGTGCAGAGATTTAATTTCATTGACCAAAGGCTAAAGGCTGTGAGAGGTATTTAATCTAGTCGTATTCAGAGGGCAGTTCAGGCACTCTGCCTCCATCACTGGATGTACGGTGAGCATTCAGAAGCAGTATGGAGAGACTTGAGAGCTGTATGGCTGTTTTACTGCTGAATTAATTGAGGTACCACTTGTGTTTCAGCAATAGTTCTCTCTGGAGAAGTTTGTAAAGAGGTGATGTAGCCAGCTTTACAAAACCCCAGAGAGCAGCAAGAAGATATAAATGAGCAGTGAGTGTTACCTTTCTGCTACTTTTGGAGATAAACATCAATCCATATTCTTACAAGCCTCAAGAATATTTGGCATGAGGTCAGATTTATTATGTGCTTTATAACTAAATGAATGTGATGTCGTAACGGTTGTACACCTTGGTAGAGGTAAAGAGCAGAGAAATATGTTTTCAAAAATTCATTAAAATATGGCACATAAACACGTTGATGACATTGATTGTTCCAAGTGTTTTAACCGATAAATATGTGCTAGTTTGAAGCAGAGTTGTGAATGTTGATGAAGATATGAGTTATATTGCAGAGATGAAGATTTTTCAGTCAATAATGATTGAAGGGGTCACAATGTGAAGAATCAAATTTCCCTTCGTTTTTTTGCTTGATTGCTTAAAGGGACATTCTGTAGGAATTTCTCCCATCTCCCATGTATTTTGCATTCAAACGAATTGTGCTCTCCAGCGCCTCGCTTTTTCAAATGCGTGTTGCATCTACGGTAGCTGTTATGTACCAAAAAGCTATGACAGGATGTCTTCTAACAGCACTTCGTCGAGTTTTCCTTCGGGTGAACAGGTTTGTTATTTCAAACAAACTGCAACTTGACACAACGAACAAACGAATGTTACAGTATGATTAATAACAGTGCAATGCATCCTTTTAAACTAGCCGGGGCAGTGACAAACACCTCTCATTGCTCTGCTCTTCCATTTCTGCTGCGTTCAGTTACGTGACGCTGGCTCTGAACGAAAACGCGGTGGAAACGCATTGGCCTAGTACTTTGACCCTCTCTGCTATTATGGTTTTTCAAGATGGCGGAACTACATAGAAGTCTCCGTGGACCTACCCGTCACATGTATATAAAGATAATAAATTCTTCGTTAAACGAGGATAAGTCAGATAATTGGCAGAGGTATTTGTACACCATTGAGGACATATTTATGAATAAAAATATTGATTTTAGATAATAAAATACCTAAGAAACTACACATTGTCCCTTTAACGCCACAAATGAAAACTTTGAGCTGCTTCCGGATGTATTTAGAGACACTCTGATTATCCTTTTGAAGGATTCCAAGTTTATTTTTTAGTTAGATTGCTGATCATTTCAGTATGATTTTAATAATTGCACTTGAGTAAAAAGGTTAGATAGATATAGACAGACTAAAGTTTTGTCATTTACTCACATTCACGTGGTTCCAAACCTGTATGACATTCTGTGGAACATAAAAGATGATACTGAAGATATAAAGACGGCTGCATATTTCATAGTCACATTTTACATTTTAATAGCCCCTCATGTGGTGTTCAAAACCCTATAACACCTGTGTTGTTCCCGGTCAAAAATGACGGGACCATAAAAAAAAACTTATAAATCACTCATTATACCATATTTTCACCCAATCTTGGATTCAATCTTTTTGTCAACATGTTCTCTTTCAATTAGGACTGGTTTTATATTTTGATTTGCATCTGAATAATCATAGGCCTCATTTATTTGAGAGTAGGCATTTCATTTTTTGAGTAATTTTTTTAAATATTTTTTAATAATTTTGGAAATATTAAATAAAATCTGAAAAAAATTGGTATTGTTGATCACACTAGTCAACTTAAAATTTTCACCAGGAATTTTGTTTTGAAACTTTTGTTTTGTAAAAAATATGGCACATAGTCACACTTGTGGTGTTCCCGGTCAAAAATGACCGGCCTATAAATATAAATAGCTTATAAATCACTCATTCTACCATATTCTCACCCAATCTTGGATTCAATCTTTTTGTCAACTTGTTCTCTTTCAATTAGGACTGGTTTTATATTTCTGTTTGCATCTGATTAATCGTGGGCCTCATTTATCTGAGAGTAGGCATGGTCAAAAATGGTCACAATGGCCGACCATTGAAAGTGAATGGGAGAGACTGAAAATAACAGAACAATTTTTTTCAGGAGCATGCTCATTATTTTCATGTACACATATGAGCATGTGTGCTTGCAAACATCGAGCCCTTGGACCTGTGCATGTATCGATACATTCATACACACGCTACCCAGACACACACACGTTAAAACACACAAACTTTTTTGAGTATTACACACATTCTTTTCCACAGAGAGAAATTTGATCCTACCCTAACCTGCATCTAATATACATTTATTCATCTGACATTACCACACACACACACACACACACACACTAGTGAGGAGGAGGAAATGCAGGATGCATCTTGCAGTGAAGATGTTTCTGAAGAGGAAGGCACCACTGAATCGGCTACGGAGCTTGAAACAACTGATGAGGAGCAGTCTTCCAGTGATGAGGGCCCAGCTGAGGTTACCGTTTCATTCTGGTCAAAAGATGGAACTTTGTCCTGGTCTTCATCCCCACCTATGAGGCAAGGCAGGTTTTCTTATGAAAATGTCATGAAGATGAAGCCAGGGCTAACAAGATAAGCCATATCCCGAATTGATGACATACAATCATGCTTCAACTTGTTTGTGACGGAGCCAATCGAAAACATAGTCATATCCATGACTAATTTAGAGGGGAGAAGAGTCTTCAAAGACATTAGTCATGGATATGACTGTTTTCGATTGGCTCCGTCACAAACAAGTTGAAGCATGATTGTATGTCATCAATTCGGGATATGGCATATCTTGTTAGCCCTGGCTTCATCTTCATGAACATGTTGACAAGAAAACCTGCCTTGCCTCATAAGTGGGGATGAAGACCAGGACAAAGTTCCATCTTTTGACCAGAATGAAACGGTAACCTCAGCTGGGCCCTCATCACTGGTAGACTGCTCCTCATCAGTTGTTTCAAGCTCCGTAGCCGATTCAGTGGTGCCTTCCTCTTCAGAAACATCTTCACTGCAAGATGCATCCTGCATTTCCTCCTCCTCACTAGTTTCTGAGTCAAAAATCTGATGAATAACATCATGTGCAGAGAGCTGCTTTGCCATTGTGCTGCCACAAATGAATGACAAGCAAGGTGCTGTGAGGCATTTATATATGCCTGTGCTATCACATGATGTATATTTGTAAATATTGTCTAGTTCTGTGTGAGAACCTCAGTTCCAAAACAAAATGTCATAATATTTTGTCTGGAAGCTGTGATGAAACAAGAACATGAAAGAAAGATTCTTTTGAAGCCGGGTCACAGCAGTCACGGCCAGTTTGTGTGTGTGTGTGTGTGTGTGTGTGTGTGTGTGTGTGTGTGTGTGTTAATGTCAGATGAATAAATGTATATTAGATACAGGTTAGGGTAGGATCAAATTTCTCTCTGTGGAAAAGAATGTGTGTAATACTCAAAAAAGTCTGTGTGTTTTAACGTGTGTGTCTGGGTAGCGTGTGTATAAATGTATCAATACATGCACAGGTCCAAGAGCTCGATGTTTGACAAGAGTCAAACGTTTCAATTCCAACAGTTTACTGATTAAACTCACAGACAAAGGCAGGTAGGATCACAGGCAGGAAACACGCACATAGCACAAGCTATACACATCTACGTAACATAGACAAGGACCAACCAGGACAGACTGAACTGAAGCAAACTAAATACAAGCGCTAATCAAACATAACAAGGTGAAGACAGGTGACACTGATGAAGATAACGATGAACAGTCTGGTAAGTGAGGGAGTACAGGTGTGGAGACAAGGAGGATTCTGGGGAGTGTAGTGCAGACTAAGACAGACAGGTGCAGACGAAAGACTGTGACAGATAGTGATGTTGTTAAACAATAGTGACGTTTTAATACCACTTTTTCAAAAAAACACATAATTGTTGGAGTAAAATCTGTGTCTGAATGTTTTTTATATTTTAAAGAGTAGTCAAATATTTAAAATATTTAAGCTGTTTTAAAATGCATCATTGTCATTTGTGTAAATTAATATTTAAGCTTGCAAAACACTAAACTTTTCTGATTATTCTTATACAAATATCATAGACAGAAGGTCTGCAAGTTGCAGTTGGATTTTCCGACAAATGCATAAAGTGCACTAAAAAGTTAGATCTATTTAAATCAGGTTGGCTTTGCATATCCAGAGGTGTCAATTTGCCCTGTCCATCAGAGTTAGAGGTTTTTGTGACTTTGCCACTTGTTGGATAATCTTCTTACAGACTTTGAAACCTGAGCTAATCCTGACAATTCTTCCATCCTGGAGTCTTTTAATTGAATGTACCTCATGCATGCACAGCCTATACTTTCATGTTAATGACTCTACATAGTAGTTGATTGCAGAGGGCCCTGCACGTCGGAATAATAATCATTTCATTAGAAAAGACTTTTAACATCAGGAGATGTAGCAATTTGAATGCGACATTAAGGAATGTTTTCGTTTACCTTTTGGGACATGATTTTAATTCACAGTGTGAGACTGATACACCCACTGTCAGTTGTGGGCCAATGATGAGAAAATAAACTCAAAGTGATGTATGTGTACTTTTATATCTGACAATTAAATGGAAAATATATGATGAATATAAATTGCACATGAATTGTGCATCGAGTACTGTGTGGCATACAACCTAGTCTCCCATGATGCTTATTTATTTTTTAATTTTTTTAAATGGGACTGAGTCAATAACACATAATGAAGAGGCCATTTCGAATGCTCTGTGGAGTGTTTTGAGCTTAGTCTAATGATTGCAAGCAGCAATCGAAAGTAAATTGTAGAGGGAACTATAAAGTGGGACAGTATTAGATCCACAATAGAGCAAAGATAAAAGTTTTGTATAACCTATAAACTAATTTTTTTGTTTAGTTTTTAAATGAAAGATACCGAAGCAATCAAAGTACTCAGTTTTTAACTTTACGTTATATTGCATATAACATTAAACAAGTGCTGTTATTGTTGTTGGAGGACATCCAAATATGTCTGTCACGCATCTAAAGAGACTTGAAACAGGAAAACTCACAAAATAGTAATTTAATTGGAAACTCGAATACTTAAGAACATAAACACAACTAACATTAACGACGACTGAAATATAACTGAACCAAACAGGAAGTATTTATTCACCAGGGAAATTAGCTAATTAAATGACAACATGTGAACAAAATGACTAATCAAATGAACTGAGAAACTAGGTCAAGATAGACCAACTAAGAACAAAGAAAACACAGGTGACAGCAAACTGAAAGTCCATAAACATGACTGTTTACTTCTGAATAATTTGTCAATGAGTAATGGAAGGGAAAAAAGGAAGAGACAAATGTATATATTTTTTCATAATTCATATTCGTATAATAAAAAAGTTCAATTGGTTGTATCTAGTTATTGGAATAAGATGAACAATTATAGATGAAAAAATTGTGTGACCATTTCTTTTGTTTTTTTAATAAATCCAATAAATCATGAAATTAAAGAGTTAAAAAAAATATTATATAAATATACAGAGAAAACAAAGGAGCTAATTAACAAGACATAACTGAACTGAGGACTCTAATTCATCTGTAACCATGGAGACAAACAGACAGGGAAACTGAGGCAACATAACTAATTAAACTAGAGACAATGACAAACTGGAACAAGACAAGGAAACTAAATCAAACAGAAATACAAACTATAACCATGAAAAAAAAAATCCAAACTTGACAGTACACCCCAATTAGGCAGCAATACAGTCTCTTAATGAACCAAAACAGGCCAGGTGAAAAAAAAAACTAATAAAAAAAAATATTACTTACAATAATTCAACTAAACTCCAGATTTAAACCTAACATTAATCAGGGAATAACCAATAAAATAAATAATGGGTATGACACATAAATAAAGCGAATCAAAATTAAATTAGCTATTGGGTAACACACCATATGCGAGGAACAATAATGGATAGTAGATATGATACTCAAGCAAATCGAAAATTGATTTATCAATTGTTTAACTCATCATATGGGAGGAAACAATAGTAAAGAAAAAAACCCCGAAAACAAATCAAAATAAAACAAACATTTTCAACAAACACGTGAAACAACCCAAAAGTTAAAAAAAGACCTCTCACACAGAGATACACCAATAAAAACAGAAGAATTACAGGTAGATGAGGACCATATGATCACATTAATCTACAATGGTATGGAATTCAGATTAATTAAATATGCACATATAGGCCTACATACAAAAAAAGCCACAAAGATAAACAAACTCAATAACAAAGCAAACGAATAAATCTCACATTTTAGCGGGGGAAAAAAAAAACGTGGCCGCTAAGCCCATGAAGGATTTGAGGCCTGTGATTAAAACCATTTTACATCTTTAGTGCACATAAAAATCACTATACTTTAGTTGTAATTGTTGTAAATAAACAATTTATTTTGTTTACCGTGAGACGCAGCCGTCTCCTGAGAGGTAGAAGTGAGCCATTCACTCACATTAAAGGTTTAGTTCACCCCAAAATGAAAATTAGCCCATGATTTACTCACCCTCAAGCCATCCTAGGTGTATATGACATTCTTCTTTCAGACGAATACAATCGGAGTTATATAAACAAATGTCCTAGCTCTTCCATCCATGATAAAAGTCCTCCACACGGCTCTGCGGGGTAAATAAAGAAATTCTGAAGCGAAGCGATGAGTTTGTGTCAGAAAAATATCCATATTTAAAACTTTATCGACTAAAATAACTACTGTAGCTTCAGGCAGATTACCGTACGCATACTACGCAAGTCTATGACTATAAGAGTAACTCGTGACACATGTATGACGTAGGATGTAGGAGTATCGTTTAGACGCCTCTCGCGGTTCAAACAAACAGGGCTGGTCAACAAACTCAAACTCCTCCGACATTTCTCTTTAAAAATTGACGTTATAGACTTCTAATTCGTGACTGGTGTTTTGTTTTGCTCTATCCTGCGCTTCCGCGTTCGTCATTACGTCATGCATCAGGTCAAGAGTCACTCTTCACCGTAAATAGATGTGTAGTAATATAGCTAGTTAAAGATAGTTATATTAGTCAATAAAGTTTTAGATATGGATATTTTTCTTACACAAACACATCACTTAACTTCAGAAGGCCTTTATTAACCCCCATGAGCCATGTGGAGGACTTTTATCATGGATGGCAGTGGCGCCACCAGGGGGTGGCCAGGGGTGGCCGTGGCCACCCCTGGCCGACTCCTGGCCACCCCACTGGCCACCCCAATGACCAGTATAAATTTTAGTAGCATCAGTTATGCATTTCATAAATAAGTCAAAAATATTCTTTAGTAAAAGAAGACGGGGAATTATGTGTCGTGACGTGCTTTTTAAGTGCCAAATGGTTACAGTATACTGTTACAGCAGCTTTTCGATGTGTCTTTGCCACGTTTTGACAAGCAGGGATGCAAACAGCGCGCTTTTCGGCGCCTCCCGCTTTTTTCACGTCAGTTTGGGTGATAAAGTCATCTGAAGTCATTCCACGGATTAATGTGAGGGACAGAAGTCTACTTACATCATTAAAGTATACGGAAACTTGTTTTCCCTCCTCTGCGGCTGTCAGTCATTCTCCATTCATATTCAAACAGCGCGCGCGCCTCTTGGATGCACGGTAAAACTCTCTCCAATATGATATATTCACATTATAATGCATGATCTGTAGATAAAAGGCTGTAGATTTGCATAAAATTACTTTATTTTGGTGGAGTTTGTTGCTGCTGTTTGTTTTTAAATGACTCACTACCGTGTGCTTGTTGGACTATGAATTGTCATCAAACGCACAATAACTGGAATTTAAAACTTTGAAACAAAGGAACAAATCGCACTAGGATTTGTGCGCTCGACATTTCTTCGCTTTCTGACGTGAACTTTTAAATGCGCACTTATGCAGCGCAGCCTGATGTAGCCTACTATTATTGTAAAGTGTTACCCATCATTTCTGCCCCCGCGAATCCCGCGATGCGCATACACGCTGTGTGCGCTCTGTTTTTCATGTTATCATGGGTTTGCGGACTGGAATATTATTAAAAGCCAATATATTTCGTTATAGCTAGCCTGCTCAATACATTTAAAATAAGCATAATTTAATTGTATATTATTTCTTTGTAGTGTAGGGTATATATGCAATTCTGAATTCTTGAGATTAATAGCCTATATAAATATAAAATTGCGAAATGTATGATTGCCTGATTGAATTTTATAAGATAACTAATAGTAATTATTTTTTATTAACATATTTAGATTTTATAAAATCACTGTGCAGATTTTTTCAAGAATTACTTTTTGATGCTAATTTATACACTCATTAAGTTTATTAAAAATTCATAATACATTTATGTAATATTTAAAGGTGTTAACTGTAATCTTACACTGCAAAATAATAACTTAAAAAGGATTAAATTCATCACAATTATGTAAGTATCTGGAAATTTGCCATGGGGCGAGGGCCCTTATATATATCATATCTATATAATACATATCATATAATATAATATATATTAGTAGGGCCCTACTGATATCATTAGTAACATTAAATATAACACAATAAACCAAAGTATATCAGGAGGAGTTTCCTTAAGTCTTTCTGATAGTTATCTACAGGCCGGTTTACTACAACAGTAGAATAAAATTCTGAAATTATGGTTTATAGTTTTGGTGTGCCACCCCAAGATTTTAAGTGGCCCCATCTGGCCACCCCTATGAAACATTTTGGAGGCGCCTCTGATGGATGGATGCACATTGATGGACTTCAAAACAGAAACAACCATTCACTGCCATTATAAAGCTTGGAAGAGCCAGGCCATTCAAGGGACATGTGTTGCGAATTAGCCTTGGCTATAAACACTATGATACTGACATGGGATTGCTTCGAGAAGAAAATCTATGTTAAATAATCTATAAATAAAATAAATTTGTCGGAAAGAAGAATGTCATAGGATGGCTTGAGGGTGAGTAAATCATGGGGTAATTTTCATTTTTGGCTGAACTATCCCTTTAAGTCACAGAAGCCGAATGCAGAGTCTCTCACACACACACACACACACACACACACACACACACACACACACACACACACACACACACACACACACACACACACACACACACACACACACACACACACACACACACACACACACACACACAACACACACACACACACACACACACACACACACACACACTTCAGCGTTCAGCTTTCAGCTCAAAAGGCCATTGGCATAGGAATAATCCTAAAATAGCATATTGTGAATTTGTACTTGCATATCTAATCAATTACAACTCGTATAAATAAAAGTCAATGTCCACTCACATTAAATTACCAAAGCGAGTAATTACGCAAATGCACTTCTTTCAATGCCCCAGTGTAGGAGAACAAACCACACGCTCGTTCGTCAGAGGAAAAACAAGAACAAACGCTGCTTTACCAACAGTAGCGAGACTTTAAACTTCATCCCCCTATCACCTCACCTGTCAAAGAAAAGGCACTGTCTCCTCATTCCAGTTACACATGCAAAATAAAAATAATTTCAAATGAGTTTTTGAAAAAATAACCAGTTCGAAAAAAAAATGATACTAGATGTTAAAAACCGTCAGAACGTCTGTAAGAGATGATATTCTCAACATCTATGGATATACTGGATATTTTATTTTAGGACAAAAAATAAATAAATATGGTAGTGCCATCAAAGATTACTCAGGGAAGTACTGATAAGGGTGCAAAGTGAGGTTTGAGGCTTTACGGAAAATAAGATAAAGCAGAAGCCCTTTGAAAGCATCCAAGCATCAATTTCACACTGTCTTTAATCTAGACAGACTGGAGCTTTCTGAAGGAATAGAAGAACTGAGGGAAAGTGGAAGAGAAAAAGCCCAGGGCAAGCCCAGACGTTTGGCAGGGGAAACGTGGCCCACACTCCAGAAGCCTTGACAGGACACTGAACACTGATGATGAACGTGCAGAATAGAGTACCGAATGGGTGATGGGTACTGTTAGAATGACATTTTAAAAATGCTTAAACACATTTGTATGACTGACCTTGAGCAGCTTCTATACGGAATTTCTGCTGATGTCAGGTTACTGCTGCACTCTTCCATACATATTTTAAAATCCTTTATTCTTACAGTACAGAGCTCTTTTGATGGAGGAAATGACACATCCAAGTTGGCACATGCAAACAACAGAATTACAATTAAAAGTTAACATTTGAAAAGATTGAGTTAATTGAATTAAACTGCAAAAAGGGAAATGTAAAGGAATGGAAGAATCTAATTAAAATGAACAGAAGTTAATGATAAAACTAATTTCAGTACAAAAGAGGTTTAATGTGTACATTGTGATGCCAAGTGGTTCACACATACAGCATCTTTGATGCTTTGCTTTTCATTAGCACAGACGCACTGGCATTTCACAAATTGTCAAAATTAGAAAACGTCTGACACATGAAACAAACTAGGCCTCGTCATCAGAATCTTTCTGTTTAAATGAAGAATTTGGCTCAATTTCTCCTGTAGTTCTGCCAGCAGCCTTGACCTAGATCAGTGAAACGCTGTGATAACTGCACAGAAAGACAGTGACAGCTGCTTGGATGCTTGTTAGTGCCAGACATTTTAAATAAATTCAAGCATGTTGTAATCGGACTGTCTTTAGGAAGGTCTTTCATGCCTTTACTCTTTTGTTCTTCTGTTGTTTTGGATATATAAATACCACATGAAGTGCTGGATAAGCACTGTTTTAATTTTGGTTTTTTTTACAGGAAGTTGGGGTGGAACATAAACAGACCTCAAAGCTAAACATCCATATCTAGTGAAACACCCTGGATGGGTGGCCAGTTTATTGCAGAGCCAGAGCTAATCAACATGAACTAAAAACCACAAAGCATCTTTAGAAGATCTGGTTGGTTTGAAACTTTAGCTTGTATGGTTAGTAACTCAGTTTGTGTTATAGAATCGGTTTGTTTAATCAGCTCCGCAGTTGAAAATGGATCCTTAGATTTCTTCTAGAGTCATGTATGGAGAATAGTTGGAGAAAAAAAGGTCCATATACTTTTTTTTTTCTTAAAGTAACTCTTTGTAGGTTTTTGCTCTCGGGGTCCCCCTACAGTTGGGAAATAGTATTGTCTTCTACTACGGTCGTAAAATCTGTCATGGTTACACCAGGGGATACACATGCATTTATTGACAAGCCGATACAGTCTTGAGTTCTCCATAGTTCTCATGTCTTGGGCAGACTGCCAGTGTTGCGTGTGAAATGTCTTCATCCCAAGTACATTGGCATATATTTCAGCATGTCATATGAATATAATTTCATGTTTTTTTGTTTTTTTTTTCAAACGTCAAAAGATCGCGCAGCTCACGTTTACAAGCCAGCGTCATTATAGTAGCCTATTGGCTACTGTTTTATATAATGGATATGCTATTTCAATTCAATGTTTGTGTGGTAGGTAATAGCCATATATCGTCAATATTATAATTTCAAGCTACCATAGATGAATCTGTAAATTTGAAAAATCGATTTGCATTATAGCCTGAGGCAAGACCCTTTCACCAGAAAAATAAATAAACAAACATTACTATCATGAAGATAAATGGAGGACCAGATAGCTTCCGTAACATGGCCAGGCAGACAACAAATTTGAAAAAATAGAGATAGTATGCAAGCAATATATTTACTAGTCCAACAGCATGACAGCCAGGTCAGCATCGGTCAGGCACCCCTCCTCCTCCTTTAGCTTACGCCAGCGAGCGAACGCTGGACCAATATTGATCCTTGTCCGGAATTTATTTTGTCACGGTCCCTTTTTCTCTTTCTAGTCTCCTCCGACAAAACCTTTGCCTTTTTCATTTAGTTGTTGCTTTGGCCATGACAACAACATACATAAGGCAAACAAACGCTAGTTGGGGTCTCACGTCAGAATTTGAGGAAGTGGGGGTGGGGAGGGGGGAAGTGAGATATGCCGTAAAGCAGTCGAATTTTGTAGTTCTTTTTGTGCTCGGGTTACTACCCAAACTCCGAAGTTACGTTGTGCCAGTAAAAGTGATACAGACACTGTCATGCTATGGCGGACGTGTCATTCAACCTATTGTAAGTCGATGTACCATCTCAAGGGTCTTGGAAATATATTATGAAGGTTGAAAAACTACATAGTATTGCTTTAATCTAACATGCTCTTGTCCTCAATAATATGAGTTTATACTAACCCCATTACATGGTTATTGCTATTTATGATATTAGCAACAAAACAAATCTTTCTCTCCCTCTCTGCAGACAATCAACTTGGTGTATCCAGTTCTAACGCTGTACAGTATACAGGTTACGTTCAGCTGGGATTACGTTGAGGGGTCCAGTTCTTCATACACCACCTTCAGCCAGGAAAATTCTGAGGGGTCCAGTTCTGTCTTTGAGGTTAATGGTCAATCACAAAAAGCACATTAAATGATGATAATCCATAGTCTGTGTGATTCATGTATTCATTAATTCAAGCTGTTTTGCTCTGTGTGTCAAAACAGTCAAAAAATTCAGAGCCTCCCTTCTACACTGATATTTAGAGTAATTGTAGTTACAGGAGGAAGTTGGTTGTTTGTCTGGCAGATGTGTCGTCAGCCTAGGTTTAGACTGATTGTTTCTGGAGAAAACATAGAATGAGAAAATATTTAATTCCAGATGCATATTTGGAATTAAACATTTTTTTTTCTCAATGAGCCAACTTTGCTTTTTCTGTCCTCTTTAATTGGCGTTTTTTTTACCAGTTGATGTGGAATAATACTGTACTGCCCAGTTTTACAGACAAAGTTTGAGCCTAGTCCCAGACTAAAATTTATGTTTTAGTTTCAACTGAAAGCAACTTTTTTGTCTCAAGATGCACACCAGCAATTTTTTTTTTCAAGGCACGTTTATAAAAGCTACTTAAATTTCCTAATTGAACAAAGGCTTAATCCTGGCTTATTCTAAGCCCTGTCTGTGAATCCAGTCTTAAGTAAGAATGCATGTTGGGCCTTCATTCAGTGGCGGTCATTCACAAGAGATAGACATTAAGGGGCGGTTTCCCGGACAGGGTTTAAATTAAGACAGGAGTAGGCCTTAATCTAGAATAGTTAACCGTGACTTAAAAAATGGCTTTCTGTAGCACAGATTAAGTACATATTAGTTACACCTGGACTATGGAGTCCTGAACTAAAATAAACCAGAATAATTTAAAACCAACTGTACTAATCTGGGGCCGTATTCACAAAGCATTTTATCTTACCACTAGGAGTGCTCCTAAATTGCACTAAAATATTTTAGCTAGGAGTTTTCTCTTAAAAGTTATTCACAACGCCTTTCAGACCTACTCTTAGTAAAGAAAAATGACAACTCCTAAACTAAGAGTGAGTCTTCGTTGCTATGGATGACGTCATTACTCATGCACGAGCTTGACTGAAGTGACCACCTTGATTGGCTGATGATTGTAACGCGGGAATGATTCCAAACACCTCCCCTATGATGATGAGTGACAGGTGACAGGTCTGAGAATGCGTGCGCTACACAAGTAGTGCGAAGGACGGAAGATGATGAATAACTGAATAAATAGCCTAAATGAATAAAGAGTAAGGAAAAACAAATAGCCTAGTAGCCTAATGAAACATATGGATTGATGCAATATCTTTGCAACATTATTGAATTAATCTGTCACTATATGCCTCTGCCTACGTTTGCAAAGAGAAGAACATTTTAATTTGATTCACAATGAAATGTTACAATTAGTTTACATGCAGTGAGTAGTTTTGGTTGTTGTTGGTGGCGTTGTTGCATCCCTAGTTATGCCTACAATGCAAAATTGTTCCCTCGTGATTGGAAGCTCCTGTAGCCGCCGCATACGCATTTCAAAACATCGCAACGTGAAATGCCACAAAAAGCGGTTTGTGAATAGGTCTTAGTGAGTTAGGAGTCCTCTCGACTTCTTTTAAGCTGTCCCAGACTTAGGTGCTACTTTTAGGGCTAAAATGCTTCGTGAATTACTCTTAGTCAAAAAAATTAGGAGTCCTAAAGTTACGAGTGACACGCCCATTATTTTTAGGAGTTGCTACTAAATTCGCTAGTTAGGAGCTACTTTTAGCCTTAAAATGTGTTGTGAATACGGCCCCTGAATTAGCATGACAGAGGTTGCCTATAAAACATGGAATGAACCAAGAAAAGCTAAAAATTGCATGGAACTGAAAGCAGCAAATACAAGGAAAACAATGGCATCAGAAAAATACTGCAATCAAAAAAACTTTACTAAACAAGAGAAAATTATTTTCAAGCAAGCTACATAAACTGCATACATCAGCTATTGAATAAAAGAAAAGAAATGTAAATACATTTTTTACAAACATTTTTGATCATATTTACCAGGTGTGCCATTAATATATATATATATATATATATATATATATATATATATATATATATATATATATACACTAGTAATATATGTGTCTTCTTTGAAACACACTGTTAATCTGAAGTTAAACCTGCCTCCTGGTAGGTTTAATTAAAGCCTCAATTTAGTCCTGGGGTAACTCCAATCTTCCTCCAGGAAATCAGTTTATTAAACTCTGGACTAAACTAAATCTAGGACTATTTAAAGCCATGACAGAGAAAGCGGATTTCTGTTAATCTGGTTTAAAGGGCCATTTAAATCTAGGACTAGGTTTAATCTCTGTCCGGGAAACCGCCCCTATAACTTTAGTTCTATGGACTATGGGGCGGTTTCCCGGACAGGGTTTAAATTAAGACAGGAGTAGGCCTTAATCTAGAATAGTTAACCGTGACTTAAAAAATGGCTTTCTGTAGCACAGATTAAGTACAGATTAGTTACACCTGGACTATGGAGTCCTGAACTAAAATAAACCAGATTAATTTAAAACCAACTGTACTAATCTGAATTAGCATGACAGAGGTTGCCTATAAAACATGGAATGAACCAGGAAAATATAAAAATTGCATGGAACTGAGAGAAGCAAATACAAGGAAAACAATGGCATCAGAAAAATACTGCAATCAAAAAAACTTTACTAAACAAGAGAAAATTATTTTCAAGCAAGCTACATAAACTGCACACATCAGCTATGGAATAAAAGAAAATAAATGTAAATACATTTTTTTACAAACATTTTTACAAACATCATATTTACCAGGGGTGCCATTAATATATATATATATATATATATATATATATATATATATATATATATACACTAGTAATATATGTGTCTTCTTTGAAACACACTGTTAATCTGAAGTTAAACCTGCCTCCTGGTAGGTTTAATTTAAGCCTCAATTTAGTCCTGGGGTAACTCCAATCTTCCTCCAGGAAATCAGTTTATTAAACTCTGGACTAAACTAAATCTAGGACTATTTAAAGCCATGACAGAGAAAGCAGATTTCTGTTAATCTGGTTTAAAGGGCCATTTAAGTCTAGGACTAGGTTTAATCTCTGTCCGGGAAACCGCCCCTATAACATTAGCTTTTATGCTGAGTGATTAATTAATCATTGATCTCATTAATTAGCATATCCGCCCCAATAATGAGTTAACGAGTCATCCAGGTGGTACAGATTTCTGTTTGGCTTTAAAAGACCTGGTTGTTTTGAAACTTTATCTTGTATGCTTATGTTGGTTTTCTTAGTGTCTCAGTTTCTGTTATAGAATGGGGTTGATTAAAATTACTGTTTTGGTGGTTCTTTATCTTCAATTGGTATGGAACGGTGAGTTTTGTTTTTTGCTTGTAGTAAGCGTACTCGTCTGCATTTTCTTTTTAATATCAATTTGTTTCTCTGTTTTCGGCTCTGCAGTTGAAGATGGATCCTTGAATTTCTCCTTTTTTGTGTTTCTTAATTCAACATGCTCTACATGGGCATTTTGTTATTAGCAAAAACGTTCTTTTTCTCCTTCTCTGTAGACAATCAAGTCGGTGCATCCAGTATTAACTCTGTCCGTATGCAAGATACTTTCAGCCAGGATGATGCTGAGGGGCATGGTTCTGTGAACGCCACCTTCAGCCAGGATGACGCTCTGGGTTCTGGCTCTGTGAACGCCACCTTCAGCCAGGATGACGCTCTGGGTTCTGGTTCTGTGAACGCCACCCTCAGCCAGGATGATGCTGAGAGGCCTGGTTCTGTGAACGCCACCTTCAGCCAGGATGATGCTGAGGGGCCTGGTTCTGTGAACGCCACCTTCACCCAGGATGATGCTGTGGGGTCTGGTTCTGTGAATGCCACCTTCAGCCAGGATGATGCTGATTGGTCTGGGTCTGTGAATGCCACCTTCAGCCAGGATGATGCTGATTGGCCTGGTTCTGTGAATGCCACCTTGACCCAGGATGATGCTGATTGGCCTGGTTCTGTGAATGCCACCTTCAGCCTGGATGATGCAGACTATGAGGGGTCCAGTTTTGGGCCACATGACTTCTGACCGATATTGCAATCCTTCCTAGAGTGAATGATTAAGGAGTCCTACTACCTTGAAGAAACCGTTTGAAAGAATAGTTTGGCTAATATTAACAGGAGGTTTATGACTGTCAATTACAAAAAAGCACATTAAATGATTATCCTTAAGTAGTCTGTGATTCATGTTTTCATTGATTCAAGTTGTTTTGGTGTCAAAACAGTCTTCCACTGAATGAAGACCCAACAACACACAGGCCTGCTGTGTGGTGTTGGGTATTTAGATCAATGAATCCCAAGATTTCCCCTTTTGTCGACACCTTCAGCCAGGATGCTGCTGAGGGGTCCGGTTTTGTTTTGGCCTCTATTTAATTAAGATTCTGTGTAACAGAATAAAATGTCAAATGGAGTTGGTTGGTTTCTGTTAACCTCATCTTGCTTTCAAATATGCTGAGATTTTACAGCCACTTAGATTAGTTTGTAATGTGGATAACTGGAGGCTTGCCTTTTGAGGTCAGGTTTGGCCCAACACATCTTCAGCTGTGAAGTTCAGTGAACATTGATTCTTCCCAGTTTAACTTCTTTAAAGACTATGATAGGAAAGTATCTGCAATTAATTTTGCAGATGTTGCGCTTGTTCATAGTAAATGATTAAGGAGTCCTACTGTCTTGAAGCAGTTTGAAGGAATAGTTAGACCAACATTATTCTAGTTTACTCCCCATGATATTACTCTAAATCTTTGTTTTAATCCATGAAGCACATGGCTGGAGGGGAGGTTTGTGAATGTAACTGTCAATCCATAAGCAGTCTGTGTGATTCCATGTATTCAATAAAGTTGTTTTGCTCTGTCAAAAACAGTCCAAAAATTCAGAGCCTCTCAAATTCAGAGCCTCTCTTTTACACTGATATTTAGAGTAACTGTAGTTACAGGAGGATGTTGGCGTTTGTCTGGCAGATGTGTCTTCAGCCTAGGTTTAGACTGATTGTTTCTGGGGAAAGCACAGAATGAGAAAATATTTAATTTTAGATGCATATTTGGTACTAAACAGTTTTTTTCTCCCTCAATGTGCCAACTTTGCTTTTTCTGTCCTCTTTATTCTTCATTCAGTGGCGGTCATTCACAAGAGATAGACATTAAAACTTTAGTTCTATGGACTATAACATTAGCTTTTATGCTGAGTGATTAATTAATCATTGATCTCATTAATTAGCATATCCGCCCCAATAATGAGTTAACGAGTCATCCAGGTGGTACAGATTTCTGTTTGGCTTTAAAAGACCTGGTTGTTTTGAAACTTTATCTTGTATGCTTATGTTGGTTTTCTTAGTGTCTCAGTTTCTGTTATAGAATGGGGTTGATTAAAATTACTGTTTTGATGGTTCTTTATCTTCAATTGGTATGGAACGGTGAGTTTTGTTTGTGTTTTGCTTGTAGTAAGTGTACTCGTCTGCATTTTTCTTTTTAATATCAATTTGTTTCTCTGTAGACAATCAAGTCGGTGCATCCAGTACTAACTCTGTCCGTATGCAAGATACTTTCAGCCAGGATGATGCTGAGGGGTCTGGTTCTGTGAACACCACCTTCAGCCAGGATGACGCTCTGGGTTCTGGTTCTGTGAACGCCACCTTCAGCCAGGATGATGCTGAGGGGCCTGGTTCTGTGAACGCCACCTTCAGCCAGGATGATGCTGTGGGGCCTGGTTCTGTGAATGCCACCTTCAGCCAGGATGATGCTGTGGGGCCTGGTTCTGTGAACGCCACCTTCAGCCAGGATGATGCTGAGGGGCCTGGTTCTGTGAACGCCACCTTCAGCCAGGATGATGCTGTGGGGCCTGGTTCTGTGAACGCCACCTTCAGCCAGGATGATGCTGAGGGGCCTGGTTCTGTGAACGCCACCTTCACCCAGGATGATGCTGTGGGGTCTGGTTCTGTGAATGCCACCTTCAGCCAGGATGATGCTGATTGGCCTGGGTCTGTGAATGCCACCTTCAGCCAGGATGATTCTGATTGGTCTGGGTCTGTGAATGCCACCTTGTCCCAGGATGATGCTGATTGGCCCGGTTCTGTGAATGCCACCTTCAGCCTGGATGATGCAGACTATGAGGGGTCCAGTTTTGGGCCACATGACTTCTGACCGATATTGCAATCCTTCCTAGAGTGAATAATTAAGGAGTCCTACTACCTTGAAGAAACAGTTTGAAAGAATAGTTTGGCTAATATTAACAGGAGGTTTATGACTGTCAATCACAAAAAAGCACATTAAATGATTATCCTTTAGTAGTCTGTGATTCATGTTTTCATTGATTCAAGTTGTTTTGGTGTCAAAACAGTCTTCCACTGAATGAAGACCCAACAACACACAGGCCTGCTGTGTGGTGTTGGGTATTTAGATCAATGATTTCCCCTTTTGTCGACACCTTCAGCCAGGATGCTGCTGAGGGGTCCGGTTTTGTTTTGGCCTCTATTTAATTAAGATTCTGTGTAACAGATTAAAATGTCAAACGGAATTGGTTGGTTTCTGTTAACCTCATCTTGCTTTCAAATTTGCTGAGATTTTACAGCCACTTAGATTAGTTTGTAATGTGGATAACTGGAGGCCTGCCTTTTGAGGTCAGGTTTGGCCCAACACATCTTCAGCTGTGAAGTTCAGTGAACATTGATTCTTCCCAGTTTAACTTCTTTCAAGACTATGATAGGAAAGTATCTGCAATTAATTTTGCAGATGTTGCGCTTGTTCATAGTAAATGATTAAGGAGTCCTACTGTCTTGAAGCAGTTTGAAGGAATAGTTAGACCAACATTATTCTAGTTTACTCCCCATTATATTACTCTAAATCTTTGTTTTAATCCATGAAGCACATGGCTGGAGGGGAGGTTTGTGAATGTAACTGTCAATCCATAAGCAGTCTGTGTGATTCCATGTATTCAATCAAGTTGTTTTGCTCTGTCAAAAACGGTCCAAAAATTCAGAGCCTCTCTTTTACACTGATATTTAGAGTAACTGTAGTTACAGGAGGACGTTGGCGTTTGTCTGGCAGATGTGTCTTCAGCCTAGGTTTAGACTGATTGTTTCTGGGGAAAGCACAGAATGAGAAAATATTTAATTTTAGATGCATATTTGGTACTAAACAGTTTTTTTCTCCCTCAATGTGCCAACTTTGCTTTTTCTGTCCTCTTTATTCTTCATTCAGTGGATTTATTCTGTTTTTGGTTTTTTTTACCAGTTCATGTGGAATAATACTGTACTGCCCGGTTTCACAGTCAAAGGTTGAGCTTAGTCCCAGACTAAAAGGCTTGTTTGAGTTTCAACTAAAAGCAATTTGCGCTGACATTCAAATGCCAGTGCCATTTTTTTTTTGTCTCAAGAAGCACACCAGTAATGTTTTTTTTTCAAGGCACGTTTATAAAAGCTACTTAAATTTCTTAAAGGAGCTGTATGTAAGAAATGTATTTCAATTAATCATAAAATGGCCCTGATATGTCACTAGACATTAAGAAATCATGTTCATTTCAAATACTTATATCACTGACAACAGTAGTCCGGCCAGGATATTGTCATTTAAAAAGTGAAGTTGCAGCCCTCAACTGATGTTGTCATGTTGTGTTTTGGTCTGATGCGTCACCCTCCACCTACCAATTACGAAGTCAGTAGTGTTGTGGCATCTGGATTGCCAGCTCTGCTCTTGTTACCTCAGCTGCAGCTACAAACGTGTCGGAATCGGATAAAAAAAATGTCTAACGTTGCGAAACCAAAAAAAAAAAACTTGTTATAAATCTGAAATACCTCGTGACAAAGTCCGAAATAAAACAAGGATCTGTATAGGAGATGCCTTTGAAAGATGGAGATGGCTCTTCTGAACATAAGGAATTATGTGGTTAATTCTAAAATTCGTGGCTATAGTGGACAGTCCGAGACGCCGCCACCACTACTGTCATCACTACCTTCGCACCTGTGGCATGTGCCCAGTGTGTTACCTGCCATTAATCGCTATAGAAAACGCAGCAGACGACGCGGCCGGAGAGGCGGGAGATTTGCAAGATTAAGAAGAGCCTACCTGACTCTGGCTTCGGCATCTGATCCTCGCAGTTTCACGGAGTTCGCTCGGGAGTACGACGGCTACGCTGTAAAGTGTTCCTCAGAATACTGCTACCGGTGGCTTCGACCCATTGTCCCTGATGCTGTGGATCCCGACGCTGTGAATATACATCCGATCCGACGGCCCATAAGGATCCGTAAACGGCATTCCGAAAAGGAGAATCTTCGCCCGCTTGCAAGTATCCCTCAGCAGTCTAGCCTCAACACTGTACGTGTTGCTTTGATCAACGCTAGATCGCTAACTAACAAAACGTTTATTCTGAAAGATTTTTTTATTTTGCACTCTTTGGATTTTCTTTTGTTGACGGAAACCTGGGTTAAACCAGGTGACAACAGTGCCTTTACAGAGCTCCTCCCACCTCACTGCTGTTTTTTCAGCTCCCCGCGAGTGTCGGGGCGCGGAGGAGGCGTGGCTTCTGTTTTTAAGGACAAATTTAAATGTCGACTTTTATCTACAAATAATTATTCTTGTTTTGAACTACAGCTATTTTTAATCGAGTTTACATGCCCTGTGTTATGTGCTGTTGTTTATCGTCCACCCAAATACAATAAGAATTTTATCCAAGAGTTTTCCGAATTTTTAGCTGATGTTGTCCCTAAGTACGACCAAATTTTTATTTGTGGTGATTTTAATATCCATGTGTGTTGTCCGTCTGATCTGTTGGGTACTGAGTTTAAACGACTTTTGTCCTCTTTCCAGTTAAATCAACTGGTGGACCGACCCACACATCTTATGGGACACACTCTAGACCTTATTATGTCTTATGGGCTCTCTATCTCCTTTACTGAAATATCTGAGACTGCTATCTCGGATCATTTCCCTGTTATTGTTGAATTTCCAGTCCTGCCTTCAATAGCCAGTAAGTCTAGTGTTTTGCCATGTTATCGTCGTATTCTCACCTCCTCAACGGCTGAAGAATTTACGGATATTTTTATGGACTCTGAATGTTATGTCTTTAGTGAATCTGATTATTCTATATGTTCTGATGGCATGCTTTCATTTTTTAATTCTACCTGTTCTGAAATTTTAGATGTTATTGCCCCTTATAAACACAGAGCTCCTAAGCTAAGAACAGATCCCTGGATAAATGATGCCACCCGCACCGCTAGGCAGCGCTGTAGACAAGCTGAGCGGAGATGGAAGAAGGACAAATTGTATGTGTCCTTGGAAATATTAAGGGGCTGTCTTCTTGATTATCAAGGGGCCGTAAGGGAAGCAAAATCCAAATATTTGTCAAGTGTTATCACTAATAGTGGGCATTGTCCAAGGGTGATGTTTAATACAATTAATTCTGTCGTAAACCCGCCTTCTTGTTCTCTGACGGATGCCTCAGTCTCCACTTGTGAGAATTTTCTTAGCTTTTTTATTAATAAAGTGGAGTCCGTCAGACAACTTACGACTAATAGCTCTGCAACTGACTCAGTTGTTGCGGCAACTCATTCCACTGTGCTTGAAGAGTTTGAGCCAGTCTCATTATCATTCTTTAACGAAGTAGTGCAACAAATGAAAAGTACAAACTGTCCCATGGACTTTATTCCAACTAAATTGCTAAAAGAGGTTCTTAGCACAGTTGGGCCTTTCTTGTTGGTATTTATTAATAAATGTCTTAGCTCAGGATCTGTCCCTGCTGAGTTCAAACATGCTGTGGTTAGGCCTTTTCTCAAAAAACCGAATCTGGATCCCTCAATTCTGTCTAATTTCAGACCAGTTTCTCACTTGCCTTTTCTGTCAAAAGTTTTAGAAAAAGTTGTTTTTTTCCAATTACATTCTTTTTTAGAAAATAACTCTATGTTTGAGAAATTTCAATCAGGATTTAGATCGCGCCATAGTACTGAGTCTGCACTGTTAAAGGTACACAACGATATTGCCCGGTTTGTTGATTCTAAGAGCCCCGTTATTTTAGTGCTTCTCGATCTCACGGCGGCCTTTGATACAGTGGACCATGCAATCCTTCTGTCTCGCCTTAACCACTATGTTGGCATTAAGGGTACTGCGTTTCAGTGGTTTTCGTCTTATTTGACTAATAGAACCTATTCTGTAGTGATTGGGAATTCGTCCTCTTCTACTACTTCTCTTTCCTGTGGGGTGCCACAAGGCTCTATTCTCGGACCAGTTTTATTTTCACTCTATATGCTGCCCCTTGGGTCCATCATAGCCAGACATAACATAGCTTATCATTGCTATGCTGATGATTTGCAGATTTATTTGCCGATGAGTCCAACAAATAGTGATGCATCTGGGTCACTAATTGATTGCATTGACGACATTAAATTATGGTTAGGAAAAAACTTCCTTAATTTGAATGAAGATAAGACCGAATATATTTTATTTGGCGAGTCTGCAAACGCTGACCCAAATACATTAATTTCAAAACTTAGACCGACTGTGAGAAATCTCGGTGTGACTTTTGACAGTAGCCTTAAATTTGACAAACAAATTGACAGCGTGGTAAAAGCAAGTTTTTTTCAACTACGCCTATTGGCCAAGGTCAAACCATTTTTAAATCGTTCGGATCTTGAGAAAGCTATTCATGCTTTTATTAGCTCAAGACTAGACTATTGTAACGCACTCTACGTGGGAGTTTCACAGTCCTCGCTCAGGCGCCTTCAGCTGGTGCAGAACGCAGCAGCTCGCCTTTTAACTAATACACGCAAACGTGAGCATATAACTCCTATTCTTTCTTCACTCCACTGGCTTCCTGTTTCTTTTAGAGTAGATTTTAAGATTTTATTGTTTGTTTTTAAAGCTCTCAACGGCCTTGCTCCACCTTACGTAACTGAGATGCTAACTTTGCGAGAGTCAAACAGGAATCTTAGATCAACAACTCAACTCTTGTTGGAAGTCCCAAGGACAAGGTACAGACTCTGGGGTGACCGGGCCTTTTCTGTAGCTGGGCCAAAACTTTGGAACAAGCTACCTGCCGACTTACGAATAACCACAGACTTAGGCCGTTTTAAAGCGAAGCTTAAGACTTATTTATTTAGACTGGCTTTTATATCGTAGCATTGGTTGAGTCATTCTGTGTTTTCTTTTCTTTTTTGTTTTCTTTGTTTTCTTTGTGACATACATTTATTATACATCTTGATTATATATTTTATTTTTATATTTTGCTTTGTATTGTTGTTGTTGTTTTTGGAAAGCACTTTGGTTCACCTTGAGTGTTGTAAAGGGCTGTATAAATAAATGTTGATTGATTGATTGATTGATTGTTGATGGCTGTAAACGGAGAAGAATTTCTGGACAGGTAAGATTCATCTATGTTTGGCTAACTTGTACTTGATGTAAATGGACATTTCAAATATTCATGACAGTCGAACAAAGTTATGCATATTCGTGCAAGGTAACGTTACGTTAGCTCATATGGAGGAGGTGAAAAATTGAAAAAGTAAGGAATTGTTTGAGTAATAAAAACGGCGATCTGTCATTGCTAACATTAGCAATGCATTATCAGAGCCCGTTTCTCTGTCATTATGCTGAGACGCTGAGGATAACAACATTAGCACGCCCATTATTGTTTATCATGCAAGTTCTACAGCCAAAAATAATAGAATGACATGAAATCTTTCACATCACATATTTTAGCGTTATGGACGTGTACTGCTGGGTAAGCTAAAAAATACAGCTGGTCGCTTTCACTTATAGCGTCAGGTAAATGAATAGCTGTATCTTTGATATCGGTTACACACTTTTTTTACAGCCTATGGTTACACACAGTGACAGAGGCTTGTGCTTGTACTTACGTTAATGACAGACGCCTACCGTTACATGACACGCCGCATTGCTGCAGTAATTCAGGCAAAAGGAGCCCCAACTAAATATTGAGTGCTGCACATGCTCATACTTTTCATGTTCATACTTTTCAGTGGTCCAACATTTCTAAAAATCCTTTTTTTGTATTGGTCCTAAGTAATCTTCTAATTTTCAGAGTTACTGAATTTGGGATTTTCATTAGTTGTCAGTTTTAATCATCATAATTAAATGAAATAAACATTTGAAATATATCAGTCTGTTTGTAATAAATTAATATAATAATATCCAAATTTCACTTTTTGAATGGAATTATTGAAATAAATCGACTTTTTGATGTTATTCTAATTATATGACCAGCACCTGTATATTGCTAGCTAGCTTAGAATATGCAAAACCGAGGTTGCAGAGCTGAAAAATGAAATATATATATGGGTGGCATGTACAATAAATGACAAGAATCTGGAAAACAACTGATGCAATGTCTTACCATGGAATCATGCATAGATTTGCTACCAAACTTGGAGGCTTGCAAATATGAATGTTAACAGGCTGGCAGGTGTTTGCTAACTTAATGCAAAATAATATTGCTGATATCTACATTTAGATTTTGGCTAAACCCTATGGTACCAATCCCATGCATTTGGGGGTGCCAAAATTGTTGGTGCATACCCCTCTAACACTGGGTAGTTGCGCCCCTGTTCTGGTGCATACAACATCAAACCAACTGTTAGAAGTGAGTTATACAGACAATCATAGTGTCCAGCAAAAATCCGTGGGACGAGACTTTTCAGGGACGAGCTATGAATGCATTAGTCATCGAGGTAGTCCAGAATGCGCTCCCCACTGAGTCTCAGTAGGGAAAGCAATTCGGAACGTACGAGGAGCGTGACACCTTCGAACACAAGTCTCAGGAAGTGTATATAATCTATGAGTCTATAATGATTTTATAAATGGTGATCAGCAACCATATATTGATAATGTGGAAGTTACTGCCTTTTGCCTTGGTGTGACTTCTCACTTTTTGCAGCCAATACAAAGGCAGAGTAACTTCAAAATAAGGGTCAAAAGTCAATTTTGAGCTCAAGTTTTTTTTTGTGTACATGATTTTCATTACTTAAACATCTAAAGTAGGGCTCGAATTTCGGCGCGGGATTGCAGGTACTGCTCATAATTCTAATCATTCCCACAGGTCTCCCATAGCCTGACGTCGTCATACTCAGATTCTAGTCAGAATGTGAGTCTGATACTGCTCCACTGGGCTGTGATTATAGGGCGTGTGTCAACCGAACACCGGGAAATAAAAGGCCTCTGCACTCAATTGGATAGACCTATAACCAATCAGAGCAACGGAGTAAGTGATGTATGTTGAGCGATAGATTAAAGTTGATAGATTAAACTTTGTCCGAATCCCGTAGGAAGGACGGCAAAAACATATTTCCCATCGCGGTTCTCTGTTCCTCTTTTAAAATTAATGCGCTGTCTATATCTTCTATAACACACGCGATAGCGGAATATACACAACTCAATTCTCCAGCGGCAGCCATGAATTCAACCCAAGCGCTCTTTGGTGATGTGGATGGTTACGTTACCGTTGCTCATCTGTCCATCATCGTATAAAGACCACCCTGACAGTTTAATTGGTCCGAACAATTTCTTACAATTTTTTTTTTAATTGGTCCGAACAACTCATCAACGGATCGAGTCCAGACCGAACTTCCAGACCTAAACATTTTGTGGGCCGGGTTCGGGCTGGCATCCAGGCTAGGTCTCCCAGTTATAATACGCTGGCGTGGGGTACGCTAGGGTACGCTGGCGTGTTTTGCTGCCGCTCCTGTTACTGTTTGATTTGTTTTGGTTTGTTATTTTAAACTATATTAATTTATTTTTACGTTTTTAGTCTTGTTTTTAGTGCTTTAACGATTGCGATGTGGCAGTGCCACTTTATATGCTTTGGATCGTAGTTTTAAGCTCTGTGCTCCACCTGGAATAATCTGCAGCGTGTTTCCGGATCGCTTCGGTTCAGCTGTCTGTGTGGATTGTATGACTTTGTACTCGCATTTTGTGCTACGGAGATCTTCCTGGAATAACCTGCAGCGTGTAACTCACTCTGGCCTTTCGTGTGTGCGCTCACTGACCATGGCACTAAGGTACACTGCACGCATGCTTTTGAATTTAAAACAGAACTGTTATTGCCTAGCTAAAGACTCCTACAATCTCTGTCGAGATGCTGGACTGCTACTTCCTAAGCGATATATCCATCGGGGTTTGAGGCGCAGCCTTGCTGTCTCATCCTCTCCTAACATCTATGTCCCTAGCTGTCGACGTAAGACCAACATACTGCTCCATACTTCACTCCACTTCATTCCTTTGTTGGTTTACATTTATTAATTTAGCTGACGCTTTTATCCAAAGCGACTTACAATTGCTATATATGTCAGAGGCCGAATGCCTCTTGAGCAACTAGGGGTTAAGTGTCTCTGCCACGGACACATAGGTGTCTCACAGTGGATTCGAACCCGGGTCTCTCACACCAAAGGCATGTGTCTTATCCACTGCACCATCACCACCCCCACCCGGCTCCCCGCATGGAGATTAAACCTCTGTCATCTTCGTCTCAGAGCCAGGCTTACGCTGCTCTATTTAATGTGCGGTCTGTGAACAACATAGCGCTACTTTTATCGGATTTTCTTATAGATAAAAAGCTGGACTTGTTGTTCTTAACTGAAACCTGGCACAAAGAAAATGATGGGCTCCTGTTTAACCAGATCACTCCAGCGGGCTTTGGAGTATTAAATCTCCCGAGGCTATCTGGCAGAGGTGGAGGTATTATTGTGGTTTACAACCTGAAGTTGCACACAAGCTCTGTGACTGTTCCCCAGTTTTCTTCTTTTGAATGTCTGGTTTTGAGTATTTCCGCTCCTGTGTCCACCATCATCGCTACAGTCTATAAACCACCTAAGTCTAAGACACATGCAGCTTTTTTGACAGAGTTTGCAGACTTCTTGTCCATGCTGACTGTGAAGTTTGACAGAATTCTAATCGTGGGAGACTTCAACATTCATGTTGACCGGAGTGACTCAGTAGCGGCTAAGGAATTTTTGTCGTTAATTGACTATTTTAGTTTCACAGTGTTTGTAACTGACCCAACCCATAATAAGGGTCATACGCGGGATCTTGTGATCTCTAACGGCTCATTTGTATCATCCGAACAGTAACCTTCCGGAACTGGAAGTCTATCGACCAGATAGCTTTCTCCAATTCTGTGGTTTCCAAGGAGAAAGTTATGCAGCTAATTTCCACTCTTGCTCCTAATCTTGACACTTTTGCTCCTCTAAGATCACGTAAGGTCACATTCGCTCGCTCTGCTCCCTGGTATAATGACAATCTGCGCTCTAGAAAGGCTGCTTGTCGGAGAAATGGACCGCAAATAGCGCCTTACTTTTCAGAGTCTCTATTATTAAGAGTGGAAGGATCTTATGGGGGGTTATCGTGCTCTTATGGAGACTGAAATATCCTCTTATTTCTCGCAGATTATTGTCAATAATCAAAATAATCCCAGACACTTGTTCCAAACCATAAACAGATTGCTTCAAGTTAATCCTGTTACCACTTTGCCTGTTTCTCAGCAGCTCTGTGATTCTTTTCTACAGTGTTTTTAATTCGAAGATTGTCAGTGTTCGCAAAGAAATTTCTGTTAACCCTGACTGTGCCACAGGACTCCATTGTTCATCTGGGTTCACTGGTGTTTCTTTTACTCATTTCTTACTGCTTGATTCTGAGGCTCTCACAAGGGAGGTATCTAGCATGAAATCAACTACTTGCTCGTTGGATCCAATTCCAACGAATTTATTTAAATCATGCTTCCCTGTGTGGTGCCCTATTATTCTTGGCATTATAAATGAATCATTGGAAACTGGGGTCATTCCAGCAGTACTAAAGACTGCTGCTGTTATGCCTGTACCAAAGAAAGTTAATGTTTCTGTGGATGATTTTAACAATTTCCGTCCCATCTCTAAACTTCCCTGTTTGGCAAAAATACTTGAGCGTGTTGTTGCCTCTCAACTCTGTAATCATCGTACAACCAATAACCTTTTTGAACCCCTCCAGTTAGGTTTTCGTAAATTACACAGCACTGAAACGGCGTTGGTCAAAGTTACCAATGACTTGTTGATGGCCTCTGATTCTGGAGCTTCCTCACTTCTCATTCTTCTTGATCTTCGAGCTGCTTTCGATACTGTGGATTATGGTCTATTACTTACCCGTCTCAAAAGTGTCTTTGGTGTATCCGGGACAGTTTTAAACTGGTTTAAATCCTTTTTTACTGACCGTTCCCATTTTATTTATATGTGTGGCTTTAGGTCTGACACTTGCTCAGTGCTCACTGGTGTTCCTCAAGGATCAGTTCTAGGTCCTCTACTCTTCAATATTTATCTATCTCCACTTGGGCATCTGCTGCGATCGCTTGGTCTCCACTATCACTTTTATGCTGACGATACCCAAATCTACATCCATTCTAAATCTGGTGAAGACATTGATGCTTGTTATCTTTCTGGCTGTATCTCTGAGATAAAAGCATGGTTGAACAATAACTTTCTTTGCCTGAACAGCTGGAAAACTGAGGTTATGCTTATAGGTTCCCGTCATCAAATTCGCAAAGCGGCTGCACTGTCCCTGTCTGTTGATGGCTCTGTTTTAGAGACCCAAAGTACGATGAATACTTGGTGTAATTTTTGACACCAGCCTCACTTTTGATTTTTTTGTTCATAGCACTGTTAAGGATACCTTTTTCCATCTCAGAAATATAGCCAGACTACGCCCAATGCTAAACTTATCTGTCGCTGAAAAGTTGATTAATTCATTTGTGTTCTCACGGCTGGATTATTGTAATGCTGTTTTAGCTGGAGTTTCTAAAACCACTATTAACAAATTGCAATATGTTCAGAACGCTGACGCCCGGATCCTGACGGGAACCAGGAAATTTGACCATATTACTCCAGTTTTGAAGTCCTTACACTGGCTCCCGGTCAGGTTCCGTGTTGATTTTAAGATCATGAAGCTGACATACAAGGTTTTACACGGCTTAGCTCCGCAATACTTATCTGGCTTATTAACCACTTATACTCCAAATCGCAGACTGCGTTCCTTACAGTGTAATTTATTATCTGTTCCACAAACACATCTAAAATCTATGGGTGACAAAGCTTTTTCTGTTTATGCTCCTAGACTTTGGAACTCTCTCCGTCCTGAACTAAGGGAAGCACAGACTCTTGGCAATTTTAAAGCTCATCTCAAGACATATTTTTTTAAACTTGCATTTGACTGCTGCTGTCTCTTCATGATCGCTTTACAGCTATTTTTATTATTAATGTTGCTGCTTCTGTTTTTATTAACTTTTATTTGTTGTCTTTTCCGGTGGATTGTGATTTTATGTACAGCGCTTTGAGAAGCTGCTTTTAAAGGCGCTCTATAAAATAAAGTGTATTATTCTTATTCTTATTATTATTATTATTATTATAATGTGGGAAATTCCCGCAACCATTAATTTACTTTTTTAGCACGTAGATTGTATTAGTAAATTAAACCACACAGATTATAAAATCAAGTCAGTCTTTGTAAAATCATCTGCGAGACGCAATTTCACAAACAGCGTGAGTGTTCAGGGGTTCTGCTGCATTTTCTGTCTCTGTCTTTCAAAATGGGTTTTGCACAAGCGTCTAGCGCTCTGCAGACGGCCTATACTGTCTACACTCTCGTTCTTAAGAGTTGGTACATGACAGAATATTCACTATTGGGCCAGCAGTGCATCGCGACTAAAGTTTATCATTTGCATGTCTTTTTAAGTCTTACCAGTTCTTATTCAGTACTCTTGCAACGAAATTTATAAAGCAAACATAAGTTGACAACAGAATGAAATTAAGCCACAACACAACAGAAAATGAGCCACAACACAACAGAAAATGTACAACACAATGGAAATAAGCCACAACACCAACAAAATAAAGCAGCAACACAACAGAAATGCCCGCGATCACATAGAGGGCTCTCGGAGCACGATACTGTTACCTTGTCATAGTTATCCTCTATAGAGTCAGCAATCTTAATATATCAATACCACTATTAGTTTTAACAGTATGTAACCATTGTATATTGACATAAAATATTAGCTACTTCAAAATCACCTACATGAATTATAGCTGCGTATACTGTATATACTCGAGAATGCTTTGACGCGCTACCACAGCACATGATCCCTAAAGGGATCGACTGGCAATTCCACCAAGCGGATAAAATCTATAATTTATTATAATATAATTTGATAAATCAAAATAAAAAAAATTTGGTTAATTGCAGAATTACAGGAAGGTATTGGCACAATTTCATCTGTAGTAAGTCAGTCTGGTCACTAGGGACCTACCACAAGCTTTAGGACTGTAACTTTCAATCACAAAAAGCACATTAAATGATAATGATCCATAAGTACTCTGTGTGATTCATGTATTCATTAATTCAAGTTGTTTTTCTCTGTGTATCAAAAATTCAGAGCCTCCCTTCTACACTGATATATAGTTAACTGTAGTTGGAGGACGTTGGCTGTTTGTCTGGGAGATGTGTCTTCAGTCTAGGTTTAGACTGATTGTTTCTGGAGAAACCATAGCATGAAAAAATTTCAGAGACCGTTCCTCCATACAGAATCTCTCCAGATCCTTCGGATTCACAAGTTCATGTTTTAATTCTCTTCAGTTCAGCCCACTCATTTTTTTATAGGGTTCAGTTTGTAGTCAGGTTTTGATTTTTTGATCTGTTGGTATTTGCTAGAATCAATAATACCATGTATCTGAACAAGATGTTCAGGACCTCCAGCCAAAAAAAAAAAAAAAAAATAGGCCCACAACATATCAAGCAGCATGGGGTACTTTTTATCCCTGTGTATCCCTTGGAGAGTCTTTGGCCTCAAACATTCCTCCTCGCCGTGCATTAAGACAATATAGACACACGTCCTCTTCCTGGAAGATTCGTAACATCTTTAGTTGATTGGAACTTCTAAATTATTGCCCTGATGGTCAAAATGGGGATTTTCAATTCTTTAGCTATTTTCTTACAGCCACTTTCCATTTTGTGATGCTCAACAATCTTTTGATGCACATCAGAACTATATTCTTTGGTTTTACTCATTGTGATAGATGATTAAGGGCCTTTGTGTATATTTAAACTCATGTGGAACAAGAATTCATTCTTGAAAATTCAAGGCAATTCCATGTTCCTAGTCATCTTGGTGTGCTAAAAAAAGGTAAATATTAATGGAAATATACTTCAGAAATATTTAATTCTTAAAAAAAATCTAGGGGTGGCAATAATTGTGAGATGGTCCTCCCTGCAGAACACGAAATCCAGGGGGAGGAGTTGGATCCAGATCCGCTTGTCAATGTGAAAGATGTTTTTGCCGTCCTTACGGGATTCGGAAAAAGTTTAATCTATCAACTTTAATCTATCGCTCAACATACGTCACTTACTCCGTTGCTCTGATTGGTTCTAGGTCTATCCAATTGAGTGCAGAGGCCTTTTATTTCCTGGTTCGGTTGACACACGCCCCATAATCACAGCCCAATTGAGCAGTATCAGACTCACATTCTGACTAGAATCTGAGTATGACGACTTCAGGCTACCCATCTCCACCCACTGATCCCTAAACCCACCCCTAATCCTACCCATCGCCACCCCTTAGATCTGGATCCAACTCTGCCCCCTGGATCTCATGTACTGCAATGAGGTGCTACTGATAATTGTGGCCAATGTGCTTTGGAGAAAAACATTTATTTCATAATGTGATTTCACCCCACTTTCAATTATTTTACTTCAATGAAAGGTTCGATTTTTGCAATTTTTTTGAATGAAAGATCAAAAGGATGAACAATGCAAATAACTTTTTTACAGACATTTTTTATCATATTTACCAGGGATGCCATTAATTCTGACCACAACTGTATTTATATATATTTATATATATTTTACACGACATTCCTCTGGGTTTGCTGACGTCAGCATATCCCATTATTTACATAAACCCCATTTTAGGGCCAAAAGGCCATTTTATATTGCTGTTTTGGAGATGAGTTGTCGCAAAGCCGTCGAAACGCTGCTGTTATTTGCATCCGGATTGCAGGTCCACTTTTTTCAGCCTTCCTAGGGACGAGGGAGTTCGGGATCAATGGTTAATTTATTTTTAACACGGTCCCTCATAATTATGACCCAAATCTCGCTCTCTGTGCTGCACACGGAGGAAAGCTTTCACAATCTTTGCGAGCTCAATGTAGGATTCGCACATCGCCTTGTCCTGAAAGATGGAGCAGTTCCAACTTTAAAAACAGAAGCTTTTCTTTACGAGCCACAACCTGTAAGTATGATTTATTTTTCGTCTATGTGTTTTCCTGTAATAGTTCATATTGTTAATTGTACATTGTAGCAAGGAAATAAACAAATGACAACGCTGTTTGGCTCTGCTGGTTTGTTAAATGCTCATTCATACTTAACGTTATCTGACAAACACCTAACGTTACAAACTTCTTTTTAATCTCAACAGCGAACTTGTAATTAGTGTAAATTATTTTTTTTATTTAGAGCTTTCATGTTTATCTACATGCTTGTTTATCTACAGGCATGCTAAACATGGTTCTGTGTTTGATTTGGCAGCCGATTTTTATTGTTGGTTTTGGGTTAGTTCTGTCGACCATATATTTGTCTAACAATCGTTCTGTAAGGGGTGTACAGTTAAAGACCCAGAACCAGATATGAAGAATGAAGACCCAGAGTCAGAATTATAAAAAAATTAAAGAAAATATTTACTGAAGATAGTTTGCAGTTTCATCAGCAGAAGTCAGCTTCAATACTCGCACAGGAGTTCGTAGGCCGCCCCGCTTACAGTTACAAAGATCACAGCAGTTATACCATTTCCAAGGTCTAAGCTACGTCATTGCTTACAGGATGAATGATTCTCATTGGCTATGAAATAGATAAACACAGTAATTTTCCACACATATACAGATAGACTGAAGCATATCTCCATCGATTATGCAGCTGAAGTTAGGCACGTCATGACCTTCCAGGTCGCAGATTTGGGTTGCTGGGCGCCAGCATGTCCAGAACAACAACTCAGTCAATCTCCAATAATGCCAGTGGTTCCTTAACCTGTAACCAAGAAGACTAACACACACACCGACACACAGCTTTTCCAAAGTTGGATTTGGCCAGGCTCTCACTATAAACAGGAGAGTCCTCTCAAAACATCAAGATAATGCGTTCTTTCTCTCAAAGATAGCTAAACTTTAGTCTAACTGGAAAGAAAGGCTTTAACAAAGAAATGGTCCCTTAAACTATTGGCTTCAATGACCCCTATATGTTTAAACGCATTGAAGACCTTTCTCAAACACAAAACAAGTCCCTATTTCATTTCTGGAAGCTGGGTTAAATAAGCAAGCACTGCATTCAGATATCAAATACAGACATTAAAGAATACATGAAAAGAACATTTCAGTAATCACAATGGTAACTTATATAAATAAAGTAAAATCTCCAGAGAAGTCATTCAACTCATTTGATATTTAGAAGGAAAAATATTGATTAATACCTTAATTATAATCAATCATTACATATACATTGAAGCAGCAGTGGATTCCAATCCACCCCCTTCAGTTCTAAAAATACAAAAGCAGCAGTGGCATACAGTCAGAAACGATCACTATAGATCTGAAGTCTTTACTCAAAAAAATCCCTTTGAGGACTTTTGAGCTAACCAATCTGAGCCCATTGCGTAGTTTTGAGGGACTAGCTTCATAGAACCAGGAAACCATCAGACCGTTTTTACAAGGAGGTGAAGAGCCGTGTAGAATAAAGGTAAAATATGTGAAAAATAATGCAATTTTTAAAAAAACGAAGCATGAACATGTTACAGTGCACTCCACAAACACAATCAAGCCTTTGAAAAAATGAGTTTTACCACCCCTTTAAACGAAGCGTCAAAGCGAAGGTTCTTCTCTCTTCCATTTTGTCCTGTTGTTGACAGACTCAAAGTGCTTGGAGTGTCAGCAACTGAACACGTAATTGTTTACTGTATTGAGTGTAGACCGCATCAGTGATTATAATGGGTCCTATTTGATGTGATATTTGCCTACAACGCAAGTGTCAGCTGTTAAGTGACAATGCCAGTGGGTGAGGCCTATTGGGTGATGTACAACTATGTAAATTTGCCTGTGATGTTAGATTCTGCAATGTCAAAATGAGCTGTTTTTGGAGATTGATTAAATAAATTGTTTATAATGTGGAGGACATTTTTAAGCTATGAACCTTGTAGGATGTTTTAATGGTACAAAGTCCTCTGTCAAAAGATCATGGAAAATTAGATTTCTCATGTCATGATCCCTTTAAAACCCAATTCACAAGGCCCCGACAGACACCGACCAATGGCGTCAGTCACCAGATTACAATACATCACTTCAGAGATTTCAAGTTCCAACAAATGCAGATTCAACATGTTAAATCTGCAAAAAACAAGAGACGACCAAAAACAAAAGGAGTAACACACTGAACCGACAAAACCCGACAAAGTATTTATTGCCGTCTGTTGGTGCATTGTGAATCGGGCTTAAGAATAGAAACACAAGTAACACAGTGTTAAATTCTGGCCATCAGGCAGGTTGTTAAGTAAATAACTTCTTAAAAGCCTGGAGCAGGAGCAATCCTAAGCGATTGCAGTTCTATGCCTTTGGATGTTTTCAAGACAACACATCAACACATTCTACTTGTCTAAATGAATCGTTGAATAAACCGCAACAGCACTTCATTTTTTAAATCATGCAGTGACACATGACTGCATTTACACTTCCTGATCTCCATCTATGAAAATTAATGAGTTGTTTCCAGCAAAACTTTCAAAGGTCATTAAAATGGTATTGAGGAGTACAAGTCCATGAGGACATATGAGTCATATCAATTAACTAACACTAACCATTGCAGCCAATTAAATGGGTTTAGGGATGTGTGTGTGTCTCATATACACAACTCAGGTAAAGTGTGTGTGTGTCTGTGTGTGTGTGTGTTCGATCTATCATCTTCACAAAACTTGCATGGCCCCCAGAATTTTCTGTTGTATGTATATAAAAACAGTCGGATTCAGAATGATGATCAAAACATAGATCAAGTCCACGAACAGCCCCAAAGCTTGCACAGTTGTATACCTATGTGTTGGTTCGACATGTCATTTGGTAACATAAGGCAGTTTTTATTTATATGCTGTTGATTTGATGATCCCGCTAGCTTACCCTGCTGATAAATCTAGCATTGCTGGTCACCAGCATAAGGGATGATTTGCATGCTGGGACTAGCATGGGATGCTGGTTGCTGGGCATGGGAAGCAGGAGTATTGGTGGACCAGCTAGACCAGCACTATACTAGCTCTATCCATCATAAACCAGCCTGGAGCAACCTGGAATCCATGCTGGTTTATGCTGGATTTTTCAGCAGGGTAATCCTATCTACTCCTTTTGTTTCATGCAGATCTTCTTCTTTGTTTGTTTTTGGATCTGGAGATGCTGTTGTATTTCAGAAGATGATGCTGTACTGTTGCATAAAATGCCTAACAGCACCCACTACCATATAACAACGAAAATTGACTGCTGGAAAAACGTGTCAATGGCAGGTAAGCATTGAGTCACAAAGAGCGGAAAAAAATGTATCAATAGCGGGGAAAAAGTTAATTAATTAAAATATAATAAAATCAAATTTATTAAAGGCTATATGTGGAATTTGGAAACCCTTGTTCTCAGTGACACCAGTGGCTGTTAAGTGAACTGCAGACATCAACTTATTGCTTGTGCTCGCACTCGTGCACACATAATGTAAAAGAGACTGAACGTGATTCGATCCCTCGATGATGTAATCACAACAGTTTTGTTTTTTTCATTTGCTTTGCTTAGAAGTACAAGCTGTTCACATTGGCAATGAAAAAAAAAGCTATGGACTTTAAAAAAATACTATTTTGAATTAATAAAATATTAAAGGGACACTATGTAGATTTTCAACCTTCATAATATATTTCCAAGACCCTTGAGATGGTACATCGACTTACAATAGGTTGAATGACACGTCTGCCGTAGCCTGACGTGGTCTGTATCGCTTTTACTGGCACTATGTAACTTCGGGTTTTGGGTAGGAACCCGAGAACAAAAAGAACAAAAAATTCGACTGGTTTACGGCATACGTCACTTCCCCCACTTCCTCAGATTCTGACGTGAGAGCCCAATTAGTGTTTGATACCCGTCTTATGTTGTTGTCATGGCCGAAGCAACAACTAAAAGGAAGAAGGTTTTGTCAGAGGAGACTAAAAGAAGAAAAAGGGAGAGTGACAAATTAAAAGGCTGGACGAGGATCAACGAGGGAGAGCAAGACAGTTTGCTCTCTCTCTCTCTCTCTCACTTATCCTCGTTTTTTCAGTAGCATGCACCCTGTCACAAGCGCATCAGTGAGTCATCTATAAAGTGTTTATAAATAAATCAGGGAGTCAGGGAGCTGACTACCGCGAAAAATGTAAAAGGCTGAATAACATGGCTGGCCATGTTACGGAATCTATCTGGTCCTCCATTTATCTTCATGAATCAAGTAATGCTAGTAGAGTAGCGAATTATCAATCTGGTAGCTAGTAACTTTAAACACTAACATGATAGTTTACGATGGTTATAATAAATAAGCTTTTAGGTTAACTATCCTAATGTCTGCAGGGTGATAGTCATGTTTGTTTATTTATTTTTCTGGTGAAAGTGTCTTGCCTCAGGCTATAATGCAAATCGATTTTCAAAATTGCAATAATCATGTCTAACAACATCATAACGGACATTGTTACGAAGTAATGCAACGTACATGTAACTTTATTGATGTCATCTGGCATTTTGTAATGTTTACATTACACTCAAAATACACAAATGAAATGATACAGTAGGCCTCGGCTATTTACTTGTAATTTAGCTGCAATCATGTAAAACCGTTATAAGCCATCAGAAACGCTCTGCGTGAGTGGTAGGCTATTTACGACAGTAACGTTAAATACAAGTACTCTACAGCGACTCATGGGGGCGCTGTTTGACAAAAACGGAATTCCTGCATAGTGTGCCTTTAAATTTCAAAATATAATAAATTAAAATTCTTTTATGGAAAATCTAATAGAAAGACTGGAAAATTTGGAGGACTGAAAACGATACTATTGTACTAACGTAACCTAGGTTCTCTCTAGAAGAGGGAACGAGTATTGTGTAAGCTAGCTTACGCTACGGGTAAAGTCATCTTTGCTCGAGATATTGAAGCCAAAAAATTATCCTTAATCTTTTATTTATTGTCAACGCAGTGCAGCAGCTAGCAGACCTAGAGCAGGCCATATCGCGACCCTGCGGCAACTGCTGCAACCTACCACTGAGCCTCGCGTGTGACGTCACGTCCAATGAGGGCGCTTCGCGCCCATACGCATCATAGCCCGCCAAAATGGGGGTGGCTTAGCGTATTAAAGCCAGGCTCGTAGGTTGTCTCACTGGTTTCATCAGCTGAAGCGATAAGACGCTTGTGGCGCCTGCACGGTCAGGCTACGCAATACTAGTTCCCTCTTCTAGAGAGAACCAAGGTTACGTTAGTAACCGAGTATCGTTCTCTTACGAGAGGTTCTCTCGTATTGCGTAAGCTAGCTTACGCTACGGGAACCCATTGTCAACGCCGTGCGCGCCCAGCCTCCACTTCATGAGTCCCAGGGATTCCCGGTGAACATAGATGAGTGGGAAACAGGTGGCCAGCAATGCGGGCCAGCACATGTTATAAGCACATATAGGGTATACAGAGCGGCGTCGCCGGTCCATAACTGTTCAACCTATAGTGCAGCTCAACCAGGAGAGCTAACGTCGCGTGAGGGAAGTCTGCGCATGATAATCTGGGCAGGACAACACACTGCTCACACACTGACAGAAGTCTAGTCTGCAAGGTGGGAACTTCCAGATTATAAAACCTAACAAATGTGGACGGAGAAGCCCAGCCTGCCGCCTCACTAATGTCATGAATGGAAATTCCGCTGGACCAAGCCCACGACGAGGCCACGCCTCTGGTGGAATGCGCCATAATGCCCAAAAGGCATTGCAGACCTTTAGACATATAAGCAGATGTGATAGCTTCCACTATCCATCTGGACAGGCTCTGTTTCACGGCGGCGAGACCCTTGGTGCGCCCACCAAACGAGACAAAGAGCTGTTCCGAACGCCTGAAAGAGGCAGAGCGCGTAATGTAAATCCTGAGCGCTCTGACGGGGCAAAGGAGATTCACATCACCCTCACTGTCGGATGCAGGCAGAGCCGAGAGAGAAATGAATGGGGTGCCCAATATTTTAGGGACATAACCATGTCTTGGCTTGAGGATGAATTTAGAGTCATTTGGCCCGAACTCAAGACACGCAGCACTAACAGATATCGCGTGTAAATCCCCCACACGTTTAACTGGTGACAGAACTGTCAGAAAAACGGTTTTGAGCGAGAGGTACTTTAGGTCCACGGAGTCTAGCGGTTCAAAGGGGAAAGCTTTCAGGGCCTCTAGGACCAGTGAAAGATCCCGGATGGGAACCGCGGGGGGTCGCGTGGGGTTCATCCGTCTAGCTCCTCTAAGGAGGCGAATGACGAGCTTGTTCCTTCCTATTGACTGGCCGCGCGTCAACTCAGCGAACGCTGCAACGGCCGCCACATAGACTTTAAGCATGGATGGGGACCTGCCCTTATCCAACAGCTCCTGAAGGAAGCTAAGCAACCCCGGGACCCCACACATTCGTGGGTCTAGATCTCTATCGGCGCACCATTTGGAGAACACCGACCATTTAGACTCGTAAAGCCGCCTCGTAGAGGGGGCTCTGGATTGCGTGATCGTGTTCATCACTCCCTCTGGCAGTACAACGGGTATCCGTTGATCAACCATGCATGTAGAGACCAGCGCTCTGGATGGGGATGCCAGATTGAGCCACATGCTTGAGAGAGGAGGTCTCTCCTCACCGGAATCGGCCAAGGGGCTGTGTGGGACAGCCGCATCAGCTCTGGGAACCAAGTTTGATTCTCCCAGCGCAGGGCTATACCGAGTGGCGCGTTTCCCTGATTCTCTTGATTACCTGTGGTAACAGAGAGACCGGAGGGAAAGCATAGAGTGGGAGGCTGGGCCAGATTTGGGCCAGCGCATCCTCGTTCTTTGAAAAGAACATCGGGCAACAAGCGTTGTCTTTTGACGCAAAGAGGTCGACTTTCGCTTTGCCGAAAAGGCGCCATAGTAACTGGACTGTTTGGGGGTGCAAGGACTATTCCCCCGCGGGGATGTGGTTCCTGGACAGCGTGTCTGGACCGTTGTTCAGATGGCCTGGCATGTGCGCAGCTCTCAGCGAGCACAGACGGCCCTGAGACCACATAAGAAGGCGATCCGTCAGATGGCAGAGGTTTCTGGATCTGACGCCGCCCTGACGGTTTATGTAGGACACCACCAGTACATGGTGGTCCTGTATGAACGGGAGGAAGCGTTTGAGTGCGTTCTCAACTGCTATCATTTCCAGACAGTTTATGTGGAAGTGTTTCTCTTGGTCCGACCACAGGCCAAAGCCCGATCTGCCCTCGAAGACGGCGCCCCAACCCAGGTTGGAGGCGTCCGTCGAGATGACCAATCGGTGTGAAACAGCCCCCATCGTCACTCCCCGCTTGTACTAGTCGGCCGCTAACCAGGGCTGCAGTCACTCTGATTCGCCTGTAGCCTGAAACCCCAGCACGGTGAGGCACTTGGGAGTTTAGCCAGCATTGTAGCGGACGCAAGCGCAGCAGGCGCAGCTGAAGCACAGCCGCAGCTGGTGGCATACAGCCTAGCATCCTCTGGAATGTATTCAGAGGTATAATGCTGCCTTTCTGGAAAGACGCGGCTAGCTGTCGATAAGCGGTGCGGGCGCTGTGTCGATAAGCGGGGCGTCATAGCCACCGAGTCCAGTTCTATTCCTAGGAGGAAACTGACTGACTGGGCAGTAATGAGCTCTTGGTCCAGTTGACCGTGAGACCCAAGCTTTCCAGATGGCTGAGAAGCGCAGCTCTGTGAGATATAAGTTCCATCTCTGACTGGGCTAAAATCAGCCAATCGTCCAAATAGTTCAGAATTCGCAGCCCTTTCACTCTCAAGGGAGCGAGAGCCGTATCCATGCATTTCGTAAATGTACGGGGTGCTAAGGATAGCCCGCACGGGAGGACGATGTATTGATATGCCCGACCGTCGAAGGCGAATCTCAAGAATGGCCTGTGACGCGGGGCTATCAGAATCTGAAGGTATGCATCTTTCAGATCGAGAGAAACGAACCAGTCTCCTGGGCGAATGTGCGCGAGGATTTGTCTGGTCGTAATCATTTTGAAGGGCCATCTCATGAGAGCTTTGCTCAAATGTCTCAGATCTAAGATAGGTCTTAGAGCTCCATCCTTCTTGGGTAAGAGAAAATAACGGCTGTAGAAGCCTGACTCGCTCTGAGAAGGAGGTACTGGTTCTATGGCCCATTTGCACAGCAGTTTGGCTATTTCTGCGCGGAGTAGATGTGCTACATCCGCTTTCACTTTCGGCTCGGTCTGAGCTCGAAAGTGAGGGGGACGGCGAGCGAACTGAAGCGAATAGCCCTGACTTATCGTGCTTAGCACCCAATCTGTCACACCTGGAATAGCCTTCCATGCTTCTACATGTATAGCTGGGGGCAGAATGGACTCCGGGTTCCGTTGGCCGCGTAGCGCGGGTTCGGGAAACTGTACCGGAGGCGTGAGCGGGGTGCACGCGCTGTCTGATCTCAGTAACGGCGGCTCGCCGACAGCTGTAACTGCCTGAGACACTTGATATGACCCGATTACTGGGAATGGGGAACATTTCGCGGCGATATTTATTGCGAGCGGAGCCTGGGGCGAAGTGTTTGTCTGTAAGCGTGAGTGCTCGTGGGCGGTCACGTGACTTACGTTCATAACATGGCCGCTGTGAGGCTGTTGCCGTGTAACAGAGCATGCAGCGAGTAGGCGTGAGCACAGATTTGTGGGCACATTGTCTACATCTAGCACTCGAGCGGCGTTTGCCAGCTTTATGAGAGTGGGCTCTGTGAGCATGTGAGATACATGGGGCATAGTGTATACATGTAGGGGTGAGCACTGACTTGTGGGCACGTTTTCTACACATAAAACACACTCGGTGTGATCCGGATAACCAGAATTTATACTCTTTTTGAGATTTCTCTGGGTCGCCATAAAAAAGGCGTTTCCCAGCCAACATTTCTATGTGGGGCCCATATGGGTTTGAAATGGGCTGAAAAATGGGCCCCATGTAGGATTGTCCGCGGGTTACATAATGGCCCCATGTTAATTGCCCAGATGAATTTCATTTATGATTGGACTTGGTACTAGGTGGGACCCAAGTGGGCAACATGCACAAGACCCATCTCGGTCCCAACTTTAACCCAGGTGACATTTGTATGTGGGGCCCATGTGGGTTTAAATTGGGCTGAAAAATGGGCTCTTTATGGGATTGTCCGTGGGTTACATAATGGCCCCATGTTAATTGCCCAGATGAATTTCATATAGGATTGCACTTGGTACTAGGCGGGACCCAAGTGGGCAACATGCACAAGACCCATCTCGGTCCCAGCTTTAACCCAGTTGACATTTGTATGTGGGGCCCATGTAGGTTTGAAATGGGCTGAAAAATGGGCTCTGTATGGGATTGTCCGCGGGTTATATAATGGCCCCGTGTTGATTGCCCAGGTGGATTTCATGTAGGATTGCACTTGGTACTAGGCGGGACCCAAGTGGGCAACATGCACAAGACCCATCTTGGTCCCAGCTTTAACCCAGCTGCTAATATTTGTATGTGGGGCCCATGTGGGTTTGAAATGGGCTGAAAAATGGGCTCTGTATGGGATTGTCCACGGGTACCATAATGGCCCCATGCCAACTGCCCACATGGATTTCATATAGGATGACACTTATAAACAGGTGGGCCCCAACTGGGCTACATGCACAAGACCCATCTTGGTCCCAGCTTTAGTTTTTTTGTGGGTACTACAAGGTTACTACATGGGCTGAAATATGGGCTGTAAGTGGGTTTGTGCACGGGTTCCATGTTGGCCCCAGCAACTTACTCATTTAGGTTATATGCAGGATTTCACAGGGCTTTAGGTGGGGCCCAACTAGGAATCATATGCATGTGGCCCAACTAGGGATCATCTGGGTTCCATCTAAATGAGTAGCAACACCACACAAACAAGTTTTAAAGCATTAGAGCACACAATTAGATTTAAATCATTTCAAATTTCAATTTTATTGAAATTACCCATCATATTATGCTATATTCTGAAATTCCAGAGACAATATTTAAAGAAGCAGATTTATGTCAGATTAAAGAGTATCTCTTTAAAGTTATATACCTAATTGTTAAAATACATATTTTGAACCTGTATTTGACCCAGTCTTTACTGAAATCTTTGAACAGAAAATAAAAGGGGACAGTTAGAAGAAGCAGAAACTATACATTTATCAGTACAGCTTACACTGCAGACAGTCATTTGTGTTTCTTGCCAGTTGATCTGTGCAGTCTTCTTAAGAGCCTCTGCAAAACAAGAGGGTTTTTAGAGATTATGATTTTAGAGAAATCATGTTACTTACACGTCACAATACCTTATGAAAGAATAACAACTTTTACTCAGGATAAAAAACAAAAACAGCAAAAAACTTCAATTGGAATGGTTATGGTATTGGAATGTCACTGGAAGGGCATTTGGGAAATCAATAGAGAATTACTGTTTATTTATTCAGATTATTCTGATTTCATTTTGTATTAACAAAACCAGTTTATAAAGTATGAATATGCGTGTTTGAAAGCATCAATTCATTCAATGATCCAAGTTAACCATTAAAAAATGTATAAACAAAAATAATAATAATACATTATTTGTATCAAGACTTTTGTCATTTTAATATTAAGTACTAGTTTCTCACAATCAGTTTCTCAGTCCATGATAGAATGAATGGGGAGACAAAATGATGCATAATAAAGTATTTTAATTATTTTGATTGCTAAAGATTTATGATTGCTTTTAAATGTAAAAATATAAAAATTTTATTCTTTGTGTCTTTGGAAAATAATTAAGGTGATCACATGTGTGGATGATAATTAAATTTCCAGGACCTGAAATAGGTAAATTTAAGTCTGCTTTTTAAACAACGGAGGATGGTTAGTTTGTGACAACGGCAGGAAATGATTTCATTCTGATCAAAACAAAAAATGTCCATATAAAGTGGCTACTGACAGCACCAACGCAGATATAAATGTTCACTGTGATCTTACTTGACAAAGGTTTAAGACAAATTGTTGTCATTTAGAAAAATATTGCGTGGGTATTTGAATCAAGATCAAAATCTTTCAACAATTGCAGCTCTAATTTCTGATAATATATGTGGCTCTGTATATTTCTGATATGTAGAGATAGAGAAACTTTAAAATTAAAATTAGCCCATGATTAATTCACCCTCAAGCCATCCTAAGTGTATATGACTTTCTTCTTTCACATGAATACAATCAGAGTTATATTAATAAACACCCTGACGCTTACAAGCTTTATAATGGCAGTGGATTGCAACCATCAGATTGAAGCTCAAAAAAGTGCATCCATCCATTATATAAGAACTCCACAGGCTCCGGGGGGTTAATAAAGGCCTTCTGAAGCAAAGCCATGAGTTTGTGTAAGAAAAATATTCATATTTAAAACTTTATAAAGTAAAATAACTAGCTTTCGGCCAAACGAACATACGGATTCCACTTCAGGGTAAAGCGCAACTTATGCGAGTAATGCGACGTACTGTTGATATTTATGCTACACCATGATGCACTACGCTACTTCTGACTTCACAAGTTGCGCTTTATAGGCAAGTAGACTGCGTATGGCCGTTTGGCCGGAAGCTAGTTATTTTACTTTATAAAGTTGTAAATCTGAATATTTTTCTTACACAAACTGATAAGTCCTTAAAAAGAAAGATTTAATTTGTACCATTCCTTTAAACAATTTTAAACAAAGCGTATTTAAATTTTACAAACATTTGCCATTATAAAACATTCAGACAACATGAACAAATGGTCCCCAATAGCTCCCTAGGTGCCGCAGAAAAAACAGCTGCCCACTGCTCCCGGTGTGTGTGTTCAATACTCACTGTTGTGTGTGTGTGTGTGTGTGTGTGTGTGCTCTTGAATGGGTGAAATGAAGAGCACAAATTCCGAGTATGGGGACCCCATAGTTGGCTACGTCACGTCATATCACACAATTGTAGCTTTAAAAAAGCGAATTGGTACACCAAAATCAAACAAACAATTACAATTAATAATTTTACCTGTAGCCACATTTATCCTGTTATGACACGTCTGAGGGTCTTTCCCTTGATGTTCTTCAGTGAACTAAATAAAGGACTGATGATGGTGACATGTTCTCCTTTCTTGTCACTTCATAGGAAGAAAGACAAAAGGATAAAAAGTTACTCAGATTTGTCACTGGTAGAGGAAATTACTTTTGATGATGAGAATAATACTTTTAACTAAATAATATATTAATCCCAATGTGAGGTTTAGAAGCAATGGTTAAAATTGACTAACATCTTACTGAAGTTGATAATAGTGGTGGATTTGTCTCTCTGTTGGGTGCCTGTTCTCGCCAAAAAATCTTCTTCCAGTGATTGATTATATATATATATATATATATATATATATATATATATATATATATACACTCAGAAACTGGTATCTATAAAAACATAAGAGATTTAGACCAATACTATTTCTTAACTCTTCTGTAGATTCCAGTGTTTCAGAGTGTAAATGACTGTTTTATCAGTCACTTTACTCATTCGGATGCTCCTTCCCTAGTAAAAAATTAAATAAATAACAAACCTAGGCAAAAATATATTTAAAACACATTTATTTTATACTTATTATACTTAAAATACATTAACATGTTTATTGACACATCACCTAAGACTTATAATGAATTTATAATTAAACTTTATTTGGAGCATTTCTTTAGTACACAATGCACTTTTTTTATATTAAGACAAATATTTTTTTTTAAATAGGCCTATCTGAAGTGTTTATGACTTTCTTCTTTCAGATGAATACAATCAGAGTTATATTAATAAACACCCTGACGCTTACCAGCTTTATAATGGCAGTGGATTGCAACCATCAGATTGAAGCTCAAAAAAGTGCATCCATCCATTATATAAGAACTCCACAGGCTCCGGGGGGTTAATAAAGGCCTTCTGAAGCAAAGCCATGAGTTTGTTTAAGAAAAATATTCATATTTAAAACTTTATAAAGTAAAATAACTAGCTTCCGGCCAAACAAACATACGGATTCCACTTAAGGGTAGAGCGCAACTTATGCGAGTAATGTGACGTACTGTTGATATTAACACTATTAATAAAGTGTACCTAAAGTATACTTGCAATAGTTTCACTTTAGTAATCAAATACACTTAATCTCAGCACTACTTCCAGATAACTAGAGTGCATTAAGTACAACATTTGTTGTTCTTATTGACTTTAAGTTTATAATTTAGAATACCAAAGTACAATTACAACGTATTTATATTAAGTACATAAATATGTAAATGTCTTTGTAGTAAACTTGACATAAAATAAATGTTTCAAATATATTTTAGTATTTTTTTCACTAGGGTTTTCTTGTGTTTGAATTTTAATCTAGCTGACAACATTGACATCAGAGGCTACAACATTACATATGTGCTAATACGCTAATCGCGATTAGCATCTTACTATAATCAAAGGTGTGCTTTGATGAAGCACACCTTTACTGTCAATGGTACACACACACACACACACACATATACGCAGGTTGTAGTATGTCCGTTATAAAACTCTCGTGTGTACACAGAACATTTCTAGGAAATGAACTCCATCAACACAAAATGTGTTTATCTGTATTATATATTCTACCTTGAACTATATTAACACTCTCATCCACTTATTTTAATACCTAATGTTTAAAATGTTTTAATGTTTAAAAAGATAAAAAATGTTTATCTTACCTGATATGCCAATATGTTTGCAGGACCTCACACATCCAGTCCGACCTTCCTCTGTGTTCACATCAGCTTCTGTTCTCCTCCGTTTACATTTCACAACGCAAATTAGTTCAACATAAGAATTTAACAGGCATAAGGATTAAGGAAAGACTGGGTAATCTTGCCGAGCAGTAGCACACACACGTCGTCATCAACTCAAACTGACGACGTATTTTCAAAAATGACCAGTAAAAAGGCGCGCACAGTTGTCATTGGCCAGTTACGTAGATGACAGTCAGATTAACCAATCAACCAATATCAATTGTTTCAGCGTGGTAATGGAAAAGTGTACTTTTCTTCTTTTCTTTCTATTTTTTTTTTTTAAAGAAATGTGTGTTTAGTTTTATATGTAAACTACATTATTTGATTAGTTGGTCAAATAGTGTTTTGATGACAGTGTGTGAATAAAAATGCAATCCTGCGCTTTAGGCACACACAAAATTGTAAATTCAAACAAAATCACAGAGAAAAAAAGTTTCTGCTGCACTTCTCTCTTGAAATTATACATTATTATTATTATTGTTAATAATATGATTATATTTTCACATAAATTTAGATTTTTGAAGTGGTGTTTTGATCAAAATATTGTACAATGCTAAAATAATAACAAAATAATAATTAGAAATAATAATAATTCAGAGGTTATCTATTTCTTGAAGACCTGACAAAAAACGTTGTCAACTGTTTAGCATTAAACGTTATATTAAACGTTACATAACGTTAAAAAAAAACTGACATTATTTCAACCATATTTTAACCTTGAGGGTCAGTCGTGCCAACTACGACTGATAAAAAAAATCTGTACTGTTGACCTCAAAAGAAAACTGAACACAAAACACAATATGCTAAATGAATGAAACTGCACTTTATTCTCTATTCCTGTATATGCTGCAAATATGATTTCTGACATTGGATTTTTCCTTCAAATCATGAATTTTCATTATTTCTTTCTTTACTTGTGCTATTTCATCATCTGAACTGATGTGCCCCTTTTAATAATCAAACCCAACCCTAACCCTAACCCTAACTCCAATATTCAAAATCTCTAGAATTACATTGTCACTAACCGACTGACCAGAAAACTCTGGAGTATCTCCATTGAATAAGGGCATATGGCTGTTGCGGGGTTTGATTTCTTCTACCCATCTCTAAGCCATTATAATTCCATTATTTTGATAATTAGCTTCTGTAACATGTTCTTCATATTGTACAGTGACCATTTTCTGGATATTTTGAACCATTTGTATAGATTTTAAAATAACTATATGGAGATAAGCATTTTGCAGTAACTGACAAAATCACACAACTAAAAGTTGACACTTTGAATATTTAATGTCAATGTTGGAGCTAATGTCTGCTGAACACCAACACTCCAGGACTGGATTTGAAGAGCCATGGCCTATACTGTACCCACATACACTATATTGCCAAAAGTATTGGGACACCCGTCCAAAACATTGAATTCTGGTGTTTCAATCACTTCCATGGCCACAGTTGTATAAAATCAAGCACCTAGGCATGCAGATGCTTCTACAAACATTTGTGAAAGAATAGGTTGCTTTCAGGAGCTCAGTGAATTCAAGCATGGTACCAGGTTTCCACCTGTGTAATTAAGTCCATTTGTGAAATTTCCTCACTACTTGTTTTAATGATTGTACAGATATGTTATTTACAAGTGTATAGTTCATGATGTAATTTACAGATGCACAATTTATATTTATTACATAATTCATTATTATATTCACAATTATACTTGTATGTATTTCCCCATTCCGGACCCATATAGAGATTACCTATGTGGTTACTACCTTGGGCCAATGTAGGCAGCCTATATGGGACTGATTGTGTTTATCCTTGTCTGACCCATATGGTTTATCAAAGTGGGCCCCATATGTTTTTCCCATTCATAACCCATATAGAGATTACCTATGTGGGTACTACCTTGGGCCCATGTAGACAGCCTATATGGGACTGATTGTGTTTGCCCATGTCTGACCCATATGGTTTGTTCAAGCGAGCCCCATATGTTTTTCCCATTCATAACCCATATAGAGATTACCTATGTGGGTCTTAGCTTGGGCCCATGTAGGCAGCCTATATAGGACTGATTGTGTTTGCCCATGTATGACCCATATGGTTTGTTCAAGCGGGCCCCATATGTTTTTCCCATTCATAACCCATATAGAGATTACCTATGTGGGTCCTAGCTTGGGCCCTTGTAGGCAGCCTATATAGGACTGATTGTGTTTGCCCATGTATGACCCACATGATTTGGCCAAGCGGGCCCCATATTTATTTCCCCATTCATAACCCTTACATTTACATTTAGTCATTTAGCAGATGCTTTTATCCAAAGCGACTTACATTTGAGGATTAAACCAAGCGAGTCATCATGGAGAGCCAAAAACAACGCAAGAAGTGCTCAGAATACAAAGTTCAAACATTGCTCAGAGTAGCATAAACCAGACAAGCGAAGAGATTGTCCTTATAGAGATTACCTATGTGGGAACAACCTTTGGCCCATGTAGGTAGCCTATATGGAACTGAATGTGTTTGCCCATGTATGACCCATATGGTTTGGCCAACCGGGACCCATATGTATTTCCCCATTCAGAACCCATAAATAGATTACCTATGTGGCTACCACCTTGGCCTCATGTAGACAGCCTATATAGGACTGATTGTGCTTGCCCATGTCTGATCCATACGGTTTATCAAAGTGGGCCCCATTTGTTATTCCCATTCATAACCCATATAGAGATTACATGTGTGGTTACTACCTTGGGCCCATGTAGGCAGCCTATTTGGGACTAATTGTGTTTGCCCATGTCTGACCCATATGGTTTATCAAAGTGGGCCCCATATGTTTTTTTCCAAATCATAACCTATATAGAGATTACCTATGTGGGTACCACCTTGGGCCCATGTAGGCAGCCTATTTGGGACTAATTGTGTTTGCCCATGTCTGACCCATATGGTTTATCAAAGTGGGTTCCATATGTTTTTCCAAGTCATAACCCATATAGAGATTATCTGTGGGTACTACCTTGGGCCCATGTATGGAGCCTATATGGGACTGATTGTGTTTGCCCATGTCTGACCCATATGGTTTATCAAAGTGGGCACCATATGTTTCCCCCATTCATAACCCATATATAGATTACCTATGTGGCTACCACCTTGGGCTCATGTAGGCAGCCTATAGGACTGAATGTGTTTGCCCATGTCTGACCCATACGGTTTATCAAAGTGGGCCCCATATATTATTCCCATTCATAACCCATATAGAGATTACATATGTGGGTTCTACCTTGGGCCCATGTAGGCAGCCTATATGGGACTGATAGTGTTTGCCCATGTCTGACCCATATGGTTTGGTCAAGCGGGCCACATATGTTTTCCCCATTCATAACCCATATAGAGATTACCTATCTGGTTACTAGCTTGGGCCCATGTAGGTAGCCTATATGGGACTGATTGTGTTTGCCAATGTCTAACCCATTTGATGAACCCAGATGGGCCCCACTTGTGTTGCCCATTTTGAGCCCATGCACTCATTTCCCATTAGTGACCCAACTAGGACCCATATAGGGAGCCCACCTGTTTTTGCCCATGTGGTACCTTCTTAGCTGACCCAAGTGGGCCCCAGATAAGATGCCCATTTTGGGACCATGCCCGCTTGATACCCATGTAGCCCAAGAATAAACCATGTGGGGCCCACATATTTACATTTACATTTACTTATTTAGCTGACGCTTTTACCCAAAGCGACTTACAATTGCTATTTATGTCAGAGGTCGCACGCCTCTGGAGCAACTAGGGGTTGAGTGTCTTGCTCAGGGACACATTGGTGTCTCACAGTGGATTCGAACCCGGGTCTCTCACACCAAAGGCATGTGTCTTATCCACTGCGCCATCACCACCCCCATCTCCACATATACATGTTGGCTGGGTTGTGTGCAGGAGAGCGGGCTGTGTTGCCGACTCGTTGGCTGCTATATGTATGTCTGCAGTAGCCTTCACCGAGGGGACTGACAGGACGAGATGCTTCGACGGTGGTCCGGCCGCTGCGAGACCAGCGCGTCTTTTCCTCACTAGCGTTGCTAGGAAGGCTTTCCCTGCTCGGGCTTCAGCACAACCCTAGGCCGGGGTCCCCGGGGGGAGGCGGCCTGCGACCGGAGGAGCGAGATCTAGGGCGGCCACCCCGTCGACTCTGCGGAGGCTAGGCTGGGCGCTGGCTAGCCTCCTCCACTCACGGAGGAGATCAGCCTGAAGGATTTGCAGCACGGCCATTGAATGCAGGGCGGAAGCAGCTTGTCCGGCGGCGGCGAAGGCGCGGCCGACAAGGGCTGAGGTAGTTCTGCAGGCTTTGGACGAGAGGGCCGACTTTGAGCGCCATCTCGCGGAGGGCGGGCAAAGGTGCGCTGCGACCGCCGCTTCCACTGTGGGGATAGAGGTGTATCTGTTCTCGGCGGCGCCGTCCACTCGGGAGAGCGTCGAGGAGACATTAGCGTGGAGCCTCGCGGAGAATGGTACGTTCCACGATTTTGACAGCTCAGCGTGCAGCTCTGGCAGAAAGGGTGCAGATCTGGAAACGGGCTGGGGGCGGCGGCTGTGCAGGAAACAGCCGTCGAGCCTGTTGGGTGCGGGCTCCTTCGGCGGTGACCAATTGAGCCCGAGTTGGTCGACGGCCTTAGAGAGGAGGCGCATTAACTCGGCGTCCACGCCTGCCCGAGTCCTGCTGGATTCCTGGACGGATGAGGAGGCGCAGTGATGTGAACTCGACCACTCCTCACTGTCCGACGCCAGGATGGAACAGCTGTCCAGTGAGTGGCCTCTTTCAGCCTCGTCCCCTGAGGCGGCGGTAGCGCGGGCCGAAGCCGGCGGCTGCGTGTCCGGGATGGGCGGAGAAGGAGAGAGTGAGGCTGGCAGAAGACGTTCTGGCAAGCACTTCACTGCGGCCACGGGCTCCGGCATCCTGTGAGCACGGCGCTTCTTCCTGCGCGGTCCAGAGGGTGGAGTGACAGCGTTCTGTGATAAGGCTTCGAGTCGAGCCCACAGGGTTGACAGCGGAAGCGCTTCACAGTGCTCGCAGCCGCCCGTATCCAGGGCGAGGGCTGCGTGATCCAGCCCAGGCAGAGAGCGCAAATCACATGGCGGTCTCCTGCGCTGAGCTGGGCTCTACACGAGCCGCAGGAAAGGCGAGGCATTTTAAAACAAATGCTCGCACTCTTTTTGTGAGAGAGAGAGTGAGTGTCGCAGCGGCGAACACACACAGATAGCAGTATAAAGGATACACGCAGGATGGCGTAGCAGGCAAGGATTGCTGAAGGTTGTGAAGACGGCCGGCTTCTTCAGGCACTTTCCTCTGCTTGCTAGTCGCTGGATTCAACGGCGGCGGCTTCTCTCAGAGTCCAGCGATGCGGAGAGCTTCGCTGAAGATGATGAAATCAGTGAGACAACCTACGAGCCTGGCTTTTATATGCTAAGCCACCCCCATTTTGGCGGGCTATGACGCCTAAGGGCGCGAAGCGCCCTCATTGGACGTGACGTCACGCGCGAGGCTCAGTGGTAGGTTGCCGCAGGGCAACCAATGAGCACGCGATATGGCCTGCTCTAGGTCTGCTAGCTGCTGCACTGCGTTGACAATAAATACTAAATTAAGGATAATTTTTTGTCTTCAATATCTCGAGCAAAGATGACATTACCCGTAGCGTAAGCTAGCTTACGCAATACGAGAGAACCTCTCGTAAGAGAACTATCTAAAGCAGCAAAAGTAATGAGCAAATTAAATTTGAGTAATTTCTAAATAAAACAAAGTTTTTATCATCTCGCTTTATTTGTGGACTTACTTTAAAACCATCCTCTTCTCTTACTCTGGATCTTGGTGTCCCCAGTGTGAGTAGAATATATGTATTACAAACATTTTCCTACAGTCTAAGTGAATGAAAAATTTTGTGAAATGGGAATTCGAGTATTGCATTTTCCTTAAGCTCCTGTGTCCTTCCTGGGGCCGTGTTTGGAGGTGGAGTCCGATGAGCTTCCCCTGCTGCTCGGACATGGTGTGGAGAGCATTAATCAGGTGTCCACAGAGCGTGACTGCAGGCTCAGAGAGGCTGACTGGCTTAAAGCATCTGAGAAGAAAGGAGTTGAGAAGTTCCCTAACTTTCCCGGGACATATCGTTTAATTGGACACGGGTGATTGGCTGGACGGAAAACAGTCAATTGTGGGCTCAGATAGAGCTGCTCAAATCAAATGATAGTAATATTCATTCTTGGAGTTAATAATGAGACAGTTCTCTAAGCAAGCAAAGTCAGTGTAGCAAAGGAGCAGATATTTCGGACTCCCACTAAATATATGTATATATATATATATATATATATATATATATTTTTTTTTTTTATTGTAGAGCACGGTTCCTATATGGCAAAGTCGACTTTGTGCGACATGCACCAAGGTTGTACTTTATCTTGTTCGCTCAGGGAATGTAGGACCAAATACTGTATAAAGCTTTGAAAAGCCTTTGTTGCTGTTAACTCCAGGCTAAACATAGAGAGAAACATTAAACTGCTAGTGATAATGCTAAACTAATTACTGTCCTCCATTCGGAGTACTAAATCAAAAGTCTCTTGTAGTTCAAAGAATTTTGATAGACAAAAGGGTATGTATGACTTATTTCTCAAAAACATACTACTGCACTTTCTAAATATGTGCAGCTTAAAGAAAAAAAAAAGTTGATTGGCAAAGAGCAGCATGCATACAGTATGGGTAGGACCGTGGCAAGTTGTCACATTTTTGCTTCAGTGTATTGTTCCCTTTTGCGTAGATGTACCGATGTATATATTAAAGTCCTGACTACAAAAAGGCTTTTGGACATTTTCACTGCTATTGCCCAGTAAAGTCAATAAAAACATATTACCCTTTTGTGACAACTAGTCCCAATAGCAGGCCACTCTTCTTTTTAAATCTGCCTTCATTAATTACTTGACTCTTATCTGAATATGCCAATGTGGTTGTACTGTGTTTAGTTGTTCAACTGAACATGCCGATACTGGGAGTATAGTTTGAAAATTAAAATAAGTATTACATAAAACACACACATACTGGGAGTATAGTTTGAAAATTAAAATAAATATTACATAAAACACACACACACACACACACACACACACACACACACACACACACACACACACACACACACACACACACACACACACACACACACACACACACACACACACACACACACACACAAATAAATTATTATTCAGACAGCAGGTAAATTGATCATAACTGACAGAAAATGCAGTTATGTGATTACTAAATATGTATGTTAAATAAATGCTGTTCTTTTAAACGTTATATTACTCAAATAATCCTGAAATTTAGCATGGTTCACACAAAAATGTTAAGCAATATATGTTTTTTAAAAAAAATATTCACTTTGATACTATTTTCACAAGTAAGGTGCATATTTTCAAAACTCTACAAAAATCCAAACTGATCACATTTGTAACACTGCTAATCATTTGTTTAAAACCTGATGCCATGCTTTCATTACAGTTATGCACATTTCAGTCCACATAATCATTTTTTCAAACACATTGTATTATGTAATAAGAAAATTTGGTCTAATCACTCAAACACAACAGTATGATCTTCTTTCAATTTAGTATTTTTAACAATCTGCTCATTTAACAGCAAACAATGCAAGATACACGTTTCAAACAGCCTTGTTGCTGAAATAATTACAGCAATACAGGCTACAGTTGACACACTTAGAAGGTTAGAAAATACACTTGTTACCTAACTTATGGAATTGAATTAATGTTTGTAATTGTATCAATTCAGTGTGTTCTACAGTTCAGTTGGATTAAATAGACAGATGTATTACTGTAAACTGAACGAGAAGAGATGCAAATCAAAAGTTTGATTGTAAGTGCTGAAAGGATACCAATATTGCAGCCACAATATTTTGTTAATTATATATTTTGCAAAATAAAAATGATGCATGCAGCTTAATTTTCAAAGATAGAAAAGTTTATTTGGAAGTTTGTTGTTCCAAAGAAAAATCCAAAATAGTAGTTTGAATGGGCACGATGCTTTTGGAAGTAACATCAAGATTATTTCTTTTAATTTCAATGTACTATAGCTTTTGCTCTTCACAATTCTGTTATTTATGGACGAAACTAAAAATGTTTGGAAATCCTAAGATAAGAGCGTCAATGACCTTTTCCATGCTGACTGTGTGAAGGATATAACCCATCCAAGTCTTTTGGTATTATCGCTAAAGTGTCAGACTGAGAAACCATCAGGGCATAAGGTGGCATAAAGGCATAAAGTTCAGCAAAAACAATTGCACACATCCTGATGGGGTAAACGCAAATTAATAATCATCTTGTATCAATCATAACCAGTGATAAAGATGAAGTCATAAAAAAAGATAAGTCCAAAGAATACCTTTTTATTAGCACTGGGAGAAGTGTTTGAAAATATAGTATGAGCTACATTACATTCAACAACTGAACTACCTACAGTAGTTAAATGTGAAGTTTTAAGTTTTTGCGACTCTAGTGGCACCTAGCGGAATTACACAAATAAAGCATATTTTGCAAATCCCCTTTTATGCGTTGCACCTCCCGCAACTCAAACATCACAAACACAGCTCTTATGGGTGCCTCTTAAGGCATGTCTGAACCGGTAAAATAGTATTTTTTCAATAAAAGGTCCAACATTTTAGCAATACTTTTAGCTTTGTTCCTTTCATTAGTAATTCAATTCAAGCAATTGAGTAGGCTAACACTGTATATAGTGAACTCAAGGGCCTTGCTTATAATAGAGCAATCCATGATATCAGGCATATTTTTTTGAGATGACATGTCACAAGTTCGCTCCGACATAAAATTTCTCTGTACTGTAGGCCTACATGTTGTAGCCATTAAAGAAAAGTTAGTTTCATATTTATGTTTAAATAATGTTATTTTTTCCATTTAATATTTTGATTATATGAAAAGTGAATAGCGTGAGTAGCATAATCATAAGATGCGCAATATCGAGACACATCATTTTGACCACTTCATTAAGTTTTGTTTTATATAAAGCCTTTCTTTAAAGTGAATTTCGTTTTGTATAAATTGTATTTTAATTTTAATCAATGTTTCATCAACCAATTGCCTGGATTAAATAAATAAGAAGCAAATATAGAAGACAATAGCCATCAGGACACGGAGGCGCCGACGCGATATAACTTGCATCCCACGTGAACTGGAGCTTGTCTCATAAATGAACAGAAACGTCCTGGTTGCGTATGCAACCCACCGTTCCCTGAAGGAGGGAACGGAGGACGTAGTCGACGCCGACTGAAATGGGATCTCGCCAGAGAGCCTGTCTTCTTCGAGTACTATTGAACGAGCCAATGTAATTGGCGTGCGTGATTCGCATCACACACTCCGCCCCCGCGGCGCGGGTATAAATACGGAAGTGGATGCACGCACTAGTTGCTTTTCGCTGAGGAGCCGAGAGTAACCCGGGGTCAGCGGTGGTCCAGCGGTAGTGGCAAGGGGACTACGTCCTCCGTTCCCTCCTTCCGGGAACGGTGGGTTGCATACGCAACCAGGACGTTCCCTTTCAGTCCATAACGTCGGACGTAGTCGACGCCGACTGAAATGGGATCAACTATTGAACACGCCACTAACGCTGCCACCTTCCAGTGCCTAAACCAAAGCCTCCTGATGCCCCCGCAAACTTAAGGCGGGGAAGGACAGGGCTTAGGCCAGGGAAGTCACTGCTGTTCCTACAGGACCACTGGGAAAGCGTTCCCCGTACGTTGGAAGGAAGGGACGCTGCGGAAGCCACATCCAACCCGAGGGAGGTAATGTGGAGAATACACATATGAACTGGGCGGAAACCGGGCAGTCTAACATATGGAATGTCACTGGGGTGGCTCCAGCCTAAGACGGGGGAGACACACCGGACAGTGACGGCAGAGAGACTCTGCCGAGGGAAGACACGGGCTCACCGCAGGGAGCCGTATCGTGGAAGAATACACATATGGGGTCACCGAAGGGACCGCAACATATGGACCCAGCCTAACACAGGTTCCACACTGCTTACGAGTGGTAGGCCTAACACCAGACGTTCCGCACGTCCGACGTCGGAGGGGTGTGGAGGAACTCAACAGGGTTCAATTTTAAGGGAACTCAACTGGAGTAGAAAGGCGCACGTATCCAGTCCATAGGAGGGGAATGGCGCAGCAAGCCGACACTTGAACCGGGCTCACGGTGAAACTGGCTTCATGAGAAGGGAGCCCACGGGAAGCAGCGGTTCAACTAGGTGTCGTCCAGCCCCCAACTCTAGAATCTGTTTAGCAAAGTATATCGTCAACGCCCAGGCGGAGCACTTTACACTCATCATAGAGGAGCTCAACACCTAAGTGGACATGTTGCATCTCGGATCTTTGTCGAAATTAAGGCAAGCACTAAGTGCAACTTTGCATGGAAACAGCCTTCCCTCTCTGCTGAATTCCAACAGATATTTGAAGAGCTGGTCTGAGGTCTATGACTTGCATTCTGTACACGTCCAAGCGAACGGACAGAGAAGCCAGGGCTGGATCTGCCTCCTCCAGGGCAGCGCTTGCAGGCTCACCACCTGCTCCTATTACGGGAGAGGTAGGAACCTTGGGCACAATCCGAGTCGGGGTCTCAGCTTGTGAGAGTTAGCCGGCCCAGACTCCAGGCACAATACGTTGACCGAAAGCGAGCAAGTCCCTACCCTCTAGTAGAGACCACGCGAGCAGGAGAACTGATATAACAGAATTTTTTAACTCACTACCTGCAGTGGCTCAGGGGCGGTCTCTGCAGTGCAGTCGCACCAGGGACAAGGCCCAAGAGGATAAAGAGGGACACAAGGATTTACAAGACCTTGCTCCTTAGGAACCCGACGATCAGAACGTGCTTCTGCATACTTCTGCAACACGATGAGCGTCGTTTAAACACCGAGGCAACATCATTTTAAGGGTGATTTAGGAAAACAGCCTACTGCAAACCCATTTAGCAGGAAAGAGAGCACTGAAGTGATCGAAAGCTTTCAGGATCTCCTCTGGAGAGAAGACGCACTCAACGACTAGGTTCCACTTCTAAAGGCGTAAGCACGCTACCCCATTCTAGGGGGTGCTCGCAGAAGTGATGGTAACTATCACACACTCTTGTGATAGCCACCTGAACCTCCGCGTTCAGATGTAAGACCGCCTGGAATCCCCGGGGGAAGAACGCGTGTGCCATCGTGCCCCGCCCCCGAAGAGTTTTCCGGGGAAGTCAGGAAGGCTGTTGATGGGAGCCAGGTCTAGTTGGGCCAATAAGGGGCAACTATGAAGACCTGTTCCTCTCCTGACTTGGCACGTAGGTGCAAGTGACGGGCGCAAAAGACAGGAGAATTGCTCAACACAACATGTGAAGATCACTGGGCTTCAGGAGCATTTTCTGCTCAGCACTTGGGTGTGACAAGTTCACTGAGCTTCAGGAGCATTCCTGCTCAACACCTGAGTGTGATAAACTCACCGAGCTTCAGGAGCATTTCTGCTCAACACTTGAGTACGAAGAACCTCACTGAGCGACAGGAGCATTTCTGCTCAGCACTTGAGTGTGACAAGTTCACTGAAGTTCAGGAGCATTCCTGCTCAACACCTGACTGTGATAAACTCACTGAGCTTCAGGAGCATTTCTGCTCAACACTTGAGTGCGAAGAATTTCACTGAACGACAGGAGCATTTCTGCTCAGCACTTGAGTGTGACAAGTTCACTGAGCTTCAGGAGCATTACTGCTCAACACCTGAGTGTGATAAACTCACTGAGCTTCAGGAGCATTTCTGCTCAACACTTGAGTGCGAGGAACTTCACTGAGCACCAGGAGCATTTCTGCTCAGCACTGCGTGTGATAAATTCACTGAGCTACCTGTGATGGACTCACTGAGCTACAGGAGCATTGCTGCTCAACACCTGAGTGCGATGAACTTCACTGAGTTTCAGGAGCAACTCTGCTCAACATGAAGTGTGATGATCTCACTGACTTGAGCAGGCGCAAGGCGACCCTGAGTCGCAGTCACCTCTTAGAAGGCTCACTGGGGTTAAACGTATTCTGCGGGCCCCCGGGGCAGCTGAGACCCAGTGTTTGTCCAAGGGTAGTCCGCTCGGTTTACCCAAACACTGGCGGAAAAATAAAACCGGGGGGGCAATTGAGCGGCCCCGGAATGGTCAAGACCCAGCGGACCCAGGGAATGGAGTCTCCACTTGCCCTGGCTATAACTGTCGTGTGGCTCGATGGCGGCACAATTGAGTAAGCGGGAGGAGTGGAACAAGGCGCCCTCAGAAGCGTCTGACTCCAAGGAGGAGGTGACGGGAGAGTTTGTGACACCCGCAATGTCTAACAACTCGAGGCACGAATGCCCGTGTAGTCGGGGGTCGCCCAGGCCCCCGTTAAAACACGCCCTTTGTACATGGCCCCTCTGCTGAGGAGGGTTTGGCAGCAGACCGGGATGAACTATAGTCACACAGGGTGAGCTGCTCTGCCACGGTCACCTCGGGACTCGATCGTTAAGCTAGCGCTGAAGCGGTCACATACGGAGGAAGCCAAAGGCTGCGGCTATCGTATACCCCAGGAGCCTCTGAATCTTTCCAGTGGGACCCTTTCTCACTTCAACACCAGCTGGACACATTCTCACTGGAGAGACGTGTTGGACCGAGTACCTCTCCAAAACTGAAAAAGAGACACTCAGCCCGTGGGCGAGATTACTCTCCTCCAGTTGACCTGAAGACCCAACGGGCTCTGGAGCACTCGAGGGGAAGGACACTACGTGTCTTTCAGGTCAAAGCTGCAGACCAATCTTGGGCCAAGATGGTCACGACCCACCACCTAGTAGCACGAAGAACGAGTTTACAACTGGCCTTCGTACCGGCTGGAGGAGCGGCTATATCAAATCCTTCGCCAGCAGGATAAGATAAGCACGCACAAGTCAGGAGCACTGCTCAACACTCGGTGTGATGAATATCACTGAATTTTCAGGAGCACGTCTGCTCAACACCTAATGTGATGACTATCACTGACTTGAGCGGGGTAGCCGAGCCTGAGGTGGGGCAGCAAAGTAGAGAGAGTGATGTTAGTGTGCTGTGCAACACTTACCTGTCTCCACAAGCGGCAGGGGGCGCGTGAGAAGGCGGATGACCGGGTCCTCGAACGCACCAAGCTGCCTGCTGGCGACCAAGGGGGAGCTGAGGGGTGTAAGGCTATACAGGGTCACACCCGCCAGACTGGCCCTCTTGGGACCCAGGAACAGATGACATTGCTCTCTCCTTGAAGTGTGGGTACCGCTTGCTCCGCTTTTTTTTTTTTTTTTTTTAGGGAGCCAGCGGCGGAACAGACACACACACAAACAAAGGCTCCACCCGGCCCTCACCCGGGGGGAGGGAGTGATCGTGCCACTCCAAGAGCATCTCATCCATTCCTGGGCGGCCCGCTCCGGAATGCTTTCGCTGTCGCTTGCCACCTGGCTTGGCAGCGCCTGGAGCGGGCTGGGCGTCTCTATTGCGGCCGGCTCCATGCTGAGGCCTGGGTGGAGGCTGCTGCGGAGGGCCAGTAGGAGCGGCGGCCGGAGAACGCCCACGGCGACGAGCAGGCGGAGGAGCTGCCACCGGCGGCGGGTGGAGGCAGCAGCTGGCCACCGGGGCAGGATGTGCCGGATGACCTCCGTCTGCGCTTGAGCGGCAGAGAACTGTTGGATGCAGTTCTCCACCGCGTCGCCGACCAGCCCAACCTGGGAAATTGGGGAGACCAGGAACCGAACCTTGTCCGCATCCGCCATACCCACCAGGCTGAGCCAACGAAGGCGCTACTGGACCACGAAGGTGGACATCGCCAGACCGATCACGCACGCTACGACACCCGCACCCCGGAGGGTGAGGTCGGATGCAGTGCGGTGCTCACCTATGAGCGCACGGTCTGGATTACCCTCGTGCATGCCATGGGTGCCCTAGCCTGCAGCAACGCCATGGCACGCAAGAGGAAGGGGCTTGCCCACAGGCTTTGTAAGCTCTGCCCGTCGGAACAGACGAAACTCACAGGCCTTAGGGGGGAGACGAGGATCCCCCCAAAAGGCAGCGGCCGCCGGACACAGGTGCACCTGTGTCGACAGACCGCTCCAATGGAGGGACACCTCGCAACCCTTCACCGTTCCTCCATCAAGGGTAATGAGGGGGAAAAGCTATTCAGGCAGTTTCTGGCAGAGAAAGATGCTGTTCACCACCTGATAAGCTCTCCATGCATTTCGGGAAAGAAAGGCACTGGGGCGGCGAGCTGAGAACCAGCGCGGCCCGCCCCAAGATACCAAACTCCAGATTCCAACCGAGACTGAACGGGACACGGTGGAGGTTCCACTCGAGCTCGGCAGCCTCGGCGGCCCGTTTCAGGATAGCTGATAATTCTGGATCCGGCTCGGGCAACATTGAACTCCCGGAGGGAGACAATGCAGCCGAGTCATCATCTCTAGAAGTCAGCTCACCCTCCGATGCTGCAATCGGCGTCCTGTCCTCCAGGGGAGCCCCGAGTGAAACCGCTGGCCCACCCATTACAGATGGACCAGCAGACAACACAGGAGGCTCCAGTGGTTGCAGTGGAAGGGAGGAGTGAGGAGCCCACAGGGAATGGTTACCGGGCGGGACATCCAACACTATCCTCCGGTCACCCATCCCACACAGCACCCGAGGGTGGGGCATGGTAATGGGGACTCGCTCTCCGCGAACGAAGGCGAATCTCGCCCTCAACACTGCGACAGTCATGTTCCCACAGTGAAAACATGAGCTGTCCACAAAAGCTGTCTCAGCGTGCTGTAAGCCAAACACGTGACACAACAGTTGTGACCATCAGAGAGAGACAGGGAACGACCGCACCCAGAAACGCACGGGCGGAATGACATCTTGAAAAAGACGCAAACGCACCCGTGTTGCTCTTTCAGAAAATAGGACCGTCACCAGTGCCGGAGCACACAGGGGAATGACCGCGGCAACACTGAACAGAGAACTGAAACAGTGAAGCACTCACTTTTCCGCCCTCTAACCAGCCATCAACACACACAAACATTTAGAAATTTGTTGCTGTTAAAACAGCAGTTGAGAGCTCAAAGCTCGCGATCACCGCTGCACTCGCGCTGTAGAACACCAGCACTGGGAGAGTCTTCCTGAAGAACACCGACACACTCGCTCGTTGTAGACAACAGCACTCTCAGAGACATCAAACGATCGGCTCCGAAGCGAAAGGCAACTAGTGCGTGCATCCACTTCCGTATTTATACCCGCGCCGCGGGGGCGGAGTGTGTGATGCGAATCACGCACGCCAATTACATTGGCTCGTTCAATAGTACTCGAAGAAGACAGGCTCTCTGGCGAGATCCCATTTCAGTCGGCGTCGACTACGTCCGACGTTATCGACTGAAAGGGAACTCAGAAATATATCTAAGCTTGAAATGTCTACTTTTAAACAAAACAATTCAAAACGAAAAGAAACAGACAACTCTCTTATAATCCGTATGAAGTGTGCATTTATTTCTATAAGCACCTTCAACTACTGCGAAGGTGGCGAGTCAGCATCGTCACAGAAAACACTAGTTTATTAATAAATAATTAAAATGTCTCCTTGCTATATTTGACACATTCATAATGATTAGGCTATTTGCCGGTTCTTTGTGGCAAGCTTTATGCGTCTGCTAACTAATCGAATATCGTGACTCATTCCTATTTTGTACCAGGCCATTTATGGTTTTTCATATTGTTCAATAAAGTTCTTGGTTACAAAGAAAGAAAAAAAAGAAGCTACCATTCCTAATATTATTTTATACCGCGCACAAGGTTTATGCGCAAGTCTTCTTCTCTGTTTTTAGTGTATCTGTGTCAGAAATACAGCGCCTCATACTGGTCTGGCATGTATACTACATCGGTTTCAGTCGGTTTCAATGGTTTCGTGTGTACACAGATATTTCTTGAGACGGCTCCGTGTTTACGGAATTTTTTTTTAGGACGAGGAAAAAAAAAGAACGGATAGGGAAAGCACTGGCTTCGTGTGGAAGTGGACTAAAACTACACCAATCAGAGAGTCGAAAAAAAAAACATGCACCAAAATTACTCTTTAGCACTCCCATGAAGCAGGGAGAATAATGTAATCGAGTTACGCTCTCAAAATACCAAAATATATGTATACAAATAAGTATTTGTATGTATATATATACATACAAATAAGGTACAAGGTATTTTGAGAGCGTAACTCGATTACATTATTCTCCCTGCTTCATGGGAGTGCTAAAGAGTAATTTTGGTGCATGTAGTTTTTTTCGACTCATATATATATATATATATATATATATATATATATATATATATATATATATATATATATACAAATGTTCAGCAGTACCCTGCACATCTCTGCTGCCATGTGACTGACAGATGCATTATCTCATTCTCACAAATATATATATATATATATATATATATATATATATATATATATATATATATATATTATCAACATTTGTAAACGCAGCTGAAAAAGGGGGCAGGAACTGTTGCATTCTATAGGTTGAGCTGGAAAGACATTGGCAGACTGCCAATCTATGTCAGACCTATGCAGACTGCTTTCAATGTTTAGATGGTGCCTGTGAGGCTAAATGTTTTCACTTTTGGGGGAGATAAACCCATGAAAGTAGAATTTACTCACTTTTTATAAGTTTTTGCACTGATATTTTTCAAGTAAATTTCACATTTATGGAAATTAGGTATATCTACTTAACTAAGCCGAGTAAAAATAACCAAGTGAAAAAGTACACATAACTTGGCCTGTTAAATTATATTGAGTAATTTTTACTCATAAATCTGATGTAATTAATATAATTAAGTAAAACCATTTGATATTTTAAATACATTTTACTTGTTTTATGCAGTGCTGTTAAATATTTTAAAATAAAAGATATGTTACTCTTACAATGTAAAAAAATAATACAGTGACAATGTGCAGTTAAGAGTAATGTATTAAGAAATAAGCATCTACAGAAGAGATCACTTTGGGCACACAATTCAGCTTGTTCAGCTCTCTTTGTCCCTCTCAACCACAGCAACGAAGGCACAAAGGACTGAATGCATTTGAGAAATATCCTGAAATTAAGAAAAGAGAAAAAAATAAACAATAATCAGTAAACAGCAAATACTTTTAAATTAAAAATTAATTAATTTGCATTCACATTATTCATTTCACTCATGCCAAATCATATCAAAAACATCCTGCATGACCTTACTCTCGTAGTCATTTCCTCACATTAATGCACACAGCATGCAGATAAATATATCATGGCTACCAATTAGTAATTTGAGAGTAACTTATGCCTACTAATTTTTCGCTCGTCTTGATTTAAATAAGGCAACAAATTATTGTCATTTACAGAGTGGTCACAATTTAGTAAAAGCAGGGATCATTTAATAGATAGTAGGCAATGCACGATTTAGTAAATGAATGAATGAGGGAATGACATATTGTGCACGATGAGGGAACGAAAAACTGCTCACTTAGGCCTATTGTTAATTCGTAGCCACGATATTTGTCACCTATAAAGAAAATTGCACACAAAATAATAAATATTAAACAAAAAGAACATGATTTAAGTAACATATTCATGGTTTTTAGGCGTAATTTCCTTGTGAGAAAAAAAAACGGAGAAAAAAATAGGCCTATGGCTAACGCGTCGAAAGCTAACGAAGCTAACCTGTCATTAAGAACATTAAACTTTTCAAATGTATAGAAATAAGTGATAAACACAATGGTTGACCGTAGTTACATTTACTGAATAAATTACATCTAAAAATCCGTAATATACTGCAGTTTTTAATTGTTGATTACCTGAGAGCAGATGGAGTGGAGATTGTAAATCCAAATCCCTCAATGATCGCGGGTTTTCTTCTTTCCGCGCATGCGCAGATTCCTTTCTTCAATGACGTAAATTTCACTTGATTTAAAAAAAAAATAATTGCTTCAAGTAGGCTACTTAATTAATGCATGTAAATATGCCAGAGAGTCAGAAGTCAAATTTACTTGTCTGTTGGATGTATAATATTTACAAGTAAAAATGTAGTATATAATTAGGATTTACTTAATATTCTAAAGTTTTCATTTTTACAAAATTATTCTTAGCAAAGATACATGATTTTTCCTGTTGTATTTACTTCGCCATAAAATCATTTTTTACAGTGTACTTCACCTTTAAGAAGAGTAACCTACTTGATAATAAATGACATTTCAAGCGGGAAAGCGATCCCGCATGGAATAAACCGGAAAATCAAACCCTTCTTCTGATGATCATGGAGAGAATGAGGTCATGCGGTCTGTCAGTCACATAAGAGGCAGCAGAGATGTGCAGGGTACCGCTGACCATGCAACAGGTCAGAACAGGATTAAACTATATTGCTCATTATGATATAAAAGCGTGAGTGTATCAAAGAAACCTCGCGCAGCAGAAGGCAAGAAAATAAGGAGTGTTTCCCACACAGTTCACACAACTTTTTGTTCCAGGAACTTTTGTTTCTGCTGATAATGAGCGTGGCTGTCTTCCATCCTCATTGTGGTCCTTCTTTTTATTATTATCCTGCCATACAAAGGCTCCTCTGATCACAGCGCCGCTCTGGAGAAGAAGATAGAGGAGAGGGAAATCAATGGCTCCGTTCCTTTAAGAGATTAAACACTTTCAGGCTTTAATTATTTCCTCCTTGTATTTTATGAGTTTGCTTACCACTGGATACAGAGGTGAAAACTTCCCAGTGACTGCTCAGCAAAGATAAAACGTTTTCACTTTCACATCCAAGAAGAAATGTGCTAATTTGCCAAGACATTAAATAGCAGAGAGAAAGTGCAAGCAAATGGGATCCACCCAGTGTCCCTGTATCTGAAGTGGCTTCTTCTTGTTTCTAAACAGCGATGCTTTTCTGCTCTCGCTTTATCTGCTGTGCATCACTTTAAAGAGTAACTAAACACTAAAACAACTTTTTTTAGTTACTTATCTGTAAGAATGGAGCTTCATAAATGCTGTTCATTGATTCGAGTACATTTTTTGACATTTGGGTATAAAGTGTTTTAATTTTCAAATATATGGCGTAAAAACGTCTGAGTGCTGCCCTCTTCAGGTTAAACGGAAAGCTCCTGCAGTAGGGGTACTCTCTGACGTAGAATACTCTCTGACGTCACTCTGTCACGCCCTTGGTGCGAGCTCACCACGCCCTTGGCAGCCTCTGGTATAAAAGCATCTGTTTCCATCAAAACTACTGTAGCGAGTCAGGAATTGGAATTAGGAGTATTGAAAACAGATAGATATATATTGGCATATAGTTAGCATAGCATTTATATAGTTATTTAGATTATTTCGTGTAGCCTAGGTAGTTAATCTCGCCTATCGCTCCAGTGTGCAACCTGCATTTTACGTGGGATTGCTTCTCCAATGCAATGGAGTTGGAAATGGGCTTCTCCGCACAGCTCGCGCTGCCAAACGCTGCTCTTCCTGCATGAACTCCACCACCGCAGCGGCGTCATGATGTGAGTGAGCATATATTTTTAATCACAATTTATGTTCCTTCTTGTTAGGCTAAAGTTAATCCTCTGGGCCCGGTTTTTCAAAAGTAACCCACTAGGATTTTGGATAACGGATTGGATCAAATCTTGAAAATGGGTTTTTCAAAAGAAAAAACGGATTACATAATCGGATTAGATCACGTAATCCAATCTTGGTTTTGATCCGGATCAAACCTTTAGTTTGGGTTTTTCAGAACTTTTTCGTAGGATTTGGATCACTTTGATCCAAAAAATCTGGATTAAACTGATCCCATCAGAAGGGTGGATTCAGCGTTGATTTCATGCCCAAAATGTAATGACAACTTTAAAAATGTCTCAAATAATACTATATTCGGATCATGCAGTATCTTACACGATATCCTATTTATTCATAAGGTTTTAATTTTATTTGTTCTTCCGTCAGGCTACAGTGATTAGGTAGGCTTTAACGTATTCAGCCTTTCAGTATAGGCCTAAGTAGAAAGAGTTTGGCCTCATAAAATAATCCCCCAAACAGCTGTCAGAATTGACCAAAAAGAATACATTTTATTCTGTCACTAATTGATATATATATTCATCACAATCGAAAATTTTTTTGTTTTTAGAATATTTATTAGTGATGCATGCAATGATTACAGAATAACCAAAAAAATGCAAAGAATGGCAATCATTGATTTTTGAAATCCAAAACAAATCCAAATCAGAAATAGTGTCTAACTATCGCGTCCCTTGTTGCAGGTCCTGTTTGCTCGTTCTGGCAGAGGAACAACTGACTCTGACCAAACTGCAGCAAACCATGGCCAGACTTGAGATCCGCCTCCTAAAGGCTAGAAGAGAATGGGGTGGGGTTTTTCTTGTTTTTAGTTTTTTTAAAATGTGTGTGTTTTCATTTCAAATAAAAATAAACTTATATTGACCCCACACTGGCTATTCTGCTTGTTGCTCTTTACATATCTATAGTTCTACATTGTGATTTCCTATCCTGTTTGAGCACTGGTTATCCAGATTTGGTGATCCTGAAAAGTTCCTATCCGGATCAGATTGATCCAATCCGTTTTTGCTCTGAAAAACTGGCTCAAAAGTAAGCTGGATTACGTGATCACGGATCGCAAAAAGAAGGATTACTAAATCTGGATCAATTTTATCCGGATTAAACCTTTTGAAAAACCGGGCCCTGGTGTCGACAAACGCGCCGGCGCGATTTGCTGATTATTTTTTTCACATAGCAGCAAAATATAATGAACGTAATAGTAATAATAATCCTGGAAAAAATTACCTCAAATGACTGAATATAAGAATAATCGGATGCCGATCGCTATGCGGGAGTTAAGACCGCAGTTTGAGCTGGTGTCCACAGACAATTCACCCTCCTCCACTTCAGGTGAAGGTGGGGGAGAAAAGTTCTCGACTTCAAATGACTGATCTGTTGCAAAGCTACTTGCGTCACTCCATTTTAGCTAGTTTGACAGCAGCTGTTACTGCGGGTCTCAGGTGCACGCCCCCCCGCTCAGCCCCACCCTCGGTTCGTCGCCTCTATCTCCGCTGGGCTCTGCCCAGTTTTCCAGCATTTTTCAAATATTGCCAGTGGGTGGAGTCAGGCTTTGACCAGGGGTTTAGTTACCCTTTAACTATCAAACACAAAGGAAGGATGAGAGAAAAATGTATCCTTCACTTACTGTACTATCACAAGCCAAGCATTTAGGGTTTGCTATTAGCATGGACTTGCATACTTAGTTGCTGCTGTCAGGAACATTTTGGTCAGCACGTTTATGCAGAAATGTACAGGTGATAAAGTGATACAGTGATAAAGTTCATTATTTTCCATAATGTAATGATAAAAATTAAACTTTCGTATATTTTAGATTCATTGCACACCAACTGAAATATGTCAGGTCTTTTATTGTTTTAATACTGATGATTTTGGCATACAGCTCATGAAAACCCAAAATTCCTATCTCAAAAAATTAGCATACAGGTCCTTCTCAAAAAGTTAGCATATTGTGATAAAGTTCATTATTTTCCATAATGTAATGATAAAAATTAAACTTTCATATATTATAGATTCATTGCACACCAACTGAAATATTTCAGGTCTTTTATTGTTTTAATACTGATGATTTTGGCATACAGCTCATGAAAACCCAAAATTCCTATCTCAAAAAATTAGCATATTTCATCCGACCAATTAAAGAAGTGTTTTCAATACAAAAAAAAAGTCAACCTTCAAATAATTATGTTCAGTTACGCACTCAATACTTGGTCGGGAATCCTTTTGCAGAAATGACTGCTTCAATGCTGCGTGGCATGGAGGCAATCATCCTGTGGCACTGCTGAGGTGTTATGGAGGCCCAGGATGCTTCGATAGCGGCCTTAAGCTCATCCAGAGTGTTGGGTCTTGCATCTCTCAACTTTCTCTTCACAATATCCCACAGATTCTCTATGGGGTTCAGGTCAGGAGAGTTGGCAGGCCAATTGAGCACAGTAATAACCATGATCAGTAAACCATTTACCAGTGGTTTTGGCACTGTGAGCAGGTGCCAGGTCGTGCTGAAAAATGAAATCATCTCCATAAAGCTTTTCAGCAGATGGAAGATTGAAGTGCTCCAAAATCTCCTGATAGCTAGCTGCATTGACCCTGCCCTTGATAAAACACAGTGGACCGAGTCATCATTCCGAATGACATGCAAAATTTGCTTTCATCCGAAAAAAGTACTTTGGACCACTGAGCAACAGTCCAGTGCTGCTTCTCTGTAGCCTAGGTCAGGCGCTTCTGCCGCTGTTTCTGGTTCAAAAGTGGCTTGACCTGGGGAATGCGGCACCTGTAGCCCATTTTCTGCACACGCCTGCGCACGGTGGCTCTGGATGTTTCTACTCCAGACTCAGTCCACTGCTTCCGCAGGTCCCCCAAGGTCTGGAATCGGTCCTTCTCCACAATCTTCCTCAGGGTCCGGTCACCTCTTCTCGTTGTGCATCGTTTTTTGCCACACATTTTCCTTCCCACAGACTTCCCACTGAGGTGCCTTGATACAGCACTCTGGGAACAGCCTATTTGTTCAGAAATTTCTTTCTGTGTCTTACCCTCTTGCTTGAGGGTGTCAATGATGGCCTTCTGGACAGCAGTCAGGTCGGCAGTCTTACCCATGATTGTGGTTTTGAGTAATGAAACAGGCTGGGAGTTTTGAAAAGCCTCAGGAATCTTTTGCAGGTGTTTAGAGTTAATTAGTTGTTTCAGATGATTAGGTTAATAGCTCGTTTAGAGACCCTTTTCATGATATGCTAATTTTTTGAGATAGGAATTTTGGGTTTTCATGAGCTGAATGCCAAAATCATCAGTATTAAAACAATAAAAGACCTGAAATATTTCAGTTGGTGTGCAATTAATCTAAAATATATGAAAGTTTGAAGTAAATTATTTGTCATTTATTATATTTTGAAGTAAAGTTATTTGTTTGTTATTGGACAGTGACAGTTAGACCAAATGTTCTCATTAAAGCGGCACTATGCAGGATTTCTGTTTTTGTCAAACAGCGATCCCTAGAGTCGCTGTAGAGTACTTGTATTTAACGTTACTGTCGTAAACACCACTCACGCAGAGCTTATCTGCACTCACGGCCTCTGCCCTTCATGATAATAAAGTAGCCTACCGCGTTAGGCTTACCTGAGCCTAAATGCCAGATGACACCAATAAAGTGTATCATGTACGTCGCATTATTTCGCAGGGCTCTCAAGTTTTGAAGACAGGCAAGAGTGACATCCAGCCAACAGATACATTTTTGTCATTGGTTGTTGCGTTAAATCTTACCCAGATACAATAGTGCTATTTTCTGATTGGCTATTGTGTAGCTCGACGAACAACACCAGAGGCTTGATTCCTGCCGGTTCCACAGTGCGAACGGCGCGGCCAGAGTTTTGGCATATTAAATATATTACAAATAGTTTTTCAGCGTGAGAAATACAATGTGTGGCGGGAGAGCGTGACAAAAGACCGAAATGAGTGACTGTCACACTCAATGCGTGACACTTGAGAGCCCTGATTTCGTAACAATGTCCATTATGATGTTGTTAGACATGATTATTGCAATTTATCATAATAGTTTGCAAATTGCGCTCATTTACACTATTTACAACATGTAGGCTTATTTATGTTCTGATAATTATGTGAGATATTGACAACTGTTCTCATGATAATCGCAGGAATCAACTTTAACAGTGAAAGACTGAGCGAGTGGGTCTCTTGTCCGGTTCCTCGTGCTGTCAGATTCTCGTTACCTTTGTCTAGACTCCTCCGACCGCGCTTTCTTAGTTTTTTTTCGCCATTCTGAAAACGCAGGTCCGATGTTTACTCGTGTCTGACTCCTCGCTCGGTCAGTCTGCCATTTCCTCTTTCTCTGTTCCTCCGACAATGCTTTTCGAGCTTTCTGCTTCTTATATGCCAGCTTTGCCATGGGACGATAGTTGTTCTTATAGCTAGCCGTATCCTGGATGGGGGCGTGTACGCGTGCAGTGCCGTAAAGCAATTCGTTACCTCGCGAGACCTGATATCACACGATACTTCCTAACACTGAGGCCGGCGGCCTGCCGGCACAAAGTTGCAAGGGAGGTTTTGCGGCTCACAGGCACCAGGGGGGTGCGAGACGACCACCATTCAACACAAAATCAGTAATATAAACATTACAATGACTCCAAAGCTGTCCGGTTAAGGTAAAAAAGTTACTTAGTTCTGCTTTAAGTATTACAGTAATCTTGTGTTTGAAACAATGATTATGTGGACTGAAATGTGTATAACTGTAATGAAAGCATGGGATCGGGTTTTGAAAGAATGACTAGCTGTATTACAGGTGTGATCAGTTTTGGATTTTTGTAGAGTTTTGAAACTGTGCACCTTATTTGTGAAAATAGTACCAAAGCGAATAAAAAAACTGTAAAAGGTTTAAAGTATTGGGAAATCTACATTACACCAACAGGGACTGTAATGACATTGTATTCTAAATACATATGGAGTTGGTCCCATTTTGCAGCTATTACAGCTTCAACTCTTCTGGGAAAGGCTCTCCACAAGTTTTTGGGGTATTCTTGCCCATTCATCCTGCTTTTGTCAGGTCAGGCGCTGATGTTGGATGAGAGTTCATCACAAAGGTGTTCGATGGGGTTGAGGTCAGGGCTCTAAGTCGGCCAGTCAAGTTTTTCCACAACAAACTCAACCCATGTCTTTATGGACCTTGATTTGTGCAATGCGGCACAGTCATGCTAGAATAGGAAAGGGCCTTTCCCAAACTGTTCCAATACAGTTGGAAACATTGTCCAAAATGTATTAGTATGCTGAAGCATTAAGATTTCTCTTCACTGGAAGGGGCCCATCCTAACCTCTGAAAAACAACCCCATACCATTATCCCTCCTCCAACAAACTTTACAGTTGGCACAATGCCATCAGACAGATAAATTTCTCCTGATATCTGCCAAACCCATACTCGTCCATCACACTGCCAAACAGAAAAGTGTGATTTGTCACGTTTCCACTGCTTTGGAGTCCAGTGAGTTTTACACCACTCCATCCGACGCTTGGCCATTGAAACCTCATTCCATGAAGCTCCCGCCGCACAGTTTTTGTGTTGATATTAATTCCAGTGGAAGTTTGGAACTCTTCACTATGGAATCAGCAAAGCATTGGCGACTTTTACGCACCATGTGCCTCAATCAGCACTCTGCGCTCTTTACCTGGTCTTCTGCTTCGTGGCTGAGTTACTGCTGTTTCCTAAACGCTTCCACTTTTCAATAATACCACTCACAGTTGACCATGGACATCTAGCTGGGTTGAAATCTCACAAGCTGACTTATTGCAAAGTTGATATCTTACCACTCTTGAATTCACTGAGCTCTTCAGAATTACCCTTTTTTCACAATTGCTTGTAAGTGCAGAATAGTAAATTCATGGCTTGGTACGTCATTTAACACACCTGTCAGTGGGAATGGGTTTGTAATGGGTCTGGCAATGAAACACTAGAATTCAAGAATTAAGAGGTGTGTCCTACTTTTGTCCATATGGTGTACATTTTGCAAGCAACATTCAGCAAATGGTTTATGTATTACAGGACTCCTGTTTAAAACTCTGGACACTTTCAGTCAACAGACAAAACAGACGTAAGCAGATGTAAATATCCCAGAATTTTGGATTCGGTGTCCTAATCAGACACAATACAATGGCTCTGTGAGAACAATCCACAAATACTAATGAGCAAGTATGGGCATGTTATTGCTCTGCCCATGTTTGAGATAATCTATCCAGCCCTGCAATCACCATCTTGATTTGGCCCTGGAGGAGGCATTTGGTGATTGCTGCACTGTTTAATTTGCCCTCAGTCGGCCGCCGTCTTGATGTGTCTGCCAGTGGCTGCTCTTATGTGCATGTCGTTCAATCAGGCTGTCTGAGAAGACCAGGGTACCTCTGATTGTCATTCTAATGATCAGAGAATGTTTGTTTCATTCACCCGAGGCAAGAGATGCTTTCAAATAACACAAAGAGACAAGATTTCATGAGTGATATTTTTTAATCTAATGGTATGGCGCATTATGAAGTTTATAGACACTCAGTAAATGCCTTTTGGGAGGCACTTGATATTTTCATCTTATTTCAAGATATTCATGTCTATTTGTGAGTTTGAAATGCGCTCCTGACAACATGAAAAAGACCAAGACCGCATTTTGGCATCACTGGGAATGGGTAATGATTGTTGACTTGTCAGCCAACATCAAATCGGTTGATAATTGAGGCCAATTTTTAATATTAAGGTTAACATTCCAAATTTTGTGGACAGTTTTTTTTTTTAAGAAATTTATATTTCTATTTAAAATAAATGCTGTTCTTTTGAATTTTCTATTAATCAAAGAATAGAATGTATCACACTTTAGCATGTACAACAGCGCAACTGTTTTCAACATTGATCATAATGGTAAATGTTTAATGAGCAGCAAATCATCATATTATAATGATTTCTGAAGGATCTCTGAAGACTGGAGTAATTATGATGAAAATTAAGCTTTGCATCACAGGAACAAATTGGATTTAAAATATATTCAGATAAAAAAGTTATTTTAAACTGTGATAATATTTAACTCTATGAATCCCTTCTCTTTTTTTTTTTCCGGGTGAAGCAAGAGCAAATAATCATTCAGACTAGTTGACAAGTTTATTTTAAAATATTTTTTTCCTCATCCCTAGCAGCATTCATATAATTTTGTCTTTGTTAAGCAGTCAATTCAGTAGTTTACTGCATTCAACTATTGAATACAATGAAGTGGGATCCAGTACCAAAGCATCCACGATCCTGAAAATACAACCAAGAGCTCTATTATTACATTCAGACATTTGTAAGACTAGGGTCTTGTGCTTATAAAGGTGTAATTACCATATCTACATCATGTCATCAGCAAGCCTGTTTTATCATGCAAATTGAACTCTTTAGTAAAAGCACCCCAGTGCAATACCACACACAGCTGCATGAACTGACATGCTAATGAGACACTGTAGACAAAAGTAAGAGAATAGAGGATTTGCTTTCAGGATATACTGCATCAAACCACACAGCCCCATATCAGAAAGCTCTCGCTGAATAATACATATGTGGGCCCCAAGTGAAAAGTAATAACTCTGATTCATTGTGAATGATCTCAATTTTTATAGATGGGTATGCTATAGAATGAAGGCATGAATGAATCTGCATTTAAAGCCAAGTAATACTGCATCAACCGAGGAGCTGTTTACATGGTAAATACTGTTATTCATCTCTGCTGGAGGCTTTCAGACCGTGAGGATGAAACCCGAGGTTTCCAGCTGAATGCAATATACGCCTTTGGAGTGGCAAGAACAATAAACACTAATGAGTGGTCCATCTCCAATATATTATTTACAGTAGGGGCATATATGAGCGCATTTAGCATGTAGCCCCTTCAATAGGCCTTGTTTGGTCGCAGCTGCTTTTAAATAGTCAAAGTACAATTTCCTCTTGAGCTCTGCTCACATCAGCAAAGTATAAAAGGGGAATCGATGGAAGAAGCCGTTCCTCCTCATTCTCTTTCCCAGACACACAGTTGGAGGGGATGAAGCTGGGGATTTGTACTAAAGACTTGAAAGCAGTTGTTGATCAGCCTGTTTTCTCTCTCGCTTGATACAAATTGTATTCTGCATAAACATGCTTATGAGAACATGAATATGTGGGCCAGGCGGGAAGCCTAGAGAGAGAGAGAGAGAGAGAGAGAGAGAGAGAGAGAGAGAGAGAGAGAGAGAGAGAGAGAGAGAGAGAGAGAGAGAGAGAGAGAGAGAGACAGAGAGAGAGAGAGACAGAGAGAGAGAGAGAGAGAGACAGAGAGAGAGAGAGAGAGAGAGAGAGAGAGAGAGAGAGAGAGAGAGAGAGAGGATCAAACAACGTTTATTAAGTTATCATTTATAACTCATACACATTCACAATAATAATAAATCAATTTAAAATAGTAATAAATAAATAAAAAACATAAACCATAAATTAAATATTCAAAAACAACTGACCCTCAAAAACCACACATAGGATATCTTTAAAACACCAAATATCACAAAAAAACATTTCATTTTTCACCAGTTTGTAGTACGCAAACTCAATCTTGATTCTTCCAGCCACTAGTTTTCTAAACGTAATTTTCGCCTCAGTATACCCAAGTTGTGTTCCTTTATTTTTCCTTGTTTTCCAGATTGCTAGTTTTGCTGTTCCCAACAAATAGTTTAATAAACATGTCATCCTTCTCATAGAATACCTATACTTAACACCTCCAATAAATATTTGATCTGAAAATTCTTCATCAAAACCATTAAACAAATCTTTAAGAAAATTAAAAAGATCTTGTAATCTTCCACATTTTAAAAATAAATGCTCTAAATCTTCTTGGTTTCCACAAAATCTACATTCCCCACCCACTGCTGGATTCAAGTGTGCCACATATCTGTCAGTAGCTATCGCCCCGTGGATAAGCCTCCACTGTAGATCAGCAGTGCGCTTCTCTATAGGAGGCTTATACAGGGCTCTCCACCTGTCCCTCACGAGGAAGTCCGGTCCCAACAAACCTGGCCACTTTGAAGCTTTTATTCTCTTGAGAAAACCTTGTTGTGTGACTTTAACTGAAGAATAGTAAATTGCTTTCTTCGACGTAGATTTAAAACAGTTCAGCTGTGGAGTATCAAAAGACAGAATTGAGTCCATATTTACATCCACTATTTCCTCACGTATGGCTGGAGACACTCTGATGTTCGGAAACTCCTCTTCTAGATCTCTTAAGTCCATTGACCGACCTCCTCCAATGTACTCTCTGTGCCCACTTGGCAATACATTCCAGATCTCCTCAGTCAGTTTTAAGACAAGACGTTCAGATTTCAATCCTGTCACTTCTTTAAGAGTTCCAGCCGGCTTCCACCCATCATCGTCCAAGAGATGTCTGATCTTTACAACCCCATTACGCCTCAGAACTGCAGATATGCTTACTGAAGACAACAGCCTGGTTTGAATCATTGGATTGAAAAATAATGGCTCTTCCAGAATCCAATGCCCTGTGTCATCACTACTCCGATCCACTTTAAAAACAGTTTTCCAGGAAAGAAGCATTGACTTATAGAAGGGAGTAATTTCTGACAGACTCACCTTCCCCAAGTCCATAATGAACAAATGTTTATCCAACCCGAGCCCGCCTGCGTTCTTCAAAATTAATCTTGCAGTATGGGCCCAAGTCAAGTCTTTGTGATATAAAAGTCTTTGTGCTGCTTGTATCCTATAGGAAATCAAACGACTCCTCACGTCCACGAGCCCCTGCCCTCCTTCATGGACGGGTGGTAAAGTGCTGAAGCATGGATCCAGTGAGCCCCACTCCAAAAAAAGTTCACAATTGTCCTTTGTATTTTACTGACCAACTCCACTGGAGGCTCCAGAACAGTCATTTTATGCCACAATGTCGAAGCCGCCAGGTTGTTAATGACCAGGACTCGCCCTCTGTACGACAACTGTGGTAATAGTCAGGTCCATTTAGATAATCGGGCTACCACTTTCTCCAGCAAACCCTCCCAGTTCCTCATCTGAAAATTTTCATTACCTAAAAATACACCTAATGATTTTATCCCCTCTCTACCCCAAATTAAACCACATGATAGTTTTGGAGGTCCTACTTCTTCCCACTTACCAATAATGAACCCCTCACTTTTCCCCCAATTCACTTTGGCTGAGGATGCTTTTTCATATTTACCAATAATTTCCGTTAAAACTTCCACATCATTTTGCTGACATATTTTTATTGAATTTTACAACACATTTAACATAAGAACATAACATACACTTAATACAAACATAACTTACTCAAATCCCCCCCCCCTCCACAATAACCCTGGCAGTCATAAAAAGTAAAAATAAAAATAAATAAATAAATAAAAGAAAATAATAATAATAAAATTCCTTAAACATACAGTGCTATATATCACACACACTCCCATTCAGCATTATATACTACAACTTCACACATCTATAGCATTTTCAATATCTCCTTCTTTAACAAATCTCAAGAACATCTCCCAAATTTCATAAAATTCAGAAGACTTCCCCTTGATCACATATGTAAGCTTCTCAAGGGCCTTCTCTTTTTTTTTTTCCGGGTGAAGCAAGAGCAAATAATCATTCAGACTAGTTGACAAGTTTATTTTAAAATATTTAGCAATTGAACGCCTGGCTTGTAGTAGGCACAAATCCACCAGTTTTTTCTCTTTGACTGGCAGAGAGCAATTGTCCCCATAGACACCCAATACACATATTACCGGACTCAAAGAGATAGGAGTAGTAGTAAATTGAGATACATACTGAGTCACTTTGCTCCAAAACTTTTGTACCTCACCACATTCCCACACACAATGAAAAAATGTGCCTTGGAAATTATTGCATTTAAAACATAAGTCAGGAATACTAGGGTTACATTTATTTAATCTCACAGGTGTGATATAAGTTCTCATTATCCAATTATATTGTAACAGTCTCAAACGAGTATTTATAGTTTGAGTTTGTGCTTTTAAACATATTGTACCCCACTCATCTGATGAAATGTCTTTATTTAAATCCTGCATCCATGCTCGTCTTTTATTTTCAGAATTTTCTTTATGATTCTGTATCAGTATATTATATAATTGGGTAATTCGCCCTTTACTGAAACAGTCTTGTGTGGAAAAGGTTTCCAGTGTGGATAATGAAGGGAGTTGCACAGAATTCTTTAGTTTTGAAAAAATAAAACTTCTGAGCTGCAGGTATTTAAAAAAATGTTTCCGGGGTATATGAAACTTTGATACCAGATTGTCAAATGACATTAAAATATTGTCTTCATATAAATCCATCAATCTAACTATTCCCTTATTCAACCAGTTTAAACCCCATATCATTTTTAGCTGGAGTGAAATATTCATTCCCCCAAATCGGGGAGAAGCAAGACAACAATGGGGCCTCTCCAAGAAATTTATGAACTTCGTACCAGACCATAATGGTATTCTTCACAAATGGATTGTCTGTTTTTCTTTTTAGTTCTTTAAGGGGTGCTGAATGTAAAAAGCTGTCAAGTGTCAAGCCTTTTGCAGCCAACATTTCAACCTGTAACCAAGGCAAATTCGTATCTCTAGAGAACCAGAACATTGCAGCCCTCATTTGAGCAGTCCAATAATACCACAATAAATTTGGTAATTGTAGCCCCCCCCTGTCATAGGGCATGTATAGAAGGGACAATCGAAGTCTAGGCTTCCTGTTGCTCCAAACAAAATTGGAAAGAAGCTTACTCACTTTTTGGAAAAAAGTAGGAGGAGGGGCAAGTGGTACCGATTGAAAGACATATAAAAATCTCGGTAATACGTTCATCTTAATCACATTTATTCTTCCCATTAAAGACAGGGGCAGGGTCATCCACCTAGTCGTCTCCTCAGACACCTTCGCCATTAAAGGTTCATAGTTGGCTGAACTAAGTGAGCCTATTTTGGGGGTTATTTTAATTCCTAGGTAATCAAAACCATTAACCGCGTTAACAAAAGGATGTACTATTTTTGGATTAATTCTCTCTTGCTCATTTAGAAACATGATTGATGACTTGTCTTTATTTACTTTAAACCCAGAAAAAACACCGAACATGCCCATGGGCTTTAAAAGGGAAGGTATCGATTTTCCAAGCTCTGATAGAAACACTATAGTATCATCAGCATATAAGGCAATACGGTGTTCTAAAACTGCTGAATGAATACCGCGTATTATAGGGTGTGATCTAATTGCTTTTGCAAGCGGTTCCATGGATAATACAAAGAGTAGAGGCGAAAGGGGCGAGCCTTGTCTGGAACCACGACTTAATTTAAATGGTTGTGAGATAAGATTGTTAGTGAGTACCTCCGCCGTAGAATCAACTAATAAAATTTCCATCCATCTGCGGAAATTATCACCAAAACCAAACCGCGCAAGAACCTCCAACAGATATGGCCATTCAAGTCTGTCGAATGCCTTTTCGGCATCGAGCGACAGGATGGCCATATCAGGGGCACCGTTCCCGGCATGTTCCACATCATTTTGACTATTTATAAACACTGTAACATCATCAGCATACGCTGACAGGGATACTTTAAAAGTACTCTTTAAATCTGGAATTGAAATACCAGATAAATATTTTCTTAATCTGCATAAAAAAGGTTCGATCACTAGACTATATAACTGTCCAGAAAGTGGACAGCCCTGTCTGATACCCCTGGACATCATGATAGGTGCACTCAATCCACCTCCAGCTTTAACCATAACAAATGCATTATGATACAACAATCTTATATAAGATATAAAAATATCACCAAACCCAAATTCTTTTAATACATTAAAAAGATAATTATGATCAACTTGGTCAAAAGCTTTTTCTTGGTCAAGCGAAAGAATCCCCAAATTAAGACTATTACTTTGACTAAAATCAATCACATCACATCACGCAATAAAAATAAATTATCCATAATTGACCTATCTGGTATACAATAGGACTGGTCTCTATGAACTATTACATGTAAATATTTTTTAAGTCTATTTGCTAATACCTTTGAGAATATTTTATAATCTAAACATAGCAACGACACTGGTCTCCAGTTTTTCAATAGACCCAAATCTCCTTTTTTAGGAATTAAGGATAAAACAGCTCTGCAGCAACTTGTGGGTAATGTCTTTCTTTCAATACAATCCATCAGCAGTTCATTTAAATCACTTCCAAGTAAGCCCCAAAAAGCCTGATAGAACTCCACAGGTATACCGTCCACTCCTGGAGATCTTCCAGGAGATAACTGTCCCATTGCATCAGTGAGCTCTTGCAAAGTTATTGGTTCATCCAGCGATTGTCTTTGTTCATCTCTCAACTGAGGCAGATCACCGAGCAAATCTTCCATACATCCAGAGTCACAACTCTGAGCAGTAAATAATTTAGAATAAAAGTCTTTTGTCATTTTCCTCATTTCCAGAGGGTCAGAAGTTGTAGTTCCATTCGGACGTCTCAAATGACGCAACTGTTTTTGTAAAAACCTTTTCTTTTCCAAATTAAAAAAAATATGCACTAGGAGCATCCATATCTTTGATGGAGCAAATTCTTGATCTAATGAGTGCTCCCTTTACCTTTTCTTGTAATAAAGACCCAAGTTCTTCTCTTTTCTCATTTAACCTTTCATTATTTACAGTTCCCATATTATTGAACATGTCTTTTTCCAGAGATGCAATGTCTCTTTGTAAACTGTCCACTGTTATTTTCATCATTGCAGTATTATGTGAAGTATAGTTTTGGCAAAAAATTCTGATGTTAGCTTTACCTACATCCCACCATTGACCAAGATCTTCAAAACTGTCTTTCTTAAGTTTCCACTTATCCCAGAAAAACTTAAACTTTTCACAGAAACTGACATCCTGTAATAATTTGACATTAAAATGCCAAAAATAGCAAGGTTTCATCACTTTCTTTACATTAAAATCAAAGGTAATCATATGGTGATCTGAAAATCCATTAGGCAATATGGATACATTCATTACCTTATTATTCCAAGTCTTCCCCAAGTAAAATCTATCTAACCGAGCACCACTAACCTGATTATTTGATGCCTTTAACCATGTATATTTTCTAACTCCTATGTTCCTACTTCTCCACAAGTCTATTAAATCAAACTCATTTATAATTTTTTAACAATTGAATACTTGAATGATTGTGTGGCTCCTCTCCATTCCTATCAATTATAAAATTTGTAGTGCAATTCCAATCACCCCCAATTATCATGCACACCGTATCATCAATTCTATGAAAGCTGTTTTTAATTCCATTAAAAAAACCAGACGCTCATGTCCATTATTAGGAGCATATACATTAATTAAAACAAATATAGTTCCTTCAGACTCTACTTCAGTCAAAAGTGCTCTTCCTTTTACAATTTCCACTGTTGATAGAATATTTACATTTAGATGTTTGAAAAAAGAATAGCTACCCCAGCACTTGAGTTTGTTCCATGGCTAAGAGCATACTTCCCTTCCCACCACATACCCCACTGAGTCTCATTATCATCACTTGTATGTGTTTCCTGCAAAAAGACTATATCAACTTGTTTAACAAACTCTGAAATCATGCCTAATTTACTCCGATCTCTACCCCCATTTATATTTAAGGAACTAAATTTTAGAAGTTCCATAGAAAAGTGAAAATAGAGAAGAACAACCGTGAATAGAAGCAAGAAATAAAGTATGAAATTCACCCTGTGCATTTGAGCATTCTATTTTTGCAAAGCTCTTTTTCTTTCCGTAATTTAACTATAAACTTCTTCAGCCTAAACCTCTTCTTCTTGCATAGAGCTTCATAACTAACCACTTTCAGCATTGACACCACTGACCATATGAATTTATCTATATCCGGGAAAAAATCCTTCAACTCAACCGTTTTTCCAAATGTCAAGTCCAAAAAATCATTAATCTCCTGCACCGAATATGTTTCATCTGTCTGCAACCCAACCTCAGAAACATCTGACACCTCAGACAAAGCATCATCCTCCCTCATTCCATAATCCTCACCTATATCAACATCATTTAAGCGTTCAGTTTCTTCGCAAGCAACACTTTCACTTACTTTCTCTAGCACTGTGTCTGTACTGTGTTCCAAGACCTCAAGCTCTTGTGTCACCACATTCTCCACTTTTTCTCCTTCCTCCTGATTATTGTCTACACTAACGCGTAATTCATCGCTCTGAGCGATACTCTCCTTATTAAGCTGAGATTGTGTAACGTTAGTTGTATCTTTAACATTAGCGGCTGTTACGCCACTAGGCCCAGCGACCTCCTCATTAGACTGCGGTCTATGTGGGCATGTCAACTTTTTGTGCCCAAGTTCACCACACTCAAAACCCTTCAAGCTACCGGTATTAACATAAAGCATATACGATTTTCCTTCATGCACCACTCTGAAAGACACGTCTAACTCCGGCACATTCAGAAACATAAACACTTGCCTCATAAAAGACATCACATGTTTTAGCGCTTCACTTTTACATCCCAATGGGATCGTTTTAATCGCACTAGCACATTTACCATACTGAACTAATGCACGCTCAATATCCACATTTCCAATAAAAGGTGGAACATTCGAGATATAGACTTTTGTCGTTGGTGTAACAAGCGGTGAAACAATAACAAAATCGCCACCTACCACAATCCCGTTGGCTATCAGGCGGTTCACTAGCTTCTCCTCTTTAACAAAAACCACCACAGCTTTATTCATCCTGGAGGCCGAAGAAATATTGTCATAACCAACCTCCTCTCCGACCGCCAGCAACACATCCTCCAATGACACACCCTGCGCAGGTACACATCTGACTCTGTGACGCCGCGAGACCGGTGCTTCTCCACCCGCCATAGGCGACGCCATGCCGGCGCCTCGACAAACACCACCAATACGTGGTTTTAATTAATTACAGAAAATGTTGTCTTAATTACCTTTTTTAGATCCAGATTAAAGACAAAATGAAAAAGAAAAACTTTCAAACACCTCTCCGTAACAACCCCTCACCACCACCCCAAACGCTCCCAGCATGCACAGGAAGTGAGAGAGAGAGAGTGAGAGAGAGAGACACAGAGACAGAGAGAGAGAGAGAGAGAGAGAGAGAGAGAGAGAGAGAGAGAGAGAGAGAGAGAGAGAGAGAGAGAGAGAGAGAGAGAGAGTGAGTGAGAACTCTTTTGCGACTTGCAATCACTCCTTATGTTCTCTTATCTTAATATTGATATTCATGACCTACTGGCTTGAACTATAAAAGTGAAGAAGCGTTTGTAGTGTTAAAGTGTTTGTTCAGTTTGTAGTGTTAAAGTGCCCCTATTATGCTATTTTAAAGTTTCCTAATGTTGTTTTGGAGTCTCCTACAACAGGTTTACATACAACAAATGTCAAAAAACGGTTTCATTTTCTTATAATGTACATTTGCACATCACCACATTTTCAGTGATTCTCAAATGACTCGTCAGAAGAATTAATCTTTCTAAACCCCTCATTTCCGCGAGCTACTCTGCTCTGATTGGCCAGACAGCTCAGTCTGTTGTGATTGGTCTACCAATCACGTGTTGAAAACAAAAACGCCCATTGCCATAACAACGTCAACTCTGTCCTGAGGCTTCCTACAGCGTAAACTAAACACAGTAACGAACGATGACGTTGATTTTGCAATATCAATCCGAGCACGAGTCCGAAGATGAAACACTGGAAGAACTATTCATTCAACCCGAACCTCCATCGCAATGACGACTCGAGCAGGACGTTTCTCAGTGATACACTACTCAGTTAAATTATGAGATGTTGCAACTCTAATTTCTCACCATCAGCATTAACAAGTGCATCTCCATCAACAAACCGCTTATTTTACTTGTACTTATTTATTTACCAAGTTCTTTTCTAATTTATTGCGGTGAACATGTGGAAACTGTATCAATAACAGTGCATACATTAGCCGAGCTATAGTATGAATGACTAACGCATTCTCATCCTTTGGCGTCATATGTGACGCCATATGACAAAACGGCGAAATACTACGCACATGGCACCCTTTATCGTCAATATAACACGCACTGTGATGGGCAGGTTTAGGTGTGGGGTAGGGTCTGCGTCTCATATTCACGCTAAAGGATGCCAGTCAACTTTATGACGCCTTGGGTTCGCGTGTTATATTCACGCTAAAGGGTGCCATGTGCGTAGTATTTCGCCGTTTTGTCATATGGCGTCACATATGCCGCCAAAGGATGAGAACGGGCTCGAATGACTGATGTAACATAAACGTTGGTAAAAACAAATCTTGCTCCATGCTTAATCTTTCTTCAAAGTGTAAGTGAGAACAGCAGACAATATGCATTAATAGACAGTTTTTGGTAATAGTGGCCCACAACTGATAAGCAGAAGTATGCCAGTAAGACAGTCATTGATGTGACTTAACCAGTTAGCAGGCGACCTACACAATATAAATCTCAAATATAAGTATTTTGAACAGTATCTTTAAAGAGCAAGCAGTTTGCGGATCCTGCATTGAACTCCGAGATTTGAGAAGAAGTCTCCGTAAAATAAAGGGAACACAGCAAAAGTTTAGGATTATACTGCTGTGGTATCGTGGTAAAGATGAAGTTTAACCACTGATTCTTCACATGCTCATCCTTGGGCAGTGGGAAAAACTAGCTTTACCTTCACATTGTAGAGCACAGCGTCTCCTCGACATGATGCTATCCGGCATCCACAGGAATCAGCTGCTGTGTTTGAGGGCGTTCAAGTTTTCCCTGGTGTTTGCGCGTGCAATAGGTGGGCGGGCAATATGCTAATGTTTCATCTTGACGTCACAACGAAACGGCTTATGACTCGTTTGAAAAACGATTTATTTCATTGACTCAGAGCTGACTCTTAATTTTGAAAGACAATAACTTTATATACGGTGCACTTCCAGATGTAAAACTTTGCAAGAGGTTTTCATTCACTTGCTATGTTACATACTACATGAAAGGTCATTTTCAAAAATCCATAATAGGGCCACTTTAAAATAAAGGGAAATGGTAGTGTAAGAGGTCATTCTGTCAGGAAGTCTCAAATTAGCAAGTGTTGCGTAATTATTTGTTCATTTATTAATTTATTCTTATTGAAGCTTCTGCTTTATAGGTCTTTAACATCTATCATTTGTCGCTTCATGTTTGCTTCGCCCATTGCTACCAGTTTTGGCCCCATCCTGCTGACCAGGTGTGGGTTCCTCGCCCCCTGCTAACGTTCTCTGGCAGGATCTGACTATTTTGGCAAGAATATGTATGCCAAAGGATATTATTCCAATCAAGAGAAAAAAAAAAAGTTCATTAATATTCATATTCCCTTTCAGTCTTTCTGGCAAAATTAGGGGAAAAGATACCCTTGGCTCGAAAATGCTATGTTTTTATTTTTATTTTTTATAATATTGATTTCAATTTATGTGTAAATTAAGGGCTGTGGTTAACCTAACTTGAATAAACTTTCAGGTTTTGTCCTACAACACAAATTATACACAGTCATAACTCAAATGTGAATTAATTTAAAAGTTGTTGCATTTTTGAAAAATATAAATGGCTAACTATTGGCCAAAAAATAGGTGTAGAAACAATTTTCTCTTAGAAATTTATACATTTCACAAATAAGTAAGCAACTTGATAGTCATGTATGTTTTTTTTTATTAGTTTTTTTATTAGGCCTACGTATTTAGTAGTCTCATATTTAGTTGGTCCGCCCACGGGCCGTTGGCTGAACGTCTGATGCATATGGCACACTTAAATGGAAACACTTCATAAATTCGAAGTCGTCATCTGATTGGTTGAATTCTACAGGGTTTCCGGGAGACGTGTGTCCCCCTCGTGGAAGAAGCAACCTGTTGTGTTTACAACTGTGACAATGAGCGCTTATCAGGATCAACTAAACATTGGATTTTCATAAGTATGTGAAGTTTGAGGCTCCATTGTTGCAGTAAACTTGCACAACGTTCTTGAATGAATCATTTATTAGATGCACATCGGTCTGTTATCATTTGGACGTAGACATTTTCATGCCCCTAAATATGACGCTAAACAAAAAGAACTGTGATTTGTTGCTTTACATGTCAGTCAAATGTCCTCATGGGCGGTCCTCGTCCAATGAAATCTGTGATGGAGTCCAGACCTTTTGCCGTCAGTCTGAAGGTCTGGCTATGCGAGACTACATCTTTAGAAGCATGACTGTAATTTGTTAAAACATAAAACCCACACCTAAGACTGTTAGCCACCAACTAATTTTGACTATAAATTTCAAAAAAGAAATTCCGACACATGGCCAGGATCTGTGTGATTGAACAGCTCTATAAGAGCCTCTGCATTTACCGGATCACTTTCACTGTTTGCTTGTTTCTGTTCAGATGTGACAATTGTACTTTCTGATATTCCTGACAGGTAAATAGAGCCAAATGTTTTCTCTCCCGGATCTGAGCTGTGAAAAGGGAAGATTATTAACTTTAGAATTGAATTTGCCACTTTTTTCTCCATGATGAAACAATCCCATGTTCTTGGAATGAGCCACTTGGTTTGGGCAATCAAGAAATCTCCGTCTCTGAGATGTGATTGTACATGAGCAATTTCTAGCGGCTGTCCGTGAAATGGTAGGCAGCGTGCCTGTTAATCCTCTCCAAAATAAACCTTAAGGGGTCAAAAAGTGAGCTGATAAAATTGTCATCAGATAGCTAAAAGTTTCACTGTCTTCCTTGAGATTCAGATGGAGAATATAAGAGAGGTGTGAAGGGAGATAGAAAGAGAGGAGGATAAATCCCCTTGCTGAGAGTGTTGTGCATTTCAATCAGCCCCATCTCTAGCCCTCAAGACTATGTTTAAGGTAACACATCCAGAAGGCATTTAACTAAACAGTAACCTCCTCGACTAAGGAAAATCAGTGGTATATTAGATCTTTGCAGGATCACTTTGTCCCTACATGAGGGTATGTGTGTTTTAAATGTTATATTAAAAAAATGTGTTCAAGCTGATCACTGTTCCATCACAAATTACCACAAATTTTCATTTCTATCAGAGACCAACTACTATCAAAGACAAGATTGTATATATTGATACCAATGCTGGTATTTCTATTAAAGTTTTTTTTAACTTAAGATAATAAAAAATGTAATTGTAGACATTCAGCAGATATTTATTAACTATTACAGAACATTAGGGCTATGATCTACCATAGTATTTTCTAACACTGTTCTTTTTTTTTTCTTTCTTTTTTTTTCATGAAAGCAAACTCATGACACATTATTTTTCATGCTATATAAATAATACAAATCTCTAGTTTAATAACTAGTTGCGTGGTCTGCATTTTTATGTGCCCCTCTCACAGCATCAGTATTGTAGGTATTGATCATTTTAAATCAGACTTTCCCATCCTCTCCATCACAATTCTTCTTAGAGCCCAGGCAGTAAAACCTTAAGAGTTTACAGATAAAACAGAGAGAAACGCCAATGCGCATGACTGCCTCTTTGTAATGCCTTTGTGACACTAGGTGCACAGTTCATTTTACGCTTGCTTTGCCATCAAGTGTGATGAGGTGCCTTATCAACCCTCCAAATCAACCACCTGTGATCTACAGCCTCAGGGTGCATCTACTCCATTTACTGGCTTTAAACCCTTCAGATTTAAAGATTTAAGCAGCATCGGGCTGCTGTGAATCACAATTAATCAGGCTTTTGCACATCAGTGTCTCACCTCATCCAGAGGTGCATTAGTTAATTGCTGTGCTGTTTACCCAGATGAGGCAAAACTTACTCAAAGTGGTGCTTTCCCCCCATGCAGCCCCATTAAAAAACTCTTAGAAAGGGACCACAAATAAATAGTATTTGTGAAACATACTGTATACAGAGCCTTCATGTATCACCAAACCTAATTCATAGTGTGGGGGGTTTGGCTTTCCTCCATGGATAAGGTGTACACGGTGTCGTACAGCAGCTCATCTCCTCACCTCCTACGACATGTACAATGGTGGAGCAAAATGAACTTGAAAACCCCGAGGGTGAGTTTTCATGCTTTGTGACTAAAATAAACATTTTCATATTTCACAGAGCTTCTGGTTTCATATGGAGTACACATTTTCATTACAAATAATATTTTTAGCATAACAACTTGAATGAAAAGTATAAAATTATCATGAATGCCATAATTGAAAAAAAAAATTATATATATATATATATATATATATATATATATATATATATATTATTATTATTATTAATGAATAATCTTTTTTTATATATATATATATATAATATTACAATTTTATTTGTAGTCTTAAAGTTTTGTATAAGAATATAGTAAATCAAGGTGATTAATAATGATCTCTAAACTTGTGTTATTTGTGTAAAACCTGTCAAACCTTCAATTCTGCTCAAGATTGTTTTCTCTCCTTTATTCTGAAAAAACGAAACCCAGACCAGAGCAGCCCTCACAAGATGATGAAGTAAAAAATCATTACTTCTGGAGTTTCTGAAGTTTTTGCCCACTCCTGTCCCTACATTGCTCAGTCATACCCAGCAGTCCGCCCAGTCTCCGCTCCACCCACGCCTGTGCTCTCAGCCTTTCACAAGAACAGATCCGAGCCATGTAGATATTAATGCACTGTCAGGTCCCTTCACAGTGGCTGCCCCCAGGACAGAGGATCATCAGTCTTACACCATGGTTTGCAAATTCGTCAATGACCTCCTTCGGCTGGAGGTATGTTGTGAGTTTTCCCCTGTGGCTAATCTAACTTGTTCAGTCAACCCTACTCACTTTACATGACTCACTCTTCCATAGGTTCTTATTTATTATTTCGGAAATCCTACCATGCAAGTATCAAAGAAGAACATAGAGTAAATAGGCTTAATTTGAGCTTTGTACAAAGTAAAAAAATCTATCCGTCTAGTTGAAGAAACTTCGAACAGCTACAAGCTATACTCTTAATTTAAGTCAACCAAAAGTAGCTAACTATGTTGAAGGGGCAATAATCGTTTTAAACTGTCAGATAAGATGTGGCGGATTCTTCATATTCAAGAAATTTTACTGTATGTCCCAGGGTTCGTTTTTTTATTCAAACTTATTAAAAAACGTTTTGTTAAATGAAGGTCACATTGAAAATGTCTTAGAAACTTTTACCATTCTATAATAATAATAATAATAATAATCATAATATAAAATATGTTTAGGTATATATTTTATTGTTTTAGCCTGGTCCCACCCCAACGTTCCTTAAACTATTCAAATCCATTATAAAAAAAAACACTATAAAAACATGCTGAGAAAAAAAAGACATATATCAGAGACTTCTAACTGATCTATTGAACCATCCAATCTGAATGAAATAATTTGCTAAAATGTATTGGACTTCCATACACGAAATAGGACAGTTTAGCATTTAGTGTGATTGTTGATATCAACCCAATACAATAACTCAAAAAGCAGTTAGCTTCAATTATCTATCCATCCACTTATCTATCAATCTAGTTCTTCCCTAACCTGTAGAACCTTGTGAGGAGTTCATCTCTTAATCTCTTTAATCTTTAATTTTTCATGGTTCTAAATGAAAAATGCTCCAGACAAGTGTTTTAGTCCAGTGGTGCTGTGGGATAGCTGACATATGCTCAGCACCAGAGCAAGTGAAGAGATGTAGCAAAATTGTCAGAATGCGTTAGACTCAAAGCATATCTGTTGTCCCCTGACAGTCATGGTGGACAGACATAACAACATCATGCAAGATTCAGACACCGGTCATGCCACAAGTCCATCCTCGGTTTCATAATTCCGGTGTTTTCCTACAGATAGACTTCAATTGAGACACTTTTCCCTCTCTATTTTTTCTCCCTTCACACAACCAGCTGTTTATTTTGCGCTGAATAAGCCTCTCATGTCACCAGCAACTGCCGGCTGCCATTCTTAATACAACTTCACACATGCCACGTCGCCCTCTCTGTTGGAACGCTCCTTTTACCAGGTGCGTGAGATATGCGAGTCATTTATGCGCCATCAGGAGACAAGTCTTCAGAGACTTGAGTGTCTTTTCAGATGCTCTACACGAATCACCGCTCTTCCCATTCAGTTCAACGGATGAGTCTTTTGCTTGACATCCTCAACAAAAGCAGCAGCTAAAGCCACAAAAAAGCATTTGTTATTTTTTTTACGTATGTCAGAAATAGAAGTGAAGAACAATTTCCTCGTTTCTCAACTACCGTACAACTGTATAGAGTTTGATTAGAGCCAGGCAAAGCTCCTATCTCTCGGCTTTTGAGCAGCTACCTGGGGAGCAGGTAGACAAAGCTTCTGTTAGCCAGTAATTGCACTTCAACAAAACCCCCACTGACTGTTGAAAAATTCCCATCCGCTGCAAGGAGCCATCACCCCTGCTGAGTGAAAACAAGCTCCTTGGTCTACACGGGTGGCACAGAACCGCAGCCTCGGCGGGCATATAGATCTCCTCATAGATCAGGCCTGTTTGTGTGATTACTATGTTGATCATTGGAAAATTATGATACAATTGCTTGAGAGTGAAAGGCCTCCGAGCGGGAAACGTGAGTGTGGAAGTAAGTACTGGAGCGCTGGAGAGTGTGTGCAGCCAAATTGCTGGTCCTAATGAGAAGACAATATTGAGCAGTACAGATTCACCATCCGAGCTGGCCACGGTTTTGAAAACGCAGAGGATATTTGGGGGTGAACAAGCTGGCAATCGCTCCAAGAAGACTGAGGAAATCAGCTGTGAAATGGAAATGCTTGAGTGTATGACAATCCCCAGAGCTGGAACCTATTGTGTCGAGGTTCATTTGTCCAGCAAACATTCATGACCTTGAAATGGAGACAGAGACCACCACTATGAATTAATAATTGACTGAACCTCATCAAAAATGCCCAGGGTAATAATTTCAAATGAATCGATTTAGGTGAAGAGTTTTTGATGACTGTGTCCTAGAAGACATGAGGGAAGACGGCGTGAAGTCCCGCAATGAGAAAGAAGGTGCTAAATCCACTTTGGCTGAGATGAAAATCACATATATAGATTGACATCTGCAATAGTGCTGAAAGGTCTTTAACCTTCTCACTCCAGAGACAGAGCCCATCACTTAGAGCCTATTTCAGAATACTCTAATTATAGAGAAAATGTGCAAATTATATACTTCTACATTGATAATTGGATTTCATAAGTTGTATGTAATATGCTAATAAGGGTTCGGGGGTTCAAATAATTTAAAATGCCTTATCTGTGAAAAGACTTTTCTTTTGACTGAAAAATGCAATCCATTAACCAATTCAAGAGGCTCCTACGCACCACTTCTGAACACTGCCCAGCCTCAATCCGCATCTGCTTTTAAACTTTACTCCTATTGCTTATCACTGCGCAACTCAATTGACAGAATCATACGCATATTTAAAATTAAAGTCTCACTTAAACACTTTCATATAACTTCACAGAGTCATGACTCGTGTTTCTTATCTCGAAAGAGTCCCCCAGGCCTTGAATATGTAAGTCTCTTGATAAATACATGAATGCATCACTCCAGTGATCTTTTTTCTTCTCTTTTTCTTCTTTTTATTTATTTATTTTTTTTAAGTAGAAGACTAACAATACAGCCCGTCCTCATCCCAATGCGTCATATAAAACTTTTTTGCCAAAGCGTACATATCCTACGCACATGGCACCCTTTAGCGTAAATATGAGACGCAGATATATATGGGGCAGAAGGCGCCTCGTAGTGGTCTAACCCTAACCCTACCCCAGACCTAAACCTACCCATACTCTGTGCGTGTTATATTTACGCTAAAGGGTGCCATGTGTGTAGGATATGTACGCTTTGGCAAAAGCGTCGTATATGAAGCATTGGGATGAGAACGCGTTGAACAATATTGTCACCAGCCACAAAATCTGTGGTGAGCGCATCATACAGCAGAAACAAGATGTTTGTGCTGAAAAGACTAACAGTGACAAAAAGACTAAAGGAGCAGTGCTGTTTTAGAACATTTAGCACCTGGATCAGAGTATGTGAGCAGTGTTGAGAGTGAAGTTCAAAAAAATCACGCATGTGCACAATTGTAATAATCCCTTACGAAAAATAGATTATTCAAGTGTGCTTTTAGTATACTTCTTTTAAACTAAAAATAAGAATATATACTTTCAGTCTACTTTTTATGGTCTTCTCGGAAATATAAGTTATGTACTTTTCAGAAAAATACTTAAAATTGCACTTAAATATACTTATACTGACAGAAATGTCTAAGTATATTTGGACTATACTCGTACGCAATTCTTTTTATCGAGATGTACTTAAACATATAATTAAGTATTCTAAGAATAATTGGCATGTAGTTGTGTTTACTCTTTTAATTAAGTAGCATATTAAATACTTTTTTCACATTGTTTTACATACAGTCTTTTAAACTTACATTGTTTAAAATAATGTTTTATAAAGAAAACAGAAATGTTCCTAATTCTGAGTATCTACATTTTTGTGTAGGCTAGTCAACTGGTAGAGTACATGGGAATTTACTTCAAATCTATTTTACTCTTTCCCGGCCACTGACTGAATTTTTCGCTATCCGTGCTTTCACTCTTATGCGGTAGGGGTTATATTGCGCATCTTCTAGTACGAAATCTCCATATCAAAACACAGGTGAAGAAGAAGCAGAAATAAATGACAGCAGATTGCTTACGTAAATGTAAAACAATGTGATCATCAAACATTAAACAGCATATATCAAAACTGTCTAACGTTACCAAATGAAATGTCGAACCATGAAGAGGAAATGACTTTGAAGCTTTGGAGGTGTTAATGGACTCGATCTACTCCATCTGTTTTTTGATCATCATTCTGAATCCGATCCAGACCTAGTCTTTGACAAAAGTGCGATTTTCTCAGCTTTTTGTTTAAAATCAGTGGTGCAAAGTAACTAATTACAAATAATTTCGTTACAGTACTTGAGTAGATTTTTCGGGTTTTTTTACTTTCTTGAGTATAATTAAATTGTGGTACTTTTACTCTTACTTGAGTAGAATAAAAAGAAAGTATTCAACTTCGCTACATTTATTTTTCACCAAAAGTACAAAGTACTTTGACAAAGGTGCCGACGGAGCAACAGGGCAAGCTGACATTTGACAGACACTTTTCAAACTACTGCGATGGAGCCCTGCACTTCAGCCAATAACAGACAGATCTGGAGCGCTTCGGCCAAAAACAGACAGGTCTGACTCAGGTGCAAAACCAATCAAAAGTTCGGTGGGGCGGGGCGGGGCGGGGGCACTCGTGTTTTAAACCAGTATCGCTTACGTTTCAATTCAGTGAATATGCTCATATTCTGATTTTAAATTTAATTATGGCAACTCCTGAAATGGGTCCTCCCATAGCTAATACCTGAGCACTGAGCAGTTGAAGTAAATTAAAAACTCGGCCCATAACATATGGACGCATTTATTGCACTGACGGAGCAAGAACAATGTAAGTGTCTAAAATACATCCACACAAAGTTCAATTAAATGGTAAATCTCGCCCTCTTTAACAACATAGTTAAACGAAATGTACGAAGCAAGCTTTGTACAAAGCTGAAAAAACCTCAACAACAGTGAAATAAGATCACAATATTTATCTGTCAATATAGATCAGCGGACCAATAGTGGTCCGTCAGGGTACTGCAGGTGGTCCGTGGAAAGGCAAAATAAAATATTAAATAATATTTTTTTACCTTCATTTTACCAGGAAATTCCCATAAAAAATAAAAAGTAAAAAGAATATGTAGGCCTATATTGATATAAAATTTAAATTAAATTGTCAAGTTATTGTGTGATTACTAAAATTCGTTCGGTTCACATGACGTCACTGTAGCTTTGCGCCGCCATCTTGACGACCGGCGGTCTCAGTAATGCCTGCAATATGTTGTGCAGTTGGCTCCAACAACAGCCGAAAGAGGAACCCCGAACTGGTATTTTATTCTATACCAAAAGAAAATGATAGAAATGTCTCATATTGTATGAATGTCTAATATTGTATCATGTCTCATCTTTCTGTGCGCACACACCCGAGCCGAAGCGTGCAGCCATAGACTCCTATACAGCGCGCGAGTAATGAATTGAGCTCTGTTTCGTGTCTGAATGGACAAATACACACAGCATTATGTTTAAATGTCCGTTTTGGAGAGGATTCACGTAAAATATGTCGGTTATGTCTTAAACAGGGTTGTCATTCAGTCTCTTTGGTTGATAGAGAGAGAGAGGAGAGAGAGAGAGAGAGAGAGAGAGAGAGAGAGAGAGAGAGAGAGAGAGAGAGAGAGAGAGAGAGAGAGAGAGAGAGAGAGAGAGAGAGAGACGAGGAAAACAAAGCATGCAAATGGAAATTATCGCGGCTGGAAAAATTATCGAGCTAATTTTTTTATCGTGCGTTTAATTGATTTATTGACTATCGCGACAGGCCTAATCCAGATTAATGACAGCTAGCCGTGAGCCGTGGCTAACAGCTGGCAAGCTACCAGCTGAGCCACTTAGCTAGCTAACAACTCGCTACCTAGTCAGAGCAAACTACCACCAAAATCATACATTTGATTTTTTATATAATAACAACATTTCCCATGATTAAATATAAATCCTTGGTGGCCAGTTGCCGCACTTTTACGTTTGTAACCCAACCAGCCACAGCATATTGAAATGCGTCTGTGAAAGCCTTCAAATGATCCCCACTGTATTGGGAGGGGTTATGCACAAGGTAATATATATATATATATATATATATATATATATATATATATATATATATATATATATATATATATCATGGAAGTCAAATTGGGGCAAGTCTGGGGCAGATGAAAAAGGACAAAAGAAAACGTCTCAGGTTACGTATGTAACCCTGGTTCCCTGATAGGGAACGAGACGCTGCGTTTGAGACGCGGTGGGAACGCTCTGCGTGATTACGTCGTGAAACACGTGTAAAATCAGTCCAATGGAAGCCCGCTACGACATAGGTGACGTCATAGACCAGGAAACTATAAAGCAACCCTGAAATCAGACCGCGATAGCTTCTGAAAAACCTGAAGCAAGTCGATCAGGGCATGCAGGAAGTATGGCAGGCAAACGCAGCGTCTCGTTCCCTATCAGGGAACCAGGGTTACATACGTAACCTGAGACGTTCCCTTTCAAGGGAACTCGAGCTGCGTTTGAGACGCGGTGGGAACCCTATACCCACTACGCCATAATGACAAATGCCCGTTCTGTGTGAGGTCCTGCGCACACTAAGAAGCAAGCAACCTCGCCCCAGGAGTGGAGAGGTCAAGGTCATAAAACCTGACAAATGTATGCGGAGAGGACCATCCTGCCGCATTACATACGTCAAGAAGGGAAACTCCCGAAATTAAGGCCATAGAGGCCGCCATACTCCGAGTAGAATGGGCCCGCACAGCCATAGGTGAAGGCTGTCCGGCCGCTTCACAAGCCAATGAAATAGCCTCGACTATCCATTTACTCATAACCTGCTTAGATGCAGGGCATCCTCTCTTGAGTGACCCAAAACAAACAAATAGTTGCTCAGATTTACGCCACAGGGCAGCTCTGTGAACGTAGGCATCTAAAGCCCGGACTGGACATAACAGGTTAAGCTGTTCCTGGTCAGGGGTATTAAAGGGTGGAGGATAAAAGGCCTGCAGCACTATTGGGCATCCAACATTCAGTGGGACCTTAGGAATATAACCCGGCCTGGGGTAGAGAAATGCCTTCACCATACCAGGTGCAAATTCCAGACATGAAGGAGCAACCGACAAAGCATGTAAATCACCAATTCTCTTGATAGATGAGATAGCAAGGAGAAATAAAGCCTTTAGAGTGAGGAACTTTTCAGAAACCTCCTCGATGGGCTCAAAGGGAGCTAAAGCCAGAGCCTCGAGTACAATGGCCAAGTCCCAAGCCGGTGCTCTAGAGTGCAGTGCAGGTCTCAACCTCAATGTACCACAGAGAAAGCGAGTAATTAGAGGGTTTCTCCCAATAGAAGTACCCCCCAGAGGGGTGTGGTAGGCAGATATAGCCGCCACGTAAACCTTTAGGGTGGAAGGAGATAACCTGGCCGAGAAACGGTCTTGCAGAAAATCAAGAACTGAACCAACAGGGCAGTTAACAGGATCTAACTGACGTTCAACACACCACGTGGTGAAAAGTTTCCATTTTAGCGCATACAGCCTTCTCGTGGAAGGAGCTCTGGATTGAAGAATGGTTTCTACAACATCGGTCGAAAGACCGGTCTCCCTGAGCCTGGCCCCCTCAGAGGCCAGGCCCACAGTTTCCACAACTCCGGCCGAGGGTGAAATATCGTGCCCCCGGCCTGAGACAGGAGGTCCACCCTGATTGGGATCTCCAAGGGGGAGCCGTCCAGAAGAGACACCAAGTCCGAGAACCAAACTCGGGTCGGCCAATAAGGGGCTACTAGTAGCAGACGAGCCCCTTCTCGGCGAACCCTCTCCAGAACCCCCGGAAGCAAAGATATCGGGGGAGAAGGCGTACAGGTGCAGCCTCGGCCACACCTGCACCATAGCATCCATACCGAGAGGAGCTGGGTGCGTTAGAGAGAACCACATGGGACAATGGGTTGAATCTGATGATGCGAAAAGGTCTACCTGAGCACGACCGAACTTTTCCCACAGGAACTCCACCACTTCTGGGTGAAGTCTCCACTCCCCGGGCCTCAGCCCCTGTCTCGACAGAATATCTGCTCCCACATTCTGACGCCCCGGAATATATACCGCCTTGAGCGACAGTAACTTCCCCTGGGCCCATAGGAGGATCTGATGGGCCAATTTGCAAAGGTGACATGACCTCAGACCCCCCTGATGGTTGATATAGGAGACCACCGAAGTGTTGTCTGTGCGGACCAACACGTGATGGCCTCTCGGGTCTAGCAGGAAATATTTGAGTGCTCGAAATACCGCCATCAACTCTAAACGATTTATGTGCCAGGAACATTGATGGTCCTGCCACAGACCTTGCGCCGAGCGGCCACTCATGACCGCCCCCCATCCCGTGAGGGAAGCATCCGTCGAAAGCGTGACGCGTCGACAAGGAGCCCCCAACACTGGGCCCTGGGCGAGGAACCAAGGTTTCTTCCACAAGGCCAAGGCACGAAGGCATAGACGCGTGACCTTGATCTTGCGGAACGGATTTCCCCTCGGAGAAAACCCCTTGGTCCTGAGCCACCACTGCAGGGGTCTCATGTACAGAAGGCCAAAAGTAATAACGTTGGACGCAGCTGCCATGAGACCCAACAGTCTCTGAAACTGTTTCACAGTGAGTGACTGGCCTAGTTTCACATTCTTTGCGGCTGTGAGAATCGCAGAAATACGAGCAGGAGACAGGCGTGCCTGCATTGTGGTCGAATCCCAAATTACACCTAGAAAAGTGGTCCTCTGAGCAGGGAGGAGCACACTCTTTTTGGTGTTTAGCCGCAACCCCAAACTATGTGGGACAGAACAGCATCTCGATGCTGAACCGCCACCTGCTCTGACTGAGCTAAAATCAACCAATCGTCGATGTAATTTAATACGCGGATGCCCTGGAGTCTCAACGGAGCCAGAGCTGCATCCACGCATTTTGTAAAAGTGCGGGGAGATAAACCTAGGCCAAATGGAAGAACCCGATATTGGTATGCTTCGGTCCGAAAGCGAACCTCAGGAACCTCCTGTGATGAGGATGGATAGATACATGGAATTACGCGTCCTTCAAGTCTATTGTGACAAACCAGTCCTCGGACTGAACTTGTGATACAATCTGTTTGAGTGTAAGCATTCTGAACTTGAGTTTCTGAACCCTGCTGTTTAACTGGCGCAGGTCTAGAATAGGACGCAGCCCTCCATCCTTCTTTGGAACAATGAAGTAACGGCTGTAAAACCCTGACTCTCTGCTGGGAGGAGAAACCCTTTCTATAGCTCCCTTTCGAAGAAGTGTCAGTACTTCTTGCTCCATTACCAGAGCCTGCTGTGAGTCCACCACCGTGGGGAGGACTCCTTGAAATCTGGGCGGACGAGAACCGAACTGAATTCTGTAACCCTTTTCTATTATGTGCAGGACCCATAGAGAAATATTTGGCAGAAGTTTCCACGCTGCCAGAAATTCCGATAAGGGAACCAGTCTCTCGAGACTGGCCTCTGGATTTGATTGAACAATCGTTTCGGCGCCCTGAAGCGGCGAACCGGCAGGGAACAACCGAACTGACCGTTCTACAACCCTCCTCAGAGGATTGCACGGGGACGCTGACACCTCGGTGCCCTGAAGCGGCGAACCGGCAGGGAACAACCGAAGTGGCAGCGCTGCGGCTCTCCTCGGAGAGTCGCCCCCCGGAGGGTGCCAAGGAGGGACGGTTCCTCGGAACCGTTCCTCCCTGGAGGGGACCACCCTCAGAAGCCTGATAGCCTTGGCGTCAGGACTTCTTCTTAGCCCAAGCTCTCCTAGAGATAACAGTCCTCAGATCTTGTCTACCCCTAACAGGTCTGGGCTGCGAGCGCCACTCAGGAACCGTAGATTGAGGAGGTGCCCGAGCGGCGACGCTCTGTTTTTGTTGAACTCTGTGAGCGGAGCTCGTAGACGGATGAGGCTGCTCAGACTTTATACTACGAGCAGCCTCGGGGACAATAGACCGGCGAGGAAGAAACCTCTGAAACGCAGCCGCTTGTTTCTTATTTTCTTGAAACCTATCGACGACACAATTTATAGCATCGCCGAACAGACTTGTAGGTGACAGCGGTGCGTCCAGAAGAACAGATCTATCTTTATCTTTTATTTCTGATAAATTTAACCATAAATGGCGTTCCGTGGCCACCAAGGCTGCCATACAGACTTGGCCGTCTCCTTGGTGGCTCGGAGAGATAAATCTGTCGTGCGACGCAATTCTCGTATTGCGTCAGCACTAACTTCCTCACTATCGTCTATGTCCTTCAGCAGGTCAGCCTGGTACGCTTGGAGAATCGACATAGTGTGCAAACATGCTGCGGCCTGACCTGCTGCCGAATACGCTTTACCCACCAACAAAGATGTATTTTTTAATGGTTTGGTGGGTAACGTCGGGGCTTTCAGAGAGGAAGAAGACTCAGGGGAGAGATAGCTCGCTAGTGTGTCTTTAGCACGAGGCATAGTCAAATAACCATAATGATCAATCCCTTGAACTTTACTATAATTCTTAGTTTGTGGGTTATGCACTCTGAAAGACGCCGGTTTAATCCACGATCTCGAAACCTCGGCGTGGAGATCGGGAAAAAACGGGAGTTCCCGACGAGGAGGTCGTGATCTAGATGGTAAATAACGTTCATCTAAAAGATTCTTTCTAGATTCAACATCGAAATCATCGGCTGGCCACTCAATATTTAATTTAGTAACAGCACGAGATAAAACCTCCATAAGCTCCTCATCAGGAGGGGTATGAGCTGGCGAACACTCAATATCCCCCATACTACCGACATCCAGATCCTCAGAACTGGATAGCCGTAATATTGGTGCCTCAGCCTGGGAAGGAGAAGCCGCAGAGCGGGCTCCTTCCTGGGCAAAGACACCGAATCCAGTAGGTAAGGGCTGAGAAAGGGCGGGGCCCGTCTCAAACCCCGCTACTAGATCCATCTGCGAACCCCAAGATGAAATTCGACGCTGTGCCTCGGCAGCAGCGGGACCCGCACCTCGGGGAGCGCGAACCGAACCGTCCTCCTCAAAGAACGCTCGGCGAGAGCGGAGAGTTTTCATAGACAAACTCAAGCAATGCTCACAGTCAGCCCCCTCGAGGACTGACTGGGCATGCTCCACTCCCAAACAAGCAATACACATAGGATGTGTGTCCCCACCCGTGATATAACGAGGGCAGGGCACAACACAAGGTTTATAACTTTGCTTGCTCGCCATAGTGATATATATATATATATATATATATATATATATATATATATATAAGGGGCTTGACAGACAACAATAAATAGACAAGGACAGATATACAGAGAGCGCTTGCTGAAGGTGCAGAAGCTATCGCGGTCTGATTTCAGGGTTGCTTTATAGTTTCCTGGTCTATGACGTCACCTATGTCGTAGCGGGCTTCCATTGGACTGATTTTACACGTGCTTCACGACGTAATCACGCAGAGCGTTCCCATCGCGTCTCAAACGCAGCTCGAGTTCCCTTGAAAGGGAACTGGGGGTAACAAATAAGGATCTGAGCCTAAAATTTTATCCATCTATCTCTGTCTTTGTCTCTCATTCAAACGGGCAGTTTGGGCGGCGCCGGGCGAGATCGGTCGTCAATATGGCGGCGTTCTATTTCTAGTGACGTAGGTGGCATCTATGAATAGGCTGACGCTCGGCTGTGACGTTCAAGTTCAGTGCCGTTAGAACCACAACATGGATCGGTGGATAGCAACAGGTTCTTCATCAGGGCTCTCAAGTGTCACACATTGAGCGTAACAGTCACTTATTTCGGTCTTTTGTCACGCACTCCCGCCACACATTGTATTTCTCAAGCAGAAAAACTATTTATAATATATTTAATATGCCGCAGCTCCCAAAATTTCTCTGGCCACGGAGATCTACCCCATCTACCCCCATCCTGATTATGCCCTCGAGCGCTTGAGTAAATAAATACATTAAATGTGTGGCAGCCGTTGGCTTTAGTAAACTTTCTTTTAACAAGCCTTTTGTGATGACCAGTTATAGTTTTAGTGCTCGTAAGCCTATTTAGAGGTGTGGATTAATTCAGGTAGAACTGTGTGTAGGCATATTTTATTATGTGTATTATGAGGTTGTCCGCGAAAATTCTTGATTTCAAATAGTGGTCCACACACACAAAAAGTTTGAGAACCCCTGATATAGATGAACGTAAAAGTGTAGTTCGTTACTATAGAAACAGTGGGCTCCCAGCACAATTTCGGTAGAACGAAAAAAAAGGAGAATTTAATTTAACATGTTAACCCGTACCCCACTTATTTATTTATTTTTTACTGGCACTTTTTTATTCATACTGTTGTAAATCTCTCTTTTTTTATGGGACCTCTCACTTATTCTTCTTTGCTTTCAATTATGAAATTTAACTGAAACATCCAAATGATCTTACCTGGACTGACTTTTCAAAATCACAATACATGAAATACAATGAAATTTGTTTCATGTTGCTTCTTAACATTGTATGAGTATGTATTATTTTATTACATTCTATGATACACGCATTGTTGATTAACATTGCTATAAAGGGTTAGTTCACCCAAAAATTTAATTTACCCCATGATTTACTCGCCTCAAGTCCTTCTAGGTGTACATGACATTCTTGTTTCAGACGAATACAATCACAGTTATATTCATAAATGTCCTGGCTCTTCCAAGCTTTATAATGGGAGTAAATGGCTGGAAGAAATTTGGAAAAAAAACTAATTACTAATTACAAATTGCACGGCTCCAGTTGGTTACTAAAGGCATTCGGAAGCGAAGCCCTGGGTTTTTTTAAGAAACATACCCATATTTATTACTTTATAATCTAAAATAACTTGCTTCCGCCAGACAACCGTACGCATACTACGCAATTCGACTTGCGCCACAGGAGTAAAAGTGGAGCGCTTTTATCCCGGATGGATGCACTTTTTTGGGCTTCAAATGTTCTCCAGCCATTCACTGCCATTGTAAAGCTTGGAAGAGTCAGGACAATGCTTTTACTTAAGTACGATTTGTTAGTACTCTTTCCACCACTGTTTAAAATGTTGCTTATTTAATGAAACTTACCCACATTCAAGTGTTGTTAAAAAAAGTTGCATGAAGCTATAATAATATGTTTTTTTTAAATGGAAAGAGTTAAAGTACAATTAAATGTATATTGCAAAAAATAATATATAAATAGTTAACTATTTATTCACTTAAAGAAAACTTACAAGTATCTTTGCAGTATAAACTACTAGTAATTTACTGAGAGTACACTTCAAAGTGCACTTTCATAAACTAACAAAACATACTACAACTATTAAAATAGTAAACTACTAGCATACTTATAAGTTCACTTGTAGTACAAATGCAGTACTGTAGTGAGAAACGTAGTTGTGAACTAGTTGTGCACTTAAAGGCACACAATGCAGGAATTCTGTGTTTTTCAGGGGATCGAGACGGCCACCATTCAACCCGAAAGTCATATATCCATTCCAATAACTCCAAAGCTGTTCAGTTAAGCTAAAAAAGAAACTGCATAGTTCCCCTTTAAACATATACATTCATATACTAAAAAGTGGGCCAATATAGTCCCAAGCAGTACTGAAATTGTACACTTAGAAGTTTACTACTAGTACATTGATATTAGTATAATAGCCGTAACATATATAAATATACATCAATATACAATTTCAGCAAGGATTTACAATGAATTCCCTGTTGTTACGAGAATATATTCAGAGAAAAAGACAATATTGTGCTATCATAGTCTGAGCTGTCAACACGACATGATCTTGTCAAAGTTCTTGTTGGTGCATCCTTAAATGTGAATAGAGGTCGATCCTCGAAGCACATGGTCGGCCACAGAGGTCACACATAAACTGGCTAGATGTTGTTATTTTTAAGGTACTGAGCTTTCGCCGTCATCGTTTGTTTACTGCAACGGTGACCGAGGATCAAATGAGGACTTGAGGAGTGAAATTATTATAGATCACATTGAAAGGAAAGGAGGCTCTAAAATCATGTCCCTGTGAATAAAGTTTTTGTGCACAATGGTTTAGCAAATATATCCCATAATTGTATCACTTCTGCAATAGGATAGAGGTTAGAGATCAGTCAATAAAGTACAGTAAACTAGATAATACAGAAAGATGACAGTCAAGGCAGCTGAGGATTCAAAGTGACCATGAATCAGAGAGGGCAACACTACAACCTTGAGGAAAGATTATTGTGGGCTGTAAATAACTGACCCAACTGACGTATGGTGCAAGGCCGTAACCATGTGGCGGGGGAGGCAATGGTTTTGTTTTTTAGTTATATGTCTAAATACAGCCTACATAGTTGTGAAGCAGTCCATTTAAACTCTTCGGAAATATTGTTTAACTTAAAAATATGCACACATTCAATCTAAGTTAGTATGTCTAGTATGTTAATAAAGTTAGTATGTCTAATATGTCAAACTTGTAAACAAAAAAAAACAAATAACTTTCTTTTCTTGTCACATTCAGTTATGAATGGCATAAGACCAGCCTAAAAATGTAAATGTAAAAATGTCTGCTATCCTAACAACAAACAGAGTGGTGCGTAATGGAGAGCAGCATTAGGAAATATCAAATATTAGGGGGATACTTTGGCCTGTCATTACAATGCCTGTGGCGGTTACGGTCCTGCGGTGAAGGTTATGTGGTATGCTGGCAAACAAAATAAGCATGAGCTTATTTTTATATTAAGAAACACACCTTTAACACACATGAAGTTTAATATATCACATGATGAATACAAAATTCCAAGCAAGACTCAACAAAAAATAAAACAATATGACCAGTGGAAAAACAGGGGGTGAATAAGCAAATATCTTATTAAATGAGTCAGTACAGTTAATTCAATCCAATCTATTATTCCAGCAATCTTCCCTCACTGTGAACTGATGAAGCCTTGAGACATTTTTCAGACTGGTACAGATATACAGTATCAGCTGCCACTTCATGTTCACAGATCTCTGATCACATGGTCGGAGCTATAAAGGCACCATAGAAACACCCAGAACGAGTAATCTATTCCATTTGGTCTGCACTGCTTGACGTCCTTATGCTCATGTGAAATTAAACCTGTAAATCTTTGACTCAAGGTGGCCAGTTTTAATAAGATGAGCACACATTACAATGTAGTCCATCTACCCTGGAGTCTATTTAATAAATAATAGATGCCATTTGCTCAAGATTAAAGAGAGCAAACAATGGGTTAGCTAAAGAGTGGCAAAGGGCTGAACTCCCTTGTGCTTTACTGGACGCCAATATCCTACTTATTGGTTTAATAAAATATTATGTTTATTTATTAGTCAGGTCCACTTTGCGTGGCTCACCGAGATGCATTGCACATGCTTCTCCACAGTCTGAAAGCATATGTAATCTCTTTAACGTGTTTTGTGAACATAATTAGTGGCACAATAATATAATCGCATCACCTTAGCACCTGTCTGAGCGCTTCTGGTGTGCAATGCTTTCCAGCAGCCTCTCTTAGAATCAAATTGATGGCTGCTGGGGGCAAGATGACAGGTAACGCTAAAACTGTCACAAGCCTTTGAAGTCTTGCCTCTATTTGTTGAACAGCATCTGATCTCTGACTATATGACGCTAGGGACGGCTGTTTGTCCAAACCTGTCAAGGCTCATCAGTCAACTACAACTACAGCTAAGGAGAACTGGATTCAGCATGCGATAATGTATTTAAAAGGATCGCCCAAGTGAAACAGTGTTAAAATCTTATCAGTTCCCAGACAATTGCATGTATTGATTCTGTCTTTACTCTGGGATATACGCCTAAAAAGAACAGAGGGGAAAACAATGTTATGATCAAGTGGTTAGATTTGCAAGGTTAACTGCTTTCCTGATGTAAAGCAAATATGTCAAATGTGTAGTGATTCATCCGAAACTTAAATCTCCAGCTTTAAGGCCTTAGTCAACTGCAGCCTACCAAATTGACAATGACAGATAGCAATGACATTATGATTAAAGCAATTCATTAATATAGTGGCTTAAAAAAAGTTTGAGGTCGGTATTATATATATGTATATATGTAATTTATTTCTGTGATAACAAAGCTGACTTTTCAGCATCATTACTCCAGTCTTCAGTGTCACATGATCCTTTAGAAATCATTCTAATGTGGAAAGCAACTACACTGTATATTTATCCGCGTTTTAATATGTCTCTGGGCATAGAGAACATAGGGTAGAATCTACGATCTCTGACCCAGTTCGTTTGCTGGCTCCAATGGCTATAATACACTGTGTTTTCCACCAACTGGCAACCCGGGGTGATGAAATAATATTGGGTAAATTGCCAGTGGACGTGATCACGCAGACAAAATTAAAAACAGACATTCCGACCTGGGGTCCGTTCTTCGTACGTCGCTTAATACATCCAAGATCAAATGACACATCAAAGATGATATCATTGTGCTGAACATGATCTGGCTAATCAGGTTCTTCGAACACACCTGTAGTTTATGATTAGTATCGCTGGATTGAGTTGTATATGTATGTATCGATAGTAGAAACATTGATCAGCAACGCTGCTATTGGCTGCTCACCATGGCCAAAGAGCGTTCACAGTTTATCTCCGCAGCAGAGCAAGAGCTACACTTATTACAGTATATATATTTTTGTATTTTAATAATTTCATAATTACTTTGTTGATTTTTAATGTCAGAGCCACCCTCCAATAGAACATGGGAACAAGTAAAAGTGAAGTACAAGAATATTCTACAAAATGGTAATCTTTACTACTTACTATTCCTAGTCTCTTTTTTAAAAAGCACTGTTAAATTATGTGTTTGTCTGTTTATAATAGCAACCAAGAAAAAGGCTGAGCAAAAAACCTATTGTGAAGAGCATCCCTGGGTTCAGCTCTTCCTTAGACCCTTAGGGACCAGTAGCAGCAACACCTTCATTACTGGTAAATGAGATTTAAATTATCTTACTAAACTGTAAAATAATTTGTTGCTGCATTAAATTAAAGGGTTAGTTCGCCCATTTAAGACATGAAGTTGTATGCAATCCTTACCAGCACTATAGTGTATACACACTGACCCACTCTGTTGTCACCCCCCTGGTCCGAGTTCTGACCGCTGGAAGTTTTTGAATGAAGTAATCCCGGCTACTTTCCGGGGCCACAAAACTGTGCGTTTTTACGTGAAAAAAAGATTTGCGTTTCAAAGCTTGATTAATTTAACACAAAAAAAACACGCCGGGCAAAATTCATACCTCAGTTTAAATGCGGCACTATTTTCCTTCCGTTTCTATCAATCCGCGCTGCTGTCAATGTCAACAGTGCGCACGTGACGATTAGCTGTTGATAGCGCGACTTAAATTAAGTAGGACTATAATCCAAATGGCTGGTACAGTCATTTCAACTGTTAAATCTTCAGTAGAGATGAAATGCTTTGACTTGTAAAAGTGAAAACTGATAAACTTATGTCTTATTGATCACATTTTTTCCCAGTGTAGTTCATTGTAATGTAATTACAATGTAATTGTGTTTTCCTCTGTTGTGCAGTTTTACATAATACACCAACATTTGTATCTGTTCCCAAGAAAGTGGTGGCTGAAACGTGCAGTAAGTGGACTTTTTCTTTTTACATCAAAAGGGAAGAAAGTACAACACTTTGTAATACCCATTTGTTTCCATTGCACAGGACAGTGAAGAAACCCTCTTAGATGACTGTCCTTTGGGGGAAGTACCTGTATGTGCATGAATAACTTTACTTAATTTATACTTGTGTGACTATTATTTCTGACTCCATATGAGTTGCAGGAGTCCACATCTACAGAAAGGCCTGCAGAAGAGATTGCACAAAGAAGTGATACAGAGGTGAGCAGTGTAGCAGTCTTACATCAGTCTTAAGGGGGGCATATGAAATGTATGGGGGGGGCACAATTATTATTAGCCTACAGTATGTATATTTATAATAATCAACTCTAGTCGCGCAGCACGTAATCATTACGTTAAACATATAACGTTAACCAACAGCAATATAACCAGGCAGCCTATAGCCTACACCACATTACACAGAAGCAATGTTATGAATATCCATAAAACACTTGACTATACAAAATATTAGATGTAACACCAGAAACATCTCTCAAACATTGCATTTTAAAGCTGTCAACAGAGGGATATGCCTTGCCATGACACACTCACACACACATATACACGCACGCAAATACAGTCGTCTCACACAGATACTTTGAGTGGAGGGAGGCAGTGCTGTCCCCTCTCCAGTCCCAGTACAGCGGGATGAAGCGTTTCTCCGAGCAGAACCTCCTCATCAAAGTATCATTTCACCTGAAAGGAACTGAAGCGAGTAAGCCGGCGAAAACTCGTTTTGAAACGGCTTTCAAAAATGCGCGGTAACTGTTGAGTGGCTTAAGTTGTACGTCACGTACGTAGCCTAACGTTCTTTTGTATGGCCGTGATAGGCTGTTGCAGTGTAGATTCCCATCAATCAAACTAAATCACACCATTGTTTCTTTATATTTTTAATATTTTAATGATAAAGAATGCAACATTAATGCAACACAAAATTAGCAACTATGATAATATTCAAATTAAATTATCTGTGCCTCAAGTGTGTGTGTGTGTGTGTGGGGGGGGGGGGGGGGGGGGGGCTATTTAGCCAAGAGACTTTCACTGTGCTGAGTAGTGCACAGTCATTACTTATACAATATAGTAATTATAGTCTTAATGGTGTTTGTCCAATCATCAACTGGACCACAGGCTCTACTCTTCAGCGCAATGACCCCAAAACTCACACATATCAGAAAACATTTTAAATTCCAAAAACAATAGAACAATAGAACATTAAACACTAACAGATCCCCCCAATATTAGTATTGAGCAAAACATATTAAATAACTCTTCATTTTAACATTTGCTCTCCTTTAACAGTCATAAAGCATGCTGGGAATTAGAAATCTGTTGTAACTCATTGTGTGTGAACATACATTCACATTCATCTGGGAAAATGGATGTGCAATATGTGTACTTAAAGGATAACACGTTTTGAATATTACATGTAATGCTATTTTTTTCTTCATTAAAAAATATTGTTTGTATATTAATATATAGACATACATTGTCAGTGCATATTTTGCAGTTTATTGAAATAATATATGCAGTAGTTTCCCATTTATTGAAATGGGTTATGTAATATATCGCTTTATATTTTGCATATATCTCTCAAAAAGTACACTATCGTGCTGCGCTAAAGGACTTCCCGTATCATATAAAGCCGTGATCTAATCTTGTTTACATGAAATAAGCTCCCGAGCAGGTTTAAGCTTACATAACTGTTGCAATGACAGCAAGTCCAGGATGAGCGTCGAAGAACCAAACAATCCAAGATCATGCCAAATCGTAAACAATCAAATCCAGCTAACTGATTTAGCGACGTATGAAGAACAAACCCATGAAACACACATTTCAAAGTAGAATAATTGGCTGTAGCTTTGTTTATCGTAAAAAAAAAAACACAAGTATTTGAACTTAGCATGTTTCCTAAATCTTTGCAAACATACTGTAGTATGTTTATGTTTTAGTACAGTCAAAATTGCATACAGCACCTTTAAGGTGCAGACTCACTGTCACATGTGGTTTCTGTATCCCTTTATTTAGTTAAATGTGTTTGACTTAAAGCAGCACTGTGCAGACCGATTGGTGTATGACATCAAAGCAACGTAAAACTGACGGCTCCGTATAGTTTCGAACTACTCTCGTGGTACTTTGATGTCATAAACTGATTAATCTGACCAGCACCACTTCAAGTCGAACAAACTCCTTGTTTCTTTTGTCCCTGTACATAAGTTGTCATGGTTCTCTTACGAGAGGTTCTCGTAAAAGTTGCTTACGCTATGGGTAAAGTCATCTTTTCTCGAGATATTGAAGCCAAAAACTATCCTTAATTCTGCATTTATTGTCAACGCAGTGCAGCAGCCAGCAGACCTAGAGCAGCTCAACTTGCGTGCTCATTGGCTGCCGTGCGGCAACTGCTTCAGCCTACCACTGAGCCTCGCGCGTGACTTTGCGCCCTCTACGCATCATAGCCCGCCAGAATGGGGGTGGCTTAGCGTATAAAAGACAGGCTCGGTAGCTGCATCACTGATTTCATCATCTTCAGCGAAGCACTCCGCATCGCTGGACTCAGAGAGAAGCCATCTGCCGTCGAAACTAGCGACCAGCACGCAGAGGAAAGCACCTAAAGAAGCCGGCCGTCTTCGTCACCTTCAGCCTTCCGTGCCTGCTACGCCATCTGGCGTCGAGTATCCTTTAAGTGCTTTTACCTTCCGTGAGTGTTCGCCGTCGCGACACTCTCTCTCTCTAACTGTAAGAGCTCGAGTGTTTTTTAAATTTGTCGCGCCTTTCCTGCGGCTCGTGCAGGGCCCCGCTCAGCGCTGGAGACCGCCATTTGATTTGTGCTCTCTGCCTGGGCCCAGACCACGCAGCCCTCGCCCTGGAAGTGCACTGTGAAGCGCTTCCGCTGTCGACCCTGCAGGCTCGACTTGAAGCCTTCACCTCGGACGCTGTCACTCCACCCTCTGGACCGCGCAAGAAGAAGCGCCGTGCGCAGAGGATGCCGGGGCCTGAGGCCACAGTGAAGTGCTCGCCGGATTGCATCCCCCAGCCTAATTCTCTCCTTCTCCGCCCCTCCCGGATGCGCAGCTGCCGGCTTCGGCCCTCACTGCCGCCGACTCAGGGGACGAAGCTGAAGGAGCGTACCCAGGTGACAGCTGTTCCATCCTGGCATTGGACAGCGAGGAGTGGTCGAATTCTCATCACTCCTCCTCCTCGATCCAGGAATCCAGCAGGACTCAGGCTGGTGTGGACGCTGACCAAACCACTTTCGATTTATAGACAACCTACATGAACCACTGATCCACTGCTGGTGGATCTGCCAAACCACTGTTTCCTTCACAGGCGCCGCCCCCCTCCCGTTTCCAGATCTGCGGCATTTCTGACAGAGCTTCATGCCGAGCTTTCTAAGTCGTGGAACGTACCATTATCCGCGAGGCTCCACTCACATGTCTCCTCGGCGCTCTCCCAAGTGGACGGCTCCACCAAAAAGGGGTACAGAGATATCCCCCCAGTGGAAGAGGCGGTCCAGCGCACCTTTACCCGCCCTATCCAAGAAGGACGGTGCTCTAAGACCTATCTTAGATCTGAGATATTTGAACAAAGCTCTCATGAGACGGCCGTTCAAAATGCTCACGACCAGTCAAATCCTCGCGCAAATTCGCCCGAGGGACTGGTTTATCTCTCTTTATCTGAAAGATGCATACTTTCAGATTCCGATTGTCCCCCGTCACAGGCCATTCTTGAGATTCGCATTCGACGGTCGGGGACATCAATACACCGTCCTCCCGTTCGGTCTGTCTTTGGCACCCCGTACATTTACGAAGTGCATGGATGCGGCTCTCGCCCCCTTGAGAGTGAAAGAGCTGTGAATTCTGAACTATTTGGACGATTGGCTGATTTTAGCACAGTCTCAGAGATAGAACTGTTATCTCACAGAACAGTGCTTCTCAGTCATCTGGAAAGACTGGTACCAGCGGTGAGTGACAATGGGGGCTGTCTCACACCGAAAGGTCACCTAGACGGACGCCTCCAACTTAGGTTGGGGCGCCATCTTCCAGGGCAGACCGGTCTTTGGCCTGTGGTCAGACTTGGAGAGACGCTTCCACATAAACTGTCTGAAAATGATAGCGGTCGAGAATGCGCTCAAGCACTTCCTCACATTCATACAGGAGCACCATGTGCTAGTCCGCTCGGACAACATGTCTGTGGTGTCCTACATAAACCGTCAGGGCGGTGTCAGATCCAGAAGCCTCTGCCATCTGACAGAACGCCTTATTGTATGGTCTCAGTACCTCCTGCGCTCGCTGAGAGCTGCACATGTGCCAGGCCACTTGAACGACGGTCCAGAAAAACTATCCTGGAACTACGTTCCCCCGGGGGAATGGTCCCTGCACCCCCAGACAGTCCAGTTACTGTGGCGCCTTTTCAGCAAAGCGAAAGTCGATCTGGTTGCGTCAAAAGACAACGCTCATTGCCTGAGGTTCTTTCATAGATCGAGGATGCGCTGGCCCAAAACTGTCCCAGCCTCCGACTTTATGCTTTCTCTCCAGTCACTCCGTTACCACAGGTAATCAAGAGGATCAGGGAAATGCGCCACTCGGTGCTCCTTGGTGCTCCAAACCTGGAGCTGATGCGGCTGTCTCACACAGCACCTTGGCCGATTCCGGTGAGGAGAGATCTCCTCTCTCAAGCCCGCGGCTCAATCTGGCATCCCCATCCAGAGCGCTGGTCTCTGCACGTATGGTTAATCAACAGGTACCCGTTGTCCTGCCAGAAGGAGTGATGAACACGATTACGCAATCCAGAGCTCCCTCTACGAGGCGGTTTTACGCGTCTAAATGGTCAGTGTTCTCCAAATGGTGTGCTGACAGAGATCTAGTCCCACGAACGTGTGGGGTCCAGGGGTTGCTTGGCTCACTTCAAGAGTTGCTGGATAAGGGCAGGTCCCCATCAACGCTTAAAGTTGATGTGGCGGCCGTTGCAGCATTCGCTGAGTCGACGCGTGGTCAGTCAGTAGGAAGAAACGAGCTCGTCATCCGCTGCCTTAGAGGAGCCAGACGGATGAATCCCCCGTGACCCCCGTCGGTTCCCATATGGGATATTTCATTGGTCTTGGAGGATCCTGAAAGCTTTCCCCTTTGAACTGATAGACTCCGTGGACCTAAAGTACGTCTGGCTCAAAACTATTTTCCTGACAGCTCTGTTGTCAGTCAAACGTGTGGGGGATTTACACGCGCTATCTGTTAGCGCTGCGTGTCTTGAGTCCGGGCCAAATGACTCTAAAGTCATCCTTAAGCCAAGACATGGTTATGTCCCTAAAGTGTTGGGCACCCCCTTCAGAGTGCAGGTCATTTCTCTTTCGGCTCTGCCAGCATCCGATATTGAGGGTGATGTTAATCTCCTATGCCCCGTCAGGGCGCTGAGGGCTTGCATTACGCGTTCCGCCTCTTTAAGGCATTCGGAACAGCTCTTTTTCTCGTTTGGTGGGCGTACCAAGGGTCTCACCGCCTCGAAACAGAGCCTGCCAGATGGATAGTGGAAGCTATCGCATCCGCTTATAAGTCTAAGGGTCTGCAATGCCCCTTGGGCATCAGGACGCATTCCATCAGAAGCGTGGCCTCGTCGTGGGCTTGGTCCAGTGGAATTTCCATTCAAGACATTTGTGAGGTGACAGGTTGGGCCTCTCCGTCCACATTTGTTAGGTTTTATAACCTGGAAGTTCCCGCCTTGCAGGCTAGACTTCTGTCAGTGTGAGCGGTGTGTATATCCTGCCCAGATTATCATGCGCAGACTACTCTCACGCGACGTTAGCTCTCCTGGTTGAGCTGCACTATATGGTGAATAGTTATATGGACCTGCGATGCCGCTCTGTATACCCTGTATGTGCTTATAACATGTGCTGGCCCGCATTGCTGGCCACCTGTTTCCCACTTATCCATGTTCCCCGGGAATCCCTGGGACTTATGAGGTGGAGGCTGGGCGCAAACGGTGTTGACAATGGGTTCCCGTAGCGTAAGCAACTTACGCAAAACGAGAGAACCTCTCGTAAGAGAACGTACTCGGTTCCATACGTAACCTCGGTTCTCTCTAGAAGAGGGAACGAGTATTGTGTAACCCGACCATGCAGGCGCCACGAGCGATTTTCACTTCAGCTGATGAAACCAGTGATGCAGCTACTGAGCCTGTCTTTTACACGCTAAGCCACCCCCATTCTGGCGGGCTATGATGCGTAGAGGGCGCGACGTCACGCGCAAGGCTCAGTGGTAGGCTGCAGCAGTTGCCGCACGGCAGCAAATGAGCACGCAAGATGGCCTGCTCTATGTCTGCTGCACTGCGTTGACAATAAATGCAAAATTAAGGATAATTTTTGGCTTCAATATCTTGAAGAAAGATGACTTTACCTGTAGCGTAAGCAATTTACGGAATACTCGTTCCCTCTTCTAGAGAGAACTGAGGTTACGTATGTAACCAAGTACGTTTCTAGGTATGTTCCCATTTGTTGCCATGGTTACTAATTGGTTAATTGTTTCACCGCACCTGTTCCTTGTTTTCTCCCTTCACGTAGTATGTGTATAAGCAGCCCTCAGTTTCAGTTGATCTTTCTTTATTCACGTCTATGTTTTAAGTTGGTTGTGTTACTTCTGTGTTTGTCCTGTTCTCCTGCGTGTTTTTTATTTTTATTGTTAAATATATTGACTGCTGCGATTAGATCCGGCCTCACAACTCAACCAACCATCACACTAGGTGCGTTCCATTCGACCGTAAGTGGACTGCGAAGTGGACTTCACAGGGTATTTAGCCATCTTAAGTGAGATTCCAATCCGAAGGGAATGAACATGTTCTGTTCGATGGGCACTGCCACCGGCGTAGGGAATAAGGGAACATCGATACATCACTTCACAGGAAGTGGAGAGCGAAAATCAACCAACTGTCATTGTGCATCGCGTCACCAGTCTGAACTAACCATAGAGCAGAGCCGTTGGAAGAGATTTTAAATTTAAATTTCTAACGGCTCATAGTTTACATATGCATTGAGTATTCATAAATATTGTTATTATTATACAAACTAGAGTATTTATGAACGGTTGGGGTGATTAATGTATCTTTAGGCCTATTATATGATTTTAAATTAGAAAGGAAAGTAAATTAAAAAAATGTATTCAGTTATATCATAATCTGCTTGACCCTGTTGTTGCCTTTCTTTGATGACGTTGCAGGGCATTCCAAATGCGTGATTATTGTCAGCGAAGTCCACTTCAACTGATGTACCGTGTTCAGGGAGTAGGGAGCAGTGAACACTGCGTAGGGACCCTGTCAAATGTAACGCACCTACTGTATTCGAGGTGTAAGGGATAATTAAGTTTTACTATAATTACCAAGTAATATTATTTGATTAATTAAATTGAAACTCTTAAAAATAGTACGTTTTTCAAAACCATATGAAACCAACATGAATCCAAATATTAGATTTCTTTCATAAAGTCACCACAAAAACATTCGTCTTTTTGTATAGAATATTGCTGTATTTATTATAAATGATTTAATATCCAACAATTAAATCAATTCATGATGGACAAAATAAAGTCCAGCCCAACCTTTTTTTCTTCCTTGAGAAGCCATTTCACTCAGAGATACGACACAATAGGGAAGACAAGACTATCACAACTTCTGTTTCATGCTGATTTTAAACTATTTTCTAGATAGATGGTCCTATTTGACATTGATCCATATCCAAAAAGATGAAAAGCACTTTAAAGCCACAATGAAATTAAATTGTCCAAAACACAGTGACCACTTGTGGGCGGGTCTAACAGATGTCATATGCGCTTCAGCTGAACTCTCAAGAACTGTCATAGAAGCATGTGAATTCCCTGAGAGATGACTTGAAAAATATTCATCATGCATTAATTGAATCAGTATTCAGAAAAAAATCTGAATACGCGGGGAAATACAGTTGTTTTATGCTCTGTGTTTTCATGTTGTTTGATGTAAAAAAAAAGGGGTCATGTCAGCAGCTACTGGGCTGATGGACAATTTTCTCCAGTTTTTCATCCAGCATATACATGCATTATGAAAGTAAATGGCTGCTGATGTGTCAGAAACTCCCCGTTCTAAAGCCACAGACACAAAGAGAAGAAACATGGCTTCCTGTTGCTAAATATAGTGCAGGCTGCTGACAATTATTCGATTATTAATTCATACCTCACATTAACACCTCACACACCCCACTTACACATCCCAAACATCAGCTGTGAGAAAAACCACGACACATGATTCTTGACACAAGCTGCTGCTGTGTCCTTGTAAACAATTTGTGCAAGCACAAGAGAAATGGATTTCAGTTTCCCTGATGTCTCTAACTGTCAACTCTCCCTTGATGGGTAATTAAAAAGATAAAACAAGATCAAAAGTCAGCAAGACAGCAATGCACATTAATTCAGCCAGCTAATAAGAATCCCACACAATCAATACCACACCGCAGGACTCTGCCTTGCTCACCACATTAATGGGGAAAAAAACATTTCCTCTAATTATGCATGCAAAATTACTCATCTATCTATCACTATTTCAGTTCTGTGTTTAGTGTTTTTCTTTCTGACAACAGTAAAAACGTAGGCTGCAGCTAAGGAAAATTATTGTTATTGCAAAAATTATCCTGGAGGGTTATTATTCATGGTAGATGGTTTTGATGAATTTAAAGGTATACGAATCAGTGCAAAAGCTGACTATCTCAGTGTATAGCTCAAATTGGTTTTCCTTAACTGCAATACAACTCAATACAATAAATAAGTAAGCAGAACATGTTTTCAATTTGTTAGCAGTGTTGGGGGTAACATAATCCAAGTAACGCAAGTTACAGTACGTAATCAGATGACTTCATCAAGTAATTGGTAATTTACATCATAATTTACTTTTATGTTTTCAACAAAATATCAGAGTTACTTTGTCAAATAAGTAACTTAAGTAACTTTGTATCCCCATGTATTACTGACAGCTCTTCTGTCCCCAATAGAAATCGTGAGTAAGTTACGAGGCGTTGTGTGCGCTCTATGAACATGATGCTTACTGTAGTTCTAGACTAAATGTGAGCAGGTATTTACTCATCTCACTTGCACAAAAACAAATTCAGTATTCCTCAAAATTAACAAAAATAGTGAAATCAAAACTCAGAATATTACACAAACCTGCAATAATTACAAATTAAATATTAAATAATGCAAATATACTTTATATATTTAATCTCACTTTATTAACCAATGTACTGATTGTTCATACAATTTTGAAATACAACAACAACAAAAATAGGGGAAACTCCTAAAGTGTGCACGCACCGAAATTATTTTAAATGACCTTTCAGTCTGTAGAAAAGCTGGCCTGAGCAAGACAGCAATGAAATATATGCTTTGTTGTATCTTTAGGGACTCCTCGCTTTCCTTGGGTTTGTGTTGTGTTAAAATACAAAGCACACCTCATGTAGAGCAAATTTTGTATCCTGAGCCTGTCTGATTCACTCTATTTCCACAGAAAGCTGCAGGATCACAAGGATTTTACACAAGGGTATATCAACCATTATAACTTGAGGGGATGTGTCCTCCTTTCAGAAATCCTTTAGAAATGTGCAAGCGGTTAATGGTAATAGGTTTGCGCTCATTTACCTGACCCGCAGCGAATCTATTAGGACTACTTGGTGAATGTTACATCATCTAATAAATATTCATGAGGCAGACTAATAATGCATCTTCCTAACTTTTTAGATTGTTCCTACACCCCTGGTATCATCAGTTACACCCTCAGGTTTAATTATCTCATTTAGCAAGTCTACTCTCAGGCACATCCCTAGACAAGACAACTAACAAGTCCCTGAAAACTTACTACAGACACAGGTGTGCAGGACTCGATTCATTTTAGATTTTCAAAGACTTAAATATATTCAGTACCACCTCAGTGTAAAGGAATCAGAGTTTTGCATCCTGATGGGTTTGTTTAGCACTTCTTTCTGATCTTGAGTCCCACGGTGGCATCTTATGGTTTTAAAGAACTTCTAAAAGAGATTTTGAACATAAAAAAATCTGAACATTAAACAACACCAACATTTGATAATCAATTTCAGATGCTTTTTCCTAAATGAATAAATCAAAATGCAAATAGACATTATTAACATTAAACAGGGAATATGTCCAATACATACAAGCATAAAAGTTTTTAAAACATTTTAAACTGACTGAAATAAGAAAATACACACAAAAAAAACTATGCTTGAAACCCCAGCATTTACAGATTACACAAACTACAACAACAACAACAAACCTCAAGAACTCGTTTGACTTCAAAATGTAATAGAGGCATACAAAGTCAAAGTGAGATACCAATGAAACAAATCTTTAATGGATCTGTCAAGCCAAGTCAACTGCTTGACATTCAATTCCACTAAAGCAAATTACATTGTGCCAAACGTTTATATAAAATGCTACATCATATAGGGTGACCAGTGATTGAGTGCTTGTGCATCCATTGTGTTGTCGTGTCATCTTTTTTGCATCTGGCCTTTCCAGTGTTGTAACATAAGTTGTTTTGGTAACACTTTATTTTGATAGTCCACTTTAGACATTCTACTAACTATAAGTAATGGTGCAACTACATGTCAACTAACTGTCATTAGAGTATTAATAGACTGTCTGCTTAATATTTGCTAACACTTTATTTTGTTGGTCCCCTAAAATATATTCTACTGACTATAAGTAACTTGGCAACTACAAGTCAACTTATTCTACTAACCCGAACCTAGGGCTGGATGATTAATCAAAAAATAATCGAAACCGAAATTCAGAGCCTATAACCGACGTAATTTTACCATGTCGGTTATTTCGGTTTTTTAATCCTATTAATATGTCCGCCCACTGTGTGTTAATGTACTTTCCCCTTAAAACATATTAGCGCGTGTGTAGTCACGTAACTCCGCCCCGTCCAGTCTGCGACATTGAAGCAACATGAGCCCCTTTCACACACCGCGTTGATCCCGGGAAATTGCCAGAACAAACACCTTCTGTGTGAACGTAAACATGACCCGGGATTGATGCCAGGTTGGGGACATAGTAACATTGCCGTGTTCAGTCCCGGAACTCGCGCTGTGTGAACAAAAGCCATAATCAATGCCGTGTCGTAATGATGGCGCTAAGCCGGGATCGTTTGCTAGCGTGAAATGGTTCGTAATGCGCTAGTTTATGATCGAATCAGAGAAATAAAATGCAGAAGAGTGGTTTCTCGAGAGAAATCGCAGCTCATAAGCAAACTATAGACGCCGCTGGGACATGTCACGTGTCTTTGCGGGTTGTGTGTGTCTGTGTGAACGCACTCTGTTGATTCCGGAAAATCACTGGCAGTGTGAATGAACCAAAGTCAAACGAACCCGGGTCAAATCCCGGGCCACTTTATCCGTGTATTTTCTGGAATCTCTGTGTGAAAGGGAACCCAAACACTGAGTCAACTCAGCGACAGGAGCCGCTTGTACCAAAGAAACAAAGAGAGAGACTGACAAACGCCCAGCAACACGTGCCTCCACTCCACAAAGCAGGTTTCGATAACACAAGCATTTACAAATGCTACACAATATGAAAAGGATTAGTTTTTTTAGTTTTATACAAGTTATATTTTACTTTTAAGATGGCAATATTTACAATAATTTATTTTGTTTACAAAAAGAACTATTTTCTACATTTTTAGGAAACTTTCTTTTTACATTAAAACTTAATTACTTTTTTATAAGACGTTTTTATTTCAAGCATTGTATGCTTTGTTTGATTCAATTGTTTAAAATATTTAATAGTAAGCATTAAAAGCTATCTGTGTGTTTCTTTATTTTAGAATCACAAAGATAGGATTATGCATTCTTTCATTAAAAAAAATAACCGTGAACATATTTACAGTATAAGCCTTGCCAGTGACACATGAGAAAGATTTTTTTTTTAAATAATCCTTCAATAATCGTAATCGAGGAAACTTGTTCGATTAATCGCGATTATGATTTTAGCCAAAATCGTCCAGCCCTACCCGAACCCTAACATCTAACCATAACCTAACCGTCTACTGCAGTCTACTAATACTCTAATGAGAGTTAGTTGACATGCAGTTGAAAAGTTACTTATAGTTAGTAGAATGTCCAAAGTGGACTATCGCAATAAATTGGAACCGTTGTTTTTGCAATGCCCGTGATCATAGGATGATAAAAAAGGCGTGCATCATATAGGACCTGCAAACATACTGTGACCCTCCAGGAGCACCTGCTGTGTTCGGAAACCTGTCAAACCTGCCGATTTTTCCTCAAAGCAAGTGACTGAGCAGCTGGGGTGCCATCTGTCTTTCTGTAAATTACCCCCTGAGGTTGTCCTCCCATTCTAAAACCAGCATCTTCAGCTTCTGTGCCACCTTAAAAACCACATTACATCATACACTGCCCAGCTCACCACCATCAATTTCCACTAGGTATCAACCGTAAACCCCAACTGCATTGTGTTTTAAACCAACCACAGCTCGATGGCCAACATCAGAAATCTACTCGTAAACCTTTGCGGTACCACGAAAGCCACCAGGAGGCCTAGGGTCATGGAATGGACAAGCTCTTTTTATTCCATATGGTATGAATTCCACTGTTCATGAGCTGCAAATGCAATTGATCTATGAGGCGCGAGTCAAGCTATGTGGCCTGGTGAGCAAACAGGTCTGCCGAGCAACATTAAAAGGCGATACTAAATTAATGATATACACATGGTAATGAAACTGCATACTATCATTTTATAATTACAAATTAAACAAAATATTGAATCATCCATACAATAAAAAGTCCTATCTGTATTAACTTTTTTAAGAAAAATCGTATTTATAGCAATATTAATAATAATTAATGAAACTAATACTACTGAACATTTTATATAAGTTGTAGACTTAAAAATCATACTTTGCCCCATAATTGTTGAATGACGGAAGCTACACCAGATATTTTGGCAAGATATTTATTATTTATTATTTTTATACATTTACCAGACAGAGAGAAACAGGCATAGAAGAATATGGCTACAATGAAGTCTTTATTCCAGATTTCTCTGTTCCCCATTTCTCTATACTCTCACCCCATCATACCTCAGTTTCTCCTTCCTCTCACCCCATCATGCCTTTATGTTTCTCCTTCCTCTCACCCCATCATGCCTTTATGTTTCTCCTTCCTCTCACCCCATCATGCCATTATGTTTCTTCTTCCTCTCACCTTATCATGCCTTTATGTTTCTTCTTCCTCTCACCTCGTCATGCCTTTATGTTTCTCTGGGTCAGTATAGTAAGGATTGAGCTTATATACACCACTTTGGGACATACATCTTCCTTGTAAGGTAGAAAAACATGTTGCTTATGTTTAAAAATGGAATGTATACCTCATGCTTACACATGGTACAATCCACTTTCCACATGAAGAAACTATTCCTCAGTGTATAGATTGAGGTACATTTGCATCAGTTGAAACATTCCTTTCCTTGTAAAGAACATGCTAACTGAAGCATCATCATCAGTGGAACATCTCTGCTCAGTGAACGTTACATTGCACACATACCTCTAAGCAACATTTTAACTCTCCCAGCTCTCACCAGCACACATGTACAACATACTGTGACTTCACAAAATACAAGTCAAGTCAAGTCAAGTCACCTTCATTTACAGTATATAGCGCTTTTAACAATATGGACTGTTTCAAAGCAGCTTTACAGTGATAATAGTAAATTAAAGTAACAGAGATTGTTTTTGGCTTTACAGCTGCTCTAGAATACAGTTATTGTCCAGCTAAAGTTAGTTTTGATTGATTCAATTCCGTCGCAACAATCACTAGTTAATAACTTAGGGGCCGACACGACACTGTTCTAACAGAAAATTCTTTAATGCGATCCGGCCGCTCAATACATTATGAAATTATTATCAAAATGAATAAAGAAAAATAATACTAAAAAAAAAAAACATTAAACAGTAAATTAGTCTTCAAAGTATTGTGAAAATGTAAATTTATTAAAAGAGAAAATACCAATACTCATATTCCTTAAGTACTGTATTATACAGTCTCTTTGTTAAACATGTTACATGTAGTAACTATAGTAGTAGTAAATTATGTACAGTAAATTAATAATTACAGTAAAAAATATATGCATTATAGGCTATGCAAATAATGTTGAGAATCTGGCCTTTTTTCAGTTGTCTTACCTTTTTTCCCCATATTTATATATTTTTTGTACTACATATCCCACAATCCCAAGCAAACTACACTACCAAATCTAGTGCACTACATTACCCATACACCCCCTGGTCAAGGTCTATGAGTAGACCTTGTTCTTTTGCATTGGTGAAGTGTGAATGTTTGAATGGACACCCAACCATGTCCTTTGAGTCCTTTCCTTAGGATGCGTTAACTGAGTTTGTTTTGCCAATTGTGTTGTTTAAATTTGCTTATTTGAATTGTTTGGATTGGATATTTAATCATTATTTGGATTGAGTATGTATATGTTATGTTCATTGATGAATTACATAAGTTTGATTTCCTTTATTGTATCGTTTGTAGTGACTTAAGCCATCCTGTACATTCTGTTCATCTTGTCCATCTGTTGACACCTGGCCATTTACATCTTGTGAATCTGCTCCATGTGAATCCATGAACTTCTTGTCATGTGAATTACTCAAGACCAGTGTTGGGATTAACGTGTTACAAAAGTAATGCATCACAGTAACGTATTACTTTTTGCTGTAACGCAGTAGTGTAAGGCATTACTAATCAATTTTCAGTAATATTTTACTCGGTACATGTTCTGTAACGTTTGCGTTACAGCACACTTTTAGCCCAAAATTTAATTGTTAAAAAAAAAAAACAGCAAGACCGCAAGACATTAACAAATGTAAAATGCAAGTAAGTTATTACCTTTTCGTGGTCAGTCAATCCTCAATAGCCGCGTGTGGTATTTGTAAATAAAGACTAAATGACAGCTTCTGATATGATTTTTTTCATTCATCTCCCTCTTGCTGGTGTACCTTTGTATTGTGTGACAGTGAAGGAATGTTTAGGGCGGGTTTTACAGGAGTGCTGCGAGGCATGATGTTGGCCCCTGTGATTGCGCTGGCCAGTGGATAAGCAGCTAATGGGTTAAGATGGCAGAAGAAGACTGTAAATTCTTGAGATGAACGTATGCGCATTACTTCGAGTTTGTCAGAGATAAGGACAAGAAGAACATAATAGTCAAATGAAATCTTTGTCTAAAACCGAAAGAAATATCGGTGTCGTGAAATTACAGTTTACATACAGTTCTGTTGTGTGTAATATGAATAGACCCAAGCTATTCCCAGATATTGCCAGATAATCACTTTACCTCTACCATACTTTTAACAGACTTGGATCATTTGTGATTATGTCTGTCATCCTTTCTTGCATTGTCTTGAGCCTTCACTTTGCCAATTATATGCTATATTGTTAGTAGCCTGGATAGCCCACAGTCATTATGCTACGTCATATCGCCTTCTACTGGATGTAAAATGCTCTGTAGTACATTTTGTAATTTTAGAACGTTAAGTTCTACTTCTGTAGTTATTTTGGTGAAAGTAACTCAAAAGTAATGCAGGAGTAACGTACTGTTCTGAGACAGAAGTGTTACTCAATGTTACTCAATTCTGAGTAACACAGAAGGTAAAGAATTACTTTTAAATAACAATAACAAGTAATCTATAATGTATTACAGTTTGGAAGTAACTTGCACAACACTGCTCAAGACTTAAGCATCCTGAAATTAAATAAAAGAGAGCAACGGACTGGTATTTGTCCTGTGTTTTCCTAAGTTTTCCTAAGCTAAGTTTCTACAACTCCAATGAACTTTGGATATATTTAACATCTGATATCCAACAAATCGTCCTTCGAGCCGGAGGTAGAAATTTGGTGGAATTGATTACCATGCATCGCTTAACCGCAGCCTAAGAATGAGAAGACTTCCTGCCCGTTTTGCGGACTGTATGGTGAGAACGCACTCCTCCTCCTTCCCCTTCCTCACCAACACTAGTTGTAAGTGATGATCACCAAACACAGTATGGAAATCCATCTTCTTTAAGACCTGCTCCATGCTCATCTGCACAATGTGAACAGTTTCAACATGATTTACTTGATATGGATGTTAAACAAGAAATACTTGGACTTAAGGGTATGCTTAGTGAGATGATGTAACGCATTCTCATCCTTTGGCGTCATATGTGACGCCATATGACAAAACGGCGAAATACTACGCACATGGCACCCTTTATCGTCAATATAACACGCACTGTGATGGGTAGGTTTAGGTGTGGGGTAGGGTCTGCGTCTCATATTCACGCTAAAGGATGCCAGTCAACTTTATGACGCCTTGGGTTTGCGTGTTATATTCACGCTAAAGGGTGCCATGTGCGTAGTATTTCGCCGTTTTGTCATATGGCGTCACATATGCCGCCAAAGGATGAGAACGGGCTCGATGATGTCTAGAATGTCACAGTTAGTAGTTTCTTCTAAAATTTCTTTCAAGTCTTTTGATGATGATGATGATGATGATGATGATGATAATGCCTTTGCTGATACATCTATTTTCTAGAATTGTGTGCATGTATTAAGGACGCCGAACAGAAACCTACATGTAAGAAAGGAACTGTAACTCCTCAACTGTTCCTTCACCGCTTCCATTGAGTATGCCTAGTTTTCTGCCTCTTCCTCCTCCCTCATTGTTACGTAGTCCACCTCAACAATATGTACATACATGATGCAACATCACAACTACAATTGAGTATGTTACAGCCTTCTATTGTTCCATTGGTTCCTGAGACCTCTAATTGTTATTCAACAATGTGCAAACATCCCTGGTGTTGGTTCAACCAGCTGGTTCACCACAACCAGGTTTACCATGTAGCTCTTTTTTCATTCTATGGTTCATATTCCATTATCCTTACAAGTAACATCAGCACAGTTACCTCCTCAGCCTCAGTATGCTGTTTCTCAATATTCACAGCCATTAGGACTATCTTCAAGCTTGGCGATTCCTCATGTATTTTCAGCTAATGTAGGTCCTCATATTCAACCACAGTCTGTAGACCAGTCAGGAAATCCATTTGTACACCATCCTTCTCCGTATATTCAACCAATTATTCCCACTACCCAGTTAACTACAATTCCATTTATTCATCTTTATCCATATTCCCAGCCATATTATGTTTCATACCCTGCTCCTACATATCCTACTTCTCGTGTTCAGGGACCTCCCTTTCCTTTCTTGGTAAATCATGACCCCCATGAATTTGCAATGTTGCAGTTAGCCTTGACAAATTTGTTGTCACCTCATGACATATCTTGTTGGACCCTTTAAAATGTTCTCCTGCTCGTGATCTAGCTTTAGCTTATGCTAACGATCCTAGGCCTTACAGTATGGATCTTTTTGCACTACAACAGGAATATGGGCAACCTCACCAACCAGCTTTGTGAAAAATCAAAGCCATTCTAGCTCTTCCCAAGGTGAGACAAGGTGACAGAAGAGCATTTAGTAGCTTTTCACTGAAGGTTCGAACTTTGGTTGGCATGCTTTAATCTCTGGGCCAGACAAAGCATGCTTCAAAACCCAGCTGTGTGGTATTCGTGGTGTGAAACAAAGTAACCTGGACTGCTTTAATGCTGGCCCCTCGTCAGGACACTCTCGAGAAAACTCCTCGGGATGACAAGACTGCATGTGCGTTCTCAACTTAGATGATGTGGAGTGAAATAGCAGCGGTTTCTTACACAACTTACAAATTACGTTGGGTTTGCCACCTTTGGCTCTCCAGAAACCAAAGAAACGCCACACAGCACTTTTAAGTTGTTTTCAATATTGATAATTAGAAATGTTTCTTGAGCATTAAATCATCATATTATAATAATTTCTGAAGGATCATCTGACACTGAAGACTGGAGTAATGATGCTGAAAATTCAGCTCCAACATCACATGACTAAAATAGGAAACAATTGTTTTAAATTGTATTAATATTTCACATTCCTACTTTTTTTTCAATCAAATAAATTCAGCCTTGGTGAAACATAACACATCAATAAAAAGAAAATCTTACCAACCCCAAACATTTAAACAGTGGTTTATTTTCTTTATTTCTTTATTATGTTTTTTTTTTTTTAAGTCAGAGTCCTCCATGTGTTTTGTGGCATTAGGTGTCCGTTTAAAAATTAGTGAAAATAGACAGCTAATTATTGTTACTATTAGTCATCAAGGAATACAGGTTAAGCAATTCATGCCTCCATTTAATTAATCTGTGCTCAATCAAATGCATCTTCAATTTGAAGATTGAAAGAAAACCTGCTTTGTTGTTCCCTTTCGAAGGGAACTCAACAATACGTCAACGACGCTATGGGGAACGCCTCAGGCGTGACAGGTGTCTGAAATCACTATCAAATCACGTCAATCATATTGACCGGCGACAGCCCGTGAATCATTAGCGTGAATGATTAACGTGCGACCTGGAAGTATAAAGGGGCGCCTTGCAAACATGACAAATCATCTCATCGTCTTCAGGGACTGTCTGTTTGAAAACGCTACTCAATGAAACGGTAAGAAAATGAAATGTACAGCACACGAGTGTGTTTTTTCCTGCCTGGGAGAAGAGCGCGCACGAGAGGTTGTAGAGGGAATCCTCTGTGTGAACTGTGAGCGTTTTTCTCTTAAAACGCTCCGCTCTCGTCTGGCCCTCTTCTCGAGTGAAGGGGGTTCAACGTCTGGTCCGCGTGGTCCCGCTCGTGCCGAGGCAGAGCGGCGACTTGCATCATGGGCTTCCAGATAGAGCTCATCGATCATCTTGAGAGTCCTGTAAACCTCTCAAATGATTCGACGGCTGACGAGGGCGAACTGCAGGCACCAATGGTTTCCTGCAGTTGCTGCTCTTCAGGACGAGCAGGAGATGGCTGAGGAGGTTTATAATCAGGTAGATCCTGAACCCTCTCAGCCACCCTGCCCCGTGTATGCAGACCTGGTGGATGTTGTGGAGCGCGCCGCCAACAGGCTGTAGCTGCCATGGCGACGCGCTAGAGGAGAGACCGCTCGCGGTAGGCTTGGCGATCGGTTTCTCCCCTGCCATACACACCAGCTCAGGTGAGCCTTCCTTTCCTTCCTGATCTTCACACGGAGATCGAGAGGGCATGGAAGAGCCCATACTCTGCCAGTATTCACCGACATCAGCGGGTTAATTTCGCTGATGTTGAGGGGATCGCAGAGCATGGGTATGTGTCGATGCCGCCCATTTGACGAGTCGTTTGCGAACTATCTCGTGTCTGGGCAGGCGTCGACACTGAGAGCTCCAACCCTGCCATCCAAACCGCTAAAGTCAACAGCACGTTTGAATGGCAGAGCATACACGACAGCGGTTCAGGCTGGTGCTTCCCTGCACACTATGGCGGTGCTGCAGGCATATCAGGCCGACCTGCTGCAGGATCCTGCATACCGCTGAGATCCGGTTCCACACCCAGGCAGGCGGGAGGGCCTGGCCCTTCACGGTCCGAGGACCGTAGACAGGGCCAGAGAGCCAGGGTCGCCTCTCGTGCGCCCCCTCCGTGGAGGAACAGGGCGCAGAAGAGGCGTGACTCCCGCAAGAAGAGGGATCTGAGGGAGGTTATCCAGCACAAGCGCACACAGTGTCGCTGATGGATAATCTCCCCGGAGGGCTTCATTAAAAAGAAATCCAGCCCTCTCCTCTCTTCTGACTCCCCAGACGTTCATTACATCAGGCCTGGGGCTGGGCCTATGATAAGAACGATGTTCCAATGGCCCGCCTAGGCTTGGCTAGTAGAAACGCCTCTTTCAGGCATGTAAAGTGGTGGACCCCAGGGTCATAAAGAACTATCTGGCGAGTCTTCACTCCGCACGCCGCAGGTGAGCTGACTGGTCTTTTAAGAGTAATTTTTTGTGAATTAAAATTCCGAGATGTATCTCTCTACAGACCTCGTTCCCTGTATAGAGCTATGGGGTCATGTCAAGGTAATAAGGTAAGAGAAGTTTCCTGGATCATTAGGGCCCTGAAGTTCCCCGTTAGGTGGCCAGAACGATAACTATGTTAGCCTTCGGGCTGTTAGCCACCTCAGGGTAGAGTAGTTGGTCTCTCTCTTAGAATTTTTTACTTAGAGTGTTGACTGACGCTAGAGCTTCAGATAGATCTTATGTCCGGCCCACGGGTCCGTTGACTTCTTCCTGAGTATTTCGCCCCTTGAGCTCTGTTTGGGTTTCATTAGGCTGAGCGATTCTGCAGCCCTTTGTATGGAATAATACAGACTATTTTCTTTAGTAAGGCTGTGGCTCCTCCGAGCCCTCAGATTGATCTATGCTTGCAGGCTGGCCCTCACCAGGGCCGCCTCTGTAGCTGGCCTAGGCTGTGCCAGGGATAATAGAGGCGCTCTGCTAAAAATTTTAGCATTTCTTCCTCTGACCCTTCACTGTGTGAATGTTGGTTTCTAGCATCCCTGTATAAACAGCCTCCTCCCGTGGGAGTCGTTAGGCCAAGGCCCGCCCCCTTCTCTGCATTCTGGGGTGCCTAGAGTAATGCAGCGTGGTGCTGAGGATGGTTTGTAAGGACATGGTAGGCCTCAAACAGGCCTCCGTGGTATATATGTCTTTATTGAGCAGGGTTAGGCCGTCTTTCGCTTCACGAAGAAGACTGGGTTTCCTGCCCGACTCTGCCATGCAGAACTGGCCTACGGATTTAGGCCGCCAGTTTAGGCTTCACTCACCTCGCTGAGCTACTGCTCGAGCGCTAGGTTGTAGGTGGTTGGCTTTCATTCAAGCCCCACTCCCCTAGGTTGGGCACAGATACATTTCTGTCACCCCTAGAGCCGCTGGCAGGCCCGCACCCTGGTAACCTCAGGGTGAGGTGTGAGTATTCCCCTGTGATACAGGGTAGGTCTGAGCACTTCACTCCCAGTTCTGTTTATCCCACCTCGCACCACTATGGCTCGGGTCGAGTATGAAGTAAGCTTCACTTCTTCTTTGGTCGAAGTACGCTCCCCTGAAGCCAGAGCATTGCCCTGAGCTGACGCCCATGCATAGATGGTAGGCCCCTGACTAACTGGGGCCTCCGTTGAGGCAGAGTGGCGTATGTTGTACTCCCCTTGTTTTAAGGGTGCTAGCTTTCTTGCGGAGTACACTGCCATGGGCAATGTGATTAGGCACCAGGATGCTGTAGGCGCTGTGTAAACAGTTTTTCTGCCAACGAAGGCTGCGCCATTAGGTAGTAGGCCTCAGCAGGCCTCCTTGATTGGACAGCCCCCCAGAGGGCACTGTAGGCCAGCTCACTTTACGTGGTTGGCCTTGGTGGTTCGGGCAGTTGACTCACTGATGGGTAGTAGGCCTTAAACAGGCCTCCTCGGAGGTGAGTCCCAACATTGTGGGACATACCTTATAGCGCTACTGGAAGCCCATTAGTGAATTATGCTGTGTAGTATGGTTTCCAACAGTGTACTTTATGGCAGAATATGACTTGCTATTAGCTAGTAGGCCCGACCAGGCCTCCCTGATAGGCGAGTCCCCAGCTGGCTGGCCTTAGCAGGCCACCTTATACTTTCACCCGGACTCAGGGCTCAAAGCTACCAGTGGTTATCAGGTAGTAGGCCACTCAGGCCTCCCTGAAGGTGAATTCCCACTTAAGATGGTTATCAGGTAGTAGGCCTCACCCGGCCGCCCTGAAGGCGAATTCCCACTTACGTTGGCTATCAGGTAGTAGGCCTCTCTGGGCCTCCCTGAATGTGAGCTCCCAAATATTGTGGCTGTCAGGTAGTAGGCCGCTCTGGGCCTCCCTGGATGTGGGCTCCCAAATATTTTGGCTGTCAGGTAGTAGGCCTCACCAGGCCTCCCTGAAGGTGAGTTCCCACATGCTGTGATTATCAGGTAGTAGGCTCCTCCAGGCCTCCTTGAATGAGAACGGTCAGGTAGTAGGCCTCACCAGGCCTCCCTGAAGGTGAGTTCCCACAGATAGTGGTGACCAGGTAGTAGGCCTCACCAGGCCTCCCTGAAGGTGAGCTCCCCACATACTGTGGTTGTAAGGTAGCAGGCCTCACCGGGCCTCCCTGAAGGAGGAGTTCCCACGTACTGTGGTTATCAGGTAGTAGGCCTCTCTTGGCCTCTCTGAAGGTGAGCGTCTCACATACTGGGGTTATCAGGTAGTAGGCTCCTCCAGGCCTCCTTGATTGAGAACGGTCAGGTAGTAGGCCTCACCAGGCCTCCCTGAAGGTGAGTTCCCACAGTTTGTGGTTACCAGGTAGTAGGCCTCTCCAGGCCTCCCTGAAGGTGAGCTCCCCACATACTGTGGTCGTAGGGTAGCAGGCCTCACCGGGCCTCCCTGAAGGTGAGTTCCCACGTACTGTGGTTATCAGGTAGTAGGCCTCACGTGCCTCCCTAAAGGATCAGGTAGTAGGCCTCTCCGGGCCTCCCTGTAACGCTCCCTAGTGGTGCTGGGTTTATGAAGCTAGTGGTCTCTTGCTATCAGTTTCAGCTAGCCTTAATAGGCAGCTGCTGAAGGCGAGCTTGCGCCCTGGCTCGCTAAAGTGTTCATTCTCTGCTAAAGGTTCCCTCCCGGAACCTTTTCTGCCTACAGCCTGGTTTGCCTACCAGGCAGACCTTGTGCTCCCCTCACGAGGGTCTCTTTGAGCATGCGGCTTCCTGAGTTTGGTCAGACGGTCGTAGGCCTCTCGTGAGGCCTCCCAGTTAGATCAGCCCTTAGGCCTTCACAGGCCTCCTCAGTGTTTTGAAACACAGACACTGGGTTGATCCGTGGATCGAGTAGAGAAACTCCCCTCGCTAGCAAGGGTCGGAAAGCACTATGCTGAGTCATACTCTCCGGGATATCCCGTCTCTGAGATCCGGGCCGAGTGGTTCACTGCCAGCTTCGCAGTCCCTCGGGTTGGATGCCTTACCTAAGGCATTTGTCCAGAGGCTCTGTCTTCAGACAGACAGGATTTGGCCAGACTAAGTGTCTATGTACTGGCGCCAGGTCAGGCCGTCCTGGTGGCATTTCGGGGTGAGTATTTCCCTGAATAGTGACTGGCTGGGGTTCCCTTGGGTTCCCTAGCCACATTCCCTAGAAGGGACCCCTTCTAATTGGAAGCTGAGGTTCCAGGCCCGGAGCCGGCCCAGGTAGACCTTTCATTTAACCATGTTTATGAAGGTTTTTCTGTGAGGCTGTAGCTTGGGCTATGACCGTAGGGAATGCTGTCACTGACAGCCCAGTGTGACCTGAGGGTGAGTGGTTCTAGCGTTTCATTTGAAGTTGCTGGTTCTGACAGTTGTCACTGCCACTTGGCATGCACTCCCCTTAGCATGGCGGCGTTGGTATATCGTTCCCCATAGCGTCGTTGACGTATTGTTGAGTTCCCTTCGAAAGGGAACGTCTCAGGTTACGACTGTAACCTATGTTCCCTGAGAACAGGGAACGAGACAATACGTCTCCCTGCCATGCCGCGGGGCTTGCCTACCGTACAGTCCCTTCAGACGATAAGGTGATTTGTCATGTTTGCAAGGCGCCCCTTTATACTTCCAGGTCGCACGTTAATCATTCACGCTAATGATTCACGGGCTGTCGCCGGTCAATATGATTGACGTGATTTGATAGTGATTTCAGACACCTGTCACGCCTGAGGCGTTCCCCATAGCGTCGTTGACGTATTGTCTCGTTCCCTGTTCTCAGGGAACATAGGTTACAGTCGTAACCTGAGACGTTTTGACCACTGCTAACCAAGTTTTGGTGTCTGATTAGTGATTACAGTAACTGCTCCTCTCATGATAGAAAGGTGCTGAAGAGACTCGTGAACGTTAGGCCCCTACTAATTATTTCCACATCAAACAAGAAGTATTGAGTGCCAGAGACATGTTGGGGGCTAGACTATAATTATTACTACACTCTAGAAGATTAATGGGCCACTACCTAGGATGAATCTTGCCCAAGAGAAAGAAACAAAACAGGGCAGCACAGCACATATAAACAGGTCCATGCGTTATGTGCTCCAGCAAAATCCATGTGGATTCATTTGCACGGCCTACTATGAAATGGGGCGTGTTTATTCCTTTGGGAAATCTTGTGTTGTTGCACACTTTCAACTCAATGGATATGGGAAGGGCTTTTTTGCAGCCAGTGTTTTAAATGAAACTCCAAGACTCATCAAAAATAAACTATAGAGCTGGCTAACAAGGAAAACCAAAGAAAATCCAAGTCTTTATATAATGAGCACCGCACCTCAAGTAAGCCTGTAATTGCCATGAGATAGACCAGCGGTATTAGTCCTTAAACAAATTCAGCATCAGATGTGCCTTGCAGGCTTGTGCTACACATAATATTTCCATGTCGAGATGAAGTATGCAGTGCCTCCATGTCCCTGTTAGGATGCCCACTGGGACACAAACAAATCCCCATCCATCATTCTCCTCTCAGACATTGCTGTTTAACTGTTAAACAGACCCTTTATCAACACTGACAGGCCCAGCACGGTGTTAACAGACGCAGGCTATCTTTCCTTCTGGAAGGAAGGTTGGATGTTTGGAGTTTAGAGGATCCGAAACACACTACCTGGCATGATGAAGTGTAGAGCATGTATGCGTCAGAGATGGAAAGTTCATCAGCATCTGGATCCATTTGTCAAGTATCACAAAAAGACAACTTTTCACTTTCACTGCACTGAAATACTGATCTGAGGTAACTTACAGTGTTTGAGACACAAAGAGTTGACTGTATTTGACAAATACATTTCATTAGCTCTTGGTATTACATCCTACTATACTAGTTCATCCATTATCCCAGAATTTTTATTAAATTTGGAATTTTTATCCTAAATCGTCTCTCCTTAACCCTGAAATAACTTCACATTTTCATATTTATATTGAAAATATACATATTAAAAAACTTTGATTGGACAAAAACAGCACGTGACGTCATACTTAACTTATCTATAACTGTATCTATAAAATGTTTCATGTAGATCTGCTTTAGCTCTTGTGCAGTAAGTCAATATTGTATCTCAAACAGCATGATGAAGCCTTGGGGAATGCATGAATTGACAAAAATGTATACTGGAAATCCAGTCACTTTGGATAAAAGTGTTCAACAAATGCATAAACTGACATAAAATGAGTGAATACTCTTCTCACTTAAGCTGCCATGTTTACCGTTCAACATTTTAATTCTGGCAGAGTTTACACCAAATAAAAAAAAGGTAGAAGCTATTTACAACGAGTAGATTATGTTTGAATCTAAATAGCAACAAAAAGCAGCTTGTTTACACTATAAAAATAATCTATCACTATTTGCATTCAGTAGTAACATGCATCGATGTCACTAGAAATTCATGGATGGAAGATTAAGCCTGTTCTAGGGAGTATCTCTGAAAAGCCTATTTTTAAAGACCTAAAATCATGTTCTTTTAGGCTAACAACAAGTGTAAAATCGAATCAAAAATCAAAAATCGAATACCTATTTCAAAGTTTGTGTCAGACACAGATCTTATATGATAAACTTAAATTATATACAAATAAATAAATAAAGCCCAATTCATCCAAAACCAACAAAATGCACAAATATGGATGCATTAAGTAGCCAAAAAAACACTTGCAGTCCATATTATACCATTAAAAAAGTTTTCACCACAGTTGGTAGGCTATTAATGGACAAAGTAAAAAAAAAAAAAAGGGTAGAGTAAAATAGAATCTGATAAGACCTAACACAGCATCTGAACGTTTCTGCAACTGTAGCTACATAGTTCAGGATAGTTAATTAAAATTACTCATGTCCCCAATGTTGTTCCGAACTTGAACTAATTTCTTAATTCAGTGGAACTCAAAAGAAGATCTATCCATCCATATACACATTGGACCCCTAAATTGGAATGTCATTCAGGTTTTGGATGACATGACGGTGAGTAAATAAACAATATGTACCACAGAATTTCACACTGTTTACTTAGCATTAGCATTAAATGTTTCTTTAAAAGTGCCCTAAAATTATTTTAAGAAATAGACTGTAACCCCATGTTTACAAAGACGGTAACCCAGAGTTAAGTGTAGTGTGAACACTTTTAAACTAACATTGAAAGCAATGTCGAAATGGTTTGTATTTTTTGATGATGACTCTGCCCAATACAAGGCCATTAGCTGCAGTTGCTCTATTCTTGTTGACAGAGAGAAGACTGGATAAACATTTGACATCTGTACTGCATTGCAAATAGTTTTCCGTTTGGGGTTATATGGATCCCCGAAGCAAAGAAAAATGTGTCCCCCAGCACTGGAACTTTCGGCTTTGATTATATTCATGCAATATCGAAAACACTACATGGTTTTCATGCAGCACATATTGACTCTCCACTATTAAAAATCTCAGTGATACCAATCCAGCAGCACCATGCCCAGACTGTTTAGCAGTTACTGTCAGCTCCTCTAATTTGAGTCAGTTGCTACATCGATATTGATTAGCCTTCCTTGGTATTCCCTTTGGCGGACTGTCTGTCGAAAGTCTCTACTGTAAGTCATCGCTCGCCTACACGTCAATTAGATAGTAAGAGGGCAAAAAAAGCAAAAGTCTCAAAAAAAAAGTCTCAATAAGAACGGATGGGCTGAAAAGTTTAACAGCTCACCACAACTATACAATCCCTGCCTGGCACCAGAGCAAGAGGTAATCTGAGGCCACAGACAATGCTGTGGTAGAAAAAATTACAGATTAAGCTATTAAATGTACAACAGAACTGAAGATAAAGACAAATTCCCCTCAGTAGGAGAGAGAAAGCAATAGAAAAGTATGAAAATCTATAAATACTTTCACTTAGGCTTTTTTGTAGCTCTTATGAGGTGTGTGGGATTTACATACAAATTGGGATATAAGTCATGTTTGTAACGTTACTTAGTTTGAAAATTCTCTCAAATCTGAAAATTCTGTCACTGTTTACTAATGTCATTCCAAAGGTGTATGCTGTTTATTTTTGTTTGATTTTTTTTCAGTGGAACACGAAAGGAGAACTTTTGAATCTCCACTTTGAGCTTTTCATGCAAAAGTGCACAAAATGATGATTGCATTTTTCTTATGTGGCAGAACATACTGTAACAACATAGGTGGAATCTGTGATTTTAGAGTTGCAGTCTTGCATGGTTATTATTAATAATAGTCATACAGACGATTTTGTGATCATTTTACCCATTTTGGAGCTTGACAGTTCACAGTAACTTATTAGCTACCCTTATGTGAAAAAGGTCTATGTGAAGATTTTCAAAAAATAGGTTTTTATTTTACTGTGCCTATGCCTGTAACTTATGTCAATAAATTATGGGGCAAACTATTGTTTTAAATTACGCCTTTTTCACAAAAAGTAAAAGTGAAAAATGCTGAGCTAATGAAAAGAACTTTGTAAATATTAGTCATGGTACTTTAGTTCAGTCAGCAACTGTTTAAACATATATTAGGGCAGCAGACAGGTCTGTTTGGCTCTGGAAGAAATGTATTTCCCCATAATTGATTCATAATTGATTTGGTAAATAAAGTACACCCTTGTGGTCATATCTATCACGGTTTCCTCTTACAATTGTTGCTGTGGTGTGGGAGCCCGTTCTCATCCTTTGGCGGCATATGTGACGCCATATGACAAAACGGTGAAATACTACGCACATGGCACCCTTTAGCGTGAATATAACACGCGAACCCAAGGCGTCATAAAGTTGACTGGCATCCTTTAGCGTGAATATGAGACGCAGACCCTACCCCACACCTAAACCTACCCATCACAGTGCGTGTTATATTGACGATAAAGGGTGCCATGTGCGTAGTATTTCGCCGTTTTGTCATATGGCGTCACATATGACGCCAAAGGATGAGAATGCGTTGGGTGTGGAGTACTTATGGACAATCGCTGTAAATATCACTTAAGAGTGAAATGCAATTACTGGCTACAGGAACCAGTGCTGGTCACATCCATTCTGCAGATGAACCTGACAACTGCACATTACATTTGGCCCTATGAGTGGAAACAGCCCTGGGTCTCAATTTACAGACCAGTGAATTGTTGCAATCTCAGCAGTACCAAACATATAATGTTGGGCCATTTCTTAGCACACGGCTGTGCTACCTGTAAAATGTTTTTCAGGTAGGCAGGAAAATGAATGTTATTTCTGCTCGATGAACACTTCTGAGTAAGCAGAACTCCTATGTGTGATATCTTAGAAAAATGCTCCTTTAACGTCACAACAAAATAAAATAAATAGATGTACATTTTCTGAAGGAATGTGAGTGGTGCTTGACTGCATTCACTGCCTTAGGTCAGAGAATCATAAATGAACTGTTGAACTGTCTTTTGTCAATAGTGTAGATATGTATGAAGCACTGCTCACACAGAAGTCATTTTAAACCAAGCAGCTTTCTGTTGTCTAACAGAGTGAATGGGTGTAACCAACTGGTGAATATGATTTTGCCAAGTAAGACATGTTCCTGGACCAACATATTTTGTTGATCCTGGAACAGCATTCCTATCCGATAACATAGTCCTAACCCTATCCCTACCCCTAAACTTAACCCTATAACCTATCCCTAACTCAGAGGGGAATTATAAGTGTATAACACTGATGTAGTAGCACCTAACCTTGGTTGTACTGTAAGCCTAAACTTTACATAAACTGTAAACTAGTCCCTCAAATCTGATTGGTTTGATTGGAATGCTTTCCAGGATCAAGAAAGAGGTTGATACAGGAACGTGTTGTACTTGGTGAAATCACGTTTACCGTGACCAACTTTAAAAAATCTGCAGGGAAAATCTTTCGCCCTCATCCATTAAGGAGTGAGTCATTGCTTAGTGTTTTCTATGGTCTTGGTTGCTTACTGACCCAAGTGAAAAGAGCGTTCCCTAAACCACTATGATATTCTGGTTACTACAGTAGATATGGCTAACCCTTAGGAAGCACCACCACCACTAGTAATAAACTTCTAAAGGATTCCCAAATATTTGACGTTTTCTGACATGGTTTTACCAGCATATTGTCAGTGGTAACATATCCTCATTTGAGAATTGCTTATGCAGCAGAATAGTGGTTCCATTATAAGGAACTCTAGTGGCATGAAGAGTCAAAGCAATCCTATCAGATAATCAGTGTAAGTGAACTGCAAAGCAAATGTAAAGTGACTGTGAGTGTGGCTCCATCCCTCTTGTTCGGACTGTCCAACTGAGTAAGGCACAGGCCTCTTCAGAGTGACACAGGTGCGCCCGGCGCACTGAGTGCAGGGCACACAGCCAGTCTTTAATGAATTGGCTGTGCGTCACCAGCATATGGCCACGTTCCAAGGCTAAGCTCGGGACGCAGCCCTCTGTGCTCATCACTGAATCTCTGACACATGTGAAAACGCCAGCCTGGCGGCATCAGACGAATGCCAGTGCGGCTTGGCTAGATGCTGTGATTGCATGGCGGCCTGGCAGAATCACAAGGACGAATGGCACTTTTTTCCTTCAGCATCTCGTCTCATCAAGAGGACCATTAATATACCCAGATGAGGAGCTGACCTGAGGGCAGCGTTCAGACACGCTGATCACAGTAACTGTCAAAGGTGAGAACAACAGGAAGTGGTGGCCTTGGAAACGCAGTACAGCCCGTCAACTGCAGTGCATATTAAACAGAAGTCAAAGAAAGAAAATCTCATAATGTTCTATAATTAAGAGATAAAGTGCAGGCAGCTAGTGATTATCGCAAAATAAACCCCTTCAGTGAGATCAGGGCTGAAGTGAAGCAGAGGTCTTGTATCACCCTGAAGGGGTTTATTTTGTGATCACTGTGACCAGATCACTGTATATTATCTGGATTTTTGCATGGTACTTACCGAAACTGTCCATTACAGCGAAGAATCCAACCAGTCTAAGAACAAAGCAACAGTATATAACTTGATTTAACTGGGGTTTTACAAAGCAAAATATTATGCTCACCATTAAATGAATACTAAAGTACTTCAAGACCATTTTAAGCCAGGTGTGTGGCTCAAGCACATGTGTGTGGGGGGAAAGTGGTTATTGTCTCACTAATTGCGTTCTGTGCTTGTATTGCTAGTTCACACTTTCATTTCATTAAATAGAGTAAAGGTTATACATATTTGGCGTGCTAACCGAGGGGAGGGCTCCGAGCTCAGAATTTGGCCCGAACTCAGAGTACCGTCCCCCATCCCAGGTTGGGATAGGAATATTTAGAAGTGGAGGGATGCTGGAAAACTGTCATAGAAAAGAGGTAAGTCTGCTTTTAATTGAGTTGATTAACTGAATGTGCTCGTCCTGTGTTAATTAGGTTAATTATCTTAGCGTGCTACTCCTGAACTTTGTTAATAAAACATCATTTGATTTGATGGTTATCGTGGGAGAAGTCACACTACAGGACTGTGCGTCAAATCTTCTGATACTGCCAGAATTTCATCTGAGGTAAAATTTGATCGCAATCAGTGCCGCTGCTAGCCATTTTGGTGCCCTAAGCATAATTCCTTTATGATTTTTGGTGCACCCTCAGCACTTGGTGCCCTACACACAGCTTAGTGGCCAATATACAAAACTAAATTTGGCCATGGTTGATCAGAATCAAGTCATGCGTGTGACCTGTAAAGATTAATTGAGGATTCATCAATGGATTGTAATGGATGCACAATCCATTAACAACACAAACATGTTTATCTCAAGACATTTTTCAGATTATTGACCTTAAAAAGCACTTGTGTGTTGAAGTAATTTCGTGCGTCACGGATTAAAAATTCCTACTTAATGACAGCCCAATCCTTAATTGCTAGGTAAAAAAATAAAAATCTATGTAAAAGAATATATGTATTACTATTAAATCATTATGAAGCAGTGACTGTCAACCAACCAACCAGAATCAAACATTCAGCAGTGTCGTGGCATAAACGGTAATTGAATCCTTTCACTCATTCTCTTTGCCTGTCAATGTCACTATCTTACTCATTCTTTTTTTTTACCAAAGTGGCATACTATGATTCATCATAATCAAGGTTTCTTATGTACTTTCCTGTCCTGAAAAGCACAGTCAAGATATGTAACGCTATTCAACATGAGACAACGCACGCCCACTACAGTAGTGTTGGGTTAACAGCTGTCTCAGGGTGAATGAGCAGGATAACAGGAGGCACTTCAAGCTCACCAACCAGTCTGCTTAAACCCTTATGCGCAATCACACTCCTTCATGCTTCCATATTGCATTGATTAGTAGAACAATTTGGCCTGATTACTGATTACAAGTCAACTGATATCATTGTTACGGATGTTAAGAGGCACATTTCCGAACCACCTGCAGCTATGATACAAGTTAATTGCGGAGGAGCACTTATGAACATCATATCAAATGTCAAGCCTTTTGGCTTTTATGCTCCGTTGGTTTCAAAAGCACCAATAAGGCAACCAACCTCACTAATCACCTGCCGTCAAATGTAGATATATTATGAAATGTGATCTTTTTGAACTCCGGCGGCTCCAAAGGGAGCAATATTAAGGCATTAACAATGCAAACAAAAGTTGACAACATCTAAATAAAGACCTCTATTTTACTTTTTCTATTCCAACCAGTTCCGTTCTAGAATGCATTCACTTGAATGCACCTGTATGAGTTTCCTTTCTGTTTACTGTTGCGTTGTTTGCTATGACATTGTTTTGTTGCCTGCTTTCTATTTCATATAAATGCTTTTATTTTGAACTTTCAATTTATTAAAAAATCTTTTTTTAAGCAACACAAAAGTTTTCAACACTGAAATCTTTCTTGAGCAGAAAATCAGCATATTTGACTGATTTCTGAAGGATCATGCATGTGACACTATAGACGGTCATTTGTTTAAAATAAAATTTCACTATATCATTGTTTGTGCTGTATTTTAGTTCAAAGGCAGGTAAGCATAAGATAATTCTTTCAAAACACTAAAACTTTTGAACAGTATATAAAAAACTAGACGCAGTGTAAATTTTCATTCACAGTCGGTTGACTACAAACCCGGCCAAGCAGAAGTCTCAGGTCTGATTTCCTATTTAAATTACATCCAAATGTACCTTCTATCACTGCCAAAATCATTTAAACCTCTAACTGAATGATACATTGCAGATAAAAGTCCCCACAAAATGAATCTTAATCAAAACCACTGAGCCTTGCTTGTCATTTCTCATGTATTTTAGGGGTTACATTAAACACTATTGAAGCTTTTTAATGCTGCATATAGCTTTGTCCTCTAATACTGGTAATGGTGGTGGAAAATGATGATGGATCCCTTGTTGAAACCTCACACTGAAGCCACAGCAGCTGTCTTCAAGGGTCTTACTGATGTCTTTGATGAGTCAAAACCTTGTAACTAAAAGCATCGTCTATGTGACTATACTGTCTGAAGACATGGAATATCCTCACCATTGCGATAACATTTAAGGCTGTGTTAAAAGGGTCTGTATATAGATTTGTATATGTAAATATAAAAAAAAATAAGAAGGCCATACAGAATTGATGCTCTGGGGCCATATTCACAAAGGATTTTATTTTACCACTAGGAGTACTCCTAAATCACACTAAAATATTTTAGCTAGGAGTTTTCTCTTAAAAGTTATTCACAACGCCTTTCAGACCTACTCTTAGTAAGGAAAAATTACAACTCCTAAACTAAGAGTGAGTCTTCGTTGCTATGGATGACGTCAATTCTCATGCACGAGTTTCCTCGCAATGATCACGGTGATTGGTTGTTAGATGACAGGACCATCATGCAGAACATAACACAGACGCAACAAATCATGGAATTGCGACATCTGTCTGTGTCCTACACAAAATAATAATAGTAATGTCATTGAAATGCATATATAATGACATGTTTGTGCAGGCCCCAGTGAAGTGTAATTCTAAAAAGGCGAGAGAGAGAAAAGTGGTGAAGTCAATTAAATTAAATTAAGGTAGCCTAATACCCTAATGAATTCGCCACTTGCCTAATAATGAAAATCGACACTTGCATTAACACTTGCTTGGTTAATTTACATCCTATTAGTATGGAAGCTTGTTTCCGCCACTGAATAAAAATAAATACAAATATTTGTGACTTTTTATCTCACAACTGCGAGATGTGAAGTCAGAATTGTGAGAAATAAAGTCGCAATTGTGAGATAAAAAGTCGCAATTACCTTTTTGATTTTTCATTATGTGGCGGAAACAAGCTTCCATAGCCTAAATAAACTACTTAAAGCAAGGAAATGTTGCTCCTATTGAAGTAATGTAATAGTTGAATGGCGGTGGATTATGAACTCGCCAAAACGGAAAAGAAAGCCCACTGGACGCAGGATCAGTTACTGCTGCTGGCCCAGTTGGTGCTGAAAATAAAAATAAAATAAAAAAATAAAAGGGAAATTCGACACTGGGATATCAAGTTAAACTAAGCTTTAGACATGGGAGAGGATTTGTTTGTAGATCAATGCAGCATTCCCGCTTGTGTCACGGACCCCGGACGACTGCGAGAGGCGGTGGTGTGCGCTACAATCCTTTGTGAATAGGTCTTAATTAGTTAGGAGTCCTGTCAACTTCTTTTAAGCTGTCCCAGACTTAGGTGCTACTTTTAGGGCTAAAATGCTTCGTGAATTACTCTTAGTGAAAAAAATCAGGAGTCTTAAAGTTAGGAGTGACACGCCCATTATTTTTAGGAGTTGCTCCTAAATTCGCCAGTTAGGAGCTACTTTTAGCCTTAAAATTCTTTATGAATACTGATCAAATATAAAACATGTTTTTAACGCCTAAAAGAACACATGTTCTTCCTGTCATGTACAAAGGGAATAGACATGAGCGTGATGTTTTCATATCTGTCATTATCAAAGCGTGTATATCTTATGAGATGGACGAGGGACCATAGTGTTTGTCATCTTGGGAGAACACAGTAGAGCCATGCCAAATCAACCAGTTTACAGCTTGGAAAACAGGCTATTTTAATCCTTTAACTAAGACATCATAATGAAGACATGCAGCGAGGCTAAAACTTTTAATTACTTTAAGATTGAGTACCTCACATTGAGAATTGCCTGAATTCTTTGTTGATGTCAAAAAGTTTCAATATGTACTGAAAAAGAGTGAATGGGTAGAAAAATTAAGTATTTTTCATATTTTGTATTCCTTCCTAAGTTTGTCTATAACACATTTTTTGAATTTCAATACAAGTGATTCACATTCAGTTTACCCTCTTGTTCAGTTCTGCGTGTCAAAAAACCCTTCCAATTTGAGGTGATGCACTCAGTGAAATGAAGCACCTTGTGCTCTGACAACAGCAATGATTGAAAAACAGATATAATGTTCTGTTCTGCCCAACAAAATAGGAAGCCCTGACACATTATGTAACACTTTCTCTCATAAGACTATATGGACATGCAATAGAAAAGCAAGTTCCCTTCCGAGGGAACTCCCGCTGCGTCGAGAATCGACACTACGGGGAATGCCCTTAGCATGACGCGTCTGAAGCCTGAATAGAACTAGTCCAATCCTGATTGGTGCTGCGTGATGACGTCAGCCGTGACGTCGTATGCGACGGTGACCGGAACTATAAAAAGGGCACCGGAACCCGGCAGCAGTAGCTTTCTGTCCTTCAGCAAGCGTTACATGTGAAACTGTTTGTCTTATTTGGTGTTGTTTGTTCGGTAAAAACAAGGTATTTTGTGATGGAGAAGAGTGCAAAGCAGTTTATACAGTGTGCGCCCCCTTGCCCACGCTATTTAACCGAGGGTGACACACACTCACTCTGTGTTGTTTGTTTGGGAGTGGAGCATGCACGGGCAGCGCTCGAGGGTGCTGCCTGTGCAAACTGTGAAACATTGCCCCTTAGAACGCTCCGCTCCCGCCTGAGCCTGTTCGATGAATCAGGCCAGGCTCGCGCTCCCCATGGATCAGGTCCCGCGTTTGTCGAAGCATCGCGGCGCTTGCATTCATGGGGATCGCAGAGAGATCTGGTGGATAGTGTTGAGACGGCTTCGGCCCTTTCCCAACACTCATCAGCCAGTTATCATGGTCCCGCTCACGGTTCGGGAGCCCGCCCTGCGGCTTCTCCCGACCGCAGAGAGGACCTGATGTTAGAACTATCTGAATCTGAGGATTTAGATGTTATTAACATCGAGGCAGGGGGATGTGAAACTCCATCACCACATTCGCCTGCCTTTGAGGAGTTGCTGGAGGTTGTGACTCGGGCTGTGGCCAAATTAAATATCGATTGGCCCCCTGAGAAGCAGGAAGCGACTAAAAAAAGTAAGCTCGATGAGCGCTTCCTGCAAGCCCGGTCACAGCCTTCGCGCCGGAGTCTCCCGTTTTTTTCCGATCTCCACACCGAGGTGTCGAGATCGTGGAATAAGCCCTTCTCCTCTCGACTTTCCAGCCCCGATGTACACATATATTCTTCCATCATGGGGTCGAGAGAGAGGGGCTACGGGATGATGCCACGGGTCGAAGAGAGTTTTGCGAATCATCTCTCGCCCGATGCTGCATCATCTCTCAGAGCTCCGGCGCTTCCCTCCAAGCCCTGCCATACCACTTCGGCTTTGGTTTGGAAAGTATATATGGCGGCGGGTCGGGCTGGGTCATGCTTGCATACGATGGGGCTTTTGCAAGCATACCAGGCCGACCTCCTCAAAGAGGTGGACGACAGCGGGGAGGTCTCCTTCGACGACATTCGCGAAATGCGTCGGGCGGTTGACTTGTCTCTCCGTGCTACCAAAGAGACGGCCCGTGCCTTCGGCCGCTCTATGGCAGCATTGGTAGCTACGGAGAGACACCTGTGGCTGAATCTGTCGGGTATCGGTGATAAGGACAGGGCTTTTCTCCTGGATGCCCCGATTTCGCCCACTGGCCTCTTCGGCGACGCAGTCAATAATGTCGTCGAGAGGTTCCAGGAATCGAAACGACAGTCAGCTGCATTTAAACACCTTATCCCCCGCCGTCGTCCCAAGTCTCATGGGTCTGCTGCCAGGGGGCAGTCCCATGAGCCAGCCGCCAGCTCCTCACACCTGCAGCAGCAGAAGGAGAGTGTTGCTTCTCGTGCCCCCCCGAAAAAGGCCTGGGGCCAGGGGCAGCACTCTCAATCGAAGTCCTCCAAACCGAAGGCAGATCTGAGGACTGTCATTCAGGCGAGGAAGGCTTCGTCGAAGAGGTCCTGATGCATTGCGCAGGCCTCTGAGGGTGGTCCCCTCCGTGATCGAGCAACAACAGCTCGCTCCTTCACGGAGCCCTCAGGAAATCGATGTGTGCTTCCCGCCGCTACGTGCGCTTCGGGACGCATCGGTTTCCAGCGAATGCAAGGTGCAGTGTCCGCCCGTAAAAATGGCGGCTCCGCGAATTGTGTTCCCTCTCACGAGTTCTGCAGTAAAATTAAATCGGTTAGTTCCTGCCAATCAAATGCTTCAGGTCACCGATATCTCTACTATAACATCAGAGGTCAGCCCCGAGAGGCTGATCCCCCTGTCAGAATATTTAGACACCTGGAAGGGACTTCAAAATATATCTCAGTGGGTCCTGCTCATGTTGTGGTTTTCAATCTTTCTGAAAAATAACTTCGCAGAGATCTTTGATGCCAGAAATAATTAGACTTAATTTTTTCGAACGCCGTCCCGTTCCATAGAACGGCGCTCTAACGCTCTCTGGCCGTCTGGCCTTCCAGTCCGCGCTCCCAAGTACATTTTGGTTCAGAGTTATATACATACTTCTTCTTCCAAAGAAGGTAACACACCCTATAGATAGTTTTGGGTAAAGGTCTTTTACCATGTGACTTCTCAGAATAGAATTTTCTGCAGCAAACAACATTCCATTCAAGGTCTTTCACATACACAGAGGAAATCCAAAGTCACAGACAGAAGAAATAATTGTGTCCAAATATATAGCAAAATTACTTGTTTTCTAAATAATAAAATCTTCAACATTCCCTCCTCTGAGGCTTATTAAGCCTCACATTCACTATCTTTTTTCCAGAGTGTAGTTTCAAAATCCAGCTCCCTCAGTTATGCTACCTAGTGACCCAACTGAGTCACCCATTCTCCTTTCCAATTACTAGATCAAGCCACCACACTCCGGAGGAGCACTCGAGCCAAACATCTTCTTCCATACATTTTATTTCTTTTAGTTGTTCTTTCTTTTTTGTTTAATGGAAAAAGTAAAAAACTCGAATTCTCCCTAATCAAAATTAAACCAAAGAATAAGACAGTGTTATAAGTGTGTGTATACATTTGGTTCAGCATTGCCTGTTATTGACACAGTTATGTAGAGTATGTCAAACATAAAAGACTCTTATACTATTGAAAGTTTTCTTGCGGTGTAGATATCCTCTAGGGTCTGGGTCATCAATCATCTTCTTCGTCCTCAATTCCTCATTTACTGGAATCAACATCCAGGGTTTGTAAATATCAATTTGGTTTCCCTCTCAAATTAGTTTTCATTATCTTTTTTCCGCATTTCCATTCGTTTAACCGTGGTTTTCCAACTAGTGATCTTAATATACAAAGTACCCAACAGAATAATAACCCACTTTTAATGTCCCTAATTGAGCAAACCTTAATTTTCAAAACTTTTCATTAAGTTTTCCTTAACTTCTGCTCTTAAGTTTTTCTTGTCTCAATCGTAATCGCTAAATTTTTCCCCTGCGCAATATTATTTAGTGAAAGTGCAACACTGATCACCAAACATGAGTCATTCTACTTTTTTCATATAATTGTTTTTCTCCTAATGCAGACAAAGCATTATAATAAATATCTGCTTATTATAGTAGTCTAATTGATTTATTATGCATTTTTGTTCTACTTGATCCATATGACTATTAATTCAAAATATGGCTGGGTAAACATAACTCTCTCATTTTTATCACTTCTTATGAGAGAATATCATTTCTTAAATTCGAAGAATCCATCTTTTAGTCAGTCAATTTTAGTGAACAGAACACTTTACACCCATCTAATAAATTGCAATACATTTCACTTACTTTCTATTTTATTACCAAATTTAAACAATAAATTCCATTTTGACCTTTTTAATCTTGCGTGTTGCTTCCTATTCTCACTGTAGCTCCTCAGTTCAAGACTAAACTGAATACATTTTCTTCGTTTCTACTAATTTCTAAATAAACTATCATGAATAAACCAATTATGTCTCATGTAATCACTCTAACTAAGAAAGCTTCAGAGCAATGTTACATTTATCTCATAATAGTCATTCAATAAACTCATTAGACAATTAGAAAAATAACTCTAGCAAATAACGTTTTGCACTATCTTACATATTCCTTATATGTACATTTCTTTTTCTTTATATCTAACAATCCAAAAGTTTTTCTATCAACCTTTTAAACCATTAGCATTATAACTTAATCATTATTAAAACTTCCTTGTGTTCGTATGCAACTTATTTTTAATCTTCAATACTTCTGTTTAGTTGACATATAATCTGACCTTATTTCTGATAGTTTTCCAATCTAAGGATTACTTCTGTTAGAAATATAATTTCTGTTCCTGCCCTCCTCTGTTGATTTCATTGCTTTTACCCATCTATATCATGTCCACATGGTATACTGACATATGGCCTATTTTTGTCGCTGTTCTTTTCTTAACTTTGCTTTTTGCCACAAATTTCACAAAACTTTGCGAAAATGCCTTTTAATTTAAAATGCCTATAATTTTATATTCATTTTAATTTTTAATTCCTTTCCTTACTATTCCTTTCCTTACTCCCCCCTTTGCGCACTGGTTTAAAACCATTGCGCATCTGGACTGAGAATATTCAAAAGTATTCATTGGTTCAACAATCTGTCCTTCATGTGAAATGCCAAATATCTATTCTTGACCCCCCTCTGGTGCCATTTAGATTGTTCACAAGGGCCTGTTAGTTATTGGATTTCAATAAGTTCTTGTAAGTCTATAAACTTTCTATCCTTTCTATCAAGCACTACTTGATATCATTTTAATTAATCAATTGCATTTTGAATCAAATTGTATTCTTATCAATTAAAATTAAAATTTAATATTTGTTAATACTTGCTTTAATTTCAACTGTAGCCTTAAACTAATTAAGTATACCCTTGTATTGACAAGTTACATCTGAGTACCCCTTAAAATGTATTTTAAAGTTATTTTTAGTTCTAATTTTTTCCTTCATTAATTGTCTTAATTCCCATTATGCTATATTAATTGTTAACATTATTTTAGTTTGTTTTCTTAATTAGTCATTATCATTGTTTTCTATGTTGCGTAATATATTTTTCTCCGCAATAATTTTTTGTTTTGATGGGGTTATTATTAAGTTGCTACTGAATCTATTCAAGGGCTGAACATCCAATCATAGGAAAGTTGGTTGATGTTGACTATTGTTTGAGCTTGTACTCATCTCTGTTGATTCTCTTTTCTTTGCACAGTTCCTCTCATTACTGTGTTTCTGGTCAAGTTTGTCTTTTCTTCCATTCATGATTTGATCATTCTGTTAACCTTGTCATCAATCATTACATCTTTCACCAGGGTGTCTCCAGTGAGTCGTTCGTTGCAATGGACTCTTTCTCTCAGTGTCAGCATGTCCTTGATCCCTCAGTTCAGTTGTGGGGGGTTGCTGAAGTCAGTTGGTTTATTTTAAGTTGAGAGGCATGGACTCAAATGTCACACTGTTGATCACTTCTTCTGAAATTACAAAGCATAGTTACTGGTTCTTTTTGTCAGACTTGTCCCAGAATCCTTCCTGGAATTGAGCTGCTGCTATCTGTAAATTAAAGCTTAATTATTTTTGTTAGTGAAAACATCATGTGATTTCAATCATCTGCTCATCTGTCCCATTGTCCTTCTCGATGTTACCTGTAGAAAGGTCATGTGGGCTGAGTGGTGTCCTTTCTGCCTTCATTAACAGCAGGACTTTAATCCATATATTCTCATTTGTTTTTCATAAATTTGACTTTTCATCCTTATTTGCAACTTTTTGCATTTTTCTCACAATAAATTTCCAATGTACTCTTATAATTAGTCAATTCAACTCAGTTATCTCTTTGTCTTGAGTTCCACTATCAACCCACTATTTATTAGGCATCTTGGACAATACTCAACCCACTTTGACAAAAGTTACAAGACAATATTTCATACTTTTGACAAAGATCAGCTCCAACATGATATTCTGAAAAGAAAGTCAGATATGTTAAGCTGCAAAGGAAGTCAGATATGTTATGCGCTGCGCAAATGTGGCACTGTTTTTATATTTTTTATTTTTCTCTTTTCATTCTTTGTTTTTTCATATTGTTACTTCAGTTCCTGACCAGGATATTTAACCAAATCCATCCATGGTCATTATTTTACTGGGCAGAATTTGCCCTGTGGCCCCACATATTAAATTTTAAATACAGCTGTATTGGCAAAATAATTGATTTGCCTTAATGTTTCTTCAAACATCATCTCTCACTCCATTCACACTCAGTCTCTCTCACACACACGCTGGCCAGCATACACTCTTGCAGGTTGTGCTCTAAATGTGGCATCCTATAATTTTAGCCAAGGGTTGATCAGGTCAACACAGCTATGTGAAACACTATTGAGAAGTGTCAATGATCATAAGGTTTAGTTTAACACCGTTGTTATAATCCTTTTTTTCTTTTTACAAATTCTAATAGACTAAGTATTTTAGAATAATAGGCCTGCCATTGTAATTTTTCAAATACATTTTGTCATTTGTTTTTCTGATTTTTCCTATTCTTTTTTTGTTTTTTGCTCATGAGCTGCTTTAAGAAATAAATTGGAGATCTCTGCATAATCTTGGATCCATGGCCAACAACATTTCCATCTCATTATCCCAGTTCTGACAGAATTTTTTGCGATTTCATAATTTTGAACTTTTGGAGTAATTTTTTCTCCAATCTATCTCTAAAAAATTATCAAAACAAAATGGAGTGACCAGTATCATTGTTTTGCAAACAATAATAATAATTCTTTGACATTTTGCGTCTATCTTTTTCTTTGCTACAGAATAATTTTTCTCAAGCTTTTAAGCCCTATAGTTGTTTCTAATAGCCCTCACTATAACAAATCCAGCCTCAGATTGAACTATTTAGTGAGTTGAGCACCAACTTGTCTTTTTCAGTGTATTCTCTTTCTTTTTTATATGGCTGGACTTGAACCTACTGGAAAAGCAAAGAGGGTTAGTTTAGCAGAGAATATAAAGAATTGCTTATGAGACCAGTGAATAATCAGAATGAATAAAGTTAATATAATAACTAAATTTGAAGCAGTCTCTAGAGGGATCATTGAAGTTGCCACACCTGTGGTCCCCGTAAGGGAAGGGTTTCGGTCAGTTCTTCTGTTTTTAGATTATCAGTCTGTTAAAGCTTCTTGGCTGTCGCTCTGCATATGTCGTCAGCCTAGCTGTCACTCAAGGCTTGGTGTAAACAGGAATATAGGCTCTGTTGTTTCTCTGCCCCTTCTCAGTTTGGGCTTTTGATAGATTTTGCCACAGCTTTGCATCTCAGGATTTTCCTCTTGTCCTCAGGAAAAAGTCTCCAGTGAAATAGTGAACGTTTCACCTTTTCCAGCATTAAATCAGTCTTTCTCCATGCCAGAAAGTGGTCATCTTCAGAAGGGGAGCTGAACACCCCTCACCCACTCTTCTTCTTCTCTCTGCAGTCGTCTTTGACCTTTCACCTCTTCCATTCGACACTGAAGCCATCTGAAACTTGAACACTCAGAGAGCTGCATAGATCAAATTCATCTTTATAAATATTTGTTCCTGAGCTATTAGCTCTTTATCTAAATTCCACTTTTAACCATCTTTTTCCTAGATCTTTTATATTATATAATAATCACTGGTTGACAACAGCAGTTCTCCCATTCTGTTTTTAGTAAAGCAAGTTCTTCGTTGCATGGAAAAAGCAAGCTATTTCTTCATTGCAATATGAGCAATAATCTAACTTTGATTTTCTGAGTATAATACAATTAAATAATTTTCCCTATCATAAAATCAGCCTTCAATCTTTCTCCTATATTTGCATGCTGTGCTCAAAATAATCTAACATGGTGAATAAACTTTTCCTCACCCATTTCCAACAATTCACATTTACTACAATTCTAAGATTGCTGTAAATTATTTATGACTGTTTAAACTTGGTCACCCAATCTTGTTCACTTTTAGCACACTGCACAAGTTATTTTTTTCTTAGCACAAACTTAATTATCTACAATGGAATCATTTTTCTCTCACTTTGTCTTCAGGGATAATGAGATACAAATTTTAGACGTCTTCAGATATAAGATAGAATATATTAAGCACGTGCATTTTTATTTATTTATCCATTAATATATATCAGTCCATTTATTAATATATATTTTATACTTTAACTTATTTATACTACAATAATCTGCAAGATTAATATCTTGAAACAATTGTTTTCTTTTACTATTTCCTTTACTTTTAATACTCATTTATACATTACTTGTCTCTCAAGCACATTCACACATTCCTTGTCACCTATTTTTAACCACAGGCACAGTCAAGCAGACACACAGGACAGGATCCTACATTCACTCACAGAGCTATATTATACTCACAGTGTTTCTCACTGTTTTTACAAACAATACTTCACTGAATAACTTTGAACTATCACAGACCTCTGCGATTCACTTCCTCCGACACAACAAAGTCATATACTACATAGCTTTTCCGTACAGTCCCTTGTTAACCTATAACAAGGCGGTAACCAAAAGCTAAACTTATCTGTGCAATATTCGCCATCCTTCCAGGCCCTCTTGGCGAAATCCACATAAATCTTACCCAGTCCCTTGTTAACCTATAACAAGGCGGTAACAATAAACCAAACTTAATCTGTGCACATGCAATTAACTTATTATCCTCAAGGCCCTCTTAATAAGTAACACAGAGTTCTAGTAACCTTTACCAGTATACTTAACTTCATCTGTGTACATGCTAATCCCATTATCCGTCAAGGCCCTCTTAATAGGAAACACAGAAACCTGATACCCTTTATCAGTATACTTAAATCTATAAGAAACCTGATAACCTCTATCAGTACACTTGTCATCCTCAAGGCCCTCTTGACAAGAAAAAACAATAATTGTTATCCTTTAACAGTAAACATAAATTTTTACGTACATACGACAAAACCTTTAGCGGCACATCAGCATCCTACCAATATTCACACAATCTGCATCAGATTATATAAACACTGGCAAACACTAACGGGAGCTCCGCCGCGCTTTAACACATTACTTGATATCATCAACAACAATAGACAATTATTTCTAGAATCAAAGATCCTCTTTTCAATTTTTTAGTTCTTTAAACTTGGAGAAGCATTTTAAAGGGTCTTACCACTCTGGCTCACTGGTGACAACACATACTTTTTCAAAAGCAAAAATCTGCTCACCTCAAAGTACAGTGGCCACTGTTGTCTGTGTCGGTCACCAGAGTCGCCTTTCGTGGTTCCTTTTGCCTCAAAACCCAAGTCCCTGTTCGGGCGCCAAATGTTGTGGTTTTCAATCTTTCTGAAAAATAACTTCGCAGAGATCTTTGATGCCAGAAATAATTAGACTTAATTTTTTCGAACGCCGTCCCGTTCCATAGAACGGCGCTCTAACGCTCTCTGGCCGTCTGGCCTTCCAGTCCGCGCTCCCAAGTACATTTTGGTTCAGAGTTATATACATACTTCTTCTTCCAAAGAAGGTAACACACCCTATAGATAGTTTTGGGTAAAGGTCTTTTACCATGTGACTTCTCAGAATAGAATTTTCTGCAGCAAACAACATTCCATTCAAGGTCTTTCACATACACAGAGGAAATCCAAAGTCACAGACAGAAGAAATAATTGTGTCCAAATATATAGCAAAATTACTTGTTTTCTAAATAATAAAATCTTCAACACTCACAGTGGAAAGGGGGTACAGAATTCAGTTCGAATACCGTCCACCCAGATTCAGCGGAGTGGTTCACACGCTGGTCAAACCAGAGCAGGGTCTGGTTATGGAACAGGAAGTTCAGTCCCTCTTGGCAAAGGAGGCCATAGAACGTGTTCCTCCTCAAGATTGGGAAGCCGGGTTCTACAGTCGGTACTTCATAGTTCCCAAGAAGGATGGGGGGTTGCGTCCTATCATAGATCTCAGGGTATTAAATCGGTCTCTGAGGAGATACAGGTTCAAAATGTTGACTATACCTCTAATTGTGAGTCAAAACAGATCCGAGGACTGGTTTGTCACCATAGATCTAAAGGATGCTTACTTCCATATCTCCATCCTTCCTCAGCACAGGAAGTTCCTAAGATTCACTTTCGGGGGAGTAACGTATCAATACAGGGTTCTTCCGTTCGGCCTAGCACTGTCTCCTCGCACCTTCACGAAGTGCATTGATGCTGCTCTTGCTCCTTTGAGACTTCAAGGTATTCGCATCCTCAACTATATCGACGACTGGCTAATATTGGCACAGTCGCTGGAGTTGGCGGTTCAACATCGAGATGTTGTTCTGTATCACCTAAGGTGCTTGGGGTTAAGGCTCAATGTCAAGAAAAGTTCATTGATTCCTCTGCAGAGAACAACTTTTCTAGGGGTGGTTTGGGACTCAGTTACGATGCGGGCACAGCTGTCTCCCGCTCGTATAAATTCTATCCTGACCACATTGACGAGCCTCAAAATAGGCCAGGCTATCACTGTCAAACATTTCCCAGAGGGTTTTGGGTCTTCTTGCAGCAGCGTCCAACGTAATTCCTTTTGGCCTGCTGTATATGAGGGCCCTGCAGTGGTGGCTCAGGACCAGAGGGTTTTCCCAGAGGGGGAACCCTTTTCGCACGATCAAAGTAACGCGCAGATAACTTCATTCCTTGGTCATGTGGAAAAAACAGTGGTTCCTGTCCCAAGGTCCTGTGTTGGGAGCACCGTGTCAGAGAAAGATTTTAACCACGGATGCCTCTCTCACGGGCTGGGGTGCGGTAATGGAAGGCCGCTACACCAGAGGTCTTTGGAGGGACCATCATCTTTCTTGGCACATCAATTGCCTGGAGATGATGGCAGTATTTCTGGCTCTCAGACATTTCCTCCCGGACCTCAGGGGCCATCATGTTCTAGTACGAACGGACAACATGTCGGTAGTCTCATATTTGAATCGCCAGGGGGGCTTGAGGTCACGCCCTCTGTGCAGACTGGCGCATCAAGTTCTCCTCTGGTCCCAGGGGAAGCTTCTGTCGATCAGGGCAATGTTTATCCCCGGGGACAGCAATTTGGGGGCAGACATCCTGTCGAGGCAGGGGCTGAGGCCCGGGGAGTGGAGACTCCACCCCGAGTCGGTGGAGCTAATATGGAAGGAGTTCAGTCATGCGGAGGTGGATCTATTTGCCTCCCGAGAGAATTCTCACTGCCCGTTATGGTACTCCCTTACTCATCCAGCTCCTCTCGGATTGGATGCTATGGTGCAGACGTGGCCGAGGCTACGTCTGTACGCCTTCCCCCCGATCGCTCTGCTCCCAGGGGTTCTAGAGAGAATCCGGCGGTACGGGATCAGCTTACTCCTAGTAGCCCCGTACTGGCCGGCCCGAGTATGGTTCTCGGACATCATGGTCCTCCTAGTAGGCCCTCCATGGCAAATTCCGATCAGGAGGGACCTCCTTTCTCAAGCAGAGGGCACAATATTTCACCCTCATCCAGAGCTATGGAAACTATGGGTCTGGCCCCTGAGGGGGACCAGCTCATAAATGAAGGTCTCTCAACCGAGGTTGTTGAGACCATCCTAAACTCTAGAGCCCCCTCCACAAGGAAACTTTATTCTTTGAAGTGGAATGTATTCTCTCTATGGTGTAGAGATCATTCTTTGGACCCAGTTAACTGCCCAGTGGCTTCAGTGCTGGAGTTCCTCCAGGACCGCTTCTCCGACGGGCTCTCCCCGTCCACGCTTAAGGTCTATGTGGCGGCCGTGGCTGCCTTCCACACGCCTTTAGGGGTGGGCACTCTGGGGAGACACCCACTTATTGTTCGTTTCCTTCATGGAGCTAGGAGGATGAGGCCTGTCATCCAGTCCCGTATTCCCCCATGGGACTTGGCTGTGGGTCTCGAAGGGTTATCCCTGGCACCCTTCGAACCTCTGGAAGAGGTGTCTGAGAAATGTATGTCCTTTAAGGTAGCTTTCCTGCTTGCCATCACTTCCCTAAAAAGGGTTGGGGTCTTGCAGGCTCTATCTGTCGCTCCTTCTTGCCTTGAGTTCGCTCCTGGTAAGGTAAAGGCTATTCTCCACCCTAGACCGGGCTATGTCCCTAAGGTGCCCTCAAATGTGGCACGGTCTATAATTCTCCAGGCTTTTCATCCTCCACCCCATGTGTCGGTTGAGCAAGCTAACCTTCATTTACTGTGCCCGGTCCGAGCCCTGGAGGTCTATATGCATAGGACCTCAGGCTGGAGAAGATCGGACCAGCTGTTTGTGTGTTTTGGGGCGCCTAAGAAGGGTTCTCCTGCTTCCAAACTGACTATAAGTAGATGGATTGTAGAGGCTATTTCGGCTTCACACCAGGGCGTACTCTCTTAGTGTGGCGCAGTGGGCATTTCGTTCCCCGTAGTGTCGATTCTCGATGCAGCGGGAGTTCCCTCGGAAGGGAACGTCTCGGGTTACATCTGTAACCCTCGTTCCCTGAGAGGGGAACGAACGCTGCGTCCCTCGGCCACACTCTTCGCGCCCCTAGAGACGACTTGCTTTGGACTATTGAAAGCTACTGCTTCCGGGTTCCGGTGCCCTTTTTATAGTTCCGCTCACCGTCACATATGACGTCACGGCTGACGTCATCACGCAGCACCAATCAGGATTGGACTAGTTCTATTCAGGCTTCAGACGCGTCATGCTAAGGGCATTCCCCGTAGTGTCGATTCTCGACGCAGCGTTCGTTCCCTTCTCAGGGAACGAGGGTTACAGATGTAACCCGAGACGTTTTTATGTTTGCTGGAAAAGTGATCATCACTGGTGACATCAGGTGCACATATTTCCACATTTTTAAAATCACACGTACCGAGTGAAAACATCACTTGAATGTTTAAATTGACAAGACTTAAAAGCATGCAAATGATAAACTTTCGTGATGAATCAGTGATCGGACAAGTGACAGTTTTGTCAACTGTCCCGAACGTCTTTCACGCTGCCAGTCTTTATTGTCATGCCCTGCTTATGTTCCCCAAGGTTGCATTTATTTGATCACCATACAGTAAAAACAGGAATATTATGAAATCGTATTACAATTTAAAACAACTGTTTTTATAAATGTAATTTATTCATGTGGTTTTTCAGCATCATTACTCCAGTCTTCAGTGTCACATATGATCCTTCAGAAATTATTCTAATATGCTGATTTGCTGCATGCTCAAGAAACATATATTATTATTGTCAACGTTTATTGACATTTTTGTTAATTGTCCATATTTGACCAAAACTTGGGTTGAAACAACCCAGCATTGTTTAGATTGTAGTAAAGACTACTAATAGATAAACATTAGGACATTAATACACAATACTAACAAGAACTGTTAATGAAACAGCTCCTGGTGAATAGACTGCATGCAAATCCTTCTCAGCTAACACGTGATTTATTGGTATTTTACTCTTATTTCATGACTTACTAATTTACATTGTAACGACGTTGCATGCTCGTAGTTTCTTTTGCACTTTATACAGTGAAGCGATACACAGCGCGCGCCGCCGCATTTGCGCGTGCAATTGAAGAGTGCGCGCTACGGGACAGGACGGTAAAGTCCGTTTTTCTGAGGTGAAAGTCTTTTTATTTCAGCGTACACTTACGTCACTGCCTGGTATGTCATATTGTGCTGGGTTTACTGAAGTAGTCGTGATTCGCCTCTCATAACATGCTCTAAACACAAACACGCAAAGTGGATTTTCTTTTGTAATCGCAGCTTTGAACGATTACGTAATCGTGGCATCCGTAGTCGTAATCGCAATTAGAAATTCGATTAATTTTTCCAGCCCTACGTTTAAAACAGTTGTGCTGCTTAATATTTTGGTGGAAATCATGCTACACTGCATTACACATAAACATATGCACAACTACAGTACAACAAAAAAAAAGTGTCAATTTAAAGTGGATTTAATGTGTAAATCCTTTCCACTGACAGTCACTGATCTACAGCAAGAAGGCTTAACTGTGAAGTGTCATAGAATAAAAACACCTCTGCCCCTCCTGTGTAATGATGCGGACTTACACCACGACTGGAATAACCTGTGTGAATCAGCAGAAGCCCTCATCTGACACGCTGTGTGGGGAACTGGTGGGTGGGTTAGTTGCTTAAGACCGAGAGAGGGAGACCACTGGGACATCGATCCAACACAAAGTATCACTCCTGGCCTGTCTACACAACCAATCAGGGCCCAGCTGATTGATGGCTGGATAATTGAGGTGTCCTTAGGGTGTTCACGTCTCAATTGTCACCTATTTCTCTTCCTCGCCCATCTGACAGTGAAATCTATCGTATTTTGCTTTATTCCTCCTGCAACACAGGACCTCCTAATGTCTGTTTGCATGGAAGCAAACAGGAACAGAGCGATTACACCTGCTCGGGTGATGTGATAGACCAAAACCACGTCCAGACTAATTCATCTGTGGGGAAAAGCCACCTGCTGCCCCAAAGGGCAAACACGCATGTGTTCAGCCACTCTGCACATACTCAATGTAGGTTTTATCTTTTAGGAAGAATTTACTTGTTTACAGTTCAAAAACTGTTAATGCATATAGGCAGAAGTGCAATGTTGTTACTTTAGACATCTAGATTAGTCATAGAAAAGTACCATCAATTACACTAAACCATAAACATTATCATATATCATCATGGACATAATTTAGCATTGTCATTAATACTATCATGTTAGTCATTATCAATTATTTTGCTTTGCTACCAAAATGGGGATATTTGATCATAAATGTTATAGCCTAACCCTAATGTACACCTTAACCCTAAAATAAAACGTCATAGCATTTTTAAAAACAAGGAGGACATCCCCAAAAGAAGACTTTAGGAGATTGTGTCATGTTTAGCTTGTCTCGATTCATGGGTTCACTGTCTCGCCCTCGCCGTGTGTGAGTGTTAGGTGTGCATTAGTGTTTTGGGCTTGGCTTGTTATCGCAGCTTATGAGCTGATGAGTCTATTTATTGTGTAATTTAGTCCTCTCTTTAGCTGTGTCCCAATGTGAAGGTTGCGTCCTTCGAAGGACGCACCATGTAGCCTTCGTAGGATTTCCTAATTGCCAAACCAGGTGTTCCCGATTACCACTCCTGGTGCTAAGCAACGGTGCGAGAGTACATGATAATTCATTTGATATAATTGAGTAAACAGCTATGGAGCCAGAATTGGCTATTGTTATTTTTTTGTTTTATATTTTACTGGAGGACATGGTGAGGATGTTTCACTTATATCTTAGCTTGATGTGATTTGTAAGCTAGTGTATTCTTTTTATTGTGTACATAAATGGACCATGGTGAATATATTTACACAGGTTTTCAACCCTATTTGAATATAAAACCCAGTTGAATATAAAAAAGTGCAGTTCAAATGTTACTCCCGCTACTCATCGGTACTAGCTGTCACAGTTGCTAGGCGACAAGAACAATTGTCCGTAATCTTTTTTTTTTAAACTGATTTCGTCACCGGCGCACAATGACTTATGGGGTAGGATAAGCCGCTAAGGATCCATTTATGTATCCTTTCTTTCACGCGGGAAACGAAGGCTGCATTTGGCGTCGCATTTGAATCAGGGTAGCCTTCATCACGCAGCAATGACGCAACCGGCCTTCGAATACGGCCTTCGAAAGGTGAAGAAATTAATTGGGACAGCCTTCATCGCGCCGCAGTGATGCAATCGTCCTTCAAATGCGACCTTTGAAGGGTGCAGCCTTTGAATTGGGACATCCTTCAGTACCACCTCAATGCAGTACATGAGATCCACGGGGAGGAGTCGGATCAAGATCCAAGGGGTGGAGATGGGTAGGATTAGGGGTGGGTTTAGGGATTAGGGGTGGGTTTAGGGATCAGGGGGCGGAGATGGGTAGGTTTAGGTATATGTAAGGTGGGAGGAGTTGGATCTGGATCCGACTCCTCCCCGTGGATTTCATGTTCTGCAGTGAGAACCATCTCATATCCTTCGTCGCTCCGCTGTGACACTTCAGCCTTCAAATGAGGCCTATCAGCCTTCTAATATGGCCTTCGGAGGATGCAGCCTTCACATTGGAACACAGCTTACGTCAGATCATTGTGAGGCTTTCATGGGACCTTGTGCACGCTTTGTCTTCTGTTCCTTCGCTTCATGTTCGAGTGTTTCCCACTTCCCGGATCTCCCGTGAGCTGACAGGATCTGCCTGGATTCCCCCTGCCCATTGCATCCCTGCGTTGCCAGTGTCCGACCTGCTTCAGTCATTCGCCTCTGACCATATTGTTCATAATAAACTGCTGTTCTTTGCAATTGGATTCTACTTGCCTTCTTTCTGTAAATGCAGTGACATAGCTCACTTTTGGGTTACAAATTTATCTGCAATTATGGTTAAAGGTTATGGTTAAGTAAGTCCATTCCTGTTAATCAATTTCATTCATGTTATTAATTTCTTTTTCTTAAACCACTATTTTTAAAATTATGTTTGGTCCATCATTTTTGTTTGAGAAATTACATTATAAAATATAATTTTATAAACTTGATGTTTGAGTCTCCTTTAAAATTTATATATACTATAGTGATTTTTTTTGTGACAAATACTATTTGTTTATTGAACATGCAACCAACCTTTTTTATTTTAAATAAACACTTTCTTAAAAGAGGAAAACAATTGAATTAGCTGACATGTTATAACAGGACTGAGAAAAACCTTGCAAAATAATCTGAAATTGAACAATACATATTTTGAATAGTTAAATATGTGTGCTGTTAGATTCAGATTCTTAAACAAAGACTATTTGAACACTTAAGCTACACTTGAAAATGTATGAATTTTATCGAATAAAATAACAGAATTTTAAAACAAGTGGAAAATGGTCTTGTATCTTTTTTTTTAAATAAATGCCACTTGTTTGATATTTTGTTCTCCAATAAAACACCACAAATCCATTAAAAAAATGTATATGGATATAATGAATTATATTTATTAAATATATATTAATAAATATTATATTGTTTTATTAAACATACACATTAAAACATATTAAACCTGCACACATTATTTTGTTTTCCTTCCTTATAAAATTAGCTGTTAAAAAAAACTAAGAACAATCATGGTTTTACAGTATCAATCTACTGACAGCTCTACTATTGTTTTTCTTTTTTATACTATGTCACCACCAAAGGCTATATTCTTGGCAATAACAGAATCATTTAAAATACAATGACAAATGATAGCCCTAATGTTGTTATTTTAAAGTCATTTCTGTTTTAATATAGGTGTAAAAAGCAAAACGGAAATCTATCCAAGTCCCCCTTGACCCTGCTTCAGTACCCGTGGGGTACATTTACACCTGGTTGAGAATCACTGTCATAGAGAAAGGTGTTATCAATCACTGAGTGCAATTGTTTTATTGCCTCTCAGTTTCAATGTTTCAACAAAAAACACATTTCTGTCGATATGGACATGTAGCACTGCACAACACACTGGGGGCAAAACCAGCTATATCTGACACATAACACTCAGACCTAGTGGCATATACAAACCCCCAGAAAAACACACTCACACATGCACAAAAGCATAATTGGATTTCCTTACGAACAGATTCATGCACAAAAGTCACGCTCCTGTGCGTGCCACGCTCAGACGTGTCGTACCATGTTGGGTTATTAAGATATTCACTACGCCTAATTCAAATGATGTTGCATGCCATAATCTCGCAGCACATGTCAGCAGCACAGATGCTGGGTCAGCGGCACCACCTCTGCCGCCACCGCCGGAGAGTAATAATGTGAAAGAGGAGCAGAGCACGGGTCAACCGGAGAGAGCAGCGCTGGGCGTGACGACGGAAGGTGCTTGAACTGTGCAGGGAATTAATTATACGGAATAGGCTCTGTCGCTATCTCTCAACTTCAACACCTGTGCATAAATCAGACATGCCACACAGTCTCTGTGGGCTCGGCACAACAACAGCTCTGAAAAACAAAAGTATTCCTCTGCCTTTCTGCCATCACGAATAAGGGAGAATTTGAAAATCTTCAAATATGTTTCTGAACCAAGAGTTTTTGCCCAAGCAAGGAAGGCCCTCGTTTTTGTTAGAAAATTACTGACAATAGAGAAATAATGCAAAATAAATATTGCTAAATACGAGAGTTAATAGTATACAAGTATAGTAATAGTACAGTATTATCAATGTTTTCAACATTGATAATAGTATGACATATTTTTTTTTTGGGGGGGGGGGGGGGTATATGATTCTAATCATATTAGAATGATTTCTGAAGACTAGAGTAATGATGCTGAGAATTCAGCTTTGACATCACAGGAATAAATTATATTTTAAAATAGAAATGGTTCTTTTAAATGGTAATAAAACTTTACAATATTACTGTTTTAATGTATTTTTGATCAAATAAATGCAGTCTTGGTGAGCATAAGAGACTTCTTTCAAAAACATACCGACCCAAAACAATATTTTTCTCTTAATACCTTACATTTTGCTTTTGATATTACCATTTACTTTTAACTGTTCTAAAAATATATGAGAATACTCTATTTAAACAAAATTTTACTCTGCACATTTCAGCGCAGACAGTGCAACAAAGCTTGTGATTCCACAGAACATCAGCAGCTTCTTGCACTTACAGCACTCCTGCGTCAATTAATCAGTTTGTCAAGAGTTGACAAGTGCTCTGATCTGCCACCACAATGCTGAACGATGGTCAGCATTAATAGTATAATCTTCTACATGCACTACTAAAGCTGAGAAAACGTTGGTGTTTTTATACATATAGGCTTTTTTCACTCTCTACATTTCTTAGAGCAGTATTTTGAGCAATCTTTTCAGTCGGCTGCACAGACTGCTAATGGATTAATTGAAAAGTGCAGTAACAGAGCACTGCGACTTTCTTTCTCGAACACCAGCAAGGAGCACAATGAGTGGGAACATTAGCCGAATGAACAAACAACAGGACAGCCGTGTCCACTGGGCTCTTAATGTGCTCCGAATCATTGTTTCCCACCCTCGTAACGACCTAGACGAGCTAGCACTTCATAGAAAGAAAAAAAAAAACTCGGCTTTGCTTGCTCTGAATTTATATCTGAAAGTCCTACATTAATGATCACGAGAATGTGTTTTTACTCCTACAGCTGGTCAAGAAAGGTTAGCCAAAAAGACCCCATTAGAGGCCTGTAACACCCCCATGGAGTGTGTTCTCTATCAGAGAGGCCCACTGGCAGGTTAATGCAGTGCCGGCGTCACCAGGATGGCCATAATTAATAAACTTTCCTTTAAACGCGCCACATTGTCCCCCTTTATGGCAGCCATAAGAAGCTTGATTATATTTTCTCGGACACCCTGCAGGAGTAACATTTGCAGCCTGCTGATACAACACTCATCATTACAAAGCTAGACTTCCAGTGGCCTGCGACACGATTCTCAAGCTCCGAGCCAAGCCATCATCAAGTTGGCTGATGATAATGCTTTCTCTCTGAAGCCTACAGATCCTTACAGAGGAGATAAATGCATGCCAGGACTCTGATTTCAAGGAAATGGAGCTATATATGTGGGGTGGTGATGGCGCAGTGCATAAGACACATGCCTCTGGTGTGAGAGACACGGGTTCGAATCCACTGTGAGACACCAATATGTCCCTTAGCAAGACACTTAACCCCTAGTTGCTCCAGAGGCGTGCGACCTCTGACATATAGCAATTGTAAGTCGCTTTGGATAAAAGCGTCAGATAAATGAAATGTAAAATGTAAATGTATATTCAAGCAAGCACCATTTGTACTTCTCAAACTAGAAATAAATCCCAGAGCTCCCTTGTAAAAGAGATTTGAATATCTCAATGGGACGTCACTTGGTAAAATAAAGGATAAATAAAAATAAAATAAAACTATCGGAAGCAAAATGTAATTTTAAAAAGGGAAGAAAAAAATGCAAAAGAAAACCCAATAAAAAAATGATCCTGAGTGGCACATCGGTGATAATGCCATAAGTGTTTGCGCTGTGCCTTCTACCCTGATCGACAGATGGTCTGACAAAGGCACGTCCACCGGACGCCGGAAATAATCACACCTAATAGCATTGTGCAGTGGAGCAAAGGAATTCACATGAAATTCTAATGCTGCTTTTTGCATTTCCATGCCTTCGCTGCTCCATATTGGGTCCCTAGAGTCAACACGGTCCAAGGTAAAGGAGCCAGGACAAAGGAGGATAAAAGAGGATGTATTGGCCACATCCTTATCTGAGAAAAGCTACTGACAGGAAAGAAGGGGACCGCACATGTTTGCCACTGTCCGGACTCAAGGGACTGAAGGTGGCTGAAGGACACATAACGCATTTGTGAATGCTAAACATCGACCGTGCCTTAGAGCCGAGCTCAACCAAAGACCGAAGAGTCAAACCACCATACTGGGTGCACATGCATTCCCTACATAAGGAGCCAACAAAAAAAATAAGCATTTGAGCAGAGGTTCAAGGGTTAAGACTTATTCTGACATTTGTTTCGGAGGTCATCCCATCCCTGCATGGATCAATGTTCTCCCTCCCTTCAATTTCACATGAGCCGGAGCCAAAAGCAAACACAGCCGGAGGGTTATTACTTTGCTGGATCAGTTGGTAACAGGTCTCTGGACACCACAGAAGAGTGCACAGGGAAATTATTCCCCTATTTCTCTCCAAATACCATTGGGAAACTCCTAGCAATCCATGATGGCTTGACCTGTGCTCTGAAAGCAATTTAGTTTGCATCGTGCATGGTTGTCATAACCGAGAACCATCATAACAACAATGTTAATCTTGGTGCGACCTAAAGGACCCTTAAAGATAAGCGTGCTGCTCCTCTTGTGGTTTTGTTCTATATCAATTGTCCAAGTAAATCAAAGGAACACATCTCTTTATATATTTACAACTTATAAATAAAGTCATTACTCTTGCTGACATTAAGGCTATTGAATGTGTGTTGTATGGCATGTCGCTTTGGTGCACTGAGACAATGGAAATTGCACTGTGCCCGATAACTGCAGTGTTTCGGATAATATAGCTGTAAGTTGATGCTTTAATTGCGAATTTAGTCACTAAGGAATGACGTTTTTATTTATTTAAAAAGAAGAACTGTCTACATGTAATTGCTTTACAAAAAAGGAATTAAATGAATTTAAAAATGAATAGATGTAAACAAAACTCAATTAAGATATAGCAATTATCAGACAAACTTTCTCGGCTTGTATCAAGGTCATACAATCAAAGTTTTGTTAGACTTTATTGGGATTATTACTTGCCCATAATCTCAACCAATATTGATCAAAGTGTTTGAGTATCATGACTTTGTTACACATACAGTATAATAATAATAATCTCACTCAGAAGTGCTGTAGGGAGAGCCCGTAACTGCATTCTCACACTCAGTTTAGGAAATCAAAGGTTTGAGAATCTGAACGGGGAATTGATTTTGAACTGTATGGTAAAATGTAGAAGTACAAAAGAGTAGATGCTAATTATGGTACACCTTTGCATATTGTTCTGTAAACAAAAAACATAATAGGGAAATAATAGGGTGTCTTAAGAATCACAGTATAGTTTGCATTAGGAAAATGGAACAGAGAGAAACTACATACAATGATGTAAATGTGGATGTGTATAGGTCATTAATGTAAATGTTCACCACAGGTGCTTCCCAGTTGCTTAACAACATACTGTAAAATTATACACAGCACCATAAAATACAGTCAAACCCAACCTCAGTCAGTGTTCTTAAATAAGTCTTTAGTCCTGTTTGGATAATTCAGTAATTGTTCTACATGGGAAAATAATCTGAAATGTCAGTGTTTTTCTCACAGTTCGCAAGAGAAAATTACTGACCTGGATTTTTTATTAAAACAGCACCCACACACACACACACACACACACACACACACACACACACACACACACACACACACACGCACGCACACACACACACACACACTGGATTTTTTATTCAAACAGCACACACACACACACAAGTAATGTAAAAGTAATGTGGTACTTTAATTTAAATTCTTCATTTGAATCTGTCTAAGTTTAAATAGAGAAATTGTTCAAAATATAATTTCAAAAATCTTTTTCACCACTAGGTGCAGTATTCGGCTGCTTTTTGGTACATAACACTTTATGAGCCTTTGGATATTTGGCAGTTTTTTTTTCTTCAGAAATCGTCTCAGGTTACATATGTAACCATGGTTCCCTGAGAGGGAACGAGACGCTGCGTCAAGCTCCTGTGGGAACGCTCCTGTGTGAACGCGTCATGAAGCACTCGTGAAATCAGTCCAATGGCGTGACGAGACGTCGTAGGCGGGTGACGTCATTGACCAGGAAGCTATAAAGCACCCCTGAACCAAACCATGTCAGCTTCTGATAGGTCGAACAAGTTGGTCACAGGCATGCCAGGAGTATGGCAAAGAGACGCAGCGTCTCGTTCCCTCTCAGGGAACCATGGTTACATACGTAACCTGAGATGTTCCCTTTCAAGGGAACTCGCGCTGCGTCAATCGCTGCGGGAACTGAATACCCACGTCGCCATAATCCTCAGGTGCCTGTATATGTGAAATCGTGCGCACATCATACTAGAAACACCCGAGAACCCGGAGTAGAAGCCACATCCAGGTTATAAAATCTTACAAAGGTGTGCGGAGAGGACCACCCTGCCGCATCACATACCACGTGAAGTGAAACCCCTGACAACAGGGCCATAGAAGCAGCCATACTCCTAGTCGAGTGGGCTCGGACCTTTAATGGTGAAGGATGACCGGCCGCCTCATATGCAAGTGAGATAACCTCGACTATCCATTTACTTAAAGTCTGCTTAGATGCGGGCTTCCCTTTACTCGGGGACCCAAAATATACAAACAGCTGATCAGACTTGCGCCACAGGGCAGCTCTGTGGACATAGGCATCCAAAGCCCTAACTGGGGAAAGTAAACTTAGTTTCTCCTGGTCCTGATCTTGGAATGGAGGAAATCATCGTCCATATCTTTTAGCAGGTCAGCCTGATATGCTTGTAGGACCGCCATAGTATGTAAACTGGCGGCCGCTTGACCTGCTGCCGAGTACGCCCTACCCACTAAAACCGATGTCGTCCTAACTGGCTTAGTGGGCAGCTGCGGGGCTTTCAGCGACGATGCACACTCAGGGGAGAGATAGCCCGCAAGCGTCTCTTCCACCTGAGGCATTTCCGCATAACCACGTTCTTTTAACCCTACAATATTAGAATATTCAGATGTCGCTGGGTTAAACACTCTAAAAGATGCTGGTCTAGTCCATGATTTCGACACCTCAGTGTGGAGATCAGGAAAGAACGGTAAGCCCCGCTTTGGAGGTTGCGATCTAGTCGGCCAGTCTTGATTTAATCTAGCAACAGCGCGAGTGACAACCTCTAAAAGCTGCTCTTGTGTGTGTGTAGTTGTGTGTGATAGTGCAAGGCTCTCTTCATTCTCTAAACTCACAACATGCAGTTCCTTGGAACTGGAATGCTGCTGCACTTGCGCTCCAGCGCGAGCAAAAGAAACTGCAGTGCATGCTTCTGACTCGCAAACTGAAGCGTCGGATCCAACGGGTAAGGGAAGAGATAGGGGATCACCCGTCTCTAACCCCGCCCTCAGATCCATCTGCGAGCCCCAGGACATGCGTCTCCGCTGTGCCTCGGCAGCAGCGGGACCCGAGCCCTGAGGCACGCGAGCCGAAGCACCCTCCTCGAAGAGCGCTCGGCGGGACCGGAGAGTTCTCATGGGCAGCCTCTCACAATGCTCGCAGCCAGCCCCCTCGAGGGCTGACTGGGCATGCTCCAGTCCCAAACACCACACACAAAGCTCGTGGGTATCCCCACCCGTGATAAAACGAGGCAGGGGGTGACACACTGCTTAAATTGCTGCTTATTTTTCTCCATATTATATATATAGTAGAGACAAACACACACCAAATAGACAGAACGATTTCCACATAGAGCGCTTGTGAAAACAAAGAAGCTGACATGGTTTGGTCCAGGGGTGCTTTATAGCTTCCTGGTCAATGACGTTACCCGCCTACGACGTCTCGTCACGCCATTGGACTGATGTCACGAGTGCTTCATGACGCGTTCACGATCGAGCGTTCCCGCAGCGTTTGACGCAGCGTGAGTTCCCTTGAAAGGGAACTGAGAACTGAAAGTGTGGTCAAGTCTGCAGTGGGAAAATGCACAACTGCATTTAAAAACAAAGATGGGTGCCTACAGTTTTTTTTTTTTTTTTTTTTTTTACAGTGGCATGTATTGTTGAATATGGTTGGAACACTTGCTAAGCCAAACAAATGTGTACAGTCACAGTGTCATCATCTATGTGAATAAAATTATTCTATATTACTAGCTTATCCCTATGTTAATTACTTTTTAAGTTTTACTTTTGAGTTTTGTTCACAGAGGAGCCATTTAAATAATCCTTAAAATGTGTCACACTGAGAAACAGTGTGGGGACAGTGCTAAATTCAATCCATGAGAATTAAATTATAATTTATCTTGTACTATTAATTATAAAGCCATTCTGTTTATTCCAGATGCTTTTGTGGAGTTTTGCCAAACCATTAATGAAGACTGATTACTGAAACAGAAACAAAAGAGGGGTTGGGTGCACACTGTTGAAAATGTTCTTCCGCTTCATTAAATTTCTGATCAACAACCTAATAATCTCCATAATATGTTTTCACCATCATTCAGTAACCACCAAATCCCTCTAAAAAGAAACTACAGTATTTAATACAGGTCTCATAGTCTCTATTTCCTAAAACATGCCTAACCTGATCTACAGTAACTGCTTGTCAAACCATGTAATACAGACCGAAAAGTCAGCTTGGGTTTCTGTAACACCGACGGTTTGAATGTAAGCACTTTCGGAAGGGAACAAGGGTCTGTAATGCTGGAGGGGACTGAATTCAGCTCAGCCCACTGCCAAAAAACCACAGAGAAAACCCTTGACCCTAAAGTAATCTCAAGCTATGACGGAATGACTCCGGTCCCAGTTGTTTGGTGTATCTCTGTCCTTTAGCAGAGCCGGGGTGAAAAAGGGTTTTCTATTCTGCCTATTCTGTAGCTAACAAAATAAAAAATAAAAATCATATTTAGTAGGGACCAGGACCATTTTGGATTTAAAGGTACAAAATATCCAAATATCACTTCCAGAATGTGATTACCTGCAGTTGTGTAATTACAATATCCCAAAAGTTCCCAAAGATTTTTAATTTCAGAGAAATTCCGATTTTAAATAATAGCTTGTCCATGTTCACTTGTCGCCTGTCAATGACGTAATATCTGCGTTATCCCTGGTTTTCGCTCGTACTGCCATAGTAACCATGGCGACAGATGTGGACAACTGCGTTACGTCTAGCGGCACGCTCACGCTGTTGTTGTTTCTCTGTAAAAGCTCTCTGTATTGCATGTACGTTAATCACAAAAACAATGTTTGACAGGCGTCTATGTCAGCTGAGGAGATTAATGTTACAAAGATTAAGTGTTTTATTATGGAAATTTTCCGGCGCCCACCGCGAGCAGTCCCACCACCGCAACCAAGCTCCAGTCACGTTATCCCTTACATTTTAAGACAAGTGTTATAGCTTAAATGAAACCATAAAAGGGTATATATGAAGAGCATTTATTTTAAAGGCTTATTTGCATATTTTCTGTTCATTTAACATTGCTTGTCTCTACATTTACATTTTATTTTCATTCCACACATTCTTTTTATTTCATATTGCTTTTCTTTTACAGTTTTTCTTTACATGTCACATAACTTTTCTTACTCTTTTAGTGAGTTATTGTTCAAATTTGTTGCAGACTTTGCATTCTTTAACCTGTTAGGCTGCAACCCCACTTTTGAAAAATCCTCAGAAATGGCATACCCAAACTGAAACAGATAGCCTACAGTTCATAAACATTTTGCACTAAAATCACAAGTATGATCTCATTTGAAAGCTGACACCTGGCAGTTTATTGTAAATGTAGAATTAATTATTGTCATAATGAAAAAATAGTTATTAATAGCTACAAAGTTTTGTAAAGTTATTAGAAATGTATTTTGTATGAAACATCTTCAAAGTTTCTGAGAGTGGTCAAATACTGAAACTTGAGTGTTATATCTTTTTAATGATGTATAGTTTGTCAAGGTAATAACATTAAATCTGATAGTAACTTTGAACTATTTAAACAAAGAAAAAACGCTTCAGTGCACAGGTGCTCTGACGATTCATGCTACCCATCGAGATGTGCTACTAACTGGTTATGGTCATGTGCAGACGAATTTTTCTTCTGCTTACCACGCCCATAAATCTATGCATCCTTGCTGTGGAGACTTGTAGGAAACGGTAAAAGATGAATATTTGATGATAATTTTTACTTTTCACACCGTTTTAAAAATAAAAACAGTACAGTATACTGTACTCTTAACTTCGAATTTTATTATAATTGTATTTCATAAAATAATGGCATTTTTACTTGTTATATCAAAAGTGATAATTGCTAGTTCATTTAAAACATCAAAATATGCTCCCCATACACCTACCCTGATTTAAATGAAATAGCGATGTCATAATATTGTGAGATTTACACAATTATGGAAAAAATAGAGAATGAATCAACATTCTCTGTGATCGATTCGCGCTCGGGTAGCATTTTTTGCGAAGGCAGCACAAATCGACAGACTCTGCTATCGATTCGCGCTACGGTAGCATTTTTCGACAAGGCAGCACAAATCGTCAGAACACCGGCGCACTGGCAACGGTTAACAGGTTTTAAGATGCTGAAGTCGCAGTTACAAAACGCGTGACTGTGCCCTACCCTGCTCCTCTTCAGAAAAGTCCGCTGTCCCATTGATAGCGGTATTTACATGAGGGTTTTGGTTTTGTGGCAGGAGTGCCTTCCGTCTCTGTCGTAGCGTCCATCATACGTCGTCGAATTTTTTTTTTTTTTTTTTGCGTTGTCACTCATCATCTGACCTCTCACACACTAACCTCGCGACAACTGTACCTGTAGTAGGCTACTGGAGGTGGCAGTTATTGCGTGGCTAGTGACAGAGCTCAGATTGCGAATGTTTTTTTTTTTTTTTAATCCGTCCGGGCCATTATTATTTTTTAATAGCGCAGGTTAAAATACGGGAGATTTACGGGAAAATACTAATGCGGGAGGACAGCGGGAAAGAAGGGTTAAATACGGGACTTCCCCGGCCAAAACGGGATACTTGACAGGTATGCTAGTTAGAATATGATCAGTATGTTTTTCTAATGTTGGTCTAGTTTACAGCTAGTCTCATACAGCCAACAACATAGAATACTCTAACACACAAAATAACATTATAACTTTCAACACACTAAAATGCAGTTTAGTATGATAGTGTAACATTAGACCAAGTGAAACAGCGCTGTGTTAATGTTACCTCACAAGTTTAATTCGTCAAATAAACTGACCTGTGTGAGTAGTAATTCAGCACTTGCGGGTAGTTAGGTAGAATGAAATGTTCTTATTCCTTTATATCCACGGGACTCGCGAGTGGCACTGATATCTGTTTCTCATTAGCAATTGCGCCCTGCTTCATACCACAGTCATGTTAAAAAACATCAATGTATTCACTCAACCATAAACATTATTAGACACCAGCTAGTCACCAACTCCCTACTACAATTCCCATCATCCTCACTGGCCCTCACCTGCATGCACTTCCCAATCACAGAGATCGCTGTCACTTGTCACCAATCTTCACTGATCACGATCCAACACAATATAACTCTTCCCATTGCAGTTCACCATGGTCTGGTCTCGTCATTCCCTCAAAGAACACTTATCTGACTCCTTACCTGCACGATACCTACCAGTACGATTCATCTTCAGTCACCTGCCTCGACATCCAACCAGATATCCATCCTGAACACTATATTCGTTTGTTACCGTCTCGGTTACGTATGTAACCCTAGTTCCCTGATAGGGAACGAGACGCTGCGTCAAACGCTGCGGGAACGCCCCTGCGTTGTGCGTCATGAAGCACGTATGGAATCAGCCCAATGGAGAGATGAAACGTCATAGGCGGGTGACGTCATCGACCAGGAAACTATAAAGCACCCCAAAAACACAAGCGCATTAGCTTCTGATAGGCTTGAAGGAAGCGCTAACGGGAGTGCCGGGAGTATGGCGGAGCGACGCAGCGTCTCGTTCCCTATCAGGGAACTAGGGTTACATACGTAACCGAGACGTTCCCTTTCAAGGGAACTTCGAGCTGCGTCAAACGCTGCGGGAACGCGAATACCCACGTCGCCATAGGACCAAATGACCGTCATGTGAGACTAGCGCACAGAGGACGAGAGCACCTGTGCCCCAGGGGTAGAGCTTAAGTCTAGGTCATAGAACTTAATAAAAGTATGCGGTGAAGACCATCCAGCCGCATCACAAACATCACTCAGGGAAACCCCCGACAAAAGAGCTTTAGAAGCAGCCATACTCCTGGTAGAGTGAGCTCGGACAACCAAAGGTGAAGGCTGGCCAGCCGACTCATAAGCAAGTGAGATAGCCTCAACCACCCACTTGCTCATTCTCTGTTTAGACGCCGGACACCCTTTCCTGGGTGGCCCGAAACATACAAAAAGTTGTTCTGATTTCCTCCACAGGGCAGCTCTGTGGACATAAGCGTCTAATGCCCTAACAGGGCAGAGTGAATTAAGTTTCTCCTGGTCCGATGACATAAATGGAGGAGGACAGAAAGCCTGCAGAACCGTAGGTCTAACAATATTAGTAGGAACCTTAGGAACGTAACCTGGTCTAGGATGCAGAAAAGCTTTAACCATGCCAGGTGCAAATTCCAGGCACGAGGGTGAAACCGACAGAGCCTGCAAATCTCCGATTCTTTTTAGTGAAGAGATAGCAAGCAAAAAGATAGTCTTAAAAGTGAGAAACTTCTCGGGAACTTCTTCGATAGGTTCAAAAGGAGCTAGGGAAAGACCTTCTAATACAATGGCCAGATCCCAAGTCGGCACCCTCGTACGAACTGCTGGCCTCAGCCTCAAAGTGCCACGGAGGAAACGAGTTATAAGCGGGTGTCTCCCAAGAGAAACTCCACTGAAAGGGACGTGGTAAGCAGCTAGTGCCGCCACATACACCTTTAGTGTGGAGGGGGATAACCCTGTGGAGAAGCGCTCCTGCAGGAATTCCAGCACTGCACCCACTGGGCAGTTAACTGGGTCCTGCAGGTGTTCTCCACACCAAGAAGTGAAAAGTTTCCACTTCAAGGCATAAAGCTTCCTCGTGGATGGAGCTCTGGAGTTAAGAATGGTCTCAACAACCTCGGTTGAGAGACCGGAGTCTATGAGCTGGGCCCCCTCAGAGGCCAAGCCCACAGTTTCCACAATTCTGGGCGGGGGTGAAGTATCGTGCCCCCCGCCTGGGAGAGTAGATCCCTCCTGACCGGGAGCTCCAAAGGAGAACCGTCCAGGAGAGAAATCAGGTCCGCAAACCATACTCGGGCCGGCCAGAACGGGGCTACTAGTAGTAGACTGACCCCGTCCCGGCGGACCCTCTCCAGAACTCCTGGTAACAGAGCAATCGGGGGAAAGGCGTACAGACGTGACCTCGGCCACGGCTGCACCATAGCATCCAACCCCAGGGGGGCTGGAAGAGTGATGGAGAACCACCGATGACAATGAGTGGTCTCCTTGGAAGCGAATAGGTCCACCTCGGCGCGACCGAAACTCAACCAAAGGAGCTCCACCACCTCGGGGTGGAGTCTCCATTCCCCTGGCCTCGGCCCCTGCCTCGACAGGGAGTCTGCTACCACATTCAAATACCCAGGGAGATACATTGCTCTCAGAGATAGTAGCTTCCCTTGGGACCACAGGAGGATCTGACGGGCCAACTTGTAAAGCCGGCGAGACCGCAGGCCCCCCTGATGATTTATATAAGAGACCACCGACGTGTTGTCTGATTGAACTAACACATGATGGCCTCTCAGGTCTGTTAGGAAGTGTTTCAGAGCCTGAAACACAGCCAACATCTCTAGACAATTTATGTGCCACGAAAGATGATGATCCTGCCACAGACCTTGGGCTGGGCGACCACTCATGACCGCCCCCCACCCTGTGAGGGAAGCATCCGTCGTTAGCGTTATGCGACGACAAAGAGCCCCCAGCACAGGACCTTTGGATAGGAACCAAGTTTCTCTCCACATGACCAGAGCACGAAGGCAGCGCCGCGTGACTTTGAACGTGCGGAGCGGATTTCCCCTCGGGGAGAATCCCTTGGTCCTGAGCCACCACTGTAGCGGTCTCATGTACAACAGGCCGCAAGGTATAACGTTGGACGCTGCTGCCATCAGACCCAACAGTCTCTGAAACTGCTTGACAGTGAGTAGCTGGCCTAGCTTCACTTGTTTCACAGCTGAGAGAATCGAAGCGATGCGGGTCGGAGAGAGTCGCGCCCGCATCGATACCGAATCCCAAACGACACCCAGAAAAGTGGTCTTCTGGGAAGGAGATAATACACTTTTCTTTGCGTTCAGCCTCAACCCCAACTTTCTGATATGAGCGAGGACGACATCTCGATGCCGAACCGCCATCTGCTCGGTCTGAGCTAAAATCAACCAATCGTCGATGTAATTGAGAATACGAATGCCCTGAAGCCTCAGAGGCACTAGTGCTGCATCCATGCATTTCGTGAAAGTGCGGGGAGATAAAGCTAGGCCAAACGGAAGAACCCTGTACTGGTACGCCTCGCCCCCGAAGGCGAACCTCAGGAACTTCCTGTGTTGTGGAAGGATGGACACATGGAAGTATGCGTCCTTCAGATCTATCGTGACAAACCAGTCCTCGGACCTGATTTGAGACACGATCTGCTTGATAGTGAGCATCTTGAATTTTAGCTTCCCTACCGAGCGATTCAATATGCGCAGGTCTAAAATTGGACGCAACCCCCCATCCTTCTTTGGAACGATGAAATATCGGCTGTAATAACCTGACTCCAAACTGGGAGGAGGAACCCGTTCTATAGCCTCTTTTTGAAGGAGCGTTTTCACCTCTTGTTCCAATACCAGAGCCTGCTCGGGGCCCACCACTGTGTGCAGAACCCCTCTGAATTTTGGTGGACGACACCTGAACTGGATAGCATAACCCTTTTCTACTGTCTGCAGGACCCAATGAGATATTTTTGGAAGGCTTTTCCACTCTGCCAGAAATTCTACTAAGGGTACCAGCCTCTCGAGACTGGCCTCTGGTGTAACTTGAGCAGCAGACGCAGCGCCCTGTAACGGCGCACCGGCAGGGAACAACTGGTCTGACCGCTCTGAGACCCTCCTCAGAGGGAGCGAGCGTCCCTCGGGAAAGCGCTCGCTGGGATCGTCTGTGCCCCGGCATAAAGGCGGGGTTGGCAGAACGAGCCCCTGAGGGCACCGAGGAGGAATGGGCACCGTAAAAAGAGGTGAACACCTTTCCGCCTCGGTGGGGACCACCCTCAGCATCCTGAACGGCTTGGCGTCAGGACTTCTTCTTAGCCGAAGCCTTCTTAGCCAATATAACTGTCCTCAGATCAGTTCTACTGGGAGAAGGCTTCGGCTGAGAGTGTCGCGGCTGAGCCCACTGTCCAGCAGGGGGAGCACGAGACGCGACACTCTGCCTCTGCTGCGCTCTATGTGATGAGCTCGAAGACGGCCGGGGCTGCTCCCGCCCAGCAGCCCCAGGGACATGAACTTTAAGGGGAAGAAACTTTTTAAAAGCTGCAGTTTGTTTCTTTTCTTCTTGGAATTTATCGATAACTGAATTCACAGCATCACCAAACAACCCCATGGGAGAAAGAGGAGCATCTAAAAGAAAAGCTTTTTCTCTCTCTTTAATATTAGTCTGATTTAACCACAAATGTCTTTCTGCGGCCACCAGAGCTGCCATAGAACGACCCATTAATTTGGCCGATTCTCTGGTGGCACGCAGGGATAAATCAGCAGCCTGACGCAGTTCACGAACTACGTCAGTACTGACCTCCTCACTCTCACTCATGTCCCTTAGCAGATCAGCCTGGTATGCCTGCAAGATTGACATAGTATGCAGACATGACGCAGCCTGACCTGCTGCCGAATATGCTTTACCCACTAAAGCCGAAGTGTTTCTTAAAGGCTTGGTGGGTAATGCCGGTGCCTTAAAAGATGATGCTGCTTCGGGGGAGAGATGGCTCGCAAGCGTCTCTTCCACACGAGGCAAAGCACCATAACCATGAGCCTTGGCTCCCATAATATTAGCGTATGTTGAAGTCTGGGGACTAAACACTCTATATGACACCGGTTTTCTCCATGATTTCGACACCTCGGTGTGGAGATCATGGAAAAACGGCAGGCACCGGCGTGGAGGCTGCACACGTGACGGCAAAAATCTCTCATCCAACTTTGATTTAGAAACAGACTCCTGTCTAGTCACTGGCCATTCAATATTAAGTTTTTCAACAGCTCTTGTTAACACCTCCAAAAGCTCATCACTCTCAGGAGTGTGGGGTGGCGAATCCTCCACATCTCCCTCAACACTAACAACATCAAGTTCCTCAGAACTGGATAGCATTGGTGCCTCAGCCCGAGCGGAAGAAACCGCAGCGCGTGCTTCCGAACCCGGGACTGAGGCACTGGATCTCACAGGTGAAGGGAGAGATAAGGCAGAGCCCGTCTCAAACCCCGCTGTGAGATCCATCTGCGATCCCCACGATAAGCGCCGCCGCTCTGCCTCGGCAGAAGCGGGACCCGAACCGCGGGGAGCGCGCACCGAACCGCTCTCCTCAAAGAGCGACCGGCGGGAGCGGAGCGTCCTTAACGGCAAACGCTCGCAATGCTCACAGTCTGCTCCCTCGAGAGCAAACTGGGCATGCTGAACTCCCAAACAAACAACACAAAGATCATGTGTATCCCCGCTCGTTAAATAACGCGAGCAGGGAGGAACACACTTTCTAAACTGCTGTTCGTCCGCCATAATCTCTCAATATATATATATATAGGGATAAATTGTTTGTGTGGTGCAGGGTATGTAAGACAGACAATATCACACAGGGACAGATTCACATGTAGCGCGACTGAAAGCACAGAAGCTAATGCGCTTGTGTTTTTGGGGTGCTTTATAGTTTCCTGGTCGATGACGTCACCCGCCTATGACGTTTCATCTCTCCATTGGGCTGATTCCATACGTGCTTCATGACGCACAACGCAGGGGCGTTCCCGCAGCGTTTGACGCAGCTCGAAGTTCCCTTGAAAGGGAATCACCTGCTTCCATCGTTGCTATCATATACTTCTGCAAATAAACAAATAAACCTGTTGATTACTTTACCTGTGTGAATCCTTCTGTTTCATGACAATAGCTGCATTTAAAGGGGGATTTAAAAAAGAGAAAATCGCGGAAAATAAAATCTTTTCAAATTTTCTTTCTACTGTAACAAAAAAAAGATGACGTTAGGCCAGATGTTCATGCTACTTTAAGTGCATGGAAAACAGACTCCGAGGTGGTCAAGCTCAAAGATAACAAAAATAAAATAACAAATGTGCCATGAAAGTTGTTCATATGACTCCTGCACTAAGTTGCAAGTTGCTAAAGGTATATGATAGCTTTTTGTACGGAACAGTAAAAAATCAGGCTAAAATTTCAGTTATTCACAGAAAATATTCCCTCCACCATAGATCTTAAATATCATCAAACTTTATGAATATACACATTTAAATTTGGTACACACAAATGGTTGGGAGACACATGAGAACCAATAAAGTTGGATCCCTGATCTGTGACGTGTTGATGTGTCATGTTTTAATACTATGTAAACATGCATGAGATTTGCATGAGAAGACAAGATTATTAGTGAATAACAACCTAAATTTATATTCTCATCTATATTAAGTCTTGGAATTGCCATGGCATGGGTTATGTCCACCCGCGGCGCTACCATTGGGTCCGGGTGGGCCTGGGCCCACCCATTTTAGGTCCGGGCCTGCCCATTTTGACCCAGGCCTATAGTGAGTAGTGAGTGATTTTCATTCTAGCAGTTCACCCAATAAGCAGCCCGAGGAAAGCTTTGAGTGAAAGCTTCTCAACCAATCAGTGGCTTCTACCCCACGTGTGACTGGGGGTCGCACACTTGACGAGAAACACAGCGCCGCGTGTTTAAATTTCTAACACTTTATTCTCTATGAGTGTACCGGGCCGGCGGCGCCATTCGTCGTCTGTCTGCGGCGCCCAGCAACGGCTCAGGACCTTGTTCAAAATCCTGCCGCACCACAGAGTGCCGTTTGTTTTGTATTAAATTTAAATGTATTTGTCTCAAATCGTCGTTAATGTATATTCTGACTTCACCCTGTGCTGCAATATACATTTAGTTTTATATTCATTTACAGAAATCAGCTGCTTGAATGAAAATTGCTGATGTTATCGGATTTTCAGCTGATATTCTCATTTCATTCAGTTAACGGACGCTCTGAGGTAAAGTGTTCAGACTGCAAAGTCAGCAACGATTGTATTTAATTGTACAGTACAATCATAACATAGTACAGACATTATCTTAATTTCATTATGTCCTTAAACATAACAGTATTGCTGGCCATAAACTGAGAAAGTGCGCGTCCAGTGTGCGATACCTCGAGTTGTCCTAGACGCGACGAGGCACAGTGCTGCGCTTCTTGACCAGTGTGCGACCCCCCAGCTAGGCTAACATTACTGCACTGAGCTGAGGACAGCCACACAGGTAGGCTACTGAGTCACTGTCCTCAGTGCCGCAGAAAAGCGCTGAAACGGAGATGAAGGGGAACCCGTTTTTTTTTTTCTTATTTTAACTGGCCCATCCAGTTTTCTGGAGGCCCACCTACAATCAAATTCCTGGCGCCGCTAGTGCTTATGTCACATACACAGAAACATTCAGAAGTTTGGGGTTAGTAAGATATGTGAGTTGAAAGAAATTAATACTTTTACTGAACATTAAATTGATCAAAAGTGACATTAAAGAGATAGTTCACCCAAAAATGTATATTAGCCCATGATTTACTCCCCCTTAAGTCATCCTAGGTGTATATGTCATTCTTCTTTCAGACAAATACATTTGGAGTTATATTAAAAAATGTCCCGGGGCCTGTTTCAGAAAGGAGGTTAAGTGAAAACTCTTAAGTGAGTATGTTATCCCTGAAACGAGGCAAACTCTGGGTTTTCCATTTCAGAATGGGAGGTATGTCAAACCCGAGAAAGCAGGGTTAGTCAAGCACGTTTCTGAAAGAGGGGTAACTTACACTCAGAGTCACTTACTATAATAACTTACTCTGTGAACCTAACCTGGGGCCTGTTTCAATAAAGAGGTTCAACCTACTCTGAGTTAAAACTTGAACTCTGAGTTGACTTACCCTGAGATGGGAAACTCTGAGTTTTCGGTTTCAGAACAGCTGAAATGAGTAAGTTCAATCAACTCTAAGTTGACTGACTCTGAGTTAAGCACGTGCACCACAACTATAAAAAGCCATTATCAATGGAGCGCAGATATTATGTGTCACCATGGTAACAGCGCCACACAAAAAGAGGTCTGCATATTTCTCACCAGCAGTACGCAAACATTTTTTTTTTAAGCAACCAAGGCAGCAGCGGAGATCGAGAGAGTTAGTTTGGGAGAAAATAGTTGCCCGAGTCAATGCGTAAGTTTACATTTTAATTACTGTTATACAGTGTTGGGTGTAATTACCAAGTACTGTAATTTAATTAAAAGGATTACTCGTCATTCTTCTGTAATATAAAGTATAATATGATGTCATTTATGGAGGGTGGATTTAACATAACATTTTTAAAAGGTATATTTTTAATGTAACTTCTCTCTCTACACACTCTGGTCAATTCAAGAATAATTCATGCAATTGTATATTGTTAATTTGAAAACATTAAAAGTGCAGTTTATTGTCTATTTTTGTATTGTTCAAGTGGCTGAGGTTGATATGGGATTTATAAAGTAATTAGTAATAAGTAGACCAATACTTTCTAGAGTTAGTAATTATTACATTAATGTAATTACACTGTTGAAGATGTCATTTGTAGTTAGTAATTAATAACTATCTTAGAGTAACTTGCCCAACTGTTATAATAGCAGAGGTGAAACTGGAAGAACGTCCTGGTTGCGTATGCAACCCACCGTTCCCTGAAGGAGGGAACGGAGGACGTAGTCGACGGTCGACTGAATTGGGATCTCGCTAGAGAGCCTGTCTTCTTCGAGTACTATTGAACGAGCCAATGTAATTGGCGTGCGTGATTCGCATCACACACTCCGCCCCCGCGGCGCGGGTATAAATACGGAAGTGGATGCACGCACTAGTTGCTTTTCGCTGAGGAGCCGAGAGTAACCCGGGGTCAGCGGTGGTCCAGCGGTAGTGGCAAGGGGACTACGTCCTCCGTTCCCTCCTTATGGGAACTTCAAGGGATCACCCTTTGAACACGCCACTAACGCTGCCACCTTCCAGTGCCTAAACCAAAGCCTCCTGATGCCCCCGCAAATTTAAGGCGGGGAAGGACAGGGCTTAGGCCAGGGAAGTCACTGCTGTTCCTACAGGACCACTGGGAAAGCGTTCGCCGTACATTGGAAGGAAGGGACGCTGCGGAAGCCACATCCAACCCAGAGGGAGGTAACGTGGAGAATACACATATGAACTGGGCGGAAACCGGGCAGTCTAACATATGGAATGTCACTGGGGTGGCTCCAGCCTAAGACGGGGGAGACACACCGGACAGTGACGGCAGAGAGACTCTGCCGAGGGAAGACACGGGCTCGCCGCAGGGAGCAGTATCGTGGAAGAATATCCATATGGGGTCGCCGTAGGGACCGCAACATATGGACCCAGCCTAACACAGGTTCCACACTGCTTAAGAGTGGTAGGCCTAACACCAGACGTTCCGCACGTCCGACGTCGGAGGGGTGTGGAGGAACTCAACAGGGTTCAATTTTAAGGGAACTCAACTGGAGTAGAAAGGCGCACGTATCCAGTCCATAGGAGGGGAATGGCGCAGCAAGCCGACACTTGAACTGGGCTCATGGTGAAACTGGCTTCATGAGAAGGGAGCCCACGGGAAGCAGCGGTTCAACTAGGTGTCGTCCAGCCCCCAAATCTAGAATCTGTTTAGCAAAGCATATCGTCAACACCCAGGCGGAGCACTTTACACTCATCATAGAGGAGCTCAACACCTAATTGGACATGTTGCATCTCGGATTTTTACCGAAATGAAGGCAAGCACTAAGTGCAACTTTGCATGGAAACAGCCTTCCAACAGATATTTGTAGAGCTGGTCTGAGGTCTATGGCTTGCGTTCTGTACACGTCCAAGCGAACGGACAGAGAAGCCAGGGCTGGATCTGCCTCCTCCAGGGCAGCGCTTGCAGGCTCACCACCTGCTCCTATTACGGGAGAGGTAGGAACCTTGGGCACAATCCGAGCCGGGGTCTCAGCTTGTGAGAGTTAGCCGGCCCAGACTCCAGGCACAATACGTTGAAATACGAAAGCGAGCAAGTCCCTACCCTCTAGTAGAGACCACGCGAGCAGGGGAACTGATATAACAGAATTTTTAACTCACTGCCTGCAGTGGCTCAGGGGCGGTCTCTGCAGTGCAGTCGCACCAGAGACAAGGCCCAAGAGGATAAAGAGGGACACAAGGATTTACAAGACCTTGCTCCTCAGGAACCTGACGATCAGAACGTGCTTCTGCACACTTCTGCAACACGATGAGCGTCGTTTAAACACCGAGGCTACATCCTTTTGAGGGTGAAGGAAAACAGCCTTCTGCAACCCATTTTGCAGGAAAGAGAGCACTGAAGTGATAGAAAGCTTTCAGGATCTCCTCTGGAGAGAAGACGCACTCAACGACTAGGTTCCACTTCTAAAGGTGTAAGCACGCTACCCATTTCTAGGGGGTGCTCGCAGAAGTGATGGTAACTATCACATGCCCTGTGATAGCCACCTGAACCTCCGCGTTTAGATGTAAGACCGCCCAGAAACTCCGGGGGAAGAACGCGGGTGCCCTCGTGCCCCGTCCCTGAAAGAGTTTTCAGGGGAAGTCAGGAAGGCTGTCGATGGGAACCAGGTCTAGTTGGGCCAATAAGGGGGAACTATGAAGACCTGTTCCTCTCCTGACTTAGCACGTAGGTGCAAGCGACGGGCGTAAAAAGACAGGAGCATTGCTCAACACAACATGTGAAGATTACTGGGCTTCAGGAGCATCTTCTGCTCAGCACTTGAGTGTGACAAGTTCACTGAGCTTCAGGAGCATTCCTGCTCAACACCTGAGTGTGATAAACTCACTGGGCATCAGGAGCATTTCTGCTCAACACTTGAGTGCGAAGAACTTCACTGAGCACCAGGAGCATTTCTGCTCAGCACTTGAGTGTGACAAGTTCACTGAGCTTCAGGAGCATTCCTGCTCAACACCTGAGTGTGATAAACTCACTGAGCTTCAGGAGCATTTCTGCTCAACACTTGAGTGCGAAGAACTTCACTGAGCACCAGGAGCATTTCTGCTCAGCACTGCGTGTGACGAATTCACTGAGCTACAGGAGCATTTCTGCTCAACACCTGAGTGTGACGAACTCACTGAGCTACAGGAGCTTTGCTGCTCAACACCTGAGTGCGATGAACTTCACTGAGTTTCAGGAGCAATTATGCTCAACATGAAGAGTGATGATTTCACTGACTTGAGCAGGCGCAAGGCGACCATGAGTCGCAGTCACTTTTAGAAGGCTCACTGGGGTTAAACGCATTTCTGCGGGCCCCTGGGGCAGCTGAGACCCAGTGTTTGTCCAAGGGTAGTCTGCTCGGTTTACACGAACACTGGCGGGAAGATGAAACCGGGGGGGCAACTGAGCGGCCCCGGAGTGGTCATGACCCAGCTGGACCTAGGGGATGGAGTCTCCACCTGCCCTGGCTATAACTGTCGTGAGGCTCGATGGCGGCACGATTGAGTAAAGCGGGAAGAGTGGAACAAAGCGTCATCAGAAGCTTCTGACTCCAAGGAGGAGGTGACGGGTGAGTTGTGACATGCAAGGGAAGCTTGCGCAACGGTCGCAATGTCCAACAACTCGAGACACGAATGCCCGTGTAGTCGAGGGTCGCCCAGGCCCCCGTTAAAACACGCCCTTTATACATGGCCCCTCTGTTGAAGAGGGTTTGGGAGCAGACCGGGATGAACTATAGTCACACAGGGTGAGCTGCTCTGCCACGGTCACCTCGGGACTCGATCATGAAGCTAGCGCTGAAGCGGTCACATATGGAGGAAGCCAATGGCTGCAACTACCATATTCCCCAGGAGCCTCTGAAAGTTCTTCCAGTGGGACCCTTTCTCACTTCAAACACCAGCTGAACACATTCTCATTGGAGAAACGTGTTAGACCGAGTCCATCTCCAAAACTGAAAAAGAGATACTAAGCACGTGGGCGAGATTACTCTCTTCCAGTTGACCTGAAGACCCAACGGGCTCTGGAGCACTCGAAGGGAAGGACACTGTACTGATACTCCACCCTTACACGCAACCCACAGGATGGCCTGCGGTGCGGAAGGTAGAGATCTGTTCTTAAGCACATGTCTTTCAGGTCGGAGCTGCAGACCAATCTTGGGCCAAGATGGTCACGACCCACCACCTAGTAGCACGAAGAACTAGTTTACAACTGGCCTTCGTACCGGCTGGAGGAGCGGCTATATCAAATCCTTCGCCAGCAGGATAAGATAAGCACGCACAAGTCAGGAGCACTGCTCAACACTCGGTGTGATGAATATCACTGAATTTTCAGGAGCACGTCTGCTCAACACCTAATGTGATGACTATCACTGACTTGAGCGGGGTAGCCGAGCCTGAGGTGGGGCAGCAAAGTAGAGAGAGTGGTGTTAGTGTGCTGTGCAACACTTACCTGTCTCCACAAGCGGCAGGGGGCGCGTGAGAAGGCGGATGACCGGGTCCTCGAACGCACCAAGCTGCCTGCTGGCGACCAAGGGGGAGCTGAGGGGTTAAAGGCTATACAGGGTCACACCCGCCAGACTGGCCCTCTTGGGACCCAGGAACAGATGAAATTGCCCTCTCTTTGAAGTGTGGGTACCGCTTGCTCCGCTTTTTTTTTTTTTTTAGGGAGCGAGCGGCGGAACAGACACACACACAAACAAAGGCTCCACCCGGCCCTCACCCGGGGGGAGGGAGTGATCGTGCCACTCCAAGAGCATCTCATCCATTCCTGGGCGGCCCGCTCCGGAATGCTTTCGCTGTCGCTTGCCACCTGGCTTGGCAGCGCCTGGAGCGGGCTGGGCGTCTCTACTGCGGCTGGCTCCATGCTGAGGCCTGGGTGGAGGCTGCTGCGGAGGGCCAGCAGGAGCGGCGGCCGGGGAACGCCCACGGCGGCGAGCAGGCGGAGGAGCTGCCACCGGCGGCGGGTGGAGGCAGCAGCTGGCCACCGGGGCAGGATGTGCCGGATGACCTCCGTCTGCGCTTGAGCGGCAGAGAACTGTTGGATGCAGTTCTCCACCGCGTCGCCGACCAGCCCAACCTGGGAAATTGGGGAGACCAGGAACCGAACCTTGTCCGCATCCGCCATACCAACCAGGCTGAGCCAACGAAGGCGCTACTGGACCACCAAGGTGGACATCGCCAGACCGATCACGCACGCTACGACACCCGTACCCCGGAGGGTGAGGTCGGATGCAGTGCGGTGCTCACCTATGAGCGCACGGTCTGGATTACCCTCGTGCATGCCATGGGTGCCCTAGCCTGCAGCAACGCCATGGCACGCAAGAGGAAGCGGCTTGCCCACAGGCTTTGTAAGCTCTGCCCGTCGGGACAGACGAAAACTCACAGGCCTTAGGGGGGATCCCCGATCTCTAGAAGTCAGCTCACCCTCCGACGCTGCAATCGGCGTCCTGTCCTCCAGGGGAGCCCCGAGTGAAACCGCTGGCCCACCCATTACAGATGGACCAGCAGACAACTCTGCTTAACTCTGAGTAAACCTAGTCAGAGTTGATTGAACTAGCTCAATTCAGCTGTTCTGAAACCGAAAACTCAGAGTTTCCCATCCCAGGGTAAGTCAGCTCAGAGTTCAAGTTTTAACTCAGAGTTGGTTGAACCTCCTTATTGAAACAGGCCCCTGGTTCTTCCAAGCTTTATAATGGCAGTGAATTGTTTCTGTTTTAGTCCATAAAAGTGCATCTATCCATCATAAACAAACTCCACATGGCTCTGGGGGGTTACTAACTAGCTTCCGGACAAACGAACATACTGATTCGACTTAAGTCTAAGTGCAACTTATTCGAGTAATGCGACGTACTGTTATACTACGCTATGACGCACTACGCAACTTCCGACGTCATAAGTTGTGTATGTTGCGTTTTAGGCGTGAGTAAGACTGCGTATGGCCGTTTGGCCAGAAGCTAAAATATTTCTTTGTAACGTGTTAAATATGAATATTTTTCTTACACAAATGCATCGCTTTGCTTGAGAAGGCCTTTATTAACCCCTCAGAGCCGTGTGGAGCACTTTTATGATGGATGGATGCACTTTTCTGGACTTCAAAACAGAAACAGCAATTCACTGCCATCATAAAGCTTGGAAGAGCCAGGACATTTTTTTAATATAACTACGGTTGTGTTCGTCTGAAAGAAGAATGCCTCCTAGGATGACTTGAGGATGAGTAAATCATGGGCTAATTTTCATTTTTGGGTAAACTATCCCTTTAAAGATATTTATAATGTCACAAGATTTTTACTTCAAATAAATGCTGTTCTTTTGAACTTTCTATTCACAAAATCCTGTGGGGAGGGGCACAACAGTTTTCAATTTTAACAATAATAATAATAAATGTTTCTTGAGCAGCAAATCATCATATTAGAATAATTCCTGAAGGATCATGTGACAAATACATGCAGACTTGGTGAGCATAAGAGACTTCTTTCAGAAACGTACATTTTACAGAGTACAAACTTTTGAACGGTGTAGTTTATATACTATATAGTATATACTATATACTTTTAGTATAGTATAGTATATATATATATATATATATATATATATATATATATATATATATATATATATATATATATATATGATATTTATTCACGGACATTACACATCTTCATGTGAAGACAATATTCACAAAAAAAGGCCTTTTTTAAGATTGGAACTCTGAACATGGTAATAACAACACTGAAATCAACACCTGAGAAGCAGACAGGTGGGATAAACGTTATTAAAGGAGGTAATAACAAGAAATTGAGGAGAAGTGTCAGGTTACTAACATTCTGAACGACGCCTCTGCAATTTCAGCCAGGGGGAATTCCAGCAGTCTTCAATGTTAGGGCAGCTCAGTAACAGTCACACTGCACCGCACTTCATCATGGTTAGGGCACCAATTAGCCTGCCCATCTACGGATGATCAGTTTGCAAGGCGCTAACGCATTTAGGCTCAGCTAGCCTTACATTAACAACTTAAATCCAAATACTCTTTTGGTCTCAGCTCAGTGAGTGATGAAAGAGAAAAAGTGCTGGAAAACGCAGCACACGTTGGCCCAGGCATGACAGCTCTAAGAGGGACAGTGCAGTAAATCTCAGGTTAGAAGTTTGCTAGATGAGAGGCTACGGTTAATGCTCCCTGATTACCAACTTTCACAAAACCTCTAAAGCCGTTAAATCTCAGCACACACACATTTAGAAGATTTAGCCAAATCGGAGTGCCTCGTGTTGCTTTCCAAATGTGAATTCAAGGACTGTTTGTCCTGATCGATTGGCCTCAATTTTCTGATTGAAGCCACTGAAGTTATGAAAAAGGTGATTGATTAGCAAGCCCACGCAAGGTGATGACATGGCACAATCAACTTGCTTTGCTAAATGCTTCTTTCAGGAAATCTCTACTCTTTTATTCTAAAGGAGAAGTTTGGTATCTCCCGTTTGCAATCTAGAAGTGAAATTAGATTTCAGTTCAATTTATAGATTTGAATTGAGGTAGCAAACAGGAAGCAGAATTGTAATTGGACATTTTAGAAAGTAAAAGCAAATTCATGAAGTGCAGTTAGAAACTATATTAAATATTTAATATTTAAACTATATTAAACTAGAATATATATGTATATATATATATAATATAATATTATAATAATATAATATAAAAATAAATGCATTTAAATGTATTAATACAGTAATACAGTATATATATATATATATATATATATATATATATATATATATATATATATATATATATATATATATATATATATATACTGTATTAATACATTTAAATGCATTTATTTTTATATTATATTATTATAATATTATTTTATATTATTCAGGGTTATAAAATTAACAAGTTATTAAGAAAATTCAATGTTTAGAACATTTTTCTAAAAACATAAGCTCATGAATTGTACAGAAGGCAGTTCATATTTTTTTTTATATCATCCAATCCTCTCCTAAACACAGAATGTGTAACTATCAAGAGCACGGCTACAGCATCAAAGAACTGCTGTCTTGTAGACAATTTCCAAACGAGTTTGAGAGCTTTCAAATGAATAAGCAATGTTCTTCATTAATAGTAAAAGAACAGCATAACATCAAATAACAGATTCTAGACTTATATGCTGCATACAACTCTTTCAGAGCACCTCTCATCACACACACACGCTGTATAATTCTTTTATTTATGACTTGCAAACAGAGGAAGAATGGCTCAGGCTGGCCGGCAGCGGTCCATGGCCATAGGTTTACTGCCATGCCTCGGTTCATTTAGAGCTGAAAATCAGTGACCTCAGAAAGCAGACAAATCAAACACTGATACGCCCTCGTAAACTGTCAAACTGGGGCTTGTCACCCATGCAGCCTTCGGCCTAGCAGATTTATTTCTACTTTATACAAACACATTCCTCACTGAACCTGTATTGTTTTAAAAATAGAAACAGAAAGGTAGGTCCGATGTGGTTTGCAGTTGTAAGTTTCCTGTGACGTTCTATATGTCAGTGTCTATTAGGTGAGTGGGTGATTGGGGGGGTTTGGCTGAAGGGAGGAAATGTCAGAGCCTGGCAGGGATGAGCCGAACTGCTGGGAGGTGTGAGTACATGGTTAACCACTTCCCTGCTCTGTCCTTAATATGCCTTCAAAGGCCTGGGAACACTGAATGCTAAAAAAAAAAAACTATTCTAAATACCACTCTCTTGCTGCATAGGATTTGTCCTCAAATTCCCCACCTGTCACTATTTGAAGTTGTGCGTAGGCCAAAGAGGCAATTACTGAGCCCACCAGAGGTTAAATGGGTCCTGCCATGAGATGAATTGGTGTTCTGCTGCAGTGTGAATTTGAAAAGCAAAGGCTAATTCTTATATTTGCAACAGATGGAAACACACAACCTTCCCCCGGTGGTGTCACTAGCATACATATTAAAAGCTCATAAGGACCATTTATCAAAAACTAAATTTTTTATTAACAATTCTTTAGTCACCCTTATGTGGGGATTTGCGATATATGTCGTTTACGATAATATCGTAATTGTTGTTTTAATGTGGAAGCTGATATTATGGAGTATGTTACTCACTGCCTTCAGAGTGCACACTTTCACTGCATGATTGAGCACAGAATGCAGTTAGAATGATCACAACATTCTATATGGGGGCAAACATGCCCCTGTATGAGTATTTGTTTTATATTTCTATTATATAGTAAAGAAATATCTCACGAGTTTGCTGTTTTCCCCAAATATTAGCAATTTATCCAATTTCAAATGTGATTTTATACAACAATTGAATAAACTACTGTTGTCACAATACCAAAATAATGACTTTGATAAGCTACCTGACAAAAAAATCTCTATACCAACACTGTGAGTACTGATACCAAAGTAAAAACCTAAAACAGAAAAAGTAATTGGACAATGGATGACAGAAAATGGAACTTAAAAATTATTTGTTTTATTTATTCATTTTAACAAGATGAGATGGAGATGTTTGTAACATTGATAAGAGGATCGACCTCAACTGCCTCATCAAACTCAGATGGTGAAAAAAGTTTGCTTGTCACATAATAAATCACACTTGTTTGTTGCCTATTTGAGATAATTAGCATAATTTAGTCTAATTATGTTATCAATCATATGTATTGGGTGATATGACCAAAATTTTATTTTACAAATTCTATTTCACAATATAGCATATTCACTAGCTGTGTGTGTGTGTGTGTGTGTGTGTGTGTGTGTGTGTGTGTGTGTGTGTGTGTGTGTGTGTGTGTGTGTGTGTGTGTGTGTGTACACTGTAAAAAATGATTTTTACTAAATGTATGTAACTATACACTAAATTAATCACTTATTGTGAAATTTAGTATACATCATGTCTTGTTTAACGCATTTATTTTGTCATAATTTGCTATATCCAGTAAAGTAAAGTAAACTGATCAGATTGAAGGTTGATTCACACAAAACTGCATTTTCTGCAATATTTTCTAAGTAAATGTAAGTGTCTTTCCAAGAAAGAATAACTAGTAGACTAGACTAGACACTAGTAGACTCCAAAAGGACACATAACCAAAGTATATATGGAGTCCATACAATTCATTCATTCATACATAAGCAAACATGAGAAAAAAACATTACAGATCAAAACTTTTGAGAATTCAGTGTACAGTACAACAGCGAAGAGCTTGTTTAGACATTTTAAGAGCTTGTTTGCATTTTAGAAATGTCAATTTGCCACACCGAACAGGACCAAATGGAGATGCCAAAACAAATAAAGTAAACCAACCATCTTGACCTGACTCCATATACCTACTACAGTACTAGGATCCATTCTGAATTACTAAACACAGCAACATACACTTGACAGATAAAAACATTATCCTGAACTTGTGGAAACAACGTGAATGTACTGAAATGTGTCTGTACATAAGTATAATAAAATATATTTAAAGTGATGAACAGATATTTGTGTATTTATGCAAATTGCTCATTATTAAAATTTCAGAATGATATGGAAAAATAAACTATTATTTGTGGATGAACGGTTCCTTTCAAACAATCGCATAAGTAATCTTATAAAATGAGCAGTCCAAATGCACCCCATTATGCACCAACTGTGTCAGAATGTTAATTTGGTATCGGAGGGGAAACACACATATTACTGTTTTGTTTTCCTTCCATTCAGAACCAGCAGAGTAGGACACTACGCTTTAAAAGTGCCAACAGGGTGCGTTCAAGAGAACATGCATTTAAAAATGAAAATGAAATGCGGAGCAGTGTGGCCGTGTCCCCTGTAGATAAAGTCTCACATTTACAGCCGTGAGCATACTGATGGAAAATGACCCGAGGTTAATGAATATTGACACAGAATAATCTTTCCAGCCAGGTCGCAGGTGAGTTCTCTCCCAGTCACATTTAACTCTCTGGATCTGACAAGCACAGATCAAAGCCACACTCGGCCTCAGAGACAGATCAAAACCTGATGTAACACAGCTGCTTAAGGATTCAATCCAGACTGAGGCCTGTTACAACCAATGTGGCAGGTGAAATACCACTACCGGGCTTAGGCCCAGACAACTAGCAGACTACGCCACGATGGGACTTACACCCAAGGAATTGATTATTGTGTTCTAGCAAGGCACTCAAGTTCGTGGATAAGTCAGCCACAGACAGTGGTCCAATACAAAAAGTTAATTTTATTTGGTTTGCATCAATAAACACACACAATAAATCACTCCCAACATGGAAGCATTTGGATCTCACAAAAACATATAAGAGAAAGTTTCACAACAAACAAGATACACTACACACTAACGTTACACTATTCGCCACACACATACACACAACCAAAGGATCGGGCTGAAACCTACCAGCGGGAGACTAGTAGCGCAAGCAATGAGCATCCATGGGAAACACCCCAATCACACGTGCGAGGTTCACACACACCTCGAAGGAAATAATCACACTCGGTGAATATACTACCTCTGCATACATCAAGGGACCCACCACCGCAAAGGGCACTGCTCCCACTGGCAGCTCTCAGCACCTAGACAACGGAAAGAAAATGGGAAGACAATGACAAGTAAAAGTTAGAAAAAGTTTCATACAACTTACAATAAACAGGGGGCTGGTAAACCACCCAGAGAGAGTACGAGAACTAACAATGAGCATATACCAATCCTCACACAATAAGCAAACATACAACCAAATATGAACAATAATAAACCATACCTAAATGATAAACAAAAAAAAGGGAACCCGGCCACACCGAGGATCAGCAACTCCTATGGTCTCCCGTCGGTGTGGACAAATCAAAACAAACAGAATAAATCAAGCGAAAACATTAATAATAACCAATGGGCCGATCCCCTTGAATATAAACAGCGGGGGAAAGGCCTCCAGGCAACAGTTTCAGATAACAAAATACAGCTAAAGACTTAACCTACTTAAAGAAAAAGACAAAAAAACACAGCACTTAATTAACGTGATGCCAGTGTATCAGACACTCAATGCAAAGACATTTACAACAAGGGAAGGTATGCGAAATCCAAGTGAGTCCAACAAGCCACAATGGAACGGGCCAGACACTCGCTAGCTTGGGCTAGCCACGAATCCCATAATCATCATTCCCGTGAAACGAGCAGCCGGGTCTGGCGAATGAAGCCCGTGAGCAACACGTAACAAAACAATGGTCAAACAAAGCAGCAGGTGTTCGCCGATGCCGCCGACACGCAGCTGTACCCCCGGTCAAATAGCACTCCTTGAAATACACATGATGTCTATTTACAAACGTATCCCACATTAACCATTTAACGGATACACAGTATAGTAACCCACCTAGACTTTGATAGCGTTGAGTCATGCGAGTTGAGAGCACCCCAAGCTCTGCTTACTGCCAGCCGGGCCAACACTCAGCTGTTGAAAGGGCTGCTGCAACACCGGGGATTCTACAGCACGAAAACTACTATAAGCCCAAGTTATAAAGTCATTCGAGTGAACAGAGAAAACAAAGCCAATCATACCTGCGGCACTACGGTAAAACGGATAGCCCCGACTCAGACGTCAGGTTGCTGGGCAGGTAACCAAGACAAAAAGTCGCATGCTGGTGACATCAGACGTCAAACGAAAAGTCCCAATTTATAAAAGGGCTTAGCCCTTGCGATTGGCTTACCCTTAACTGCCCAGTACCACTCCCAGCCCAACAAGTTTAATACCAATAGGGGAGGCTTGAGCCAGACAGCTGCATCCTGCTACACAATCATCTTGCCAAAAGGAAAATTGAACCTAAAAAAGTTATTTGCTATTCGTTTCTTGTTTGCTTTCTATAAAATGTACTTCCTTAACAAAGAAAAAGCTAGAAAAATCTGACAGGACTCACTGAGAAAATGACTCAAATTGTGCGTAATTTCTGTGCCCCTAGCGTTACCAAAAAGCTGCATACTTCTAGAGTACTTCATATTTCTGCACTTAGTATTTTTTCCCCATAGGTATTGTTTGTTTGTTTGTTTGTTGTTGTTGTTGTTGTTGTTGTTGTTGTTGTTGTTGTTGTTGTTGTTGTTGTTTTGGGGGGGGGGGGGATTTTACCTTTATTGATTGGACAGTCAAGGAGAGACAGCAAGCGATAAAGGAGGAGAGAAGGGCACAGGATCAGGAAATGACCACAAGCGAGGACTCAAACTCAGGTCTCCCGAAGTGTTGTTGCACTATATGTCAAAGCACTACCCACAAGGCTATGGCTCAGACAATAGGGATTTAAAAAAAAAAAAGCCTTTGTTAAAGAGTCATAAGCCATGAACCAAATACCAACCATCTAAGGTGAACCCCAAACTTTGATATGAATCAAAAAAGTATTTGAAATCGGACAAAAAAAACAAAGGTACAAGAGTGTTTACTTAACAGCTTAAATGAGAGTAATACAATCCCATGAAGCACTGGCTATGATTACCCCCAAGCCGTTTTAACTCACCTACAAGATAATCTGCCGATTTCGGGCCCAATTCTCTCATTCCGACAATCCTAGGTAAAGTCACAATTATTTGATGGTTCTACAGATTATCTGTAACACTTTATTTTGATGGTCCCGATCAGATACGTGATCATACAAAAGGAATATCTCTATACCGTATCCCAAAAGAAACAAAACGGAGAAACAAGAGGTTGGCGGCAATAAACAGGTGTTACGGTTGTGACGTAATGCAGCTATGTTGTTTCTGCTGTTGTTGCTGCTGTCTCCTTCTCCTTTAGGATTGGTCCTGGATCTAATGCAACGCTATGGGTGGTTGGATCAGAGAAGAGGCTTGGACTATAAATTCCCTGGAATTCCTGTAGAGGGTGCTCTCTGCCACTTTGATTGCCCCGGTGTTGTACTGTGTGTTTGTCAGCCGGTGAAAATGTAGCCCGATTGTGTGATTATGTGCTCTTAGCTTGTGTTAGCAGAGTATTGTGTAACTACTTTGATACTGTGTGATCTGTACCCAGCACATCAGTGCCCGTGATCGTATCTGTATGTTTATAATTAATTTGAGAAGCCGTAGGGGGTGAGTGCCTTGTTTTCTTTGTAGGCCGAAAGGCCGTTATTTTTCTCCTGGTTATTGTGCTAGTTAAGGAGATAGGGTATTTCATTGTATGTTTTGTTTCTTTTTCTTGATTCACAGGGAAGGTAGTTTTCGTGGGAAAGTTAGTTCTGTTTGGTTTATTGTTTTGGCATTAGCTCACCCCTGAAGATCTTGCTTCCAATCTTTTCCCCTGCTTGTTTGATTGTTTAATTCTGTATTTTCAAGATATTGTTTTATGAATGTCAACACAATGCAGCCCTGAAAATAACTCAGAGGGCAAGAAAATAGCAATAAACTCAAGCTAACTAAAGGAATTGGTTTTGTTGTTTATGTTACACCCTGACCTAGACCAGGGATCGTAACATAAATTGGGGGCTCGTCCGTTGCATATCATTGAAGGTAATTGATATTAGTTTCACATGCATTTGTTGCCTGGTAATTTTCCTTGGGTGCGGGACGAATTTGAGGAGTGTAAGCATGGAATTTGATTTAACGTCATTTACGTTGTCTCCTACCACGGAGGAATTTAATAAATGTCGTAAAGCTGATTTGTTACAAATTGCAGATTTCTTTAATATTGTTGTTCCTAGGGAGGGGCGAAAACAAGTTGTTAAAGAGAAGTTGTATAGCAAATTGGTGGAGGCTAGAATTTTGCCTGATGAATCTGTGGAAGGAGTAACTGGGACGGGTGCTGAGGCAGCAGTTGATGGAGATACCTTTTCTTTTCCTAGCATAGATCCTAGTCATTCCCGATTTGATCCTATGCTAGCTATTAAATTGAAAGAGTTGGACTTGCAGTTAAAAAAATAGGATTATGATGCACAGCTTCTTCACTTTCGGACTCGGGAGTTAGAGGCTGATAGCAAATTTAATTTACGCAGGTTGGAACTACAAGCCAAATTGCCACCTAATGTGCCTGTGCCTGTGCCCAGATCTAGACCACCATCTCCTCGTTTGCCAGTTTCACCTGCACCGAATCAAAGTCTACCCATTACCTCCTCTGTTGGTGCGTCTGTGACCAGCTTTGATGTGAGTAAATACGTTACACTTGTTCCTCCTTTCAGGGAGACGGAGGTAGACTCATATTTTGTCGCTTTTGAGCGCATAGCAGCTACATTACATTGGCCAAAAGAGTTGTGGTCGCTGTTATTGCAATGTAAATTAGTGGGTAAAGCTCAGGAAGTGTGCACATCTTTACCTATTGAACAAAGTTTGAATTACGATACTGTGAAAGCTGCTGTTTTGAGAGCATACGAATTAGTAACTGAAGCTTATCGTCAGAAATTCAGAAACCATCAGAAAATTTCCAGTCAAACATTTGGCGAGTTTGCTCGCGAGAAAACTGTGTTGTTTGACAAATGGTGTGCTGCAAGCAGAGTTACAACATTTGAGCAATTACGTGAACTTTTGTTGCTAGAGGACTTTAAAAGTTGTGTTTCAGAGGACATTGTTGTGTATCTGAATGAGCAGAAGGTCTTATCCGTGACTAATGGCGCTGTTTTGGCAGATGAATTTGTGCTCACGCACAAAACTGTTTTTACTCCGTCTGTGTGTAGAGAGAAACATGATTCATCTGTTGAATTTCCTGTAAGAAACGATTCAAGGGTTTTTTTTAAGGGTAAGGGAAAACGAGAGAACAGAGGGGCAGCCTCGAGTGTGTTTCGTAATACAAATGTGGCTCGTGAGGGAGAGAGGCGCGTGTGTTTTTTCTGTCGTGAGCCGGGTCATTTGATTGCAGATTGTAAGCGCTGGAATCAGAATAAACCATCTGAGAAACCAAAGGGAGTTGCTCTAGTTCATATTGCGCCCTCTGCGTGGAACACTATTAATCCGCATACAAACTTATACTGCCCATTTATTATGAACGGTTCAGTATCTCTCTCAGGTGAACAGGGACACTTGAAGCCGATTACGATCTTGCGAGATACTGGTTCGGTTCAATCTTTTATTGTGGAGAGCGCACTCGATTTCTCAGAACGGTCATACTGCGGATCTAGCGTGCTAATCCGTGGCATTGAACTCGGTTGTGTTAAAGTTCCCTTGCACTCTGTTTATCTCCAATCTGATTTGTTCACTGGAGTTGTATGTTTGGGAGTACGTGCTCAGCTTCCGATAGAAGGAGTAGGTTTGATATTAGGCAACGATATTGCTGGTGGTAAGGTGTTTCCTCAGCCCATTGTTGTGGACAAGCCAGAGGTGTCTGGGTTTTGTGAGCGGGTTGATGTGGGCCAACAGTTTCCTTCTGTTTTTACTGCTTGTGCGGTAACCCGTGCTCAGGCTAGGAAGTTTGATGATGTTTTAGATGTGTCTGAAACATTTATGACTGATAAAGTTGACAGAGAGGAATGTGTGCAGGATGTTTCTCCTAAGGGGTGTGATTTCGACCAGGATGTTGCAGTCCAGTTTGAGTCTATGTGTGGAACCGGCAAAGAACAGCTGGCGGCTGCGCAGAAAGCTGACCCGTCTCTGGTCAAATGTCTCACTGAGGCTGTACAAAAAGATAAAGTAGCAGATAAGGATGTGGCTTATGTTTGGGAGGATGGAGTGCTTATGCGTAAGTGGTCTCCATCAGAGAAGGATCTGAGCTGGAAGACTGTTTTTCAGGTAGTGGTTCCTCATAATTATCGTGAACAGATTTTGTATTTAGCCCATGATCATGCTCTCTCTGGCCACCTGGGAGTAAACAAGACTTTTAGTCGCATCCTTCACTATTTTTACTGGCCTGGCTTGAAAAAAACGGTTTCAGAGTACTGCCGTTCTTGTCATGTGTGCCAGCTAACTGGTAAACCTAATCAGGGAATGCCTAGTGCTCCTCTCCATCCTATTCCAATTGTGTCGGAGCCATTTGAGAGAATTATTATTGATTGCGTCGGTCCATTACCCAAAACTAAGTCTGGATATCAGTATTTGCTGACTCTAATGTGTGCTGCTACGCGGTATCCTGAGGCGATTCCTATGCGTACCATTAGGGCTAAGAATGTGACTAAAGAGCTAGTCAAATTTTTCTCTACATTTGGTATTCCTAGAGTGATACAGTCGGATCAAGGTACAAATTTCACCTCCAAGCTGTTTTCTCAGGTTCTGGACTGTTTGTCAGTAAAGCATAAACTTTCTAATGCTTACCATCCAGAGTCACAGGGAGCACTGGAACGCTTTCATCAGACCCTGAAAAGTATGTTGCGTACGTACTGTTTTGAAACTGGGAAAGATTGGGATGAGGGCATTCCCTTGGTCATGTTTGCGGTACGAGAGACCGTTCAGGAATCCTTAGGTTTTAGTCCTGCCGAATTAGTGTTTGGGCACACTGTGCGGGGCCCGTTAAAACTGTTTCGTGAACAGTTGCTGGCAGAGACAACCCCCCAAACTAGCGTACTTGAGTATGTGAATTCGTTCAGAGAACGCCTACACCGAGCTCGTGAAGTGGCACTTTCGGAGTTAGGCCGCACTCAGGTTAAAATGAAGACCCGCTTCGATAAAAAGAGTGTCTTTCGAAGTTTTCAGGAAGATGATTTGGTGCTTGTCTTTCTTCCTCTTCCAGGGTCGCCATTGCAGGCAAAGTTCTCAGGTCCCTACACCATCAAGCAGAAATTAAGTGACACTGATTATGTCATTAATACTCCTGACAGAAAACGAAAGACCCGAGTGTGTCACATTAATATGCTAAAAGCCTATGTAATGAGGGATGTAGTTCAAAAGGATGACGTTCAGAATATGCAAAAAAACACTGATTCCATCTCTCCTGCTATGGCAGCCGTATACTGTCCTGAGGATGATGGGCTGCGAATGCGAGATGTATCGTGTGCTCGGTTGGACAATTCAAAGCTTTTAGTGGATTTAAAGTCCCATCTGTGTTACTTGAGTGAATCTTGTCAAAGTGATGTTATTGCGCTCATTAAAAAATTCCCTGCTCTTTTTTCTGATGTGCCAAGTCAAACTACAGTGTTGGAGCATGATATTGATGTGGGTGATTGCTCTTCTATCAAGCAGAATTCCTATCATGTAAACCCCATCAAGAGAGAAATAATGCAAGAAGAGACTGCATATTTGTTAGAACATGGCTTTGCTGTGCCAAGTTCCAGTTCATGGAGCTCACCCTGTCTGTTGGTGCCTAAATCAGATGGCAAATTTCGATTCTGTACCGATTACCGCAAGGTAAATTCCATAACGAAACCCGATTCCTATCCTTTACCCAGGATGGATGATTGCATTGATAGGGTTGGCGCTGCAAAGTTTGTGACTAAGCTCGACCTGTTAAAAGGTTACTGGCAGGTACCTTTGACCGCCAGGGCTTCAGAAATCTCTGCCTTTGTTACACCTGATCACTTCCTAGAATACAAGAGGATGGCTTTCGGGATGCGAAATGCACCCGCCACTTTCCAACGCCTGATGAGGATAGTGCTGGCTGGGTTAGGAAACTGTGAGGCATACCTGGATGACATTGTCGTTTGTTCATCTGACTGGGAGCAGCATCTAACAAATCTGTGTTCAGTTTTTCATCGATTAAGTGATGCATCGCTTACATTAAATCTTGCTAAATGTGAGTTTGGTAAAGCTGTTGTGACATACCTTGGGAAATGTGTGGGTCAAGGGCAAGTGCGTCCTGTTAATACAAAAGTTGAGTGTATTATTGATTTTCCCGCTCCTAAAACGAAACGAGAGTTGCGCCGCTTCTTGGGAATGACCGGGTATTACCGTGCTTTTTGCAAGAACTTTGCTGAAGTTGCATCACCCCTTACCAACTTACTGAGTCAATCTAGAGTGTTTGAGTGGACTTCAGAGTGTCAGTCAGCTTTTGATGCGGTTAAAACGCTGCTGTGTAGTGCCCCAGTTCTATCAGCTCCGAATTTTTCACAACCATTTAAATTGGAAGTGGATGCGAGTGAGGTGGGAGCAGGGGCAGTCCTTATTCAGGAGGATGCTGTGGGAATTGATCACCCGGTATGTTATTTTTCAAGGAAATTTACGAAATCGCAGCAACATTATAGCACAATCGAGAAAGAGGCTCTTGCGCTGTTACTTGCACTTCAGCATTTCGAAATTTATCTTGATGCTTGTAATGTCCCTATCCTGGTGTATACTGATCATAATCCCCTGGTTTTCCTTTTTCGAATGTCAAATTCGAATCAAAGACTGATGCGCTGGTCTTTGTTGATACAAGGTTTTAACTTGGAAATTCGGCACAAGAAGGGGTGTGAAAATATACTTGCTGATGCCTTGTCACGTGCGCCATGTTAATTTGGGGATTAAGAATTGTTTTGGTGGTTACAAATAATAATTTGTAATTTTAAGGGTGGGGGTGTTACGGTTGTGACGTAATGCAGCTATGTTGTTTCTGCTGTTGTTGCTGCTGTCTCCTTCTCCTTTAGGATTGGTCCTGGATCTAATGCAACGCTATGGGTGGTTGGATCAGAGAAGAGGCTTGGACTATAAATTCCCTGGAATTCCTGTAGAGGGTGCTCTCTGCCACTTTGATTGCCCCGGTGTTGTACTGTGTGTTTGTCAGCCGGTGAAAATGTAGCCCGATTGTGTGATTATGTGCTCTTAGCTTGTGTTAGCAGAGTATTGTGTAACTACTTTGATACTGTGTGATCTGTACCCAGCACATCAGTGCCCGTGATCGTATCTGTATGTTTATAATTAATTTGAGAAGCCGTAGGGGGTGAGTGCCTTGTTTTCTTTGTAGGCCGAAAGGCCGTTATTTTTCTCCTGGTTATTGTGCTAGTTAAGGAGATAGGGTATTTCATTGTATGTTTTGTTTCTTTTTCTTGATTCACAGGGAAGGTAGTTTTCGTGGGAAAGTTAGTTCTGTTTGGTTTATTGTTTTGGCATTAGCTCACCCCTGAAGATCTTGCTTCCAATCTTTTCCCCTGCTTGTTTGATTGTTTAATTCTGTATTTTCAAGATATTGTTTTATGAATGTCAACACAATGCAGCCCTGAAAAGAACTCAGAGGGCAAGAAAATAGCAATAAACTCAAGCTAACTAAAGGAATTGGTTTTGTTGTTTATGTTACACTCTGACCAAGACCAGGGATCGTAACACAGGCAATACGCTGATGGCCGTGTTACTGTTTGGCTTCCAACTCAACACAGTCCAACTCAACACAGCTTTGCAGTCTTCATTTTGTATCAGGTAAGTTGTCCCCTCGAAGGCTAATGAATGGTTTCTCGGAGTTCGGGATGTTATAAATCCACTGTTATATAAAATGTTATAAATCCACTGTTGCCATAGAAATCCGCAATGTGTGTGTGCACTACCATTCAGCATAACATAAGCTTGTCATAGCCGGACACATCACGCTCACAATTTTACGATATATATATATATATATATATATTTATATATATATATATATATATATATATAATTTTTTTTTTTGCTTTAAACAGAAAATCATTTGTTAATCAAACGTTTAGCTGTCGCACTTTATGATAGAACTATTGTGCATTTTTTCACGGTTCTAACGGTGTATGGGTTGACTACATTTTTCTACGTTTTTTTTTTTGTAGCAGTGAAAAAAAAACCTGCCAACATTAGCTAGAAACAGTATTAAAGTAGTAGTAAAGAGTAGAGAAGAGAGCCGTGGAACTGCTCAGTTAGCTTCAGAGTCAGTAGTTACTTGTAAATGCATTTACTTACACTGTAGCCCAATGTCAAAACGTTTTTACGTGATTATATTATTAGTATAATAATATACTAATAATATATATTACCTATGGCAATGGATCTATTATTATGGGTGGCCCACCCCTAATAATAGATCCATTGCCACTGAGTAGCTGACGGATGTATTCCGTCAAAATGGCTGACACGCGGCTAGGGGTCACGTGACTGGGAGATCCCTATAAGTAACTTTACAACTATATGTCAACTTACTTAGATTAGAGTATTAGTAGACTGTATCAATTACAAAGTACTATTACTGACCTATAAAGCCCTAAATGGTTTAGCTCCTGTGTATTTAATGGACCTTCTATCGCCCTACAATCCATCACGTTCTTTAAGATCACTAAATTCGAGGCTTCTGGTCATTCCTAGGATATCTAAGTCCACTAAAGGAGGAAGGGCGTTCTCACATTTAGCTCCAAAACTCTGGAATAGCCTTCCTGATATTGTTCGAAGCTCTGACTCGCTGTCCCAGTTTAAAACTAGATTAAAGACGCATCTCTTTAGCCAAGCATTTACATAATGCTTACCTTTTATACCACTGCTGAATCAGATCAAATGCATTTAATATTATAAAACTTGAAGAGTCTGTAGGTTATTTGTATAAGTTGCATAGTATTTACAGTCATTACGTTCCTGTGTATATTGCGTGAATGACAGGTGGTTGGGTAGATATTGTGTTTTGCGGTAGTTGGTATGCCATACGGAACCGTTGCAACTGAACCTGCATTAACGACGACAGTGGGGCTCGACAGCCTTAGTCAAACGGGTCGGCGCGTATGGTTGGGTTGCGGAGAGATTGTGAGATTGTGGTTGGGTCTCAGCAGCAGGAGGGATGTAGAGGTCAGTAAGCAGGGCTGAGTTGAGTGGGGGACGGAGGGGGTTGACTCTGGGACGCAAGAATCACTGTCTTCATGTTTTTTATCATTTACGCCCGTGTTATGGAAATCATTATGAACAGCAGCTACGCTAATTATTTTCCCTTTTTGCTTTTCTGCTGTTATCTCGGGACGCGAGTCCCGAGAAAAACGGCGTTCGTCAGCTCCAGTTTGTATCCAGCCTTTCACAGAGACTTCAGATACGCCAATCACAAAGCCTGTGAAGAGACGACTCAACACCGGCGATATGGACCCTCTATGGTGGACGGCACTGATCCTCAACAACTCGTCTCAACACCGGCGTGATTACTTGGACTTCCAAAAGATGGAAATGGATAAATATTCTAAATGTTCCGATCCAATCTGACTTGTAATGCTGCCCGAATCATAAATCATGCACTGTTCCTTCGTTGGCCAGAGGAGAACTGGCCCTCCGACTGAGTCTGGTTTCTCCCAAGGTTTTTTTCTCCATTCTGTCACCTGATGGAGTTTTGGTTCCTTGCCACTGTTGCCTTGGCTTTTGGCTTGCTTAGTTGGGGACATTTAATATTCAATAATATTATTGATCTGCCTTACTTAAGGTGGACGTTGACTCAATTTTCTTTTAGAAACAAACTCTGTTAAATTATTTTCATGTTATCACTGTGAAGCTGCTTTGATACAATCTGTATTGTAAAAAGCGCTATATAAATAAAGGTGACTCGACTTGACTTGACTAGACTGTCAGCTTAATATCTGCTATACTCTGTATTGTGATGGTCCTCCAACAGACATTCCACTGACTATAAGTAACTTCGCAAGTACGTCAACTTATTCTAACCTTAACCCTGCCAGTCTACTAATACTCTAACACTTTAATAAGAGTTATCAAGCATGAAGGTGATAACTTCGGGATCAAATGTTATCACCTATAGTGTTATCACTTATAATGTTATCACTTATAGTCAACCGAATGTGTTAAAGGGACCATCAAAATAAAGTGAAACCAGCTCATCTTATAACAAATATTCCTGTGGTGTGTTAAGAGTGATTGAATCTGCTCGGAAGAACATATTGAATATTTACAATCAGAAATCCTGATGTGTGGAGGGACACAATCCCGAGGACAAACGATAGACTGTAGAAAAAATATGGAAGGTGCACAGTCACTCTCTCTACCATTGTAAAAAAGTGAAGCTGCCAATGTCCAAATATGGCGATGACATCTTGAAGCCGGAGTCTGCACAGAAGTGAACTCGGGACTCGAGTCTGCGCAGTGATGAGTGTGAGGAGACGTGCAATCAAGGTCCCGCCCACACTCTCCACACACTTACTTTAGAACAACTCATTATATCGGTGTGAAATAAACAGTTATGGTAATGTAGAAATTAAATTAAATCTCCTCCCGAAGATCCCGAAAAAAAGTCTGTTGATGCCTCAGTGACTACTTCGCTCTGAGAAGTTGTCAATCTCAGCTGTCAATCACGTCACACCCCCATTTTTATAGCATCAAATTACCAACTAAAAACAAAATTATTTATAAAACAAACACTTGAATTTGCATCAGCGTGATAAAAAAAACTACCTAAAATAACAGAAACCATCTTTGGAAAAAATTTATTTGGAGTGTAATTTGATTGTTTAGTTTGTCTCACGTCCCATTGGATTACATGGAGAGAACAGGGTTTATGAGCTATACTGCATCCAGCCACCTGGGGGGCAATCGAAACGTTTTAGCTTCATTTTCAGAACTCATGAGTTCATCCAAACCTTTTTCTTTTTTTTCTCAGTGAATTTTCTGTAAAAAACACCATTTCTCCAAACAACATTATCCCCATTTCTTCCGCCATGTTTTTTTACTCTAAAGTCTATTACTCTAAAAACGTCCCGGGTTACGTATGTAACCCTAGTTCCCCGAAGGGACGGACACTGCGTGAAATCGCAGTGGGAACGCCCTCAGCGTGACGCGTCTGAAGCATGAATGAAATCAGTCAATGGAGAGAATGAGCGTACGGCAAGTGACGTCATCGACCAGGAAGCTATAAATATCCCCTGAGTACACAATACGCCAGCTTAAAAGTTACTGAAGCAGCGACCCAAGGGGATGCCGAGAGTATGGCAGGACACGCAGCGTCCGTCCCTTCGGGGAACTAGGGTTACATACGTAACCCGGGACGTTCCCCTTCAGGGACTACCGCTGCGTGAAATCGCAGTGGGAACGCAATACCCACATCCCCATACGACCAAATCCCCGTCGTGTGTCATTAGGAGACACAAACCGACGAGAGAACCTGAGCCCCGGGAGTGGAGCTAAGATCGAGGGAATAAAATCTAACGAAAGTGTGCGGTGAGGACCAGCCTGCCGCATCACAAACGTCCTGAAGAGAAGCTCCTGAAAGAAGAGCTGTAGAAGCAGCCATACTCCGGGTGGAATGAGCCCTTACAGCCAAAGGTGAAGGCTGATGGGCCGAACCATAAGCAAGTGGGATGGCCTCGACCACCCACTTGCTCATCCTTTTTCTAGATGCAGGACACCCTTTCTTAGGTGACCCAAACAGACGAACAGTTGTTCCGATCTCCTCCACAGGGCAGCTCTGTGGACGTAAGCATCAAAACCCAAACTGGGCACAGCAAATTAATTTTCTCCTGGTCTGACGTCAGAAAAGGCGGAGGACAGAAAACCTGCAGAACTATAGGTCTAACTGAAACAGTTGGAACCTTAGGAACATAACCTGGTCTCGGAAAGAGAAAGGCCTTAACCAACCAGGAGCAAATTCCAGGCACGAGGGAGCCACCGAAAGTGCTTGAATATCTCCAATTCTTTTTAGAGATGAGATAGCGAGAAGAAGGATAGTCTTTAGAGTAAGAAACTTTTCCGAAACTTCCTCGATGGGCTCGAAAGGAGCAAGGGAGAGACCTTCTAAGATGATGGCCAGATCCCAAGCTGGTACCCTCGTGCGAACTGCAGGCCTCAGCCTCAAGGTGACACGAAGGAAGCGAGACATAAGTGGGTGTTTCCCGAGGGAACCTCCACTTGAAGTGGTGTGGTAAGCAGCTAAGGCCGCCACATACACCTTCAGTGTGGAGTGGGATAACCCTGTGGAGAGACGGTCCTGCAGGAAATCCAGGACTGTACCAACCGGGCAGTTAACTGGGTCCTGCTGGCGCTCTCCACACCAAGAGGTGAAAAGGTTGAGGAGAGACACTAGGTCCGCAAACCATTCCCGGGCCGACCAGAACGGGGCTATTAGCAGGAGACTGAGCCCGTCCCGGCGAACCCTCTCCAGAACTCCTGGGAGCAGAGCGATCGGGGGAAAAGCGTACAAGCGTGACCTCGGCCACGGATGTACCATCGCATCCAACCCCAGCGGGGCTGGATGGCTGAGAGATAACCACAGCGGGCAGTGTGATGTTTCTCGAGAAGCAAATAGGTCTACCTCGGCAAGACCGAAATGTTTCCATAGGAGTTCCACCACCTCGGGGTGAAGACTCCATTCCCCGGGCCTCGGCCCCTGTCTTGACAGGATGTCTGCCCCCTGATTTAAATACCCCGGGAGATAAAAGCTCTCAGAGAAAGAATTTTCCCCTGGGACCATAGAAGGATCTGACGTGCCAGTTTGTAAAGCGGGCGAGAACGCAAACCCCCCTGATGGTTGATATAAGAAACCACCGATGTGTTGTCTGTCTGGACATGAACATGGTGGCCCCTTAGGTCTGGGAGGAAGTGTTTCAGAGCCTGAAACACCGCCAACATCTCTAGGCAGTTTAAGTGCCACAGACGATGATGGTCCTCCCACAGACCCTGAGCCGGGCGACCATCCATGATCGCCCCCCAACCCGTGAGAGAGGCATCTGTCATTAGCATAACGTGACGACAAGGAGCTCCTAACACAGGGCCTTGGGACAGAAACCAAGGATCTTTCCACATGATCAGGGCGTGATGACACCGTCGCAAACTCACGATCATGCGAAGCGGATTTCCCCTCGGGGAGAATCCCTTGGTCCTGAGCCACCACTGTAACAGTCTCATGTGCAAGAGGCCAAGAGGTATCACGTTGGACGCAGCTGCCATGAGACCTAGCAGTCTCTGGAACTGTTTTACAGTGGATGACTGGCCTAGCTTGACCTGATCTACTGCAGCGAGAATCAAAGCAATACGAGCAGGTGACAATCGTGCCTGCATCGTCGTTGAATCCCACACTACACCTAGAAAAGGGGTTCTCTGTAATGGAGAAAGAACACTATTTTTGGCGTTGAGCCTCAGCCCCAGTCACTTGATATGAGCAAGAACGACATCTCGGTGCCGAACCGCCTGTTGTTCCGATTGAGCTAGAATCAAGCAATCGTCTATATAGTACAGAAAGCGGATGCCCTGTAACCTCAGCGGGACTATAGCAGCATCCGTACACTTCGTGAATGTTCGGGGTGACAGTGCTAGGCCGAACGGAAGAACCCGATATTGGTACGCTTCGCCCCCGAAAGCGAACCTCAGGAACTTCCTGTGTTGAGGGAGGATAGATACATGGAAGTAAACGTCCTTTAGATCTATCATGACAAACCAGTCCTCGGATCTGATTTGAACATCCCCAGTGACACACACAGCGCCCTGTAACGTACTGGCAGGGAACAGCTGGTCTGGGCACTCCACAACCCTCCTCGGAGGGGGCGAGCGTCCCTCGGGAAATCGCTCGCCGAGTCTCTCTACGCCCTGTGAAGGCAGGGTTAGTAGAGCAGACCCCTGAGGGCATCGGAAAAGACAGGGCACCGTGTTCTTGTGCAGTGAACTCAGGTCTTTCACGATAGGGACCACCCTCAGAACCCTGACGTTCAGCACGTCAGGATTTTTTTTTTTTTTTTTTTCGATGAAGTAGTATCCTAACTCCCTGCTGGGTGGGGGACCCATTCCGCCAGGAACTCTACTAAGGGAACCAGCCTCTCGAGGCTGGCCTCCGGATGAACATCCCGAGTGACAGACACAGCGCCCTGTAACATACTGGCAGGAAACAGCTGGTCTGAGCACTCCACAACCCTCCTTGGAGGGGGCGAGCGTCCCTCGGGAAATCGCTCGCCGAGTCTCTCTACGCCCTGTATAGGCAGGGTTAGTAGAACAGACCCCTGAGGGCATCGAGAAAGACAGGGCACCGTGTTTTTGTGCGGTGAACTCAAGTTTTTCCCGATGGGGACCACCCTCAGAGTCCTGACGTTCAGCCCGTCAGGACTTTTTCGACGCGGCCTTTCTGGCGACAATGACTGTCCTCAGATCAGTCCTGCCCCGAGAAGGCCGCGCCAGAGAGCGCCCCGCCTCGTCCCTCCAGTTTCGCTGCAGGGGGGCACGAGATGTGACACGCCGCTTCTGCTGTGCTCTTTTGGAAGACGAACTCGACGAAAGACTTTGCTCTGGTTGAACATTCTGCGTGACAGACACAGTGCCCTGTAACGGCGCACCGGCAGGGAACGACTGGTCTGAACACACTAGAACCCTCCTTAGAGGCGGCGAGCGTCCCTCGGGAAAGCACTCGCCAGACCCTTCTACGCCCTGTTTCGGCAGGGTTAGTAGGACGGGCCCCTGAGGGCGCCGGGAGAGACAGGGCACCCTTAACGGAGGTGAACGCAAGTCTCTCTCGGCGGGGACCCCCCTCAGATTTCCTTTGAGCAGGTCGGCCTGAAAAGCCTGCATAAAAGTCATCGTATGCAAACATGCAGCCGCCTGCCGAGCCACCGAGTAAGCCTTCCCCACCAGCACAGAGGTATATATATTTATTTATTTATTTATTTTTTGGTGGAAGAGCCGGTGCTTTAAGTGAAGACGATGAAGCAGGAGAGAGATAGCTCGCGAGCGTCTCCTCCGCCTACAGTATCGTCACATAACCAGCAGATTTAGCACCAACAATGTTACCATAAGCATTGGACTGATTTGTGTAAATTCAGCTTGAAACCGGTCTAACCCAGGTCTTTGAAACCTCAGCATGAAGATCTGGGAAGAACGGTAAGCACCGGCTAGAAGGTTGAGGTCGTGCAGACAGAAATCAATCATCTAGATTGCTTTTAATTCTAGAAACCTGTCTATCAGCTGGCCACTCGATACTGTTATTTTTATTTATTTATTTTTTAGCTTTTCAACAGCCCGAGATAATACATCCATCAAACCTTCTTCATTTGCAGAAGTACATCATCATGTGCCTCCACCCGGGCAGAAGTAACCGCCGCAGCGCGTGCTTCCAGAGCCGGGTGAGACGCACTAGATCTCGTCGGAGATAGCTGAGATAGGGCGGAGCCCGTCTCAACGTCGCCAGCGAGATCCATCTGCGAGCCCCAAGTCAAGCGCCGCCGCTCTGCCTCAACAGAAGCGGGACCCGAGCCTCGGGGAGCTCGCAGCAAATCACTCTCCTCGAAGAGCGATCGCCGCGAGCGCAGAGTTCTCAAGGGAAAACGCTCGCAATGCTGACAATCGACTCCCTCGAGAGCCGACTGGGCATTGCCGCACTCCCAATATGCCACATTTAGCTCGTGTGAATCCCCACCCGTGATGTACCGAGTACAGGGGGGAACACACTTCTTATACTGCTCGCTCATATTGGTTTTTTTATATAAAATATATATAGTGAAAACTCCTGAAAAAAACAGACAAACACAATCGACAGATTCAGACACACACAGAGCTGCTGAAGTAACTAAAGCTGGCGTATTGTGTACTCAGGGGATATTTATAGCTTCCTGGTCGATGACGTCACTCGCCGTACGCTCATTCTCTCCATTGACTGATTTCATTCATGCTTCAGACGCGTCACGCTGAGGGCGTTCCCACTGCGATTTCACGCAGCGGTAGTCCCTGAAGGGGAACTCTAAAATAGAGATTTTTCGAAATTTTCACGTGTTCACAGTCAGGACTCTTATTGTTTGAGAATGGAACCTATTGGTGTGTGGTGTGCTGTCTTGATCACACCGAGGCAAAGCTGTTAAATCTATGATTTTTTTTTTTATCATCATGTTTGTGGTCTCTCACAATTCGAAAATCTGATGAGATTTTAAGTGTGGAACAGCCTTTGCTCAGGAGGAAAAGGCTATCACAGCTTTCGTTTCATGCCGACTTAAAAAAATATGTTGAAATAATGCGGGCTGGTAGCTTCAACAGAATAACATACCATCGAATTAACAACCTTGTGGCTCACAGTAGGTCTGTCTATAATGGTTTAAACGTTATTGTTAAAAATCAATTCCCCTGGAAATTGAATGGAATTTTTACTTTCGGAACCCAACAGTTGCATTCTAATGGTTTAATGTCAATGTTCCTGTTGGACTGATAAGGCCTAAAAGAAACACCACCACAGTAATTATTTTTTATATACCTGTATTTACACACTTAAACCTACAAATGGCTTAGTTGTCTCGGTATAAGGTGAAAATAGAACAATACCCACTATGCTAAAGTGTTGTTTACCCAATCGGTAGACCAATTACAATATGCACAGCAATTGATACGAATTGCAGCATTCAAGACGAAGTGTGTAATCAATTCAGGCCAAACAAGTCCATAATATTGGATGAAAAGATAGTGCCCTCATTAGATATGGCTAAATTTGTGTTCTTTGCATTGTTAATTTTCCTAGACACGTTGTTTAAATTCATCCGCATATTGGTACACGCTAATTAAACCAAAGCAAGGGCGTAAATAAGCCAGAATAACTGCAAAAACTATAGGCTGGGTGGCTGGAGAGGAGATCAATTATAATGCAAATTCAGATGCAAACACATCTGTGAATGAATGCAAATGGAAATTTTCTAACAACAAGCTGCCTATCCTCTTAGGCAAGTCTTAGACGATCTGTGTATCTGACCACGTAACCACCTTTTGTTTTGACAAACCAAAGCGATAGACAGTAACAATACCCATGGGACCTGTTCCCTTGTTCTGCTTTCGCATGCAGTCGGGTCAAATTAACCAAAGCTCTCCAGACGGCACTGAGTACACAAATGCTACAAAGGCCATTAATTAAATCCAGGTACGAGCTTTGCAAACTGATACAAATAGCTGAGATGTAGAGAGTACTCAAATGGCTACACATACAGCCGTGCAGTGACCGTATCCAAGGCTAAATCATTAGTTTCTATTGGACTTTTCATTAGCAGCACGAAGTGGACCCAAAGACGGAGGCTGTATTTAATATCACAGGTTTCCTTTGGTCCTTTGGGTGGAGGGATGGGGGGAAACCAGACCACAGCTGTTTTATTACAAGAGCCAATCTGCTGGCGATTAATTAATTTCTTTCAAAAGAGGCACAGAGAATCTCTGTGGTGTAAATTAAAACCCGAAAGCAGAGTGGTTGATGAGAAAGAAATCCCTGTCGATCATATTGTATCCGCTGGGGCAACATCACCGGGAGCTGCAGATACCTTAAGTCACCATGAAATCAAATTTTTTTTTTTTTATAGAATATTGCAGCATTTATTATATATCATTTATCCGTACACAGTATTATTATTATTATTATTCATTATGCATGTGCCCTCATAATATTTTATTAAATAACAATCCCTCTCTCTTGCAGTAACATCTCATCTCTTCTCTGAGGACGTGTTTACTGGTGCGAGGGCGGGACGACCTGTCACTCACATGACATCACAGTAATAGAAAACCACCCATTTTTTGTCGTTGTTGTTGTTGTTGTTGTTGTTGTTGTTGTTGTTGTTGTTGTTGTTGTTGTTGTTGTTGTTGTTGTTGTTAGAGAAGCTGTTCTTAATTAATCAGTTGAGTGAATGATTCAATGAATCACTCATAAATAGAGTCACTTGTTTCGTTATGAACGAATGACCATTTTGAACAAATCCCTTGAAAGAATTATCCACTTTTAAAGACAGTCACTTGTTGGCACCTACTGCCATAACAATGTAACCTTCTGAAAAATCAGGTAACACTTTATATTACGACCCGCAAACAACTGCGTAAGTAAACCGAAATTACGGTGTACGTTCCTGTAATTATAGTGTACTTATGTGTAGGTATAAGGGAACAATAAGTTAAGTTTTGGGTAATAAAGGGGTACAACCAGATATACAAGCAAATTATTTATAATGTAATTATTTTAAAACTAACAGGTACCTATTCTGTTAATATATTTCAGGCAAAAATTGTATGTCTGTTGTATATAAAAGTTTTTATCACATTTCTGGCAAAATATTCTTGTGCAATGTAGTTAGAGGGTAATTTTGACATCTGTGGGTTGTAAATTAAACGTGTAATATATATATATATATATATATATATATATATCTGGCTGTATGTAAGCACAGTATGATAAAAATTTAATTTATTGGCTTTTCTTACTAAACTACTTAACGTTAAGCCAAAAAAATAATTTCTGCTATGATTTTAGTTTAGAACGTACCATGTAGTACTTAGTACTTACCTTATCACATTGTATTGCAATGACACTTAAATGCCAGGGCAAATATACTGTGTAATTAAAACGTTTTTTTTTTTTTGTTTTTTTTTTTAGTAGAGTACCTTTCTCTGTAATTACTGTGCAAATAGTGTTGTTTCGTATTGTTACATAGTAAGTAGTGTTTGTTACCCGTTTCAACTGTGTATTTACAGGGTAAGTGTAACCCCTGCGGGCTGTAAATTAAAATGGCGCTTGTTACCCCCTTGTTCTGTGTAGTTACAGGGTAAGTGCAGTAAATATACAATAAAGGATCCCATTTAATTTCTGACTTTTATTTTACAATAAAAATTCCAAACAAAATTTCAAAGTATTTACCCTGTAACTACACAGAACAAGGGGGTCACAAGCGCCACTTTAAATTACAGCCCGCAGGAGTTACACTTACCCTGTAAATACACAGTTGAAAGGGGGTAACAAACACGAAATGTAACAATACGAAACAACACTATTTGCACAGTAATTACAGAAAAAGGTACTCTTATTAAGAAAACAAAACAAAAAAATGTTTTAATTACACAGTATATTTGCCCTGACATTTAAGTGTCATTGCAATACAATGTGAAAGTTTTTATATATGTTATGCTTCTGGTCATTCATAGGATATGGAAGTCCACTAAAGGAGGGAGGGCGTTCTCACATTTAGCTCCTAAACTCTGGAATAGCCTTCCTGATATTGTTCGAGACTCAGACTCGCTGTCCCAGTTTAAAACTAGCTTAAAGATGCATCTCTTTAACCAAGCATTCACTTAATGCTTAACCTTTAATACTACTGCTGAATCAGTTCGAATGCATTAACATTATGAACATCAGCTATGCTAATTATTTCCCATCTGCCTTTCTGCTGTTATCTCGGGACGCTAGTCCCGCGGTAAATAGCGTTCGTCAGCTCCAGTTTGTATCCAGCCTCTCACGGAGACTTCAGATGCCCCAACGCCTGTGAAGAGACGACTCGACGCCTGTGAAGAGACGACTCAAAGCCGGCGATATGTTATGCCATAAATTAATACATGATTAACTGACTGTATTTTTCTATGTACATATCCGAAATGCACTTTCTGTAAAGCTGCTTTGAGACAATGTGTATTGTGAAAAGCGCTATACAAATAAATTTGAATTGAATTGAATTGAATTGAATATATATATATATATATGTTTAATTTACAACCCACAGATGTCAAAATTACCCTGTAACTACATTGCACAAGAACATATTTTGCCAGAAATGTGATAAAAACTTTTATAGACAACAGATGTAAAATTTTTGCCTGGAATATATATATACCTACACGGAGGTACACTATAATTACAGAAACGTACACCGTAATTTCGGTTTACTTACAAAGTTCTTTGCAGGTTGTATATCTGCTTGTTACCCCTTTATTACCCAAAACTTAACATATTGTTTCCTTATACCTACACATAAGTACACTATAATTACAGAAACGTACACAGTAATTTCGGTTTACTCACGCAGTTGTTTGTGGGTCGTAATATAAAGTGTTACCAAAAATCACTAACAAATCCACTAATACACAGACGGACAATCTGTCTGGTTTAAAAAATGTAAACCAATTTTTAAATGACAAGCACCCATTCGATTCAGAAAGCTCACCATGCATGTAATTTATCCAAGTGAAATGTTTAACACATCCAAAGCAGTCTTAGATGGCTAATCCCATTCAGGGCCAAGGTGAAGATATATATATATATATATATATATAATTTTTTTTTTTTTTTTTTTTTTTGCATAAGAAGCATTGAAAACTGTAACAAATGTCTTACTCACCAAATTGAGTTAAAAAATAAATAGCTTTATTTGGGCATCCAAACTTATGAAACAGCAGACTCTTTTATGTGCCATCAGAATGGTAGTTAACTTCCAGAAGAGCAGGTTGTGCTGAATCAATTTACTCTCTAATTAGACACAAGAAATAGGTACAGACCAGAAAAAGGACATAAAAATTATCACAGCACATCTTTTCTGCTCTTACATCTAACCTTTGAGCTTCATTGCTATTCTTTTTAGTATTACTTATACTAAGTAATAGAATTGATTCTATAGTTAAGTGCGTTTGAATATATGTGCGCAGGTTTGTAATTCCTTACAAACCATGCCTAAACAAACTACTTGTCTTGTCTATAAATTTTGATGCAGAATTTTATTTTATCTTATCACTTTGGATAGGTACGCGAACCGAAAAAATTCCACAACGCTTTATCTGTTGAGTGGTATAGTGATCCTCCATAGGGAGAGGCTAGTTGGCACTACAGCACTGCATTGTCATCAGGTCCAGGCGAAAGTCCTTCGTCAGATCTGGAAACGGCCTGGATCCGGCAGGCTGCAGGAAAACCTCGGGATAAACAAAGACACTAAAATTAGCGTAGATGCCATTCTTCTTATGATGTAACGAGTACATCATTATTTAAGGGAAGTGTTCCCAGTTCCGGCTGACCTAATCTAAGCAGCCTAATATTGAATTATAGAAGTCTATAGAGTTTTATGTGAATGCTAGGTCAAAGAGATGTGTTTTTAGTCTAGCTTTGAACTGACAGACTGTGTCTGCTTCCCGGACAATGTTAGGAAGATTGTTCCAAAGTTTTGGTGCTAAGTAGGAAAAGGATCTACCACCAGCAGTCAATTTAGATATTCTAGGTATTATCAACTGGCCAGAACTTTGAGATCGCAATAGACGTGAAGGACTATAATGCGTTAAGAGCTCGCTCAAGTACTGGGGAGCTAAACCATTTAGTGCTTTTTAAGTAATCAGCAATATTTTTAAATTTTTATACGATGTTTAATAGGGAGCCAATGCAGTGTTGACAGAACCGGGCTAATATGGTCGTACTTCCTGGTTCTGGTAAGAACTCTAGCGGCTGCGTTTTGAACTAGCTGTAGTGTTTATTAAGCGTGCAGGGCAACCACCCAGTAGAGCATTACAATAATCTAGCCTTGATGTCATGAACGCATGAACTAGTTGTTCCGCATTTGTCAATGAGAGCATATGACGTAATTTAGATATATTTTTAAGATTGAAAAATGCGGTTTTACAGACACTAGACACGTGACTTTCAAATGAAAGATTGGTATCAAAGAGCACACCCCAGGTTCCTAACTGATGACGAAGACTTAACAGAGCAGCCATCAAGTGTTAGACGGTATTCTAGGTTATTACGTGTGGAAGTTTTTTGTCCAATAATTAGAATCTCTGTTTTTTCAGAATTTAGTAGTAGGAAATTACTAGTCATCCAATTTTTGATATCAACTATGCATTCCGATAATTTTGTGAATTGTTGAGTTTCGTTAGGTTTGGAAGAAATATAGAGCTGAGTATCATCAGCATAACAGTGAAAGCTAATTCCATGTTTCCTAATGATATCTCCTAAAGGTAGCATGTACAGAGTGAACAGCAGCGGTCCTAGTACTGAGCCTTGTGGTACACCATACTGAACTTGTGATCGATAAGACATCTCATCATTTACTGCTACAAACTGATAGCGGTCAGATAAATATGATTTAAACCATGCTAATGCAATTCCATTAATGCCAACATAGTTTTCTAGTCTATTTAAGAGAATGTTGTGGTCAATGGTGTCAAATGCAGATCTGTAGGATCAAGTTGCGTTTTTTTAACAAGCGGTTTAATCATAGCCAGCTTAAAGGTTTTTGGTACGTATCCTAGAGACAAAGACGAATTAATGATGTTAAGAAGAGGATCTATGACTTCTGGAAGCATCTCTTTCAGTAGTTTAGTCGGTATAGGGTCTAACATACATGTTGTCGATTTAGATGAATTAACGAGTTTGCAAAATTCTTCCTCTCCTTGTCATGATTCTGCCATCAGGTCTGTGAGTTCTAGTATTTTGGCAGGATCATGACAGACCCATGTTCTGTGTGCAAGCACATGGCCTTGTGTTTTGGTCATGTGCTTGTGTTGTCTCGTCTCGTTACCCCGCCCCCTTGTTATCCTGATTCAGTCATTAGTGTTTCACCCGTGTCACCTGTTATGTTTGATTAGTCTTCCTATTTAATCCCCTTGTGTTTGCTGTCTTGTGTCGGTTCATTGTTATACGTTGATTGTGAGTACCCTGTGTACATCTAGTCATTGTTAGCATCTCTTGAAGTCTTGTTTGTTTTCTTGTTCATTTGTTTCCCAGTTTAGTCTAGTCAGTCTGGTATTCTGTGTTCCATCTGTTTTGCCCCCTCGTGGGTTTTGTTTTCCTGTTTTTGTCATTAAACCGTGTCTTATTTTATACTGTCTGCGTTTGGGTTTATCTCCACATCTCACCGTGACACTCCTATGGCAACAAATGAATCAAATTTTACCTCAGGGAGACTATAATGCACTCCCTGATGTGATGCTGTAGTAGACGGTTGCATAGTTATAGTTTTGTCCCTAATATTATCAATCTTATAAGTGAATAAGTTCATAAAGTCATTACTGCTGTGTTTCTTGGAAACTTCTGGGCTTGAAGCTTTCTTTTTCGTTAGTGTAGCCACTTTTTCAAATAAATACCTTGGATTATGTTTATTTTCTTTTAATAGGGTTGAAAAATAAGCACTTCATCGAGTTTTCCTTCGGGTGAAAAGGTTTTTTATTTCAAACAAACTGCAACTTGACACAACGAACAAACGAATGTTAAAGTATGAATTACTGACTGACTTGCCGGGGCAGTGACAAGCGCCTCTCACTGCTCTGCTCTGCTCCTCCGTTTTTGCTACTTTCAGTTATGTGACGCTGGCTCTGAACGAAAACGCGTTGTGGAAACGCGTTGGCCTAGTACTTTTTGACCCTCTCTACTATTATAGTTTTTCAAGATGGCGGAACTACATAGAAGCCTCCGTGGACCTACCCGTCACATGTATATAAAGATAATAAATTATTCCTTTACGAGGATAAGTCAGATAATTGGCAGAGGTATTTGTACACCACTGAGGCCATATTTATGAATAAAAATATTGATTTAAGATAATAAAATACCTAAAAAACTACACATTAACCATCTTTTGAAAGGCTTATTTACACTCTATAACATTGGCAAAGAGACACCAGACAGTGGAGAGTTGAGTGAGTAGCTCTCTTCACCAGAAACTGGCCAGCTAGAACCACCAGTCTTTGAACTATTGGCCCACAGTCACTTATAACAACAGAAATATTGTGGAATTCAGCCTTCTGTAAACCTTCTACAGGTTCATACTGAAACAACTGCTCAGGCCAGTCATTCATCCATCATAGCTTTTATATTATAAATATAGTTCCCTATCAGTTGGTCACTCTCCTCATATGTCGTGACCGACGAATAGGAATCTCCTAGAGAGGCCATTCTACTTCGAGTGAAACTAAACGAACCAATGCACATTGGCATGCAATCATTAGCATCAGCTGTTCAGCCACGCAGCGCGGGTATATAATGAGCAGAAGGTTCGATTGCACTTCAGCTTTTTGCTTCGGAGCTGAGCACTTCAATGCTGTGTTCTCTACAAACAGAGTGTTCACAAGAAGAGCGAGCTCTCAACTGGACCTCTCCAGGCTGGTGCGGGCGATACAGCGCGGCAGCGTGATCTCTCTCTCTCTCTCTCTCTCTCTCTCTCTCTCTCTCTCTCTCTCTCTCTCTCTCTCTCTCTCTCTCTCTCTCTCTCTCTCTCTCTCTCTCTCTCTCTCTTCTCTTCTCTCTCTCTCTCTCTCTCTCTCTGTCTTTTTTGTTTTCTGTTGAGCAAAAACAAAAAAGCTGTTTTCACAGCTGGTAAGGTGCGCCTGTAAGAGTGTTGAAAGGCTGTTATCACGTCTGGTAAGATCGCCAACAAGAGAGACAGCGGACGACAGGTACACATTCCTGTCCGTTCGCTTTGACCGTTCCCCTGGGTGCTTTAGCACCAAAGAGAGCAGTCCCTAAAAGAGCTTACACGGGTAGAGCGCGTCTCCACGATGGACAGATTTCGATCGCTGCATCAGAGGGTGGGTCAGACTTCTCTGCGGATGACAATTCGGCGCCGCTGTCCCCTTCAGGTGTGGCAGCAGTGCCTGAGTCGGACCAGGAGATGATGGCCATGCTTTTCCGAGTCGCCAACAGGATCCGACACGTGTGGAACCCTCCACCGTGTTCCGAGCCCTCGAGGCTCGACGATTGGTATCTCGGGTTGGCGCGCACTGGTTCTCAGCAACCCATCCAAGTGCCTTTCTTACCAGAGGTGCATGAGGAGCTCATGGGGGCGTGGACGGCACCTTTTACTGCCAGAAACTGTCTCAGTGGCTCCGCCTCCCTCACCACCCTTGATGGCGGGGTGGCTAAGGTTACATGCGCATCCCACCAGTGGAGCAGGCCATTGCTATGCAACTGTGCCCTAACTCCATTTGGCGTGGAGAACCGTGCCTCCCTTCCCAGGTCTGTAAGTACATGTCGGACTTAACCGGCAAAGCTTACAAGGCCTGTGGAGAAGTCGCCTCTGCCATACACGCCATGGCGTTGTTGCAGGCCATCAGGCCAAGACACTGAAGGACCTGCACGAGGGTGGTCATGATCCACAAGTTCTCCAAGAACTTCGTGCCACAACGGACCTCTAGCTTTGTGTGATGAAGGTCACCGCGCAGGTCAGTGGGTTGTGCGATGTCCACTATGGTGGTCCTGGAACGCCATCTCTGACTGTGTCTGGCTGACATGAGGGAGACCGACAAAGTCAGGTTCCTTAACTCCCCTATGTCCCAGACCAGCCTTTTCGGTGACACGGTCAAGAATTTCGCCCAGCATTTCTCGACTGTACAAAAACTGACTGACGCGATCAGACACATCCAGTCGCAACGATCAGCTGCGTTCACCTCGCTGCCCCACTGCGGGTAAGCCTACGGTCCCTTTGGTCCCATTTGTAAGGTCTCTGCGATCCTGGTTAGCGCTCCCCAGTCTGTCTCGCTGGCTCATTTGGACCATCAGGCTCGGCTATGCGATTCAATTCGCCCGGCATCCCCCCAAGTTTCGGACCATCCATTCCACTACAGTGAGAGCAGGCGATGCCCATGTCTTGCGGTCGGAGATCGCAGTCCTACCGGCGAAGGACGTGATAGAGCCAGTCCCTCCAGCCGATATGAGGTCAGGGTACTACAGTCCCTACTTCATTGTACCCAAGAAAGCGGTGGGTTAAGACTGATCTTGGACCTGCAAGTTTTGAATCGGAGTCTCCACAAGCTACTGTTCAAATGATCATGCAGAAACGCATTTTCGAATGCATCCATCATTTCTCCTTCAGGGAACATGGGTTACCATACATAACCCATCCTAGGCCATTGGTCTGATTCTCACAAAATTGGTATGGAAAGGTTAATCAAAATAATTTTTATTAATTTAATCATTGAGATATATGCCGATATATTTTTGGATGTGAACTGCAGTATAATGACTAGTTGGCCTGCATGTGTACCTTGTGAATGCAATGTTCAAATTTGTCCACAATGACAGAAGGAAACAGACAGGTGTTATAGTGATAACAGTGTTTAGCAGAGTGGTGAGAAACAGCGAGAACCAGATGATGGTGAGAGGATGGTGACTTGTTGAATGATGATGGTGACTTAGCTGGTGAAGATTGACGTGGATTCTCTGTGCAGCTGACAAGTGAACAAGACAGGAGATCTGGAAAAAGACAAGGGATCAAAGATTGACAGAAGACTTGAAGCTTTACGAGACGAATCACAGGTAGGTAGACAGGTAAGGAGTCTCACGGTGAGCAGTGGTAACTGCGACGAGACCAGACAATGAGTGAATGGTGAACTGGGAATATGTAGGCTGTGTTAATTAGGGAGTGCAAGTGCAGCGAGTTAGTACTCTGGTGATTGTGAACGAGTGGGCGGGTCATGGTGATTGGGTGATGATTGGGGCTGTGACGGTGTGGCTGACTCTGTGACACATATGAGGAAACATGCCAAATGTTTAACTTTTTTTGTGCTCAGGAGGAGTTGATCTCAAGATGAACACAATAACGTTTCAGTGTCTGATATATAGTATTTAAATATCTCAGATATGTTGATTAATTGTATCTATTTTGAAGTGTGAGAGATGGCAGATGACAGTAGATGTTTGGAGTGACGTGAGTTCGTGAGCTCTGGGGCCATAGGGGTTCAGAAGTGATACAAATATCCTTTACAGAAGCCTCAAGGAACGTACTATGAAACTCTACAAGGAAAATGTTCAATATAAATATAACTTTTTTACACATTTATTATACATTTTTACACATTTTTTTATACATTTCTTAAACATTTATTATATTTGTTTACACATTTGTTATTAACACATTTATAATACATTTCTGACAATGTTTTTTTTATTTTCGTACAAAATGTCATACATTTTCTTATAAAATACTATAAATTAAGACATTTTGTAAGAACATTTATAAGAGGTTTTTGCAATATTTACATCTAGCGGTATTGCAAATTTTAATTGCAATACCTCTAGATACAGATATTGCTGCTTCAAATCAAGGCTCCAGTCGCTACCAGGACTTTCTGACCCTGCAAGACGCTAAGGCTTAAGTGGAGGCCTTTTATTTTTGGAAGAAAAGGGGAAAAAACACAAGACTACAAAACATCTGCCCCTACGTGACAAGAATTGAAACTTTAAAAGTATTGCTCTCAGTTTGCATAGAGCACAATTAAATCATTACTTCTAATCAAATACTTAAGCTCTGTCCTGCTCTGCAAAGTTTCCCACATTAGAGAGAGCTCTTCAAGGTCATGAAGGTGACACATCTCCTCACTGCTCCTCCACTGGGACCATATTTAACTGGTAGAAACATCAACAACACACGTGTAGGTGGGAGTTATGAGTGTATTTATACATGGGCACGAACAAAGTTAAAATGTTCTAACTGAACTGGGACTCAAAATGTAGTTTAAATTTAGCAATAAAGAAGTTTTAGGTTTTTGAATAACAGTGCTGCTGTCATTACAGCAAAAGAGGTGTAAAATAAATATTAAGACATTCTGACATAGGGCCCTATCTTGCACCCGGCGCAAATGACTTTGTATACTGACGCATGTATTTTCCTATTTTGCACCTGCGCAAAGCAGACTTTTCCCTCCACAAACACACGTCGGTTAACTAAGAAATGCACTTGCGCTCCCCGGGGCGGTTCAGCGCAAAGAGGAGGCGTGTTCCGGCGCAAACTTTCCCTCATGCTATTTTGCTGTTCTATAAAACAATTGTGCCACTGACCAGAAAAAACCTAGTCTAAAGTCAGTGGCGTTATAATAGTATTGCGCCATGGAAAAAGGGCACCTCGTTCATCATGCTCTTAAAGGGAATGTGATATAAAGCTCTTATTGGTTTGTTTCCCGTTACGCCCGAACCACACCTACGAATAATGAAGCTACTTCAGACCAACCCCTTTTAGATTTGCCCCAGGCGCAAGAGGCATTTATCCCGCCGGGAAAATAGCAACAGCGCCGGGATCCGCCCACAAAGTTACTTGCGCTTTGACACTTGCGTTTCAGATCGTTAAAATAGGGCCCATAGTCTTAAATAGTATACTTAAATTATGTTGATAAAAATGTTTTAACCCTCTGGTATTGTGTCATTTGGTTGAAGGAGAGAACCCAAACGCAGACGATATGCGGACACACAGGATTTATTGAGGCACAAAACAGTAAACAAAAACCCTTGAGGGGGCAAAACAGAACTGAAGGGCAGTACACCAAGACTAAGACAAGAAAATAAACTAGGACTAGACACTGACTTGAAGAATTGAACAAAAGAAACAAACAGCTACACAAACTCACAATACTTATCACAAGATTCAGACAAAGTACTCACAAAGAGTTTCACACATTAGTTGACAATGTACCCACACTGGTCAGCAAACACAAGGGGATTAAATAGGGAGAAACTAATGAGGGGAACAGGTGACACAGACTAGGTGATGACAAGAAGAGGATAACAAGGAGGCGGGGTATCTAACGAGACAACACAAGCACATGGCCCAGACAACAGGCCATGCGCTAGTACACAGAACATGGTTCTGCCATGATCCTGCCACAAGACTAGGAAAATCAAGAACATGATGGCAGAATCATGACAGTATTGTTCATTTGGGGGTCGCACTTGTGTTGTTTGCGGTCTAAAGTGACAGAACACCTGAAATGTAACTTTTTTTTATTTTCCATGTAATATATTTTTGTTCAATAATATTTTTTATTTTGAGAGTTAATTCATATTTATGCAATAATTATGATAGATTTTTATCTTTGAAAATATACATAAAATGTCTAACATTTTTTATTACTTTTCAATTAAAGCAATTAAAGCAATTTTTGAAGGCAAATTAGTGCCATATGGTGGGAGTAAAAAAAGAAAAACATATGTAATGTTGTGGTGTAACCACTAGTTTCATACCATTCAGGTGAAGTAGTGATTTGTTTAAATTTCAAAACATTTTTATTTTCACTCTAAAATGACAGAACAACACTAGAGGGTTAAATAAATAAAAAAATATATAATTTTTATGAGTGCATAAACGTTTTTTTCATAATGAATATTGCAATTTACTGTACTGTCAAGCATGAACAAATTTTGAACATTTTCTGGTGCTTTTTAAGGAAATAAATCCTTGAGTGAGTACAAAATCAGCTAATTGAGGATGTTGAGATGGTTTGATGCCAATATTAGGTTGCTGTGAGCATTCTTTATTGGTAGACTCTAAAGAAGTGTCAGAGAAGGTCGTCTCTCTCGATCAGCAAAGGTTGGTCAATATTTCAGTATAGAAATCATTAGTCTGGAAAATGGCAGATGCCGTGAACTTCTTAACCCCTTTTCCCCAAATGGTTTTTCATTTGGTGTAGAAGAGCTTGGAGGTTATAGTGAAATGAAATCAGTTAATTATGAGAGCTAGAACGGAAATCTAAAGCAAATGCCCAACAAACTCAAGCCAGCATTGTCAACATTTGCCTGGCCAGAGCAGTTGTTATTGCTTATGGGCAGTGAAAAAACGAGAAGAATTAAGAGTTTTAACTTACTACACGAATATGCAAACCAACATTAGGCAATAATTAAGAACTGCAGACATATCATCATTCCCTTGAGGCTTTCAAAATTACTGCAGGGATCAATACCAATAAACATAAACAATAAATAATGTCAGCAAAATAAAGTTTGGGCGATTCCCAGAGCTGATTTCATTTCCGTCTCCCAGTCATTTTGTCGACACATTAGGACGCTGTAGTTTAAATGGACTGTCTCTAGGTCTGATTTATACAGTCCACACAAATACTTGAGACATTTTCCAAGGGATCATAATGTTGTCTTCTTTATTTATTAGTGATATAAATACTGGAATAGCTGCAGCTTCTACAACAATTGCAGATTCTACATTATACATCTGAGACTTATGATATAAAAAAAACTTACCAGTATCAGAGTGCAATGCATTTTACTGTATGGTATTATAATAAAGCATTCAATCACAGAGCAGCGCTGCAGCCAGGTCCAGTGCAAATGTGGATTAACTCAAGATGAGGCTGATAATGTGCAGATCTCTGGGATGATAGGGATATTGGCAAGTCAAAATCCATGCATATGTGAAGATAACATTTCAAAGATAACAAATGCACAGCAATATGAGTTAACATACTAGTGTTACAAATTCAGTTGGGGGAAAAAAAGGACTTTACAACATAACTGACTTTGTTTTGCAACATTTACAGAAAGAAACAAAGCTTTCAGTGAGTCGTCGCTATTTTTGTTAGAAAATAGAATACAGTGAAACAGCATTTTCAGTTTAAACAAACAGGTGCTTTCCAACAAAAACCTGAAGAATTCATTGCTGAGACAAGCCAGAAAAATATGGCAGCGTGTAAAGTCCAAAATCATTATCATAGTTGGCTCATTTACATAGTGGAAAAGTAGCACTGTGGGTTTATTGCTCAAATAAAATGTCAACATTACCTTACAAACAATGGAGACACAGTGACATTACAATTAATCATGTAAATGTGGTTTTAGAATGTGATTGAGTTTTGGTGAAGAAAATGAAAATTATGGAAAGTTCAAAGTTATCTTTGAAAAGACTTTCCTATTTCTTTTTTCTTAATTTATGCTGTACAGAACTGCATGTGCGCTTAGACTTTCTGTAGGCTTTCACTCATAACCCTACTGGTATTTCCTAAGTAGTCATAACCGAGACATTCCATTTTAGTCAGTCACGTTCGACGTTATGTCAGAACTGAACTTGCGAATTGGGATCCTTTTACGAAAGAGCCACTATTGCTGCTCCTTGCGGGGCCCCGTGTAAGCCACCTGATCCCCCCCGCACCTGCTGGGGCGAAAGATAGGACAGGGCTTACGCAGAGAAGGTGGATTGCTGTTGTTCCACTTGACGACTATTGGATAACACTGGGAAATCGTGCCCTCTCAAAACAGAAAGGGATGCTACAGAGGCCACATCCTGCCCGTAGGTAGGTATCATGTGGAGATTACACATATGGACTGGCCAATTCGGGCAGTGCAACATATGGAAGGTCTCTGAGGTAGCTCATGCCTAGTTAGGGGGGAGTCAATGGCTGAGATGGCAGAGCGGACTCTGCCAAGAGAAACCCAGATCAGCTGGACTGCCTGGGGATGGAGTCTCCACTCTCCCGGAAGCGCAGGCTGTCGTGAGAGCTCGTCGGCTGCACGATTGAGCACGCCCAGAATATGAATGGCACAAAGCAACCTCAGATGCTTCTGACTCCATAGGAGGAGATGATGGGCGAGTAGCAACATGCGACAGGAGCGTAGACCGCCCTGACGGTTGGTGTACGCAACGGCCGCAGTGCTGTCAGTTTGGAGTAGTGCGTGCTTGTGGTTATTTGAAGCGGCCCAACGCAGGCTGTACTGCTAGCAACTCGAGGCAGTTGATGTGCGAATGCAGTTGGGGTTCCTTCCAAATACCTGATAATCAATAATCATGCCCGTTGTACGTGGCACCCCAGCCGTTGGTGCAGGCATCCGTGAAGGCAACAGCATGCCTGGACACTTGTTCTAAGGGGAACTCCGGCCCGTAGAAATGCAAGGTTCGACCACGGCATCAGGCCGGGGGTTATTGTCACCCGGTGTGTGTCATGTTGCCACACCCATCTTGGGATTTGGTTGTGAAGCCAGTGCTGAAGCACCCTCATATGAAGAAATCTGAGCTGCGTTACTGTGGCTGTGGATGCCATATGCCCCAGGAGCCTCTGAAATAGTTTAAGTGGGACCGCCATCCTCCCCTTGAGCGAGTTCAGGCAGTTCAGCACCGACCTAGCACATTCCTCTGTTAGGTTGACCGAGTCCAACTCCATACTGAGAAAAGAGATCCTCAGCACGGGGGAGAGTTTGCTCTTTTCCCAGTTGACCCAAAGTCCCAGCTGGCTGAGGTGTCTGAGCACAAATATCCCTGTGTTCGCACAACTGCTCTCGCGTTTGGGCCAAAATGAGCCAGTCGTCGAGGTAGTTGAGAATACGAATGCCGTGTTCTCTCATGGGAACAAGGGCTGCCTCCACGACCTTCATGAAGACGCAAGGCGACAGGGACAGCCCTCTTCTGATTATCAGAACAGCAACTAGCAAGGGGACTCCACCTCGTAACGTTTAACAAACCATGATATATCTTGTGAAGTGCTATTTTACTCCATAGCAGTTCATGCAGTGTTGACAATACATTGCTTGATTTTTTTAAAGGAGACATGAAACTCCAACTAATTTGCATTAGGAAGGTTGTATGTCACACAACTGGGGAAAGAACCAACTGCTTAACGTACAACCTTCACAATGAACAGCTGTAGGAAAATTTGATATGTTACTTTCCATACCCGTTACATTTATATGTTCTCAACATGTCTTTAATAAAGTTTGCTTCTCATACTAAAAAAATTTTCTTACTAGGCCATGCTTGTTATCTTTTCTCGTGCTTTTTTTTCATGTACTTTTCTTTCACTGAAATGCTGAAACTGACACAGGGACCTGTGGGATCATGGGAGTGTCAGGATGTGCTTTCTCCTGTAACTCAAAGAACACATCAGAACCCAGTTGGCTTCCTAATTAGACCTCTCAAGCATACGCTGAACTCAAAGGATTATTTTTCCGTGTTACTGCATTCCAATTCATTCTAATCTTCTTTTTAGTTTGGTTCAAACTAAATAATGTCTTTATTAAAAAAAAAATCTGTTAATTGTTGCAGAAAGGAAATATATCAACAGTTTGCTTGCATACTCCACATACTGTTCTAAATAGCATTAGAAATTGTAATAAAAATACAACATTTGTGTCTACCTGTTCCAGAGAAGCATCATCTGCAAGAAGAAAACTTTGTGATCCATAAGAATTTTGTCTATGATGGCAAGACTTGCCCTGGGACAAATATGAACAAAGCAACATACTGTAGTTATTATTCAAACAGGTTAACAGAGAACCAGTGATGGAATATGTATACAGTATGCTAGTTTGCATTTTTACTTTTAAACAGAAAAAGGAAAGATGTACTTATTTTGCTGATCTAAACTGGCTGTTTTCATTGTTCACCAAATTTGAATAACTAGAGGGCTGTTCAAATGGTCCTGCCATTGTAAATCTTGACTGAAACAGTGAAGTGTGTCTTTCATGAGGCCACTAGAGAAATCACCTTTCAGAAAAGCTTCCATAATCAATTCAAATGGCATTTTGTTCACATAATAACAAACATTTAAAGGTAATGTTGAAGCTTTTTGCACAGAAGATTTAACATTAAAGCCACCTGAAGGCTTTTTCCATGCAAAAGTAACTGCTCAAACCACCCTATTTACTGCATATTGGGCCATTTGAAAGGCACAGACAGTTCTGTGCATTAATTTTCCCAGTTTTTGGCATGAATTACCTGGTTTCCATGTCAATGTAGGGTCTGGACCAATCAGACACACACTAATTATTCATATTCACTATATTTAATGAATATAAAGGTCTATGAAACTCTCCCCCAAAACTAACCTCACAAATGAAGTTACTTTGTCAGCCGGGTGTCCGGTTACAGAACACTTTAAGACTGATAACAGACTTTACGACCTCAAAGGAATGTGGCCACATGCGCCACAGGCTTAAGAGAGAGAGACCATCTTTAATTAAATAAACTTTGCGGTGTTACTCTGATCTATGAAGGAACATGCCTCACAGAAACTGTGATGATTTACTGTCTCGTGTACTATTAGGTATAACAACATGGTATGTTTGATTGGGGTGTATGTGGTTGAACAACCACCCAACGGTCAAAATAACCTCACCTGTATCATGCTTCCTAGCAAATTAATCCTCATTTAATGACACACACTTTGATGTACATCACCTTCTCTTAGAATGCAATGTGAATTTGTTATGTCTATTTGAGCTTGAATGAACAGTCTAAGCATGCTGGGGACAAAGATCCGTAAATCAACTAAGAGCCACTTTCCCTCTCAGACATGTCCCCTTTCTGATTGGTCGAGTTCAACCCTTAGGGGAGGATCTTCTCCAGGCCTTATTAGAGACAGTCCACATGTGACCTCCCTCTCTTAGTTTTTTCATCCAGCCGCAACACTGTTCTGGTGAGACTGGGGAGCCCCCTCCCCCTCCACGGGGGCCCCAAGGGCCCAGCAGGCCTCGATTCCAACCAGAGGTGGGCTCAGGCAGGAGAGAGAAGACTCTCTCACAAAGAACCAAGGACAATCTCAGGAGAACAAAGACTCCAACCAACAACGACTCCAATCACCCATCCTTTTGACTTCCTCACTTCAAATCATGCGTTCCTGGAGAAAGAGAACGCTCAACCAACTTCCACTTGACGCTGCCGGAACCATCAACGACTTCAATTTTCAACAACTTCAAGAATTGTTCCCATTACAAATGCAAGTATTCAATTCAATGAAATGTGAAAATGAAATTCTCATGGTTCTTCTCATAGACCCTCTTCCGGTTTCCAATTTCATCCTATCACTAACCTATTTATGTATTCATGTGTGTATGTTGTTTAGTTTATTTATATTCATATAAATATCTATATTTAGTTAATAAAACTTGTACATAATATGTATTTGGTTCTGTTTTGTTTGCAATACAAGTCACTTTACGATCACGGTTTTTGCTACTGGCTCAAAGTACTGTACAGGCGAAGAAATAATTATTCTTCGGTGGCCATGGAAGATACCCTTTATTAGAATAAATTAATAATCAAAATAGTTCGTTGGAAGAACTGATTAATTGATTGTAATATTAATTCAGCCACATCAAGTTAATCCAATTAACTGACCCAAATATTTATAATTAATAATAACAAGATATTATTGATTATTAATATTTCCAAAAAGCTGAGTTCCTTACATCAAGAATACATGGACCGGACAATAATACTATATGAAGGGATAGAATAGATTGTTTAAGCAGCAAAACCTAAAACTAAGAAAAATACTAATGCAGTTTTATTTGGTATTGACAATCAATATGAAATTATTGAAGCATTTAAAGGTACAATATGCAAGGTTTTTTCGCCACCAGGGGTCGCTAACCTCTTACAATGACAAAGGCGTATATTGATGACGTATATATTACACATTAAGCTGAATTATGGATCTTGTCATCAAGCTGATGGATCTTTTATGGATTAGTGAATACATTAATGTTTTTAACATGTCTGTGGTATGAAGCAGGGCGTGATTGCTAGACGTATACCAGCGCCACACGCCACGCGAGTCCCGCGGATATAAATGAATAAGGACCTTTCATTCTACCGAACTACACGCAAGTGCTGGATTAATACTCACACAGGTAAGTTTAATAGACGAATCAAACTTGAGGTAACGCAGCGCTGTTTCACTTGCTCTAACAGTTGCACTATCACACTAAACGGCATTTGAGTGTGTTGAATGTTGTTAGTTAGGTTGTGTGTTGGCTGTATGAGACTAAGTACGTTAAGCTAGATCAACATTAGAATAACATACAGATCATATTCTAACATTTCATCATGTTGAACTAAATAACATTGATTAACATTGATAACATTTGTTTTATGTACATTTGCTCACCTGTCTAATAAAGTACATGCAACACTCTGTCAAGTCGAAGTTAGTCGCAGAAGCGGAGCTCTCGGCATCTCGAAAGATGTTGATCTTCGTTTTAGTCCTCTTTTTGTCTCAAATGATCCAAAATGTTTGAACAAAACAACAACAGCGTGAGCGTCCTGCTAGGCATAACGGGCATAACCCAGTTGTCAACGTCTGTCGCCATGGTTACTATGGCAGTGCGAGGTCAAACCTGGCGGAAACCGAGGGTAACGCGGATATGACGTCATTGACTGGCGACTCCTCACCCCTGCTCACACGTCCCGTTTCCTTGGTTAAAATCGCAATTTTCTCACGATTTACAGATTGTTTGAAACATTTGGGATATTGTAAGTAATCAACTAAACAAAATATATAACATTGGCCAAGTGGTTTTGGGATATTTTACTGCAAAAATCCTACATATTGTACCTTTAATGTAGCATTGCTAATGAAATTTGTTTCGTTCTGAGTCCTGAACGGCTTATTGCTTATTGCTTTGTTTCATTTTTTAATTAAGTTGTTCAGAGTGTTTAATTTATTTTTCTGTACAGTTTTATTCCTCATTTGGTACCATAAAATAATAAACACAGAGGGAGCCAAGAGAGCAGCTCTAAGTAGAATGAAATGTTTAAACTCAATTTGTTCTCAAAGCACCAAGAGCAAATATATCTATCTATCTATCTATCTATCTATCTATCTATCTATCTATCTATCTATCTATCTATCTATCTATCTATCTATCTGTCTATCTGTCTGTCTGTCTATCTATCTATCTATCTATCTATCTATCTATCTGTCTATCTGTCTGTCTGTCTGTCTATCTATCTATCTATCTATCTATCTATCTATCTATCTATCTATCTATCTATCTATCTATCTATCTATCTATCTATCTATCTATCTATCTGCCTGTCTAATCTATCTGTCTGTCTGTCTATCTATCTATCTAAAAACACATACAAACATTTAATTCATGCTTCAAAACCTAGTAATTGTGTCAGTAAATTGGTCAATGGCACCAATGTTTTTTGTCATTGTGTGAGGCACACTGGTCAAAATGTTTAGATGTGTTTTCACCATGGAAATATTTGTTATTGTTATATGCAAATTTCATGTTGTTGTTTTTTTTTTGGGGGGGGGGGGGTACTTTTTTGTTGACACTAACTATACAAGAATGTCAGTTTTGTTTGTGTATCACATTGAGTATTTTATGGTTTTTCTCAGTCGCTTTGGTTCATTTCTCAAATCATCCTTAATATTTGCAAAGAAGTATGTCCATTCTCAAAACAATACGTACAAACAGAACCACACATTGGATTACCTGCAAAAGCCTGTAACTTACTCAAAATCTTTAGTTCATCTCTCAAAAGTAAGTATTTATGTCAATGAACATATCAGTGCCATCAGAATGAAAAGTCCTTGTGTCATTGTTCACAAACAAGATATTCAAAATGCTTAATCATGTTGTCAATAAAACACTGCACTCTGTTAGTATTACCTGATGTAAACTATGGAAACAGTTTGGATGACAGTTACTGTATTGGAATGTACAAAGCTGCGCTTCTTCTGTATGCCATATATCCATTTCAAAAGTACAAATTTACACACTACTGTACGTGAGTCAATGATTGAAAGAGATTGGATATGATTCACAGTTACACTTTTACTAGTGGTCTGACAAAAAAAAAAACATTACAATATTATTGTGACATAAAAAAGAAAAAGAAATAAGGGCACAAAGGTGACAATACAACATTAGAAAGGCAAACACAGGAAAGGCCCCTTAGTCAGAACTTTGCTTTTCCATGCAGCACTGTATGAGGAATTGCAGTGCAGTCTGTCTACACCTCTTGACGTGCCAGTCTGTCAGGCCACAGATTCTCATCTACATCACAACGAATATCTTCCCTTGCAATGCAACGTGGAAAAAATATTTTGGAATGTCTTATCCAACCTCTGCAGGCGTCTACTGTGATGTCCTCACAGGCTACATCCATGGCAGCCAGCAGGGTCATCTGAGTATGTGACCTTCCACCTCCATGCTGAGAAGAACTCCTCAATTGGGTTAAGAAATGGAGAATAAGGTGGGAGGAATTCCATCAGCATCCTATAGTGGGTCAAAAACCATTGCCTGATGGCGTTTGAGTGATGGAATCTCACATTATCCCAAATTACCACATACTTTGGTAAATCATCTCGAAATGGACCCCTCACATCATCAGGTATGAGAGTCCTGTAGTAGAGGGTCTCTGAGAAGGTGAGGAGATGCTGTGCATTGTATGGCCCTATGAGGAGAAAATGAGTTAGCACGCCGTGCTCTGAAAAAACAGCACACATAGAGATATTTCCTTCCCGTTGGACTGGCAAATCAACAATAGCTCTGTGGCCAATGACATTTCGATAGTTGAGATGCTGACAGATTAGATGTTTTCAAAGACATTGTTGTCTTCTATAATGGCACTCTGCATCTCCCTTAATCTAATGGCATTGTTTTCTCTTACCATGGTGCAAATAGCCTCCTCCTGTTGAGGAGTGAAAAGAGGTCCTCTGCCACCCCACCCCTGTGAGGTAATCTTGCAGTCCTTTGGAGGAAAAATGCAGAAATGTAAAACACATGATTTTTCACATAAAATAGGGAAAAAGGGTATACACACACAAATATATTTGAAAAAATACACGTGTGTGTTTTTGTTTCGCAGTTTGTATCTGTATAAAGTATACTGTATGCTGCAAAATGGACAACTGTATTATGAATCATTACAGCAAGTATACAGTATAACAGTACATTGCATGAGGGAGTTTATAACAGTGTCAAATTGCCTTTATAACACTATTTTAGTAAGTTATAACTGTGAAACCAGCACTAATTAAACATATTTACAAGCTTCATATTTTTCAGTTACTTTTCTAAGTTGTAAATACTGACTAAAGGGCATTTCCTGTACTCAGTATATCATTAATTACTAGCTTATTTTTGCTTATTTATCGCATGAATATGGATCCTTCAATGGTTTATATGCCCTTACTATATGTTAAGTTAACTATTAATTACTAGTGTATTTATGCTTAACTAAAGCATTATTATGGACCCTTAAAATAGTGTTACTGTTAAAATAACTATTTATAAGGTAACGGCAGCATATTTTTATTTTTATAGTGTTCATGATACAATATCTTGTCTGTGAAGCATTTTATAACTACAGCATATAAGAAAGCAAGTGAAAGACCCATAAAAGCTAGTACTTAAGAAACACTGATACAAAGTGACTCAATTACATGTAAGATATTGGAATGCAGCAAAAATAGCATGCTGAGTCACTTTATTTACAGTATCTCACAAAAGTGAGTACACCCCTCACATTTCAGCAAACATTTTAGTATATCTTCTCAAAGGACAATACTATAGAAATGAAACTTGGATATATTTTAGAGTAGACAATGTGCTGCTTGTATAGCAGACTATATTTACTGTCCTCTAAAAATAACTCAACATACAGCCATTATTATAAAAATAGCTGCCAACAAAAGTGAGTACACCCTGAGTGAACATGTAAAAACTGTGTCCAAAGTGTCAATATTTTGTGTGAGCCCCATTTTTATCTAGCACTGCCTTAATCCTCATAGGCATGGAATTCACCAGAGATGCACAGGTTGTTGCTGGGATTCTCTTCCACTCCTTCATAATGACATCATGGAGCTGCTGGATGTTAGACACATGGCGCCTCTCCACCTTCTTGGCCACTACATCACATTCACCTTCAGCTTCCTCAGCTAGGCAGTTGTCATCTTGGCGAGGTGTTTGGGGTCATTATCATGCCGTTCTGCACAGTTTCTGAAGGGAGGGCATCATGTTCTGCTTCAGAATGTCGCAAAACATGTTGGAATCCATGTTTCCCTCAAAGAGTGCAGCCCTCATGCAGCCCCAGACCATGATGCTACCAACACCATTGTATGCATCCTACCTTGGATTGAGATTGGCTCCTCCTGTCTGCTGATCGATTGCTCCTGTCTGCCTTGCTGCTGAGTGGTTTGCGTCTGTAAGCTTCGTATAGCTTTATGTTTTGAATCTTTATTTACTATCATTCCTTGTTGTTTATATTGCTAAATATAACTTAAATCACCACACATAAACCTGACAATGTTAGCTTCAATCTAAATCCTTATTGCTAGCACAACGCGGTAATAATTTGCTAGCCTGTTACGCTAGCCATCTGTGTCTGCCGTATTTATTTATTTATTTATTTAATTAATTAATTCTCAGGCACGCTTGCGCCTTCCGTGCCTGCCGTCTTTATTTATTTATTTTTCCTCTCGAGCCTTTTACGAGTCTATCAAACAACTGTGGTGTGTAGATAAGTCAACAAACACAGTGAGTAATGTCTTTTCCTGTTATTGTCGTTTTTATCACATGTATAGTATATCCTTCTCTGTCAGCACTGGGGACATTACATGTGATAAATGCAGGGAGATAGACACGCATCCAAACTTTAATTGAGGATAGTAAGAGTGCAAGGGCTTTAGATACTGCTTTGGCAGTTTCGACTAGCTTAGTGAACTCTGTACATTGTTCAGTTCCGGCTGTAGAGCCCGTGCAGCAGGGCAACTGGGTGACCGTGAGACGCTATAGTCGCGGGACAAAACAGCGCTCTTCTGTTTCGATTACAACATTAAACAGGTACTCCTCACTCAGTGAAACACCCACTGAGAATCCTGTTGAATGTGCCTTAGTTATTGGTGATTCTATTACACAGAACGTGAGAATAGAGGCACCAGCCAACATAGTCACATGTTTGCCGGGAGCCAACATGACCTGACATCATAGCCAATTTAAAAGTGCTGGCTAATGCTAATCGTAAATTCTCTAAGATTATTATTCACGTCGGCACTAATGATGTTCGACTTCACCAGTCTGAAATCACCAAAATTAGCGTTAAAGAGGTGTGTGAACTCGCAAGTACGATGTCAGGCACAGTCATTTGCTCTGGCCCCCATGTTCACCGGAGTGATGAGATACTTAGTAGACTGTGCTCACTCAATGGCTGGCTGTCTAAGTGGTGTCCATAAAATAATATAGAATTCATAGACAATTGGAAAAGTTTTTGGGGCAGACCTGACCTGCTGAAAAGAGATGGTATTCATCCCTCCTGGGATGGGACTGCTCTTCTCTCAGGTAATGTAGCACATAGTCTTAGAGCTCAAACATGAATTGGGACTCAGGTCAGGAAGCAGACAGACTGGCTAAACCGACTGTCTGCTAGCTGTCTCACGTCACTGAGATCAGATAAATCCCATCACATAGAGACTGTTCCCTGAATTTGAACAAACAAAAAATTTCAAAACCCATTTAAGGGTAATAATTGAATTGATGTTCAACAACAACAACAACAAAAAAACAGATATAATACAGATGAACAAATGATAAAGCTCAGGTTGCTGAATATTCGATCCCTTACTTCAAAAGCTCTTATTGTTAATGATATGATTACAGATTATAACCTAGATGTGCTGTGTTTGACAGAAACCTGGCTAAAACCAAACAACTACATTACTTTAAATGAGTCCACCCCCCAAGATTACTGTTATAGACATGAACCTCGTCTGAAGGGCAAAGGGGGAGGTGTTGCTGTAATTTATAGTAATATCTTAAGAATTACTAAGAAGTCTGGTTTCAAATATAATTATTTTGAAGTGTTGGTGCTTAATGTAACACTATCTAGTGTAAATGATAAATCACATTTGAGATTTGTGCTGGCTACTGTATACAGGCCAGCAGAGCACCATACAGACTTCTAAGTCCTAATCGTTGGTGATTTTAATATACTGTACATGTAGATAACAAAAAAGATGCATTGAGATTGGCATTTAAAGACATTCTGAACTCTATTGGAGTTAGACAACATGTGTCAGGACCTACTCATTGTCGTAATGTGTATACATTGTGTATACTTCATTTAGCCAAGGCTTCAAAGCCGACTCCGTGTTACAAATATGTTAGACCTATCACTTCTGCCACTAAAGATTGCTTTATTAATAATATTCTTGATCAGTTTCATCATCTCAGCATCCCAGGTAGCTTAGAAGAACTCGATATTGCGACAGAAACTTTTAACTCTCTCTTTTTCAGCACTTTAGACACCGTTGCTCCTTTGCGCTTAAAGAAGATTAAAGGAAATAGTCCAACGCCGTGGTACAACGACCACACTCAGGCCCTTGAGAGAGCAGCCAGAAAAATGGAGCGCAACTGGAAGAAAACAAAACTAGAGGTATTTCGCATTTCATAGAAAGAAAACACGATTGCATAATTAGAGGCCATAAAAGCTGTTAGAACATGCTTATTTTTTAACCCTATAAGAAGAAAATAAACAAAACCCTAGGTATTTATTTGAAACAGTGGCTAAACTAACGTAAAATAAAGCTTAAAGCCAAGATGTTCCCAAGCAGCACAGCAGTAATGACTTTAAGAACTTTAATTACAAGATTGATAATATCAAGGAGAAAATTATAACTATGCAACCGTCTACTACAGTATTGCATCAGGCAGTGCATTGTAGTCTCCTTGAGGAAAAATTTGATTCATTCATTGCTATAGGAGAGGAAGAATTTTCTAAACTCGTTAAATCATCTAAATCGGCAATATGTATGTTTGACCCTATACCGACTAAGCTATTGAAAGAGATGCTTCCAGAGGTCATAGATCCTCTTTATTCTTAATTTCATTAATTAATCTTTGTCATTAGGATACGTACCAAAAACGTTTAAGCTGGCTATGATTAAACCGCAACTTGATCCTACAGAATTAGTCAATTACAGGCCGGTCTCGAACCTACCTTTTCTGTAAAAGATACTAGAAAAGGCAGTGTCCTCACAACTTCCTTTTTAAGAAAGAAATGATATCTGCGAGGATTTTCAGTCAGGATTTAGACCGTACCATAGTACTGAGACAGCTCTCATTCGAGTCACAAATTATTTGCTCTTATCATCCAATCGTGGTTGTATCTCTCTATTAGTGTTACTCGATCTTAGTGCTGCATTTGACACTATCGACAACAATTTTTTTTTTAAATGGACTCGAAAATTATGTTGGCATTAGTGGAATTGCATTAGCATGGTTTAAATCATACTTATCTGACTATTATCAGTTTGTAGCAGTAAATGAAGAGATCTCTTATCGATCAAAAGTCCACTATGGCGTACCACAAGGCTCAGTACTAGGACTCTTGCTGTTCACTCTGTACATGCTACCCTTGGGAGATATCATTAGGAAGCATGACATTAGTTTTCACTGTTATGCTGATGATACTCCTCTCTATATTTCTTCACACCCTGACGAAACTTACCAATTCACAAAATTAACGGAATGCATAGCTGATATAAAAAAAAACTGGATGACTTGTAATTTCATAGTACTTAATTCGGTAACACTTTATTTTGATGGTCCCTTTTGAACATTCTGTTAACTATAAGTAACTTTGCAACTACATGTCAACTAACTCTCATTAGAGTATTAGTGGACTGTCTGCTTCATATCTGCAAACTCTTTATTGTGATGGTCCTCCAACAGACACTTTACTGGCTATAAGTAACTTTGCAACTACATGTCAACTTTTCTAACCCTAACCCTACCAGTCTACTAATACTCTACTAATACTCTAATGAGAGTTAGTAGACATGAAGGTGCAATGTTACTTATAGACAACAGAATGTGTTAAAGGGACCATCAAAATAAAGTGAAACCCTTAATTCTGAAAAAACATAGATTCTAAATATTGGACAAAAAACTTCCTCACGTAATAACCTAGAAAACCTTTACACATAACACATGATGGCCGCTCTGCAAAGTCTTCGTCATCAGTTAGGAACCTTGATGCGCTCTTTGATACCAATCTTTCATTTGAAAATCACATTTCTAGTATCTGTAAAACCACAAATTTTCCATCTTAAAAATATATCTAAATTATGTCATATGCTCTAAATGACAAATGCGGAACAATTAGTTCACGCGTTCATGACATCGAGGTTAGATTATTGTAATGCTATTATGGGTGGTTGCCCTGCATTCTTAATAAATAAACTACAGCCAAAATGGTCCAAAATGCAGCAGCTAGACTTCTTACGAGAACCAGGAAGTATGACCATATTAGCCCAGTTCTATCAACACTGCACTGGCTCCCTATTAAACATCGTATAAATTTTAAATATTGTTGATTACTTACAAAGCAATAAATGGTTTAGCTCCCCTGTACTCGAGCGAGCTCTTCACGCATTATAGTCCTTCATGTCTATTGCGATCTCAAAATTCCGCCCAGTTGATAATACCTAGAATATCCAAATCGACTGCTGGCGGTAGATCCTTTTCCTATGTAGCACCAAAACTTTGGAACAGTCTTCCTAACATTGCATAGATTAGGTCAGCCGGAACCGGGAACACTTTCCATAAATCCTGATGTACTTGGTACCTCATAAGAAGGATGGCGTCTAGGCTAATGTTAGTCTCTGTTTATCCCAAGGTTTACCGCAGTTCGCCGTATTCAGATCTGATGAAGCACATGCGCCTGGACACGACGACAATGCAGTCCTGAAGTGTCAACTAGTCTCTCCCTTGTGAAGGCCACCTTCCCTTCCCTTTACATCTGTACAGATAAAACGTTGTCAAGATACTATGAATTTTTAAGGCCAGAGAAGTAGTTTGTTGAGGGTTGATTTGAAAGGACAACACACCTGCGGACATATATATTCAAATGTGAATACCTATGGACTGAACAATAAAAACTAACTTAGCTGGACAATAACTTTATCCTAGAACAACTGTAAAGCCAAAACAATCTGCTACTGTAATTTCCCATTATCACTGTAAAGCCGCTTTGAAGCAATCCATATTGTTAAAAGTTCTATATAAATGAAGGTGACTTGACTTGACCATGCTTGACTGTAGGCAAGACACAATTTTCTCGGTACTCCTCACCAGGGTATCGTCACACACGCTGGACACCATCTGAGCCAAACAAGTTTATCTTAGTCTCATCAGACCACAGGACATGGTTCCAGTAATTCATGCTCTTGAACAGGTTGCTTTCAGCAAACTGTTTGCGGGCTTTCTTGTGAACCAGCTTCAGAAGAGACTTCCCTTCTGGGACGATGGTCATGCAAACCAACTTGTTGCAGTGTGCGGCGTATGGTCTTAGCACTAACAAGCTGACCTTCCACTTCTGCAACCTCTAAAGTAATGCACAGGACTCATGCATCTCTTTTTTGAAGCCAGCTTCTGCACGTGACACACAGCACGAGGACTCAACTTCTTTGATTGACCCTTGCGAGGCCTGTTACGAGTGGAACCCGTCTTGGAAAACCTCTGTATGACCCTGGCTTGTACTGTAACTCAGTTTCAGGGTGTTACCAATCTTCTTACAGCCATCTTTGTGGAGAGCAACCATTCTAATTCTCAAATCCTTAGAGTTCTTTGCCATGAGGTTCCATGTTGAACATCCAGTGGTCAGTATGAGAGAATTGTACTCAAAGCACAAATTTTAACTGCTCTATTACAAGAAACACAAATTTGTATGATCCTGTCAGGCAGACAAATACATGAAAATGATGAATAGGATATGTGGCTTTGCATGGTTAAACGACGTAAAGCTATTATCACTTTGGTTGTACTCACTTTTGTTGCCAGCTATTTTGACAATAATGGCTGTATGTTGAGTTATTTTCAGAGGACAGTTAATATATACTGCTATACAAGCAGCACATTGACTACTCTAAAATATATTTTTCAAGTTTCATTTCTATAGTATTGTCCTTTGAGAAGATATACTAAAATGTTTGCTGAAATGTGAGGGATGTACTCACTTTTGTGAGAGAACGTATGTATTCCCTCAAATGCTATTTTTATGACCAGTATTTGGGAAGTAGGTTTCCTCTGCATCATTTTGCATTAATTTGCAGGTGCTTGATGGGCCTCGCCTCTTGTTGACCAGAACTATTTCATACTGAAAGAAATTGATCTGTACGAAGACATGACTGCTCTGCCCTAAACTTCAAATCATTTTGAAGGGCACATCATTCAGATTGCCTGCAGGGTGAAAATTCTAGATGGTTCAATTTATTTATCACTGCAGAACTTTGCTGCTCTGAAATAAACAAATTAAACTGAAATGAAACAGCCTGCTTTCTTATAAACAGATAAATGAAACAGAAGAAAAATAATGAAGTTTGTAGTTTCTAGGATAATGACCTTTTCCCATGAGAGCATTGACATTTAGGGTTGTTGTTAAACACGGTTTTATAGTTTGAGAGATAAACTTGAAAATTTAAGCATCTACAAAATAATGCCTTCCCCAAATTTTAAGATACATACATACTATTTTCTTACTGTAACATGTCACATACCTGTATATGTACAGCACTCATCACAATGTTTTGAGCATTTCTGGAGGAGTGGAGGGACAGTGAGTTGCTGAACGCAAGTCATGTGACTCGCAGAGATAATTATGCCCGCTCTGAACAATCTGGAAAATTGCAGTAGTTTTGCCAAGATGACTGATTACAGTGCTGAAGTATGGCCATGGGGTGCCTCAAAATAAGCCAAGCAGATGTTCCTGGCACATTTTGTCTGAGTCGGGATGGTTCTTTTTTTAAGAACAATAGCAGCTATGTGCAGTTGTCATGTTTTTAAGTCTTCTTGTAACACTTCCCTTTTCTGTCTACTGTCGAACTTCAGCATCCAAAAACCTGACCTTTAAAAAACATGTATTGCTTTTGAATAAAAAATGTAAAAGAAAGACTAAATTCTAAGTATTCAGTTAAATGCAATTACAAAAACGTTTTTTTTTTCATATACAATGATGAAAACAGTTGCTTAATATTTTTGCGGAAACCATGATCTTTTTGTAAGAATTTTTTGATGAAAAGAATGTTCAAAAGAACAGCATTTATTTGAAATAGAAAAACAGTGCAAAAGGTTTACTGTCAATTTGAATCAATTTAATGTCTCTAAAATACATTAATATAAAAATATTGATTTATTTTAAAAAATTAAAGTATACCTTTCATAGTTAGCGTATTTTAATATATATATATATATATATATACATACATATATATATAATTATTAAAATACACGTATATACAACCGGAAATATATGCTGACAACCATATATATATATATATATATATATATATATATATATATATATATATATATATACTTGACTTGACCATGCTTGACTGTAGGCAATTTTCTCGGTACTCCTCACCAGGGCATCGCCACACATGCTGGACACCATCTGAGCCAAACAAGTTTACTTGTTTACTACTAAGACCAAAGAACATGGTTATATATATGAATATATATATATATATATATATATATATATATATATATATATATAGATTCATTTTAGCTTTATTGCTGACAACTACATATGTAGTTGTCAGCAATAAAGCTAAAATGAATCAATCATAGTCTAATGTCATCATTGTTCTTGCATTATGAAGTAACATTTTGTAATATGCGTCACACTGTTACATAACTTGATGACAGATGAAGGAGATGCTTGTAATATGCAAATTTTCCCAATTTATCATCCTTTGAAAACAGCAGACTTGGCTTCATGTTCTAAAATATTGAGTTTTAACTGTTATTATTATTATTAGTGTTATTTGTCATTATGTTTGACAGATGTTATTGTAAACAGTTTTAAGAAAGTCCTTTTATGGTGCACTTAGCCATATGCGTCTTTATTTGAACTGGGGCTCTTAGCACCCTTAACAGTAACAAACAATCTTGTGAGTATGTTCTTGAAGTCCCTTGAGATCCTCCTTGAACTAATCTATAAAGTTCAGGCTGACAGTGAAGCTCATTAAAACCGGGGAGTCCATCACCTGTGATATTAATAAGCCACTTAGCTTCCCAAAGCTGCACACACAGCGGTCGCCCCATAGTGCATCCAAAAGCCAAGCCAAAGACCATGAATTATTAAATCAGTAAAACAATGAATGCAGGTAGTTCAATCACTGCATAATTCATCGCAAATGTCACAAAAAAAAAAATCAAAAAAAAAAAAATTCACACACTGCCGTAAACTTAGCAGCCTAATTATTTTTTTAATCTATCGATTGAAATGGAATTTTTGCCTCAGGAGACGTATGGCGTTCATCAAAACAAGGCTTTCAAAAAATTAAACGCAGCTACACACAAATTGAATCATAAATATCAGTCTTAGTGCTTAGCCCTCAGATGTTTAATCTTCGTTTCCTTTCTGGCCAATTAAATAACAGGTTCTTTGCCAAAGCAGGGCCCATTGGTAAGACATCCAGTACCCATTATAGATTACCAATACCATTAATTGTCACAGTGCTGCGTGTGGTAAATTCAAACGAGTTCAAAAAGACAACATAAATCCAAACAATAGCAGTTTCTTCCAGAAGGCGAAGAGTACACGCCCAGACAAGACACAGGCAGGAACTTAAATACACAGAGATGATAAACAAACGACTAGCAGCTGTGATGAATGTGATTAGTGTCCATGGTGACAGATCAGTGGCGGGAAACACAGACAGGGAAACACAAGTGAGGAATGAAACTGTGACATTAATAAGGAGGTGAGTTGTTGTCAAAATTAATAACCTGGGGAGTAAAAAAAAATATTTTTTGCATCAACAGATTTAGTGTTGTTGTTGTTTACAGAAACTGTAAAAATGTAGCCTAAATAAAATAAAATAAAAAAAAACTTAAATAAACCTTAAATGAAACATTTGAAATGTTGGCTTTGTAATGAAATAAGTTAGAAGTACTAAAGATAAAATCTAAATATATAAAGGTACATTTTTAAAATAATAATAATAATAAAACAATAACAAAAGAACATACAATTGCTAAAACTCATGCTAAATTTAAAATGAAACGTGAAATATAAAGACGAAAGCTAATTCTAAATATTATAATAGTATGTATAATAGGAAAATAACACTGCTATGCTGTCATATCAACAGTGTATTGAACAGTCCCTTTGGTTCAAACTTTCTCCATAATCTAACTTATTGTTGTCAGTAAAGATGATTTGTACCCGCTGAACCCCGCAGTTGTTTTAAAGAGTTTGCCATCATTATGAACAGATATAGAACAAAATCACACTATTTAAATGCAAATTTGTGGCGACACCACCTACTAACATATGGAGTTGCCTTTCTCTTTCTCCATCTTTTTCTGCTTCACTTCTCATGTCACATATTGACTCTTGTTGTACTCCAATTCTTCGTTCCAACCCACAAATCAACACCCACACCCTCCACCCACTATTTTATAACTTCCTAGTTTGCAGCATTCCAATAATAATGCTAGAGGTGACAAAATAACATTATGATGTAATGAAAATGCAAACATTATTTCACAGACTTTAAGTTCTTCTCATAAAACATTAAATAAATGTAAAGTAACAAACTTTTAAAATGTTCTATTAAGAAAACTTTAACAATAAATTTATTTTCTTTTTTTTCTTATGAAAGATATTTTTCAGTGTTTCGTCAGCAGAACAAAAACACTTTAAATAACTACTGATGATATGTCTATCCTTCACAGCCTCGCTTTCATTCCCGTTAAAAATCAAAGATGGCGCTGCTGCTGTGAATGAAGTCTATGGACAAACCAGTTGAGAAGCACAATACTAGAGCAGATAACATCTATTTTGCCTTGCTCTCATTAAAAGTAATATATAAACTGTTTGCAGTTTGAAAGTGTTTAAATCTACCTGTTATTTATTAAGAATGAAGTATGCATCTTAATTTACAGCAATGCTTTTTCATCTTTCGATGTCATTAAAACAGTATATTTTAGTTTTACTTAGTCCAGCTCATCTAAATTTACCGCCAGTGGTGTCCTGGAAAAATAATTAAGCGTCTGTGCACAGCAGAGATGACAGGTAATAAACAAGCCCTTAAAAAGAAAACTATTTTATTCCTGGACTTTTCGCTGTTGCCGAGCACACAACTGTACAAGTTGATTGTTCACTATATGTGCTTGCAGTGGTGATAACCTCTTCAAATAATTGTTCTATTTCAGCTGTGATTGCAAACAATAATGCTGCTCTCCCCTTTTTCCCAAGATTAGAGCGATATGAATAAAATATAAACCTCCATTCAGCACAGAGGGTAGCACAAAGAATAAAACGCAATGATTCTAAAGTGCCATTTATTGTTTATTTTGTTTCATGGTAATTTAGATAAGCGTAATTGCCAACAAGTGCCCCCAGGGCTCTACCACTGGCATTTGCAGCAAGACAATGGCTATTGCTGTTTTTCGTTTTCCTTAGAGTTCGGGCTTAGCCATGCTGCCCGATACACACACATTATAGGTCTCAGACCTTTATGTTTCAATATTAAACCAACTGGGGCTGGGCTGTTTCTCTTTGACTCCTCTCAGATTTGACTTTATTTTAAAAAGTGTTATGGTTCTAAAACTATGAAGGTAAATTAGTAGCTCGAGAGCAGATGTGAATTTGAGAACTTGTACAATAAATATTCGTACTTGTACGCTAAAATGTACACTAACAGCTTTAATGTGAAAACATGTAAAATAAAAATCTGAACTTGGACGCTGAGATTTGCACTTGCAGACAATAGTCACAAACCTGTATTCTGAATTTGAAGCTGCAGACAAACCGTCAAAAATTTGTAAAATGCCATTCACAAAAATACAATGACAGACACAAACTTGTAACATATATTTGCACTCACAGTACAACCTCAAGTAGGCACTTGCAACTTCTCAAATCTGTCCAGGGTGGGAAATTAGCACCCGCCACCAGCCAATGGCTGGTACTTTTTCAAAGTGGCGGGTGACTTTGCCTTGTATACCAGCCACAGTGGCGGGTAGATTGTAAAAAATATTTTTATTGGTTACTATTTAAAACATTCCTTGTAACGGATTGGACATATTTTGTCAAATAATGCTGTTGCTAAGTAAAAATAATAAAAAAAATGTGGCGACATATACCCGGTGTTAAGAGGCCCGCCGCGGAGTCAGCAGTATATGAATGTACAAACTATGGAGGGCGAAGTAAATAAAAAGTGAAGGTACTTTTCGAACAAGTGGCGCATTGATGACGAAGGGAAAACGAGGGAATGGTTAGCCTACCTTCCCGTCGAACAGTTCATGCACTGTACTTACTGTCGAACCTATGCGTCGTCCGAAAATGCAAACAATTTGTTCAGGAACAACTAACCTTAAAATAGATTCAATAATGAATATGACCAATTCTATTCAGAAACGTCCATGCGATCGGCAAAAAGGGCAGACCTTTTCGGGACTACGTTTGGATGTACAGGTAAGCAAATTACTAACTTGAAGTTGTGCTTTGTGATGGCTAGATAGCTATCGTTTTTTTAGTTTAGCGATAGTTTTAGCAGCCGCGAGGATAGGAGCCAACACCGTGGGTGCTCCGGAGCTCGATTATGTGTCAGTTAAACTTTTCATCTCCAATCCTATCTGTATTTGTGAGAACTGGTGCTGTCCTGAGTTGAAAGATAGCCTACTTTATGGCTTTATTATCGAGTTAAGCCTCTGGGATCGACAAACGCGCTGGCGCGTTTTGCTGGATTTTTTTTCAAATAGCAGCAAAATACATTTAAATACTCCATCATTTATGGTCATACAGACTTAACTAATATTAAAAACTAAACTGTAAAATAACCATGCATAAAATTCTCTCAAAAATACAAACATGTACATACATGTTGCTCACATATTATGGTCCTGTTTGTGCTAAATAGTGCTTTTTTTTTTTTTAAAAGGGCGTGCGCCCGTCAGCATCCACGGAGGAAAACATAAATTGGCGCCTGAGTGCAGCATAACTCATATTGTTAAATGGATAATACGAATTACATATTTGTAATGGATGTCAATTTTATCAAAGTCACAGTTCTCATTCATAAATTTGAATTCCAGAAAAAGTGACTGGTAGATAATACAAGTGGCTGGTAAAATTGGGCATCCAGCAGCCACTGTGGCTGGTGGGCAAAAAAGTTAATTTCCCACCCTGAATCTGTCACTGCAATTTCAAATTTCGCGCATTGACTTTTGCTACTCTTTTCGCGATTTATTAGATGCAAAACTAACTTGTGCATTTCAAGGCCGGCGCCTTAGGGGGCCGGGCCCGCCTAGAGAGCTCCTGTGCCACCCCTCCATCCAATTTGCATTTAATAAATTATTTTAATAATAATAATTTACGTGCAGTATTTATATATTTATTGATGTGTATTTAAGTGCAATGTTTGAGTCATAGGCTAATCTTATAAAAAAAACTCCCGGAAGTTTGACTGATTGTTTACAAAAAAGGGGTTTCCCGCTGAGCCGCTCTGACCGCAGCATCTCGGTAAAGTTATAGCGATGCAACGTGCTCGGTTTTGCCTATTCAGAAACGAATGGAAAGAGAAACTCATGAGATTCCAATCCCAAAAACGTCGACTTCAGCTGTATTAAGAACGTGAGTAGGCCAGTTGGTTTTATTACTCTTCGTAAGTTGCACCAGACGTGGTGTAAATTATGCATTTGACACTGATATGCAATATGTGTGTGTCGTAGTTGATTATGCATGGTTGATTTAATACTTAACTTGAGATTTGTGACTATTTGGCTGTTATTATAGGTAGTTGGCTTATAGCATGCTGTGTTCACGGAACAATGCAGACAAGGTTCATTAGTTAACATTAGTTAATGACTAACATGAACTAACCATGAGCGATACATTTGTTACTGTATTTGTTAATGTTAGTTAATAGAAATACAGCTGTTCATTGTTTGTTCATGTTAGTTCACAGCCTATAGGCTATAACTGTAACATGATATCTCATGATAGCCGAAATATGATTGGGCAATAGGCTAATTATAGTTAGGATATTGAAATCGCTGTGAAACTGTTGTAGCTAGTGTTGCCACCCGTCCCGGTTTTTCCGGGATTGTTCTTCTTTTTAACAACCTGTCCCGGGAAATTTATAAACTCTCCCTGATATACAAAAGGCTCATAAGAATTATGATATACAAAAGGCTCAAAAAAAATTCAAAAGGCTACGAAGAATATGTCCCGGTTTTCGAAAGTCTACGTGAATATACGTTCAAACAGCGTGCGCGGCAGAGAGGTAGAGAGCGCGAGACCTTGCGTGCATGAAGCGCATGTAAGCACCCCCCCCCCCTCCCCCCCCCCCCTCTTGGCGGCAAGAGAGGAAGGGGGGCGGGAGTGGGGGTGTTCAAAGGAGCTGTTTTATTGGTTGGCGCCTAGCCAATGAAATGGGACTTCTGTTATATGTGATGATGTCACGAAACCCGCGTCCTCGGGGACGATCTGAATATGATCTGAAACGCTAAAGGTGTTGTTGTGAGGTGTATATGCATGTATAAATCTTTGTATATTTATTGTTGCATTAAAAAAATAAAGATCTAAAATACTAACATGGCTTAATGCATTAGACTGATATTAAAAGAAATAAATGATATTATCAAACTCGGTAAACAACACCATACTAATAATGCATACTATGTACAGAAAAGATCAGCACAGAATATGAACAACGCATTTAAGACAGTGGTATGAAAAGGCCAAACTCAGGAAACACCATGCCTACTAATAAAGCATAGAAAAGTAATTTGCACATAAAATGAACGCAACGCATTTAATTGTACGTTAAGCATTTCCCTCCCATAGAAAACCAAGAAAACACTTCATGAGGCTTAATGGACCAACAGTTATTAAAAAAAAACACACAATTTGTTATTATTAATAAAACTGCAGGCAGCATGTTTATTTGCACTAAACACATATTTGCTTTTTTCGTCATATTCTGGGCTCATTGGCTTTTCTGTAGCCTACAAGGCTATGCTTAATTAGTATGGTGTTGTTAACTGAGTTTGATCATATCATTTATTACTTTTAATATCAGTCCATCACACACGGGTTTCGTTATATCATCACAAATAACAGAAGTCATATTTCATTGGCTAGGCGCCAACCAATAAAACGGCTCCTTTGAACACCCCCGCTCCCGCCCCCTTCCTCTCTCGCCGCCACTGAGTTGCAAGCAAGGAAGTTGAAGCCTCGCGGGAGCTGCCATTGTAGCAGAACTTCACCTGCTGTTAGCATTCCATTGACTCCCATTCATTTTGGCGTCACTTTGACAGCGAATAACTTTACATCTGAGGCGTCCAAAGACTTCATTTATCCATTATACATTTCTAAATAAACACGACAAAACATAAAAGGCTCCATTACTTTGTATCTTACGTTATGGCCCCGTAGAAGCCGTTTTTGTTAAAAACAGGCTAACGATTGCGTCATAACCACGCGACTTTTTGTCGCACAATAGAGACATTACCGTATAGACAGGAGGAGAAGCTCGCAGGGAATCGGGGGGACATCCCGTCAAGGGAGAAGCCCATAGATAATGAGTCCATAAAAGCAACGGGACAAAATATTTCAACAACGTTTTTGGGGAATTGGAAATAATTCGGTATGTGGCAAGTGAATACATTTGAAGTGATTAACGTTGGCAATTTTCACGCACAGCTACTAGAAGATTTACGTCTGTCAGACAGGTTGCTCACGTCATCAAGCTTAGTTTGAGTCGGTTTGAGTCTGCGCGTCAGGAACGGAAGTGCTAAAAAATCGCTAAAAATGGGCTTCAACTGTCTCAACTGAGTTCCAATGAGATGGCTCTGTCCACTTCTTATACTGTCTATGGTTGCAAGTGCACAAGTCAGTTTTGCACCTAATATATCACGAAAAGAGTAGCAAAATTCAAGGCGCGAAATTTGAACTTGCAGTGTCAGATCTGAGAAGTTGCAAGTGCCAATTTGAGGCTGTACTGCAAATTTGAATGTTAGAAGAAGTGCAAATTTGTATTACAAGTTTGTGTCTGTCATTGTATCTTTGTGAATGGCATTTTACAAATTTGTGACTACTTGTCTGCAGCTTCAAATTCAGAATACAGGTTTGTGACTATTGTCTGCAAGTGCAAATCTCAGCGTTCAAGTTCAGATTTTTATTTTACAGGTTTTCACATCGGAGCTGTGAGTGTAAATGTTCTTGTACAAGTACGAATATTTATTGTACAAGTTCTCAATTTCATATCTACGTGCTCTCGAGTTTTGCTACTAATTTAACTTCATATAAAACAGTCGTTTTCCAAAACATTCATTAGGGTAAAAATGAATATCTACGCAGTCAAAATTGAGTTATGACTGAAAAAAGGGGTCTCTAAGATTGTGAGCTGAGACAAACCATTTGAATTACAATAAATGGGAAAAACTGGAAGTCCCAATATGGCAACTCTAAATAAAAGAAGTCCCGCCTTCGAAATAAAAAGCCAATTTGCAAATTGACCACATGGTCTTTATGAAAGTGTTTGCAGTGAAATGCCTTTGGCTGGACTAGGCTGAAATATAGGTTTTAGCCTTATCTGAGATTAAGAAACAGTGTTTATTAATTTTCATGTTTGTCCATTTTGTGCGGAGCCCTGCACGATATGCGGACGAAAAAAATATATCCTCCCACAAATGAACAATTTGTTCCCTCAACTTAATATGTCAGTACGTTTTACTTACTCGTTCCCTTGTTTAAAGTAAATCGCGTGCACAATGTAATTTATTCCCTTGGTTTACTAAATCGTTGCCACATTGTAATTTGTTTTAGTTAAATTAAATTAAGGAACAAATAAGTTCAACATGGCTACGATTTACTAAAACGAGGGAAATATTTCTTAATTCGAGGCCATGATTTATCTAAAACGAGAGAATAAATTCTTAATTCGAGGCCATGATTGAACTAAAGCGAGAGAACAAATTCTTAGTCCGTGGGAATGAATTCTTAATTCGTGGCCATGATATATATATTTTTGTCTGCATGTCAGACAAAAATTGTTGTACCTGGATGACCTAATACTTCCGCCAAGACTCTGGAGTGCACATTCGATTGATACTTTACTATCCCATAGGAGAGGATTTGTAAATGGCAGGGAATTGACGCAACTGACGCTGGTAGGTCACATGACAGTGACAACATGTCAGATCTAGCACATCCGAATTTCATTCAAACTACTCATATTTTTTAACACAAAGTAAATTCAAATATTGTACCTTCTCAGTATGTGATTACAGACGCAGCATGTGTTTTGCTTTGTAGGGCAGCAATAGCCGCGTTTCCACTGTCGGGCCAGGGCTAACAGCGAGCCGAGCCGAGCCAGTGGCCTCAGGCCTTAAGCACCGGGCTTGCGTTTCCACTGCCGGGCCAGTAGCCCCGCAACGCTGCCCTAAATCCCGCCCCTAACATGCCTTTCTGGATCAAACGTCTTATAACCCAACCCATTACAGCGGGTATTATGAATTTATTTATTTTTTAAGTTAGGAAGATAGCATGTATATTAACTCACCGGCCGTGGCTGCAATAGTGTCCCGACTTGTCTCACGAGTCGCCACTAACAGAGGGACTGTGACTCAGCACACTGTCCATCAAGTCGAACCATGGAAGGTTTCTTCTCTGAGCTCCGCTTTGTCCATTGTGCGTTTTAATCGCCTTGTACAATCCTGCGCCCGCAACTTTTTTATTTTTTCCCGAACTTGAAGCGTTGCTCGCTGAATGCTTAGCTTAGAAAATTCAGCAACGATGCATTTTATAACGTCCTCGTTTCTTCACACGCCGTCAAATTGACGTTGAACCCTTTCTTCTGCCCAAATGCTCAGAAGAGCTTTGGTATCTTCGACAGACCAGTACAGGCGATTCTCCATTTCGAGCAGCGATTATTTTGCGCGATATAAAAAAGTGAAATGTGCATCTTGCCGGCTTTGCCGCTGACCATAACTTTCCCTAACACAGATAAACTCCGCCTTTTACCTTGCCCACACCTCTAGCCCAAGCTGGCCCGCTTTGGCCCAAGGTATTCGACGGGCCAGAAATCCTGGCCGTTGGCCCTGAGCAAGCCCCGGTCAAGCACCGGAAGTGACAGTGGAAACGTGACTGGCCCTGGCACGCACTAGCACGGCTCGGCCCTGGCCAGGCAGTGGAAACGCGGCTAATAAAGCTCTAATTCTGACATGCATAACCAAAATACCGTCAATTGGATGCATATGATGTTTCAAAACCTAGAATTTAACTTTTCAAAGAACTGGTACCTACAATGCCCAAAAAATGCTGTGTAAGGAGCTCACTAGGTTGTGAGAACAAACACTACTGACAAATCCCATCGATCAAGTGATTGTCAGGAGCCTGAAGCTAAAGCTGGCCTCCCATACTGAGTGCTATCCGTTCAGCCTCGACAACATGTCCTTCACCAACAACAGAACGATCAATGCAACAAAACAAAAAAATGAAACAAAGGTCAGTTTCCCTTGCAAATCTGTCTTTGTATGAGTTATAATGAGGGTCCAAGTTTCCTATTCTTTCATATTCAGCACTTTCATACAATAATCAAAAAAGCCTGTCTGTCCATTAACTTTCCAAAATTATTTCACTTCAATATACTTTCATGCCTCCAAAGATTTTGTGGAGTGTAATTGGTCTTAGCTCAACTGCCTTTCAGCATTCATCAAATAAAATAGCAAGATGAAAATCATTTATGGAAATATTCAGCTGCCCGAGCTTTTAGCTGTCAAACCCAACTTCTCCTCCTCCTTGTGCACGTTTGGTGAGTGAATATGTCACAGTACATCTTCCAAGATCACGTTAAGCACGGCCGCCGAGATCTCTGAGGAGGGGGAACTTTCAAACATTATGTTTCCAGACAGAGAGGCAGGTCCAGTTGTAGTCTGGAGATCTGGGCACTTTTGCAGAAGGACATCTCTGACAGACTGTCCGTGTCAGATAGCTGCTGAATGGCCGTGGCTGAGCTTTTGCGGCTCCACCGGGAGCTGTCACTCCTTCCCCGCTCCTCCATGACACGTTTCTCCTGTTCCTCCGGGACGGCTGACCAGCAGCTCTGCAAGATTACACAGACCACACAGCAGGATTAAACACACTGTTTATTTTATCACAGATGCTTTGAACACCCAATATAAGAGCTGTTTCATGGTGGCTATAAGTAAAGTTCTCATGCCTGTTAACTTGAATGAGATATTATGAGTGATTTCTCACAATGAAATCATATATTTAGATTGTTAGTGTAAATAGCTGTGTCAATTTTATGGTGTTTAGTGTTATGTTTCATTGGGAACGTCGTTTTCAACAATGGTAACAGGTAATTCTTAACATAAAGTCACCATGAAATCAAAAATGGACAATTCTTATTTATTTTTCATGGAATATTTCAGTGCATATTTTAAATGATTTATCTTTACACACAGGAATTAGCGACCCAACTATCCAATCAATTCCTGATGCACAAAATCAATTTCCACCATACTTTTTTTTTTTCTTATTTGGCAAGTCTTTTCTATGGAAGCCTGTGTCCACCACAGAATAAAAAAGATAATTGTGACTTTTTGTCTCACAATTCTGACTTTTTCCCTCACAATTGCGAGTTTACATCTCACGATTCTGAAATTTGCAATTGCAAGATATAAACTTTTAAATAAGAGTTGTATGGTTATATCACGCAATTCTGTCTTTATCTGACTTTATAAAAGGCAATTGTGACTATATCATGCAATTCTGACTTTTTAACTCTCAATTGTGAGAAAAAAAGTCAGAATTGTGTCAAAAAGTCGTAATTATCTTTCAATTTGTTTTATTCCGTGGCAGAAACAACCTTCCAATGATTTCCACTTATATATACGTCACAACAGGAAAGAAAAGACTATCTAATTTCCAATTTATGCTGACTTTAAGGTGTAATTTGTATCTGATCTAACCGTTAAAAAGGATTTTGTTGGTGCATAATATGACATGAAACTCTAGATGGCGCAGGGTGACAGGGCCTTAACTCAGTCTGCTTGTTCTCTATAATAGGGCACAGCTGATTGGTTCCTGCTGTATCAGTAGCCAATTAACTCGCTGCTGATCCTTCTAATACTGGGTCAGCATTTGCTGTAGCAGTGCAGCGTGCTTTCAGAAACCCTCCACCCTCCCCAGCTCCACCTGTATAGAGCTGCTATAGGTAATTCATGTACTTCATATTGTACAGCAGGTTGCTTGACATTTTATTTTATTTTTTTAAGGATTGTTATTTATGAATTTTCTCCCAGTGGGGCAATAAAACTGTTACAAAAAAACAAAAACAAAAAAATTCGGTGCACTGTTACATGGAAAAACATGAGGTTAATGATTGACGTTTAAGTCTTACCATAACTTGAAATAAAAATGGCAATATTTTCTGACACATAATATAAACATTGCAAAACACTTAACTAAAGGTGACAAACTTTAAAACAGCAACAAAAACAACAAAAAAAAAATATATATATATATATATATATGTGTGTGTATATATATATATATATATATATATATGTGTGTGTATATATATATTAGTGCCGCAGTGCAAGCTGGGAAACTAATTACTTAAACAATAATGTGGCCATCAGAGATTAATCTAAGGCACTAAAAGACATTCTTTTAATTCAAATAGAATGAATGAATTGATTATTATTATTAGAAGTGTTTTTTTTCTAGTGATTTTATAGCAGTACAGTATAAAACGCTATAAATTCACACTAACAAGTAAGCTGTGTTCTGTGTAAGATGCACTAAACGTTCAGTGAATGGATACATTCACCATGGAAACTCGTTAAAGGTCTAAACATTTTAATGTTTTGATTAGCATTGACAGTACATGTGCAATGACTCCACTCATATCTCAAAGAAAACTGCTCTAGTGAGCCACAAAATTTGATTAATCAGGGCCAATCAGTCCATCTTTATAATAAAAGAGCATATTTATCTTGACAGCAAAATGGATCAGAAATTCATCTTTACGAGTAATTACAAAATTGTTATTTTTTTAAATGTCAACATGACTACCACACCATTGGCATTTATTGGATGGAAATGGCCAGTGTAGCACCAAGCTGTGAGTTTGTCCAGACTGTGTCATGGCTGCTGGAATATATGAGGGTGATGAAAGTCTTGCCAGACTCATTAGTAACTACTTATTTTTTCCATTTGGTGCCTGACTACTAGAGCTCTCTCAAATCACCTAAGCACAATAAAAAGATTCCCATGCAAAATGATCTTCCTCTCGCTTTGAAAAGAATCCCCCTACCTTCAGTAGTCAAGCACTGCTTTTAGCAAAATGGAGATAGACTGTTGTGGTAAATATCTTTCAAGTCAGGTATTAGAGGCTGACAGAACAAGCTCTTGAAAAGTAATCCATTTTATTTTCAGTGACACTCTCAATCTGCAAGCTAAAACGGAATGGGGTGGGAAGATAAGGGAAGCAGGCGTCAGATGAACTGGGTAGAGAAAAGATCAATTAAATGTGGGGGTCAGTATTGGGTTGGGCAATACAAATCCTGCAAAATTATTCTGAAAAAAAAACATTGATACAATTTTTATTTTCAAGAAATATGCCAAATTTTTTGTAAAACCTTCCAGACATGTCATAAGCTCTGACATCAGACCATACAAATATTTTTATGTTGAAAAGCCTTTAATTTCCAAATCCCAGATGAATTTTCACGCAGATATCCACTATCTAAAAGTGATATCCACTAATTACTGAAGTTGTTTACCACGGATATGGGACTTCCAGAAACCTCAAGAACGGTTTCTACAGGCTAGCTAGATGATGTTAGCAAATGTTAAAGGAAAAGGTTTGCCCCAAAATAAAAATTCTGTCATCGTTTACTCACCTCACTTGGTTCCAAACCTGTATGAGTTTCCTCTGTGGAACATTAAAGAAGATAATTTGAGAAATGTCTCAATATTTTTGTCCTTACAATGAAAGTCAAAGGTCACCAAAAATGTTTGGTTACAAACACTCTTTAAAATATCTTCTTTTATGTTCCACGGAAGAAAGTCATACAGGTTAGGAGTGATATGAGGGTGAGTAAATGTTCAGTTTTGGTTGAATTATTCCTAACTAGATACCTGTGCTGCAAGATTTCTAAGGCATTTCTAACATTTCTTATTCCATTGCACTGAAACATTCACTCCCCATAAATTCCCCAAATATTTTCATGTTTTATTAAGACGAATATATTCTCCTTGTAACAACTCGTAATCTGTAAAAAAGGTGGCAAAAATCTTATTATATCTTATAACTTTTTACTTTTTAAAGAGGACATATAATGCCCTTTTAGAACATTTTAATTTTGTTAGGTTTTTATGTTTAATTGTAAAAAAACAAAAAAAAAACATTGATGCAGCACCTCTCTTCCCAGTCGGTCAGAAACACTCAGGGGTGCGTTTCCCAAAAAGCATCGTTAGCTAACCATGGTCTATTGTTAATGATGGAACTTGCGACCATAGTTCACTTTTGGGAATTATGCCCCTCCTTCCGAAAAGTGCTTATTGGTCAGTTGCTTTGAGTTGAGTTTGTGTTCTTTAAATGTCACGCCCATTACTATAACCACAAGTCATAGAGGGTGGCAGGAGCCCAAACCTTGCTGTTTAATCACATGGCTGCCATCCAACCTAAACAGAACACTAGTGTACAACAATTTAGCTGGACATACTGCACAATATAGCGGATAAAAACCCTGATGACATTTGGGAGCATTGGGTCTCTGTGCATCAGGTTGCAGATATAGAAAAGTAGATAAACCTGTATTTACAAGAGAGACAGGAAAGCAAGGGCATCTTAACTGGCTGTTTAACAGAGATGAGGTGTATGGTCGCTGTGATAGAATTTAATGGATAGGATTCGCTTTTCTCTTTTATCTTTTGTGATGAGTTGTGTTTAAAGGGAGAGAGTGGGCAGAGAAAGAAAATCTGTCTAGTCTGCGAGTTGGGCGAGATCCACACAATGATTCATGCTCATTGTCCAGTCTAAATGCGTGAGACTCCCTAATTAAAGTGCTGCATATGCTTCCAAATCCAACAGGTCAACAGGCTCTCAGATTTCTCTGGAGCATTTCAGAGAAAAAACACTGTTTGAATTTACAGCTCTTCTTAATTGCGTGAAAAAAGTTCAGAAACAAAGACTTGAAAAAAAAAATCAAATGTTTCACACATCACGAATTGGCAGCACATAAGTGGTGCATATCTTTCGGCACCCATTTTAAGTTTGGCACACAAGTACGCATAGTGCCTAAAAAAAATGTATTGATGAGTTATGATATTTGACTTGTGCTTTGTAGACTGATTAATGATTCAAAATTATATGATAATTATAAGCCCTTGAATTTTGCTCTGTTTACAGGGTTTTTTTTCAATTTCAACACGCAATTTTGAAAATCGGGTTCTTTTTTTCAAAATGTAGTCACAATTATCCAAACACCTCACTCAATTGGCATTATTCCTAGATTGTTTGCAAAATGACACACTTCTGTCAAAACATACACAGTTCAGTCAAAAGATATGCACATATTTGTGAAAATGCTATTAGTTTTCATTTAACCAACACAGACCTCAATGATCAGACACTATTGCAACCAGTTTCACACTGCTGTGATAAATAAAAAACATATTTGTAAAAAAACTATTTTTAGGAAATAGCAAGTGCTAGATTTTTGGCCAGACATTGTTATGTAAGGGATAATTTAGATGAAAAAAAAAATTGTGACCAACAAACAACATTCTTCATGATTAGTTTGAGATATAGGGAGAATGTACACAAATAGGCCTACTAATAACTTACCAAGCACTGCACATCACTGATTTCTGCAGACTCATATTTCAAGTATTTATTTACAGTATTTCTTACCATATTCAGTTACAGTAATCAACCAACAATGAAATCAAATAAAATCTGTAGACAAATAAAAATTACTGCATGAAGTACATACAGTTTGACTCTGAAGAAAAACTACTGTAAAAGCAACAAGAATACTGTAACTATTCAGTTACAGTATCAACCAGAGGTTTTAGTTGAACTCTTTGTCCAGCTTCCATCAGTGTCAGTCCATGGTTGATAACATGGTCAATAATTGTTGCACGGATTTCTTGAGACAAATTTGGTCCTCGTCTTCTTTGTTCAGGTTCTATCAACTCTACAAGTCCTTCTCTACCTGTTCCTCTACCTAGGCCTCTTCCTCTATTCCCTTCTTCTCCTCTTCCTCTACCTGGGCCTCCTCCTCTACCTCCTTCACCTCCTCCTCTACCTCCTTCACCTATTCCTCTACCTCCTTCACCTCTTCCTCTACCTCCTTCACCTCTTCCTCTACCTCCTTCACCTCCTCCTCTACCTCCTTCACCTCTTCCTCTACCTCCTTCACCTCTTCCTCTACCTCCTTCACCTCTTCCTCTACCTCCTTCTCCTCTTCCTCTACCTCCTTCATCTCCTCTTTGAGCTCCCCCTCTTATTCTCACTCTTCTTCTTCTTCTTCTAGCTCCTTCCATTTTTGTTGAAGACAGGTGAACTCATCTGCTGCCTTTTATAGCACACCTGAGTGCTGCGTTTTCAAATTAGCACATGTGTGCTTCCACGCCTGATGGATGTGCATATCCAATTCATTCATTAGTGTGGTCAATGGCAAACCGGGGCTTTGTAATGACAAGGAAGTAACCTCACAATCCTTATCTGTGTCTAAGGTGTGAAAATGTGTGTAGAGTTTTACAAATCACTGTGTGTAATGTTTTGCAAAAAGGGTGAAGCTGACAACGTGCTTACAATTGTGCAAATCTAGGCTGGTGTTTTGCTCCTTGAGTGTAAGGTTTTGCTAATAGTGGGAAGGTTTTAATTTTAGTGTGTAAGCAATTGAAAAAAAACTGTAAAGTGATCGTATCAGTTCAGAAGTCTTGCATTAAATCACTGAAGTTGTATAGATTCATTTCATACCACCTTTATGTCCTTTTTGGACACCATTGACTTGCATTGTATAGATGAAAACAGATAAAACATTCTTCAAAATATCTTATTTGGTGTTCCCCAGAAGTAAGTAACATGAGTTTGGAACAACATGAAGGTGAGTGAATGATGAAAAAAAACATGTTTTCTATTTTCTTTTATTTGGGAAACTATCCCTTCAAATCACTTTAATTCAGGCAGATAGAACATGTTTATGTGCCTGTCACTGTGTGAATAATGTAATTTGCTGAAATAAATACATTTCATGTGATGTGTGAAGGTGCCTACACATGTGAAAAAGAGGTGCTCTTAATATTTAATGTGCACTTGTAGCGTATTTCAAATCGTATATATTTAAAACACTACTGAGAGATAATATAATGTTAAAGGGGTGGTTAATTGCGATTTAACTTTTTTCATTTTAAATAGTGTGTAATGTTGCTGTTGGTGCATGAACAGTTTCTGCAAAGTTGCTGCGCTGAAAGTTTAACGTAAGCAGAGATATCGTCTTCTAAAAATCAGGAAGTTTAATGCCTACAAAATTGACGTGAACGGGACTACAACGATACTTCCCGGGTTTTATACGTAACTAACCCATAACCAACCCTCCCTCCGGAATATTCAAAAAAGGGGGCATGGCCATATTTCTGCGGCTTTGTCGAAGAGGAAGATTTATAGTGGAGAGCAGTAGCCATGCCGTCGAAAGTGTGTTATTTTCAGCCATCTGTCAGGTCTTCTGTGTTCGGGCTTCCTACGGACGCTGTAGTTCGTCAACAATGGCTACAATTTATGTTTGATTATGTTCCAGAAAATTACAATCGTAATTTAGCTCTCTGTGCTGCGCATTTTACGGAAGACAGCTTCCAGAATCTCCAATTCAATGTCGGATTCACCAACAAACTGTTAGCATGAAGCAGTTCCAACTTTAAAACCAGAGGCAGCAGTTGTTGGGCCACAACCAGTAAGTAAGACTTAATCATTTTAAATGTATTTGCATGTATAATTTTAGACGTAATGCTTTAGTTTTTATCAAGGACGTAAACAAATGCCAGCGCTGGCTTTAGTAGCCACTTAGTTATGCTATTTCGTGTGTCTATGACAAATGTGTACACACAATTTGGACCTGAATTTGAAATTATGTACTAATTTTGTAAATGTATTTTCCATGTATACTTTATGACCTAATTTTTCGATTTGATCGAGAACGTAAACCAATGCCTGTTTGTAGCTATTAGTTCCTTGATATTTGGTGTGTATAAGACAAACGTGTATAAAGTTCAAAAAATTATATGTAATCGCAACAGCAAACTTCAGCTGCTGTTATCAGATGTTTTCACGTTCTGTTGGCATTTTAACACAGTTGCCACATGTACACCTAAAGAAAACGATACACCGAGTAAACTAAGTTATGTGAATAGATAAACGGTTGTTCATTATATAGACAAAACAATAACTTTAAAAAACGGTATTACTCAGTCATTTATTCAGTTATATTAAACTTCTTCTTATATAATAATAGTAGAATAGAATAATAATATTGATTCAAAAATGTACCATTCAGAAACGTTTCGTAAGAGCCATGTTTGGGGAGGTTCTGCTTGACTCTCTTCATTGCTGCTTTCTGGGTCTGATTCTGGCTCAAGCTTATACGCAGTATTGACACCATTATTTACATTGATTTGGCCGGAGCACATGCAGCTTTCGCCTGTAAATGTAATGGGCGTGAAGTTTCCGCGCGCTACGCAGTTTAGCCAATTGCAACACACCGGCCCAACTGACCAATCTGAGCCCATTGCCTGTTTCTGAGGGAGTGGTTTCATAGAATCAGGAAGTCAACCGGTCGTTCAAATGACAGAGGAGAAAGCGGCTTACAACAAAGGTGAAATTTATGAAAAATAAGGCTTTAAAAAAAAAAACACGGAGACATGTTATATTGCACCCCATAAGCACAGTCATGCAAAGAAAAAAAGCAGTAAACCACCCCTTTAATGAAATAAAAGGCCACTGAAGTGTACTTAAAGAGAGAGTACATATGGTTATGTTTCTTAACACACTTGAGGGCATTTACAAAGGGCAGTTTATAATGATGTCAAATTAAAAGTTCTAAACTGCAACTTCATCATTACAAATAAATTTAAATACATGACAAACAAGTTTCAATAAAAATTAAATGAAAGTATAGTTTAGTTTACCACAATTGCATGCGTTACGGAACAGGGACCCGGAGACAGAAGAGCAGGTGAAAGAGTTTATTTAGCATCAGTGGGCAGACAAACAGCTAAATGGCAAACACAAGGTAGAGGAGAGCACAGGACACAGACACTGGAGAGGAATGCTGGGGATGAACACTGGAGGAATCGCTGGAAAGGACACAGGAGATCACACATGTAAAGACACAGGAGGTATGGGCCCAAACGTTCCACACACTCAGGATAAACGAAACTGGATGATGGGGGAACACAAGGTAAGGGGTATTATGGTGAAGTTAATGAGGGAGATCGCTGACAGGTGCAGGTGATTGTGAAGGAGGTGAAGGTGTGGGCCAAGGAGGATGCTGGAAATGTAGTAAAGGAGGTGGTAACTAGGCTTCTGATCGTGACAGCATGGGTGCTAAATTCTTATTTGTGCATTCTCGTTTCCTTTCCTCGCTTCCTTTCCTCGCGTCTCAGCTCCACCCCCTGTAGGATGTGAGGGAAGGCTGCAAGGAAAGAAAATGAGGACGGGGGAATCGAATTAAAGCTTTTTTATACATTGTAATACTTGATCACTTGAGCGTCACTTCATATTATTATCAGCTGCACTCAAAGGATCTGCTCTTATGTTTTATTAGTTTGGCTATTTAAGAAATACATAATAAATAATATTAATAAAGCAAGATACCCTGTTGAAAAATGTGAGATGTGTAGTTTATATAAACTGCAAAGGTAAAGTATAAATTAAAATTATTGTGACCGATGTGAAGGAGGAGAATTGATACGTGCATGACGTTTAGTCAATAAAACACTTCAGCATAGGATACACCTGTGTATCCTCGCTCATGACTCCTCTGGAAGCTTCGCCACTCCTCGATCCTTGACTCCTCGCGGAGCAATTAGAGGATTGAGATGTCCTTCAAGATGGCTGAGCTCGATCGGTTTCCGGGTCATAGGATGGAGGACTGAGGAGTGAGGAGACATGGAGGGATATTGAGAAGCACCCTAAGTCTGGACTCTTTAATCAAATACAATTTAAAAAATAGAACTAAATTAGGGCGCTTTCACACTAGCACTTTTGGTGCGCACCCGGGTTCGAATGACGTTAGAGTTCGGTTCGTTTGGATGATGTGAACGCTGTCTTCCGAACTCGGGTGCGCACCCGCGAACCGTACTCGGGTCCACTTAAAAAGGGTGGTCTGGGGTAAGGTTCATGTGAACTCCAGTAAGGTTCACTGCTGATTTGAACGCAATCGAACCAAACCGCAGAAGTGAACCGCTATTTAATGACGTTTAATGTATCATGTGGTCTACAGGACAGTCGTCAGTGCGTGTGTGTGTGTGTGTGTGTGTGTGTGTGTGTGTGTGTGTGTGTGTGTCTGTGTGTGTGTGTGTGTGTGTGTGTATACACTTACCTTGACCAAAAGCGGGATTGACCCACTGCAAGCAGAGAGATGATTTATGCTTGCCTCTGCAAAAATTGTCTTTGGAACGATTTTAATACTTTTGCTGCAGACAGACGCAAGTGTGTTTCTGTATCTTTTCTTTGAAAACAAAACCAAAGGTTAAAAAAAGAACAAATGTGAAGCAAGCAATTCTATCCATTTTGATGCCTTTTTATTCATAGCGGCACCGGTTACCAAGCAACACGATTATGCGCCAGCAGCTTGATGACGCAAGCGTACCGCAGTTCGGATACAAAAAATATAATTTGAACACAGTCCATCGGGGGCAGGGGGAGGGGGGAGCAATCGAACTCGGGTTCGGAACAGGCAATCGAACCAAGTGTGAAAGCGCCCTTAGTCCCATCCCAGAAATTACACATAGTTTCACAGACAGGGTTTAGATTAAGCCAGGAGTAGGCATTACTTAAATTACGACATTTAAGTAACTATTATTAAAATGCCTTAGAAAAATAAAAACATTGCTGGTGTGCATCTTGTGACAAAACAATGGCACTGACATATTTCAGTTAAAACCGCTCAAACATTCATTTCTGGGACTAGACTTAAGTCTTGTTTGTGAAACTAGGCAATAAAGATGTACTTTAGTCCTACTTAAGTGGTTCCAAAGAAGCATTATGACTTAATGCATATATATATATATATATACAGATACATGACATACAAATGCATGATGCGTGAAACAGGCCAAATGTCACGGTGCGTGGTGTGGAATAAATCCGTGGATTCAAGTGCAGAGTAAGAAGTATTTAATAAAGACAAAAACATAAAATAAACAAAAGAAAACTACAACGTACAAACTTAATCCAGAACAAACAAGGCAGGGCAGGAACAGAACTCAACACGACGAATACACGTAACAAATACAACGAACGAGCACAGGACAGCAAACACAGGAAGACTAAATAGGGAGGCAAACAAAGGAGGGTAACGAGACAGACAGATGGAGCAATTAAACCAATAATCAGATAACAAGGGGGAGGGATTAAACAATGACAAGAGCACATGGCTCAAAATAACAAAACACCCATGTGCATAACAAGACAGGACAGACATGTGACATAACCCCCTCCCTACGGAGCGGCTACCAGACGCTCCATCCGACCCGGGTGGTACAGGAGGGACAGGCCAGGGGGGGAAAAGGAGAGACAGACCAGGGCAAAACACACAACACAAGAGTTCAGGTGGGAGGTGGAATGGTGGAGGATCAGGGGGAGGGATGAGGGGCCAGGTCCATGAAAGGGAACAGAAACAGGGGGTGATGGTTTAGCCGGGGGCCAGGGCGAAGCAGACGGTTTAGCCGGGGGCCAGGGCGAAGCAGACGGTCCATCGGGCGGCCAGGGCGAAGCAGACGACCCATCGGGCGGCCAGGGCGAAGCAGACGTCCCATCGGGCGGCCACGGCGAAGCAGACGTCCCATCGGGCGGCCAGGGCGAAGCAGACGACCCATCGGGCGGCCAGGGCGGTGAAGACCCCTCGGGCGGCCAGGGCGGTGAAGACCCCTCGGGCGGCCAGGGCGGTGAAGACCCCTCGGGCGGCCAGGGCGGTGAAGACCCCTCGGGCGGCCAGGGCGGTGAAGACCCCTCGGGCGGCCAGGGCGGTGAAGACCCCTCGGGCGGCCAGGGCGGTGAAGACCCCTCGGGCGGCCAGGGCGACCATGGCACCGGCTCAGGAACGGGCACCGGCTCAGGAACGGGCACCGGCTCAGGAACGGGCACCGGCTCAGGAACGGGCACCGGCTCTGCCTCCGGCTCAGGAAAGGGCACCGGCTCTGCCTCCGGCTCAGGAAAGGGCACCGGCTCTGCCTCCGGCTCTGGAACAGCAGACACGGGCATGTCCAGGATCCGAGCCAGACGCTCCAGATAGTCCGTAACTGCCTTGGCGGCCATACAAATGGGCATTTCCGGATCTATTTCAGACTGGGCAGACTGGACGTGCTCAGTCTCTGGCTGGGCAGACGGGACGTGAACAATCTCTGACTGGGCAGACGGGACGTGAACAATCTCTGACTGGGCAGACGGGACGTGAACAATCTCTGACTGGGCAGACGGGACGTGAACAGTCTCTGACTGGGCAGACGGGACGTGAACAGTCTCTGACTGGGCAGACGGGACGTGAACAGTCTCTGACTGGGCAGACGGGACGTGAACAGTCTCTGACTGGGCAGACGGGACGTGAACAGTCTCTGACTGGGCAGACGGGACGTGAACAGTCTCTGACTGGGCAGACGGGACGTGAACAGTCTCTGACTGGGCAGACGGGACGTGAACAGTCTCTGACTGGGCAGACGGGACGAGAACAGTCTCTTACTGGGCAGACGGGACGTGAACAGTCTCTGACTGGGCAGACGGGACGTGAACAGTCTCTGACTGGGCAGACGGGACGTGAACAGTCTCTGACTGGGCAGACGGGACGTGAACAGTCTCCGAATGGACAGGCGCAGGTCTCCTCCTCCTCCTCCGTCCCTTCTGACGGATATGCGCAGACTGGCTAAAACCATCGACGGAGTACCAACACTGGACGGATCCAGTGACGATGATTCTCTTCCCGAAGAGACCAGTGGAGAAGACTCTGCTGCCCTCCTCTCCTCATTCCTTTGAGCGCACAGGGAGAAATATTTTAAAAGAGAAATCCCATTCTCCCTTTCTGCAGGACAAAGTTCGCTCCGCTGAATCCACATAATGGCTCGTTCGTTCTGTCACGGTGCGTGGTGTGGAATAAATCCGTGGATTCAAGTGCAGAGTAAGAAGTATTTAATAAAGAAAAAAACATAAAATAAACAAAAGAAAACTACAACGTACAAACTTAATCCAGAACAAACAAGGCAGGGCAGGAACAGAACTCAACACGGCGAATACACGTAACAAATACAACGAACGAGCACAGGACAGCAAACACAGGAAGACTAAATAGGGAGGCAAACAAAGGAGGGTAACGAGACAGACAGGTGGAGCAATTAAACCAATAATCAGATAACAAGGGGGAGGGATTAAACAATGACAAAAGCACATGGCTCAAAATAACAAAACACCCATGTGCATAACAAGACAGGACAGACATGTGACACCAAAGACATGACAAGTGAGCCACTAATTTAAAGAACTGTATGAAAACTATGAGATTCAGATACCCTCAGTTAGGGTCCAATTAAATGAGGTTTAGTAACAGACATCTCCAAATATCTTGCCTGTTGATTGTAGCAAGTGTCACTTGTACTGTCTGTGACATCATCTAAAATAGATTCGATGTCACATCAAGGTGACAGCAAAGTATAGATCACACTAACAATACTGCATCAAATAGGATTGTGAGGAGGAACAATTTTCCCAGAACTCTAAGTTCAGACACAGAAGGTTCACAACCAATTTTAATTGCAGTCACAGCCAGGGGGAATAATCCATATATCCAGCTCAGCTTTAGCAGATTTTTCCTATTATTTTAACAAGCCCAACAATGTATTGTTCCTTAAAAGATTTTATTTTGTACTCTTAAGCTTTCACAGCCAGTCCATCATCTTAAATGTTTACGAAAGTGTCATATGAATTGGCTATTTTCCTATTAGGCTAACATACCTGTAATTGCATTCTTCCCATGTTTGCCCAGTTCGTGTGTCTTTATTCCTCTCAACATTCAGATTCATGTATGTTCATTCATGTGCAGAAGATACAAAAAGCATGTTAAGAATGAGGCGTCAACTGGTCAAAACTCAGAGCCCTCGCTGTCTCTGCAGGTTCCTTGGTGAAGTACACATTTCACAGTGAACAAAGCAGAAATCGCGATTTTTGCTGTTTTATCGCCTGCAGAATAGCAGTCAACAAAACCCATGCACAAAGGAAAATCCGGACACAATCTGAGCGTTTAGAAAGTAATTTGTTCCCAGACCTGTTGTCAACAGAATAGTGCTTTTTTTCTATTCTCCAACTACCACATAATCAGAATCACTCTGTTTCTGAATTTTTTTTTTTTTTTAAAAGGTCGTTGGAAGATCAATTCACTGGGACCTCGTACACATGCTTGTTTCAGTGACCCATTTCACTAAATTAGATTCAAGCCATTAAATGTACCAATTATCATCTTATTAAGCTTTCAAAGTCACTTTCTCTATGAATTAAACTGTACGACATTAGTGATCGACAAATGCATATGTGGCTTCTTAAGCAGATAAGTGTTGGCTAAAGGTTTTGTTAAAATTTGTTCGGTCAAATTTAATACAGTTTATGTTTCAACAGCATTTGCCAGCTGGCCAGATTTTATGTTTTTTGTTTGTTTGTTTTTTGGACAAGAGCAGTGAAGAGCAGTCTAATATTGTATTAGGACATTAGTGCAGTGTCATTTTTGCAGGTTAAAATAACAACTTTATTGTTAGACTTTTCAGTTGAGCTGTTAAGCTATGTCTGATTATCTCAAGCAACAAATAAGTTCTTCATCTAATTATCTTTTTATCAAGCTCAGAATAATGGGTTCTTCCCTGAAGGAAAACATGCCACCAGTTTTATACCTAATCTTATTGAACTTGATTTTGGAGAGATAGATCCCAGAAAAGATGACCAGTGCATTTTAAATCCAACAAGTTATTGTGAAAATTTCTAAGCCTTTCTTTGTCATACAGCTTTGTCAAATATAAAAGTGCTTGGTTTAATAACATGATAATAATAATACAATAAAACAATAATACATGCCTCAGGGTTATATAAAATATCTGTTTACATTTGGGTAGGATTAGTGGTGTAGGGTGCGTGTGTATTACACGCAATAAAGTGCATATCATATGCACGTAAAAACAATTTCCGCGTATAAATTGCACGATAAACACAATGTAATGTGTAATACAGACGCATTTTCGTGAAATCAGGCTGATATATACAACTTTAATTAAGAAGGATGTCCTGTTACTTTATCCACTACAGTAAAAGACCTGGGTGTTATACTAGACCGCAACTTGACTTTCGATAATCATATTTCATATATTACAAGAATAGCCTTTTTCCACCTTAGAAACATTGCTAAGCTACGTAACATGCTATCTGTTTCTGATGCAGAAAAGTTAGTTCATGCATTCATGACCTCGAGACTAGATTACTGTAATGCTTTATTAGCTGGCTGTCCTGCATCCTCAATAAACAAGCTACAGTTAGTGCAAAATGCAGCCGCTAGAGTTCTTACTAGATCAAGAAAATATGATCATATAACACCTATTTTATCATCTCTACACTGGTTACCTATTTAGTTACATATCAATTACAAAGTATTCCTACTGACCTATAAAGCCCTAAATGGTTTAGCTCCTGTGTATTTAACAGACCTTCTATCGCCATACAATCCATCGCGCTCTTTAAGATCACTAAATTCAAGGCTTCTGGTCATTCCTAGGATATCTAAGTCCACTAAAGGAGGGAGGGCGTTCTCGCATTTAGCTCCTAAACTCTGGAATAGCCTTCCTGATATTGTTCGAGACTCAGACTCGCTGTCCCAGTTTAAAACTAGATTAAAGACGCATCTCTTTAACCAAGCATTCACTTAATGCTTAACCTTTAATACTACTGCTGAATCAGTTCGAATGCATTAACATTATGAACATCAGCTATGCTAATTATTTCCCAACTGCCTTTCTGCTGTTACCTCGGGACGCTAGTCCCGAGGAAAATAGCGTTCGTCAGCTCCAGTTTGTATCCAGCCTCTCACGGAGACTTCAGATGCCCAAACGCCTGTAAAGAGACGACTCGACGCCTGTGAAGAGACAACTCAAAGCCGGCGATATGTTATGCCATAAATTAATACATGATTAACTAACTGTATTTTTCTATGTACATTTCCGAAATGCAATTTCTGTAAAGCTGCTTTGAGACAATGTGTATTGTGAAAAGCGCTATACAAATAAATTTGAATTGAATTGAATATATATAAAATAAAAAATAAAATAAAAATATATAAAGTGTGTGTGTGTGTGTGTGTGTGTGTGTGTGTGTGTGTGTGTGTGTGTGTGTGTGTGTGTGTGTGTGTGTGTGTGTGTGTGTGTGTGTGTACATACAGAAATATATAATATAAAGATAATAATATGTTTATATAATAATAAACATAATAATAACCTATAATATAAAAGAGCAACATAAAAAATAATAGAAATGTCTAACTGAAATATAAAACATACAAATAAAATGAGAAAAGTGCATAATAAAATGACTAAAGCTTTTGAAGCCTTTAAACAATTTAATTATTTTAACTTGAAATTATTTTAAAAGGTAAATATTAACAAAAATGATAATAGTATGTACATAACAGTAAAATAGCACTGTTTTGATCTTATCCAGGACTACCACTGGTGTCCCAGCAAATAAATTGTGCATAACACCCCTGAAAATAAATGTGCAAGTTTCATTAGGATTGAAGGGCAAGACATAGAGACTTATGTACATTAATCAAAATCTCAACTCATCTGAAGCGTACAGACGGCGTCACTCCAGAGAGGTCCTTTCAACACCTCCCAATTAAATAACATAGCGTCCACAGAACACTACATCCTTCTACATCCTTCAACACAGCCATCCATATTTAGCACTGTCTATAAACATTACATCATATGAAAGCAGTTCTTGGACTGTGTAACAGTTGCTATTTGTTAGCAAATCTAAATTAAACATCCCGCTATAATTTAAAACAATCCTCTTGTCATTCAAACCTTTATGCATTTTTTTATTCTGTGGAACAAATCTATGTCTCAGTATTGTTGTTGTCGTTGTTTTTGGTCGATACAATGGAAATCAATGGTAAATAAAAATGTATAATGGGGATCAATAAAACAAATGTTATGCCCCATTGGCGTTTCGTTACTCTCTCGGGGAACCATCAAAATACGTTTTGTTCTAAGCATGTTTACGAGCTTAGATTTAATTACATTAAAATTAAATCAATAAAATGATTCCATGAAGGGGAACCCCTAAAAGGTTCTACTTACGAAGTGCCTGAAAGAACCCTTTAAGATTCTTTATAGAACTTTTTTTTTTCTTCTCAGACTGTAGCTTTAAGTGTTCGAATCCTTTCGGGGCCAAATAAAACCAAATGAGATATCAACACTGGTATGCGAAGTAATGATTATGTTAAACTGTATTATTACGGATAGTCAGTTGAGCCTATAAAACAGATGGTCAAGAGTCACTGTTATCTGGCTCATATGATAACACATCAACTTGAACTGTTTGGAACGTGTTATTCGGTTATAATGTGGGAATATTTCATTGCCTTTGTTTATGGTGACAATGATGATCATCTGGACTCCAGCTGTGTATCTAAACACAACGTATGAGTAATAGTGCCATCGTTACCAAAACAATGGATGAAAATGAGCCCAGTCATGCATGTCTTTACAGCCATGCTCTGATAAATATGGATCTGTGCCCGCTGCTCTCAAATGGGTTATTGAAGTGCCTGCCGACCTCTTTGTTAACTTGATGTCACCTTTTAACAATGACAGATTTTCAGCTGTTGGTCTTGCCACTTTGCCCATGCAGGAATGTGCTTACCTGGTTTGATCGAACGACACCTGCCTGAGATCTCAGAGGAGGGTGAACAGAGAGGCTTTTGACACATGAGTGATTTGCAGGCACAGAAATCAATTCAAAAATTATGACGGCTTCTGCAGTGAGTTCCATCATGGCAGCTGGCATGGGGGCAATTTGCCCTCCATTGTCTTTCAACCATCTGAAAAAGTTTATAAATTTATACATTATAAACCTTATTGGTGTGGCTTATGAATATTAATTAGGTAACACTCAACAAATTTGATTTTAAGTTTTGATTCAAATTTGACAAAAAGGTATGCAAATAAATAACTAAAGATTTTTTATGACGTGACTGAATAGGGCTTTTATTTTGTCACTAATTGCCGCCTATTTGTGTTTGCGCGATCACAATTTCCTTTGTCATTCAGCTGTGTGCTTTTACCAAAGCTACAGCAATGACATTACACCAGAATTTCCATCACAGTTGCTTTAGTTTCAAAGTGCCCTGCGGTAAAAAAAAAAAAAAAAAAAATTAAACAGGCACAATTCATTTAAACATCTAGCAGAGCTAGTGTCACAGATGTGGCTACTGCTGCGAAGCAAGTGGCGAGAGGTCTTTTTCTAAAATGAAACTAGTAAAAACCTGCCTGAGAAGCACAATGAGCCAGGAGAGACTTTATGATCATGCGATTCTCGGTTTTGAGAGCCAGCTCGCACGTCAGATGGACATAACAGACATTGTGAGGGAAAAAATCAAGGAGAAAAACTTTTTATAGTTAACTTGATTGTCATGAACCCTTTCAATCCAATTTTGTAATAGACAAATTCATTGTTATATCGGTAACAGATAGCCAAAAATATTTTTGACGCCAGATACCCGTGCTATATAACACTTTATTATAAAGGTTGTTTTATTGTTGGTGTTTTTTTAAGAACTTGAAAAGTTCTTTCTATATAAGTAAACGGCACTACACGATTTTGAAGGAAAGGGTGTATGAATCCCACTGTATTGATAATGGGGTGAGGGGCCCCGCCTCCACTCTTGCAGGGGGGCCAATGCAGTGTGCGCTATGGGTCAGTTATAATAAGCAAAAAAAAAAAAAAAAAACGGGTTCCCCCTCATCTGCGTTTCAGCGCTTTTCTACGGCACTGAGGACAGCGACTCAGTAGCCTACCTGTGTGGCTCTTGTGTCGCTGTCCTCAGTTATGTTATGTTTAAGGACATTATGGAATTTATGTTATGATTGTACTGTACAATTAAATACAATCGTTGCTGACTTTGCAGTCTGGACACTTTATCTCAGAGCGTCCGTTAACTGAATGAATTGAGAATATCAGCTGAAAATCTGATAACATCAGCAAATTTCATTCAAGCAGCTGATTTCTGTAAATGAATATAAAACTAAATGTATATTGCAGCACAGGGTGAAGTCAGTATATACATTAACGACGATTTAAGACAAATACATTTAAATTTAATATAAAACAAATGGCGATCTGTGGCGCGGCAGGATTTTGAACAAGGTCCTGAGCCGTTGCTGGGCGCCGCCGGTGTGTGTGTACACTCATAGAGAATAAAGTGTTCGAATTTTAAAGACGCAGCGCTGTGCTTCTCGTCAGGTGTGCGATTCCCTTAAGTCACACGTGGGATAGAAGCCGCTGATTGGTTGAGAAGCTTTCACTCAAAGCTTTCCTCGGGCTGCTTATTGGATGAACTGCTAGAAAGAAAATCACTCACTACTCACTATAGGCTTGGGTCAAAATGGGCGGGCCCGGACCTAAAATGGATGGGCCCAGGCCCACCCGGGCCCAATGGTAGCATCGTGGGTGGTTAGAAGTAGGTTCTTGTTAGTATGACAACTGGACTCAATAAGCAAGCTAACATGCAGTACAATCTTTCATTCCATATACAGTATATTCACAAATTTCATTCTACATTTTTTAGTTTGTCAAGAGAATGAAAGCAACGTGTTTGAAAAGTGCACATGTGCGAATATGCTCTAGCATACAGGGAAACCACCAGAGTTTGATCTGAGAGAGAACCTGAGATTGAATCAAACATCTAGAAAACAACAGATAGAGCAAAACAACAGAGAACAAAAATATAGCGAAGTAGTCCTCATACGGCTAGTTCATTATTTTTACAGCAATAATCTGACATTAATTCAATCTCAAACCAATTATTGGGCAGAAGTTATTACTTCACTACCTGCATGATGTCATTAATGACAGTTCATTGTGGTTCGAACAAAGAATGTGCAAGAAAGTTACAATGGTTTTGTTGAAGTAGTCATGCCTAGATAATGCATTTTTACAATTTATTTTACAATGCATTTGAACAATTGCAAGTTGCAAGTAATGTTGTGGTACAGGAAACAAACTCAGATGCAGTTTTTATATTGCATGTGATGACCTCATATAAGGGGTTAATCTGGTTAATCTACATTTGCCCATAGCTGAGGGGAGGTGGCAAATAAAACCAGCCCCAAGTAACCTTGCAACAGGCATAGCTCACCTAAGAGAGGTCAACACAGGAACCAATCTTCACTCTCCACATGACTTTCAAAGTGGATTTGGACCTGGAACAGCAGACTCAAATAGACATGAAAACAAGTGCAGGCCTGGGGTGATCCTGCTGTCTACTGCATTGTTCCGCAGGAGAGTGAATGCACTTGAATGCTTACATGGTAGAGGGCAAACGTTAATATTCATGGTAAATGTCAACAGTACCCAGAACCGCTTCTGTCCTCAAATCTGTCTGAATATACCTGGGAAGTTTTGAAGCATTTAAACATGATTTCAGTGTTTCCTTAGAAAACTCTGGCCTTTTTTTAATGATACAAAGACAACAGGAAAGCACTTTGAAAGGGTAAAACTTCACCCCAAACTGAAAATTCTGTCATCATTTACTCACCCTAATGTAGTTCCAAACAGTGGTGTAGTCTAGTTTTTTGTAGTGAGTATACTGTGATATACCAGCCCACCCCCCCTGATATTCCTTTAAAATTTTGTTTTAATAGATTTGATTATTATTATTTTAAAAAGTACATCATACTATGCAATTTCTTCCATAATTCCCTCGAGTTACTTTATTTATCTCTACAAACTTTTATTTAGTGTGTTGTAAATTAAAGACATTTAAGCTTCTGTGTGTTTTAATAAACTATTATTATTATTATAATTATTATTATTAGGCCTACTTGAAGTATACTCTACTGTGCAATAGTAATATATTTCTGGTATATTTTCTTCAAGTTATACAAAACTTTGATTTTGACAGGTTGTCATGAAGACTTTAAAGTTTGTGAGTTTGTATATGATACGAATGAATGACGATAGTTTTATCAAATGAAATGGTAAAATTCTTGTGAAGTTACTCTCATAAAAGCTCTGCAATGAAGTTCAAATGTGTGCATGTCCTCCTCATAGACGCTGAAAACACCACGAGTGTCAATCGCGCACGTCAGTGTATAGGAGAGCACACATTGGGCGCTCATTCAAAGAAACACGTAGAACATTAAGAGTTTATTTCAATAGCAGTATTTTTGAGCTTTAATATTCATCGACACTAGTACATATCGAGATTTGTTTCATTGTATCATTACTTCATTATTTATTCATTCAAAAATGGCCAAATTGCATGACGTTCCGCCTTACAGTAGGCTTACATTTGTTGGTGGATTCCGCGATTCGATCCGTGTCACTGCGCAAACACAGACGGGGTGAATTTATGAATGAAAGTTCTTTCACAAAACGATGTTGTTACGAATCCTCACACTTTTTAAAGTGGGTATACGGAGATCTTTGACATTTCATAGTGGTCCTTATATCAAATCCTTGATATTTTCTATTGGGTATACGGCGTATACCTGCGTATCACGTAGACTACACCACTGGTTCCAAACCTGTATGACTTACTTTCTTAGGGAGTCATTTTGGAGCCCATTGATTTCCATTGCATGGACAATTCTTTATTTCAAATATCTTTTGTGTTACACAGAAGAAATTCATATAGGTTTGGAATTACATGAGGGAGAGTAAATGGTGACAGAAGTTCAGCATTTAAATTTTTGGTTAAACTATTCCCTTAAAACTAGTCTAGAGCCTGCATCATCCTCTCTGGAGGTTTCTTCGGGATCAACAAAGACCAAAATTGACATCATGAATGATAAATGATGAAAATAGTTACCATTTCTTGGTGCGCTCCTGTTTGAATTATTGTATTGAGTTATTGAATACTGGTATGATTACAACATAATTACATGCACAATCACGACCGCCAACGATTAGATTAACTAACCAAAGGCTTAGCAATCAACGATCCCTGTCAATTGTGTAAATTATTGTCCATGCTTCATTTGATATGAAATTAATTTAGCACAAAGGTTGAGAGCAGCTTATCATCTGGTGTTATGATTGCTAGTTAACTTCACGCTAGATGTATAATTTACTGTATCAGTGTCCATCTGCTCACAAAATGAACTGCTTCTGAGGGGGCACGTGCCCTCTGTTGAATGGGTACACTCCTTTTGCCAACTTGTACATTATTAGAAGCCGTAATGGCATGGATTGTTGACCAAATTTGTTCAGTTTAAGCTACACTTAAGAAACGTTAATTTTTTTTAGACTGACCACTGTATATGACAAATGATAATATAGATCGGTCTAAAATAAAGCAAGGCAAAAATCACAAGAGCCATGTTCGTAGAAATGTACTCTTCATATTCAAAACACAGGTAATATTTTAAGAAATGTACTGAAAATTCGAAAAAGGCAGTTAGTTTGGTAGTAGAAAGCAATTATCAGTCTCGTATAAGACCAAATTGTGTGGATGTAACTGTATTTGTACAGATGTTATGATTCAGCTTGTTTTGCAAATGTACTGGCCTTATTAGATTTCTCTGGCATCTAACTATCCAGTAAGTTAAACAGTGACTCAAAAAACCTCGCTGGACACCACAAGTCGTTTCTGAAGTTTATGATTTAACTGTGAAACTGTAAAAATATACAAAAGATACAGTCACTAAAAATGAAATTGGATAATTACAGATTGACAATAACGTAAGGATAATTAAACTAAGAAAATATACATCTTAATATCAAATAACCTTCTCAAATGTATTACACAATAAATTTAACACTGTGTACTTGCAGATATTGCGTCTAACAGATGCAAAGAAAGGAGATGCTCAAAGATGTCACATAGCTACCACATTTTGCTGAACTATTGCAGTACTACTAGTACTTCCTGCTTCCTGAACTAAGAGGTTGTCTGTGACTGCTTTTCAAAATTAAAGTCCTCACTAGAATAGACATTTTCAAAATAATAAACCTGAGAATCCTAAATAATTTCAGTCCTGCACACTCCCCACCTGGGGTTTTTAGAATCCCAAATCAACTTATAACTTATCTTTGGGAGACAGAAGAAGGACAAGTTCAGAGACAGGACGTGACAGGATTTTCTGAATGCCATCCTTAGTCACTTTAACGTCAACTTTCCTCACCAATCCATCTTGGCTTGGTGATGTTTTCACAACGATTGCCATTGGCCACTCATTTCTGGTGACTTGAATGTTCTTTACCAAGACAATATCCCCTTCTTTCAAATTAGTTTTTTTGTCTTGCCACTTTCGTCGGTGTTGCAAAGTACTGAGGTATTCTTTTTTCCATCTTGTCCAGAAGACATCTGCTAACCTTTGTACTTGTTTCCATTCTTCCTTAAGCAACTCATTATTCCCAAAGTCTCCAGGTGGGGGAGGTGTTGCACCTGTCTTTTGTGTCAAAAGAGTTGCAGGGGTGAGAATAAAGGGAAATTCTGGGTCAGAGGACACTGGGATTAAAGGCCGTGAATTCATCACTGCAGTAACTTCCGCCATGACCGTCGTCAAGACCTCATGTGTGAGACGGGAAGATTGGTCTTTAAGTAGCATGCAATCAAGAATTCGACGTGCAATCCCGATCATTCGCTCCCAGTGACCACCCGTATGAGAGGCATGAGGTGGATTGAATATCCAGGTGCAATTGTGTTCTCTCAGATATTTCTGCACATTCTCTGAGCTGACACAACAATCGTCCATTTTGAGTTCACGAGAAGCTCCAACGAAATTTGTACCACGATCTGAATGCAGTTGTTTAACTGGCCCTCTGATTGCAAAAAATCTCCTTAAGGCATTGATGAAACTACTGGAGCTCATTGCTTCGATCACTTCAATGTGGACAGCTCTTGAGCACATACATGAAAACATAACTGCCCACCTTTTGGAAATAGCTTGACCACCTCTGGTCTTACGGGCTGTCACTTCCCATGGTCCGAAAACATCAACACCCACATAGGTAAAGGGTGGAGCTACTGTCAACCGTTCCACTGGCAAATCAGACATCTGCTGATGCTCTGTCTTCCCTCGCAGCTTCTTGCAGATTACACACTTGTAAAGCAAACTGCGTATGCACTTCTTACCTCCTACAAGCCAAAATCCAGCAGCTCTGACAGCACCTTCTGTAAAGTGTCTGCCCTGATGTTTCACAGACTCATGATAATGTCGCACAATGAGTTTTGGCACATGATGTGTACCCGGGATGATAATAGGGTTAACTTCACAAGTTTCCAGACCTGACCTCACAATACGACCCCCTACTCGAAGTAAGCCATTGCTGTCAAGGACAGGAGATAGTTTCCTCAACACACTCTTATGAGGAAGGTTGTGAGATGCAGTGATGCTTTTAATCTCTGTTGGATAACTCTCCTTTTGAGCATTCTTCAACACAAGAATTTTTGCCTTCTCCAGCTCTTCTTCAGAAGGACCTTTGCAGCAGACATGCCATCCTCTGCAACTATCATCTTGCGAGCCTTTGGAGAAAGAGCTGGCAATGTGAATCAGACGTGCTATTGCTCTGATGAGAGTGTTAAAGTTAGAGAATCTGCTAAATCTCTCAGAATTCCATGTGACCTTGGGAACTTCAGTAAGGTTTGAAACCACATGTGGGCGTATTTCAGAATCTGAGGTTGGATCCACAAACACAAATGACTGTTGTGATTCAGACTGAAGCTGAGAAATATGCAAGAAGTGTGGGCCTGTAAGCCATGAACTGCCACCTAGCGATGCTGCAGGTACAGATCTAGACCCGTGGTCTGCTGGGTTAAGCTCTGTGGGAACATATCGCCATTGTGCAGGCAAACTGGATTTATGTATACGTTGAATCCTGTTGTTCACGTATACATAGAACCTCCGTGTTTGATTACAAATGTAGCCTAGTACTACCTTGCTGTCAGTATAATACCAGATATGATCAAAGGTCATGTCCATCTCTTCCACAATCAACTCTGCAATCTCCACTGCTAATACAGCAGGACACAATTCCAGTCTTGGGACAGTAATGTCTGGCTGTGGTGCTAATTTGGATTTCCAAAATAAGAAGTTAACAGCTGTGTGACCATGTTGATCTGTCACCTTCAGGTATCCTACAGCAGCTATGGCTTTGACAGAAGCATCAGCAAAAACACAAAGTTCTTTACACTGGACATCGTACAGAGGAATGGGTATACAAACACGTGGTATTTGCAGTTCTTTCAAATCTTGAAGAGATGTTTTCCATTTTTTCCACTCTGCCTCCATGTCCTCTGGCAAAGGGGAATCCCAGCCCTCACCTTGTTTGGTAAGTTCCCTCAACAATAACCTTCCTTGTATGGTGACAGGAGCAAGGAATCCAAGAGGGTCATACAAGCCATTCACGTTAGATAGGACTCCTCTCCGAGTGAAAGGCTTGTCATCATCCGAAACATGAAACATGAAAGAGTCTGTTGCAACATTCCAGGACACACCAAGACTACGTAGGATGGGAAGGCCATTAGAGAAAAGCTGCAGATCTTTAATGCCCTCAGCACGATCTTCCAAAGGAAAGGCTTCAATCACATTTGGACAGTTAGAGATAATCTTGTGCAGTCTAAGGTTGGACACTGCAAGCATTTCTTGTGTACGTTTGAGAAGGTCAATCGCCTCTGCCTGTGTAGCGCATGATTTCAGCATGTCATCAACATAGAACTCCTTCTCCACTAGCTTTCTGGTGTCACTGCCAAATCTCTCTTCATGTTCTTTGACTGCTGTCCGTAGGCCATAGATAGCCACTGCTGGTGATGGGCTATTCCCGAAAACATGCACATGCATTCTGTGATCCACAATTTCGCCATCAAGGTCATTGTTTCTGTACCACAGGAACCTAAGATAATCCCTATGATCCTCCCTAACCAGAAAACAATGGAACATGTGCTGTATGTCAGCAGTAATAGCCACAGGCTCTTTACGGAATCTCATCAGGACCCCTAGCAGGCTGTTATTCAAATCAGGGCCTGTGAGAAGTACATTTTTCAGTGAAACTCCCTCATATGGCGCACTTGAATCGAAGACAACTCGAATTTTGCCGGGTTTTTTAGGGTGGTACACCCCAAACAGCGGCAAGTACCACACTTCCTGACCTTGCTGAAGAGGTGGTGCAATTTCTGCATGCTCATTTTTTAACAAGTTGTCCATAAAATCCAGGAATTGCGCTTTCATCTGTGATCGTTTGTTCAGAGTGTGTCGCAGCGCGAGAAGACGTTTGAATGCATAGTCTTTGTTGTTGGGTAGACTTTGTCTGGGCTCACGAAAGGGTAGCGGAGCAACCCAACTATTGCAGCTGTCTTGAAAAAACTCTTTGTCCATGATCTGAAGAAACCTAGTGTCTTCCACAGATGGAACAATCTTATGATCATTTGCAGTGTAGGAGAAAACTGAATGACCAACACTTTCACCATCAGGCACTATCATAATGGAGTCCTCAGATGTGGTTTCTAAAGGTTGTTGCCATTGGGGATTAACGTCCAACTTCTCTTTTATCTTGATTTGACTATAGCATGGACTCAGAAAGCTGTGACGGCCATTATCTAAGATGAAAGTCTTGTAAGTATGAACTGAAGATGGCCTATGAGCTCCTCTGAGACACACATCCCCAACGACAACCCAGCCCAAATCCAGTTTTTGGGCAAAAGGGGCGTTATTTGGACCATTGATTTGTTTGCGTACTTTGTGTACTTGCAGGATGTCTCTGCCCAGTAACATAAGAATCTCAGCATCAGAGTCGAGAGGTGGTATTTCTTGTGCTATTTGTCTCAAGTGACTGAGATGAAACGCTGCACTAGGAGTTGGAATCTCTGTACGATTGTTTGGAATCTGATTACATCCGAGAAGAGTAGGGAGAGGTAGACTTATCTTTCCATCGATGGACTCCACAATGAAATCAGAAATGCATCTCCCCGCTGTCTCTAAAAGGCCTGCACATGTTTTCAGTGTGTAGGGCAATGGAGTTGTTTTGATGTTAAAGATGTCAAAGAAATCTTTTCTCACCAAAGAGCGGTTGCTTTGCTCATCTAGGATAGCATACATCCTCTTTGCTTTCTCTTTGTGTCCAGCTGGATAGACGGAAACTAGACACATTTTTGAACAAGACCGTGCACTCAGACCTTCTCCGCAGACTTCCGTGCACTCAGATGTAACCTCATGGCTTTCTGATTTGTATTTCTCCCCGCCATGCTCTGAGGTAGGGGTAGATGCCTGAGATTTCCAGGGGGCAGGGCCTGGATGAAGAGCCGAAGGATGACGGTCACTACCGCACTCTTTGCACTGAACTTCTACAGTGCAGTTTTTCGCAAGATGGTCTGTAGAAGAACAGCAACGGTAACACACAGACCGCTCTTTCAGGAACTGCATTCTATCTTGTAGAGATTTTTCTCTGAACCCTCTGCATCTTCTCAATGGATGAGGTTTTCCATGTATTGGACAGCTTTTGTTCGGGCTAACTGATCTCTTTTCCTGTTCAGATGGTATTTTAGTTGAAGGATAAATTTGAGTCTTGTGAACAGATATTGGCATTTGTCTTTGTCTCTCAAATCTTTCCCCTTTCTTGTATTTCACTTGAGGAAACGTACTGAAACTCGGATCTGTACGTGCTTTTGCTTCTGAACGAACAAAATTTGCAAACACTGAGAAAGGTGGAAAAGCAACATGATGTTCTTGCTTATATTTGGATCCAAATGACATCCACTTTTCTTGAATGTTATACGGAAGTTTTTCCACAATAGGATTTACCCCCTTAGAAGTGTCCAAGTATGCCAGACCTGGTAAGTATCCTTCAAGCTTAGCAGCTTCTAGTTCTGAGAGAATGTCTCCTAAATCTCGAAGCTTTTGTGGGTCTTTGTTTGTCACTCTGGGTAAATCTTCTAGTTTGGCAAAAAGAGCATGTTCAATTGCTTCTGGAGAACCATATATTTCTTCAAGCCTCTGCCATGTCATTATCAGTGCAGCTGACGGATTTCTGATGTGAACCGCTTTCAGTCTCCGTGCATGTTCAGAAGATTCTCTACCCAGGTATTTAATTAAGAGATCAAGCTCTTCTGCTGGGGAAAGACCCAAACCAGAAATAGCACCTTGGAAAGATGATTTCCATGCCCAGTAATTAATGGGCTTGTCATCGAAGTAAGTAAGCCCTGCTGTCACAAGTTGCGAACGAGCTAGATACTTTGCGAGGTCATAGGTAATGGACAAGGAATCTCCTTTATCAGGAGGTCTACTCTGCATTTGGTAGTGATAAGGAGGATACTGCATTTTTGTGACATTTTGATTCATGTCTGCTCCAAAGTCCATGTTTTGTGAACTAATCGGTACATTTTTTAAATCTGACTCTCTTTTGATTAGACTTACTAAGTGAGAAGCTTGAAGTGGTGGTTGAGTTTCGTTTCCTCCACTAGATGGCAGTGTACCACTACTGACTTCGGATTGTGTTTTCACATAATCCGCTGTTCTGATTCGACTGTCCTCGATGGGAACAGGAACTGATACTCTGCTGGCAGCGCTACATTCTTTTTCTAACAATGCTTCCTCCAATACCTGAGCTTCTACCAAAGCAGCATCCTTTTCTTTTTCCTCTTGCAAAGCCTCCAGTGTTGCTTGAAGTCGTGCCTGTTCAACTTTCAATTCTAATTCTCTTTTAGCATATGCTGCTCTGGCTTGTGCGGCTTCCGCTTTTGCTCTTGCTTTGAAAACCGCTATGCTGGCGCTTGAGTGGCGACTGGATGCCCTTGAAGAACGACTTGATGCTTTTGAGGAATGTGCGCTGACAGAGTGCACATCTTCAGCTGTGCTTTTAAGATCTGCTGAGTCTGTCTGACCTTCTGCCATGTTTATATGCGACTTAATCACATGCAGAAAAATCTGATTGATGTGATAGAGACTTTGGAATGTTTAAATATTGATTCCACACAGTTCTTGAGCATCTTTCTCAGTCTGTTGTATTGATGTCTTTTCACTGTACTGGCCTTATTAGATTTCTCTGGCATCTAACTATCCAGTAAGTTAAACAGTGACTCAAAAACCTCGCTGGACACCACAAGTCGTTTCTGAAGTTTATGATTCAACTGTGAAACTGTAAAAATATACAAAAGATACAGTCACTAAAAATGAAATTGGAAAATTACAGATTGACAATAACGTAAGGATAATTAAACTAAGAAAATATACATCTTAATATCAAATAACCTTCTCAAATGTATTACACAATAAATTTAACACTGTGTACTTACAGACATTGCGTCTAACAGATGCAAAGAAAGGAGATGCTCAAAGATGTCACATAGCTACCACATTTTGCTGAACTATTGCAGTACTACTAGTACTTCCTGCTTCCTGAACTAAGAGGTTGTCTGTGACTGATTTTCAAAATTAAAGTCCTCACTAGAATAGACATTTACAAAATAATAAACCTGAGAATCCTAAATAATTTCAGTCCTGCACAGCAAATGTAACGGCACATTTTCGTGTTACAATTGTTCCCCATTTCCTGCTATCAGCGTAGTCTATTGCTGTAATAAACCAAATCGATTGATTTTAAGGCTCTGTGTCGTTCTGCAAAAAGAGAGCATGTCTGTCTTCTGACAACACGGGGAGTCCAAAAACAGAAATGCTGTAATCATGAGTGGAGTCATTTACATCCCAGGGCTCTGAATCTATCAGGCATTCTAGCACATGATTGCTATTGTGTTTATGCATTGCGGGCTTTGATAATCCGCTGTGCTGCCTGCAGGAAGGAAGAAGCTGCACAAATTAGCTGATTAGGAAAACCTCTGCACTGCTTTTCCAAGCGCACCTCATCTCAGAGCGGAAACAGGTCTATCCAGGATGACATGCCCCATCAGGGTTGTCATTTAAACTGCATCAAATCAGCACAAACCTTTCTTCAGATAAACAATAATTCTTACAGATTCTTGGAGGTTTATCTAAAAAACACAGTGCCATATAGAACATTTATATTTGCTTATTTTCTTGGTCTCTGCATTTTTATTGGACATAGGGGGTCAATCTTTGGTTAACACGGTCCCATTATCCCTGGTCCCATCATAGTCCCATCAAGCTTTGGTTAACATTGTCCCATTTGCCCTTGCTGGTAGATATTGTAACAACACCATTTACCTGCATTGGACATATAATTTAATAGTAAATAAAAATAAAAAACATTAAGGTGCAGAATTTCTGTGAAATTTCAAGGGTAAAAAAATGTCCATTGTCAATATAGTCATATAGACATTTCCAGATTTAGTAAATGTCCAACCATAATCCTAGATAGATGGGCCCTTTTTTAAACACATGAACAAGTAACAATGTTTAACTGTCACAGATTCTTTCTTGCTGAAAGTTGATTGGTATTGCGACAGCAGAATTTGAATCAGTATTGTAAACGGAGCATAGTGACTACAATAATGGCATCAAGTCCTGATGGTTTTGCACTCCCAAACCAGAGTGGTTATGGGGGAAAGTGCTGTGCTGGCAGCAAAGGAAAACATAAAACCATTTTGTGCAAGCAACATCTAAAATCATTACAGCACAGTGGATGTTTTACCAGTGCCCGATTCACTTTTGGATGGTTATTAAAAGTGAGAAATGTCTAATCAGTATTGTCATTGTGTCATTTTACTGCCTCTCTAAAGTGATAAACAGCTCAGGTGATCGGCTCAAAAGGTTCTGTGGTTTCATAAGATTTCAAATCGTGTACTGCCATTCGAGATTAATGGGAATGTCATCGTACATTTTTCCAGGTATTATAGACCCCCATGGTCAGAGCACAAGAGCACAGACAGAATACAAAACGCAGGTAGACTGGCGTATTCTCCCATCGGTCAGCTTGCTTAAAAACACATTTGCGTTGTATGTCTCAAGCACTTGACAAAATATCGAACGGGATGAAATCCATTGGGAAACATCACACCCTGGCTCAAAGCTGATATCAACAGACATCAATGTCGTTCGACATTTCTGTGGTTTCCTATCAGCTCTAAGTCATACAGAGGATTTCATAGAATTTCCGATTACTTCATGTGGGTGGTGCAGATAGCTCTGCAGTGCAGCACAATGAGGAAACCTGGCAGGGCTAGAGCTCTCCACAACACTCAATGATTTAGTGCTGTTCCAAACCCATCTGGCACCACTACCATGATGTACGGCCCTCCATTCACGTGCCACCACGTGCCACTCAGAAAAACCTCGGCTTTTGCAATCCATGCAGAGGCCCTTCTCACAGCCGGGGTGAATGAATTACACTGTGAAATATGTTAATAGCCCCTCTGCATGATGTATGCATTCTAAAACCATCACCGGGTTGTTTTAGGGAACTTGAGGCAAAGCTGTAAACTTTGCTATTCTGAATTAATCTATTAGCCTCCATGTATTTCTATCTGTCTGCATTTTCCCCGAGCCCATTAAGCGCTAAGTACGGGAAGTCCTTCATAACGGCAAGTTCCTTAAAGAGAGCCAAACCGCCTTAACTATACAAAAGAGTGGCAACATTAAAAGACATCTCAGACAAAACACTTCCCTTTAATGTCATGCTCTCAGGGCTTCGACAAATCCCCGGCCCAGACTAAGAGCCTCATCTATTTGTCCTCACGCAGATGGTTTAACAGCCATGTGGCATGCAGGGTCGATAGTTAAAAAGTAGATACAGACCTGTCGCCAGACCTCAGTCTTAAGGGGGGCATATGAAATGCATGGGGGGGCACAATTATTATTAGCCTACAGTACGTATTTTTATAATAATCAACTCTAGTCACGCAGCACGTAAACATCACTTTTAAACATATAACCAACAGCAATATGACCAGGTCACCTATAGCCTACACCACATTACATAGAAGCAATGTTATGAATATCCATAAAACACTTGACTATACAACATATTAGATGTAACACCAGAAGCATCTCTCAAACATTGCATTTTAAAGCAGTCAACAGAGAGATATGCATTGCCATGAGACATACACCTGACGCACATACACTCACACAGAGACTTTGAATCTACCGGTACTTTGAGTGGAGGCAGCGATGTCCTCTCTCCAGTCCCTCCTGTCAGTACAGCGGGAGGCGGCGTTTCTCGCGAGTAAGCCGGGGAAACCTTGTTTTGAAACAGCTTTCAAAAATGCCCGGTAACTGTTGAGCGGCTTAGTTGTACGTCATGTACGTAGCCTAACGTTATTTTTAGTAAGGCCGTGATAGGCTGTTGCAGTGTAGATTCCCAACAATCAAACAAAATCACACCATTTTTAACGTTTTAATGATAAAGAATGCAACACTAAATTAGCAACTATGATAATATTAAAATTAAATTATCTGTGCCTCAAGTGGGGGGGGCACAAGCATTTTTTTGGGCGGGCCCGGCCCCCTATGGCCCGCCCATAGCGACGGGTCTGAGTAGATATCTTGCCGTTCGAGCACCCTCCTCCCAACGCTCTGTATCCATCTAACAAACCTGGTGCTACATACTTGTTAATGCATTAGCCTGCCAACAACAATAACATGTAAGGTGCGAAAGCTATCCCAAGCAGATTGCCGAGGCGTTCTGTGCCGACAAGCTGTCTTTTAGCACTGGGTAAGTGAATGATGGATGCTTCCTGAATAGCAAGATTTTAATACTTTAACGCACTTTGCCTTTTTTCACTTCCTAACACAAAGAGTAACATATGCGATGATGTACATCCTGAGAATCATCCATATGACTACATTCCGAAAATAAAATTGTAAACGTCCTTAGGGTAAGTGTGAGATCATCTCAGATGTTCCTCCTTCAGATGATCATTATTTGCTAATAAAGAGGATATGTGGCAATGTAAACAGCCTAGTGAAGAGCCTGCGTTTGAAGGAGTTTTGACAGTTTCATTGAATTTTAGCAGAAGTGAAGTACAGTTCAGAACAGTATGGAGGGGAAATGTTGTGTGAGGCATGTCTTTGTAGATTGTTGTAAAACAAGAAACTTTTTTGAACAAGAAAATCATACATGAAACAATATACTAGCTAAAAGCATGCTGAGCAAACCATTCAGCTTGCACACAGAGTCCTACTCTGTCAGAAACTTCTATGTCACTGTAAATGTAATCTGTAGATCCATCTAAAGTATCTCTGAATTTGTGCCTTAATATTGTATTGCAGGTTCAATACAAGTTATGCTCAAACAACAGCATTTAGATGTTGATTATTACAAGTACACATATTGACACATTCATTTTTCTTTAAAAAAGCAGAAATGTTTCATTTAAAAAAAGCATTTAGACTACATCAGTTCTACTTTTAACAATGGTGTATAATATATATATATTTACAGTCAACAGACGACCTTATAAAAAATAATTTAATTGTGGATTTGCTTGAGCTAGAAAGAGCTACTGAACATAAATAAAATGTGCAAAAGGGTATTGAAAACATTTTGAACAAAATGTAGGCTACATAAAATAAATTATAAAACATAATAACATAATAACCATAGAACAGTAGAACATAAACATAAACATTTTTTCTGAAGTTTGTTAAAAAACTTTGTTCTAACCAAAAAATGTAAAACTGCAGGAGCTATCAAATCTTCATCCTTTGTTTCAGCACCCATACATTTGCTGAGCCAAGTTTGGGAGAACAGTATTTTTTATGAACAGTAATTACTTCTGCAGTTCACTTTGGTGATTCTAATAGCTAAGAAATTACATGTTTTGCCTATAAAGACTAAAAGGCAATGCTAAAGGTCATTTTGATAAACAACTCAACATAAGCTTAATCAGAGCTTTATTTGCCAAATCACTAGAAACTAAAACAATTGGAAATTATTTGACAAATCACATGCAAACGTACAATTTTAGAAATGATAGTAAAGATGTCCTGTCCCTGTTTATCTACTCTGTTATAATAGGAATTTTTTAGTAATACTTCATAACTTGTTTATTGCTCTCTGCAACTTGAGAGCAATTAATCGCCATTAAGGAGGAATAGACTTACCTGTCCACAACGTTGTTGGTATGCAGAACTGCTTAAATGGTCATCTCTTGCAATTTGCTAATGAGGCTTTAGTTGCAGACAAATACTTTAGAAGCATCTCTTGCCTTCATCACTTAAGTTCATCACTTAATTTAAATATGTGAATGTTTGATGGGTTGATCTAATCCCAAATGACTAATGCTGATATTTTAAGAATTTCATAACATCATCAATCAAAATCTTGAAGAGATCAAGACATACAGCAGCAATAAATTCAGTATGACTCATAAATATTACGAATTGCAGAAATTTTTTTATATTACGGGCCCCGAAATGCCATGGCTTTTGTAAACGGCCATGTCAAATTTTTGTTGAATGTGTTTTGAAGCATACAAGCCACAATGTTTAACAATCCCAAAAATCTCTAGGAAAAAAACTTGTGCCGAATGTTGATTGGTGTTATGACAAAGTAAGGACAGCAGAATTTTTATCAGCATTGTAATCGGAACATATAGTGACTACAGCAACAATGGCAACAAGCCCTGGTAATGGTTTTGCACTCCCAAACCAGAGTAGTTATGGGTGAAAGTGCTGTGCTGGCAGCAAAAGAAAACATAAAATCAGTGTTGATGGAACAAACCAGCGAAAGAAAGCTGACATGTACAAAGAACTTTGTCGAGGGTGTACTCAAATCCACACTCCAGACTTAACTCAATGGGAGCAACAGACGGCCGAATGCATTTTACATAAGGGAGAGAGAAGTGGAGTGCTTTGGGGCACATTATCCAAAGCACAAATGGACTTTCAACCAGATGTCAACCTCCTCAAATATTTACAACAGAGATTATGTTTAATAACTTTCATTATAAACTACGATTGGTCTGGATATTTCTGTGCTCAATACCATCCCCTGTGTCGGTGCAGTTCATTTTTCCTGAAGAATGAGACGTATCCCCTTGAAATAGGACAATCAAATCTTCATGACTATTAACATCAGTTTCAACCAATGTGGCTAAGGATCTTGCTTGGGTGAAATGGACCTAAAAGTCTTCATTTTATATATTTCCTTTGCAAGTTTTTCTTAATTTTTTTCATAACCAGGACAGATATTTTTTAATCTACTTCAGTGATTTTATGAGAAAACTTGCAGAATGGCATTAAACATGATAACATGTGTTAAACACAGCAGAGCATGCAATCTTATTGAAGATGGAAAACATGATCAAATTATGCAAAATATTTTATAAACGTACATGTAAGAAGTGTGCTATGTGGAGCTTTGTGAATGAGGACTTTTCAAACTCTGAGGCAAATAGGCAGAGATTTCTGCTATATTTTGCAATAAAACACAAGATGCTTCTAAAAGAAATGAGCTAAAAAAACAGAGAATTAGGAAATTATTGTTGTCTGAAGTATTGTCTCCAAAAGTCTAATCAAAAATGGAAGCTCTCACACCACAGATGGCAACAAAGCATTTCTATCATGATATGTACTTAATTCCATGAGGAAAAGCTTTATTAGCAAATGTTTCAAACTGAGGTGCTAAAGAGTGTTGAGAAACAGATTTTCTGTTTCTGCATGAAATATCACACCAACTGAAAATTTGTTATTTGAAAATTGCAATAAAACAATGACAAAATGTTTTTAACCCTGAATGGTGTGCTGTTACATCTATTAAAGTCTCTACATGAGACACATGAAGTGCTGAAAAAAGATTTACAGATTTTAAATTGGTACTAAACAGGTTAATATTCACCAGCCTTAGTACAACCACAACCATCACAAACTTTAGACGTGTTACCCGAAGGGCACAAACCCAATTACAATCTCATTTAGTAAACTAGACTAGACATTAAGCAAATTTAAGTTTTTGTTGTGATGAACAGCATCATGGTTTCAAATGTTTCCATAATGTACAGCTTTCAATTTCAACTTGCATTCTAAAGCTAATTCAACCTGTAATGATACCATTACAATGCCACACACAACAATAAAAAGATAAAGGACTTAAACATCCTTTGAAAACCTTGCCTCATGGGCATTTCTCCCTTACCTAGTCATGTGTATGACCTTTATTGAAATTGCTTTTCACTGGAATAGGTCACCAGATTCAAAGGCACGAAATGGACGAAATAATAGGTTGGTCTCTGTTCAGCACACATTGAATACAGCAGGTTGAGCTTTTACTTGGCTTTTGCAAAGCTTTAGGGCCATTTGCAAAGGCCATCAGCAGGAGTCTTTCTGTGCTCTGCCTGGAAAGAAGCAGAAAGTGAAAAGGGTGGAATAAAAATAAAACAAAGAAGCAGAAAGAAAAAAGAAAAAAACTAAGATGTGTATATTAACCTTTATGCATGTACATTAATTGAGGCATTGCTACAACAAAACATTAGCCTGAAACTCGGCCTGAAATTCAATGGAATGTTACAGTATCTATTATAAATTATTTAACTGTGCACATTAATATATAACTTTGCCCTCATAATTGAATTAAAAAATATATAAGCTTCCTCTTCCCATCACAATGACATCTCTTCTACAATGACTGATGATTGCAATTTCCATTGCGGTTTTTATTTTGTTATTCAACAAAATATTAAACAAATATTCATGCAAAAAATGGGACAGAGCTAAATATTGTCACACTGTAGAAATAACACAATGCAGGAGAAACCAAACAAACACTTCTTTATTAATCCACAAAGATACACACAGTAGATCGCAGGAGAAAACTAGCACACAACCACTTGAAATAAAGACGATACCGGACAATGAACAGAGGAAACCAAGAGCTTAAATACAAAGGGAGACAAATGGATGACAGGTAAACATAATCAGTAACCAAGGGAACAAACTAGGGACTTATCAGGACTAAACTGAACCACCAGATACAAACACATGGGAACAGAAAGACAACTAAACATACAAAACATAATCCTGATTATGTTTTTGTTAATTAAAATTAGTTAATTAAAATATGAATTTAATATAAACTCAACAGAGTATGTCAAAATAATGGCATTCTGATGCAAAGAAAGGTTGGAAAGAAGCATTTGATGCATTTAAAACTAGCTATTTTTCATGATTAATTTGATTTTACATAATAGTTTAAAATATCTAATAGTTCTCCCAAAAAAATGGAGTTTGAGCTTAAAGTCACCATGAAATCAAAATTGACCATTGTTGTTTTTTATGGAATATTGCAGTATTTATTATAAATGATTTATCTGTGCGCATCAATATTTTTTTAATTCATGTGCCCTCGTGATCTTTAATCAAAATAACTTCCCCACGCTCTCGCAGCATCATCTCTTCTCTTTTCTGATGATGTGTTTTGGAAAATTTATTTTAAGATGAGCCCCCAATTTCTGTTACGACCGCTATAGGGTCAGCCGTAACAGGAATATGAAAGAGTCTCACTACCAGAGAGATACCAACAAGTTTATTTTAAAAAGGGTTTAGCGTCAGGGGCAGACAAGGCCAAAATAACACAAAAAAACCAATCTTTTTATTTAACCTCTACAATTCCTAAAACAAAAATTAAGAAAAAGCTAAATACAATTTAAACTTACCTACCTCCCTAAACCAAAAACAATCTGAAAAGATAGATATACAAAATAAAATGGTGTCAAAATGGTGGCACAATGGACTACTTGCACAACTACTTCTAGTTAGTAGCCTACATATCGGGAGTTTCCAGTTAGAGCCTTCAGCGCACCCTACAGAGAATGCAGATTATCACTATGTTTTATGATTTTCTGTAGATTGATTAAAACAATGAATAATGATCTCTGTATTAATTATCTTGAGCCTCCTGAAATGTTCCTATACATATATTTTATTTCCAACTGTGCATTCTGAATAATAAATAGGCTAAATATAGCTATTTATCTACTAAGCTGCAGCAGTCCTATATGCTCGTCTTCTCATTAACAGTTTTTTTCTCTCTCTCTCTTTCTGACATTTCATACCTGTTGGGTTTACATTTTAAATGAAATTGACTATTAAAAGGATTGCTTGTGTGCGTTAGTGTTTATTCCAGTCTTTTAAAATAGTTGAATGAATGAATGCTCACGAGGTGCCACGATGCAATAGGCTTGGCAATTTAATCAATAACGCACACAGCGTAGAGGAGAATGACAGTCAACTACTTTGAATATTATAGCATTTTGGACATAAACATGTAAATAGTGAAAAGATTGACATTGAAAAATTACACAGAATGATTAAAATATTTAATCCAAATAAATAAATGTTCGTGGTTCGTACTGTTATTCATCTGTTCTCATACAGCGTCGCGGTTCACTATAGTTTAGACAAACACTGACACCCTGTGGTGAAATAATGGCATATTTTTAACACCCGCTGCTTTCTCAGATCGGCTTGGGTTGAATTAAAACTTCATGTTCCGATAAGTTTGGAAAATTCTGCACACAGTAAACATCAGAATTCTCCTGTCAATAAAAATTGGCAAATTTTTAAATCTTATTGCGGACACTCATTTCAGGTGGCCTTTGTTCAACCAGAGAATGTCTAATAAGGGGAGAACTTCCACTCTCAGTAAACTTCCGGCTTCTGAACTAGTTGCAGTTCCACTCTGGTTCCATATGAGGGCGCTCACAGGACGAGTGCAGAATGAATGGAGGTCAATGGAGCTATACCCCTCAAAATCCACTTTTCTCAGGATATAATTTTTTGTCTAGTAATTTGAATGTTGTATTCGAAAGGAGATGCAAAGAAATTACACATTGCTGGGTGTTAGATTTTTTAGAGTCACTTATTTGCTTTAAATAGTCTTTTAAAATGTCAGTGACGTCATACACATCGTACGACCAGAGATACTGATTTACGGCAATCCTTTAGTCACTTTGGTGCTTTCGCGCTCTGCACTTTCTTTTCTCTCGAGGCATCGACAGCACAGCTGACACAGGTAAATACACGTGCTAGAAGAGTTTTTGTTTTGTTTTATAAGACCACGCCCAAAATACACACACATTCTGGTCCCGCTTCGGATGCCACGATGCCATCAAGCGGTATATCTGGTCGTAATCAGTCCTTCACTGACCAGTCAGCGTTCATTAGCAGAATGCTATCTTGTTATGGGCAACAACAACTCAACCTGTAAGAAATCGAAAGGACATAAGCACTCGTCCATTCAACTTTCGACCTATAACCCATGTTGAACTTGTAAAACCTACAATCAAATCTGAGATTTCTCAACGGCAATCGGGTGAAAGAGACAAATTTAGCCGTCTAGTTCCATAGACTCCCATTCATTTTGCACTCATGGGCAATCGCCCCCAGTGGAACTCTGGTGGAACTACAACCAAAATTCGGAGTGGCCAGGCTCTCTGTAGACGGACTCTCGTTCAACTCATTGATCACAGTACATTGAAAGTAAACATAACTGAGATTAATAATATAAACTATATATAAGTATAACAAATAAATAAGTGAGACTTACTATTTCCAAACGGAAGTGCGTCACGAAGCTCAGTGCAAGTGGTCCATGGTGGCCTCTTGTTGAGTGTTTGGGGCGGTCCTTATATCTGAGTCAGGTGTGGAGGAGCCTCCTACAAATTATCTCAAGATACTGCCCACCTATAACACAAACTAGCACATGCACATACACAGATATGTGTTTCCCCCCTGGCACAACAAATCCGATCTTTTACTCAAATCTGACACAGACAGATCGGAATTGGTTGCCCACGTGTATACCACAAGGGGTGGACGGCACGTTTATTCACAAAGATAGCTTTTTAATGTTGTATAATGAGGCAGACGTGCCTGTATGCGATCGCTCACAGCTTTTTATTGAGGTGGGGACTTTATATTTATCTTTGTAAAGAAAAGAAATTGCGTAAACACCGAAACATTCAAGAGCTGGTTTTCAACCTCTGCCCATTCATTTTTTTTTTTGTAAAAACGTTTTACTACTGAAAGCTACTTTATATTTCTCAGCAATGCGGTGATAACTTCGCTGTAATTAACACGTTTCACTTCTCTCTCTCTCTCTCTCTCTCTCTCTCTCTCTCTCTCTCTCTCTCTCTCTCTCTCTCTCTCTCTCTCTCTCTCTCTCTCTCTCTCTCTCTCTCTCTCTCTCTCTCTCTGGTTAATTCATTCGAATTCTTTAAAAATATATATCGGGCTATTTTATATCACTTCAGAATTCTAGATCTGAGCTGTAGATAAACGAAAAAATTCTCTGGACTATCTGTTCCATCAGATTTCGCGCTGCTAAACATTCATGAGTCATGACAGCTGTTATCTTGTCCATGCTGGCAAATAATCATGACCACCCGACAATATCACGGCCATTCAAAACGAGGGTCTACCACGTGGATAGTAAAAAAATCACAGAAAATCATATTGGGCAGGAATTAATGTAAATACAGATATCGGATACAAGCCCTGTCTAAAGTGAGTGTAAACAGCCAGCCAAAAATACACAGGACAGCAACTTAAAAAAAAGTAATGAGACACCAAAATATACTGTCTTTGTGTTCCACATTGAAAAGACTCTTTAAAAGACAGTCATTCTAGTTAAATTTTTATGTAACTAAAATGGCAAGGGATTTTTGTACACAATGCGTGTCATTGTTTTGTCTCACGTGGACCCTATTGGGAAAAAAAATAAATACATAAATGTCTCCGGAAGTATAATAATGGTGAGAAAATGAATATACTATACAGATACGCACAAAAGCCCCATGTTTAATTCCTTCACACCTCACTGCACAATGGCAGTTCTCCTTGGATTGAAATAATACGGTTTCATCACCTCCACGCAGTGAGTGATTGTTCCTGTGGGTCTAGGAAGCCCTTCAGTTAGCCACCCTTGGGTGGAACAGGGTTTCAAAGTGAGAGATTAAAGAGTCCTGCTAGGACACTATGCCCTTCCTGCCCAAAACTCTCTCTGGTTACAAGCCTGCTGAATCTTCAATATAGCACAATAACAAACACTGTTAGATTTAATATAGAGCAACAAAGCACAGAAACACAATATGCATTATTCAGGAAGGACATTAATGAAGCATCTCTGCTATTACTGGCCTGCATACAAATACATTGTTTTATGAAGGAGGGTTACCCTAGGTGGCGTTGTCTTGAACTGGGCCTCAAGTATTTTCTCTCTTTTTAAATGATGAAATAAACCTTAAGAAGGGTGATGTTCATTGGTGATTTAAATGTGAAATTCAAAAGGTTTGGTTAATGCCATCAGACTGACATTTCCTACAAATAAAGGAGCTCCTTCTTTTATAACTGCCATTAAAGCTAATTAACTGAAAGCCGTGAAAACACTATTAATCTTATTCATTAAATCTAATCTACAAGAGATCATTAGGAAACCAGCTTGTATGTTTTAAATTCTGCATCAATTAACAAAACCAAATCCTTTTATATCATGACTTCTGATCTTTTAGAAAGATATAAAAGAAATTCTTTAGATAATAAATATCTAGCCTATAATAAATAAATGTCTACATACAAGTTTTATTCTATTTTCTTGGAGAAAACATAAGGCTTTATCACTTTGAATCGATCAGATACCAACCGAAACATTTTCTGACAAGGGACCGAATGACAGAAAGATCATGAGTACCATACAAAAACATTAGATAAGCTTTTGACACTTGATGGAATTGATTTTCATCTGAAATACAGAGATGTCGGTAATGATTGTTTATCATTTGCTGGCTGCCACTTACAAAAGCCAAAGATGAGTGCACAGGCTTATTCCGATAAGTAAAAAAAATCTTTATGACCTTTTTGGACTTTGAGAGAGAAACTGTATTTCACAGAAATGTTTCAGTAACGCCAAAAAAATATGCCCGTCTAATTCAGAAACAAAGCTGAGGAAATTGCGTTTCTATCCACAGATTAATTGGTTGGTGATTATAGAAGCAAATCTCTCTGGATGCATTTATGTTTTTGAAAATAGCTATCCTGTATCACTGCTTCTGAGCCTGTCATGTTGTAATATGGCAGTTAAATGAGGCTGGTGGGGTAAGTCAAACTCATTATTTTAATTCACACAAACAATCGTGCAACTAAGTGGACAGAAACAATGGCCGTGTCATCCGCTATGCCCTTAGGGGACATTAAACCGAGAGTGGATGGTGCATATGATTTCTACGATCATTCAAAAACACTTTATCTGTGTCTGATGTCTTTTACGGCCAACAGGAACAACAATATCGAATGAACACCCAGACAGGCCTCACTCAGATAAGAGCACATATTGGCAGAAGTTCATTGAATGTGTGTCTCGTCGCATTATTTCTTTTATCCTGTTCAGTTTTGTCTTTCATCTCAATCCAAGTGAAACTAAATAATGGGGTTTTACCGCAGGAATATTAAATCAGCAACCATTGGGAAACTGCAGACTGAAATATGATAACATTAAAGTGATGAAATTGGTTGACTCCTGAAGTAAACAGAACATTAATTTTTTTCTCTCTCTCTTTTTTTTTCTTTTTTGCCCTCTAATGTGAAAAGGGCAATTCACTGGATGGAAATGTATTCAAAACATCTCAAAGTCTCTCCTGAAAATAAAGCATTGTAATGAAAAAGATAGTCTTCACTAATTGGCTGAAGCAGAATTGCAAACAGCACCTCAGACAAGAGTGAAGGGAAATATGACTAGTGACCTTCACAGGCAGTATGTAAGGTATCAAGGAGTCAAACATATCTTTCATTGCTGTTACGGACATGACCTGCTCAGCTTTTGAAAGCTCAAGGGCCCACAACACTGGATCTTTAGCATCAAGTGCCACACATTCATTAGGAGAGTATGTTTGTATGTGAATGTGCATACTTTCAATAAAGTAGGCAAAAATCAGTATGTTAAAAAAAGTAAAGACTTTAGGTATACAAAGAAGGTGCATTAATATTACTTATGAATGGGAGTACGTGAAATGAGCAATATGGTGAAATTAGTTCCACCTTCTAAATAATAGAGCCAATCGATATTTTAGAGCTGCAGATTAATCGTATTTTAATTGTGATAACGATTTCTGCTTTTCTCAATTCATTAAAAATAATCATCACGATACTTGCCCCGCTGATAATTGGACTACTGTGCTACAATAAAAAGTATTTAACATTATTTGGGATTATTGGAACTAATATTAGGAATTTCACTTTTTCAAGTGTTTTGCTTTTGAGAGAAGCTTACCAGTTTTCATAATGTACAGCAGTTGAAAATTATATATAGCTGCTGTCTGTTTGCAGTGTTTAGCCATTTCAAAGATGAAAATGGCTTTAAAAGGGGGGGGGGGGGGGGGGGGTCGATTATCTTTCTTTGCGGTCTGTCTGTCCAAATTTGCATTTGTGGAGCAATCTGAATCTGTGGTTTGTTTCATTTGCATCTGAATTGCCGCACATAAAATATCGGTTACACTTTATTTTAATGTGAAAATTACATTGTACATACTTAAATAAGGACTGAGTTATAATTGACTACATCTAATTACTATAGACTTACGGTTAGAGTTAGTTACTTGAAATTATGCATAATCTACTGTTATTACTATGTAAGTACATGTAGTAACATGTAACTACGCCGTAACCTTAAAATAAACTGTTACCAAAATATCTAATGTAGTCTAATTTGATACCGAAAAGTAAGACCCTTATGTGAGCCCCTTGTGAGTCATACTAAATCTTAAGACACTGTCTTAACATAATGACTATGTTTATGCACTGTCTTGGATGCCCAAAATAGCTGCCTGGAGGAGTTGCAAATATGGCCGCAGAGTGTACACACTTACCTTGAAAGGAACTTTTGTAATAGTACAAAACTATTGTCTGCTGTAGAGCTGCATATCATTGCTGAATATAACTCATTTTCTAGCTGATGAATCAACTTTATAAAAAAGTAAGCAAAAGTAACTAGATAACCTACTATTTCCTGTGAGATTCGGAACTGCACATCCAATGGAATCTTTATGACGCCACCTGACAGGAATTGTGAATGGGAATGAAGTTACGGAAGTCATATGACAATGACAACAAAGCGAATTTAGTACATTCAGATTCATACTACACACATTCATTCTACCAAAAATATACTTTTTTAACAGTTGTGAAGTAAGTACTCATTCAAAAGAAATACCTACTCAGAGAGTATGTTATTTTGGATGTTGCCTATGTGTGGTGTGGAACATTACCAAAATTGTATACCTCAGTAAAACTGTTGTTAAACTAACTTGAGGGTTGCATGCAGTTACCATTCCAAGTTATTATATGTATGCATTGCTTGTTATCACTGTGTGAAGTTTAAGATAAAAAAACAAAAAATAACAGATGTGCCAATGAAATGTTGGCAATTAGAGGTGGTATACATGGTGATTTGCCTATACTACTAATAATTTTCCAAAGAATGAAAAAAACTCATTCCTCATCTCTAAGCATGCAATATCATGTTGGAGCACTATCCTCCTCTGCTCACTCTCAGCATTAGTATGTAAATAGAAAGTGGATTCATGGATATGACAAGTAGGAACATCCCTTTAATTAACTCTAATCCGCTTTAGACCTGCTTGGCAATCTGTTCCCAGAGCCTGCTACATGCCGCTTCATTCATAACTCAAAGACACCTGGATATTTCCATCGTGCTAGATTCATTCATAAAGAAAGATTTTTTTAAGTGGTATGTGCGTGCAATTCTCTGAAGATTTTTTATAATGAGTGTTTTTTTTTAGTAATATATCTAATCATTCTTAAAACAAGATTTAAGTTTAATTAAATGTACTTTAAAATATACTTTAATTAAGCAGACATCTAATATATATATATATATATATATATATATATATATATATATATTAATACAAAAAAAGTCAACCTTCAAATAAGTATGTTCAGTTATGCACTCAATACTTGGTCGGGAACCCTTTTGCAGAAATGACGGCTTCAATGCGGCGTGGCATGGAGGCAATCAGCCTGTGGCACTGCTGAGGTGTTATGGAGGCCCAGGATGCTTCGATAGCGGCCTTAAGCTCATCCAGAGTGTTGGGTCTTGCGTCTCTCAACTTTCTCTTCACAATATCCCACAGATTCTCTATGGCAGGCCAATCGAGCACAGTAATACCATGGTCAGTAAACCATTTACCAGTGGTTTTGGCACTGTGAGCAGGTGACCTGGTCGTCAAAAACATAAATCTCCATAAAGCTTTTCAGCAGATGGAAGCATGAAGTGCTCCAAAATCTCCTGATAGCTAGCTGCATTGACCCTGCCCTTGATAAAACACAGTGGACCAGCAGCTGACATGGCACCTCAGACCATCACTGACTGTGGGTACTTGACACTGGACTTCAGGCATTTTGGCATTTCCTTCTCCCCAGTTTTCGTCCAGACTCTGGCACCTTGATTTCCGAATGACATGCAAAATGCCACACTTTTTCTTTCCCACAGACTTCCCACTTAGGTGCCTTGATACAGCACTCTGGGAACAGCCTATTTGTTCAGAAATTTCTTTCTGTGTCTTACCCTCTTGCTTGAGGGTGTCAATGATGGCCTTCTGGACAGCAGTCAGGTCGGCAGTCTTACCCATGATTGCGGTTTTGAGTAATGAAACAGGCTGGGAGTTTTTAAAAGCCTCAGGAATCTTTTGCAGCTGTTTAGAGTTAATTAGTTGATTCAGATGATTAGGTTAATAGCTCGTTTAGAGACCCTTTTCATGATATGCTAATTTTTTGAGTTAGGAATTTTGGGTTTTCATGAGCTGAATGCCAAAATCATCAGTATTAAAACAATAAAAGACCTGAAATATTTCAGTTAGTGTGCAATGAATCTAAAATATATGATAGTTTAATTTTTATCATTACATTATGAAAAATAATGAACTTTATCACAATATGCTAATTTTTTGAGAAGGAACTGTATATATATATATATATATATATATATATATATATATATATATATATATTGGGGTTTGTGATTTAAACCAAAAAATGTACTTATTGTAAGATATATTGTCTGAAAATCTATTTGGATGTTTTGATACTTGGGCTGGAAAGCAGATTAAGGAAATTATCTGTTTTGCACATGATTAAGCTTAAAGTTGTTCCTTCTTCATCCCCTCAATTATACAATTAAAAGTGACCTTAAATTTAATCTTTGCTGTTGTTGATTTCTAAAAGCTCATTTGAAATTCTAAACCAGTCAACATGCATAAACCGGGCTCTTAATTAATTTCAAAGCGACAGGGGCACAGCTTTTTCCCTTTTTCCCTAATTAACACCTCAGTTTTGTAGCCAAAAAGATCCCAGACCGTTAGGTTGGATTGCATTTCATATCCAGGTTCTCCGGTTTCGCAATGCATTCACATGGTTAAAGTCAGAGGTGAGGGAATTCATAAATGCCTTTCTGTTAATTATATCCTTTGACAACTCCTGGCACCTTGCTGACATTAGGTTATTTAACTGTGAGCAATAATTAGAATATAGCCGCTGCAATCAAGACCTGAGGTCTGCCAGTGTGCAATTTGCTAAGAGAATTCATAAATTGATTCCCATGCCAAACATGTGATAGAGCAGGCTATCTTTAGTGAGCAAAATTAGTCTAGCCTGATAGCATCAGCATAATGTGCTGTTTAAAAACCACCAGCAAAACAAACTACTTGCAAATTTATAACCTCATCACATTTAGGCAATAGGCTGTACAAACTGGCCAACTGAAGTCACAAAATCAAACCGATTAAGATTTATGAGATTCAGAATAAAACATTTCAGTGACCCAAATTTTTTAAAGCATCTACTATGAAGGATAAACAACACCCACTAAAAGCACTTTATCTATGGCATGAGTGTTGTGCACAATCAACTGAATAGATATTGACTTGGAACAAACATACCTTGATTGAGCTATAAGAAAGTGAAAATGAAACACCATGGCTCATGCTCAGTTTGATCACATCAAACCTGAAGACAGATGAAGCTTTTCAATGTTCAGAGACATTCTCCTTGGCATGGGCTATAAATAGGGAAGTATGTAGTTCGTATGTGACCAATAATAACATCTCGGATAAAAATATTTTGAAGTTGTTATATCTCAGAAACAGCTGCTAGAGTAAAAGTAACTGATGTTAACCTTGTAGAGGAAAAACAACCCCCCTAGTCGGTAGAAGTGGGTCTAGACTAGAAAACTAATATGCCAGGTAGAGCTTCAGTGGACATATACATTTAATTAACACATTAATTACATTTTCAGAAAGTTTTGGGCAGTGCTAATAATGGTCAGTCTAGCGCTGTTCAAACGAGTAGCGCTGTTTTATTCCACAAATATATATTAAAAGATAAGCTGCGGGCCGCACAGGTGGTATAATATTTATTTTAAAATAAACAATAAAAATGTGTAGAGTTAAATTTTAAGGGCATTTGTACTAGGTGCCAAAGAAACAGCAATATGAGGTGCAATGGCCAAGATGTTTGTCAAGCACGTTTACAAAAATGTGTGCAATGCGTAATGCACAAAATTGTATTTGTGCATTACACATTGCTGTCAAAATACAGACTGGTACACCTGTTGCTGTTTATTATGTAATTAATATTAATTAAACAATATTGACCAAAACAAAAGCAAGATCAATTGCTGTTCTTCATATATTGCTTTGTTCTGTATTATTGACTTAAATTAATTATATGAGAAGCATTAAGCAATGTTTACTTAGATGTGAAATATTGCACTCTACACACTATTTTCTAAATTTAATTTGTTATTAATATTAAATTTTGAAGAAATGTGGTCAATAACATTTTATTTTGTGCTGTATCTTTACACACACCTCATCCTTTTCTCTTATAGTTTGCTTAATGAGGAGAAGTTTCTTGATGAACTTTCTTGATGAGTTCCAGTCTGCTGAGAATGCAGAGTATTAGGATATAACGCAGTTAGCTTAGTGCAGTTTTTTTTTTTTTAATGATGTCTGTGTGTACCTGGCCCACAGTGATCACCACTACTTTATTACTGTCTGCAGATGTCTAACTATAAATTAGGTGCTATTTTAAACACTTCTTGCTGACGCTTTGAAACAAAGAAAGCTACATGTGCAGAGTAACAAATGATTGTAAAACTCTAGGTCAAAAGATAAGTTACTCGCTTATGCTGCCTTCACGTACTATCAGAATTATTGAAAAATACGAGTTTCCTAGTTAAAAATTGGACATGAATGCCCTCTCAAGTCGAGCTTGGGATAATTTTGATACCCAAGTTTCCGAGTTGGGCGGCGCAAAAACTTCAGACATGGAAGAGGGAAGAACTATCAGCAAACAATCAATTCTCATCATCACCGTGTTGGATGCAGGAAAAATGGGTAGGAATAAAGATCTGAGTGAATTTGACAAGGGTCATATTGTTATGGCAAGGCGACTGGGTCAAAGTGTCTCTGAAACAGCAAGGCTTGTGGTTTGCTCCAGTCAACAGTGGTGAGAATTTAACAACAGTGGTACGACGAGGGACAAACCACAAACCAGAGACAGGGTGTTGGGCGCCCAAGTCTCATCGATGCTGTAGGGTCTGGACCAATCAGACACACACTAATTATTCATATTCACTATATTTAATGAATATAAAGGTCTATGAAACTCTCCCCCAAAACTAACCTCACAAATGAAGTTACTTTGTCAGCCGGGTGTCCGGTTACAGAACACTTTAAGACTGATAACAGACTTTACGACCTCAAAGGAATGTGGCCACATGCGCCACATGCTTAAGAGAGAGAGACCATCTTTAATTAAATAAACTTTGCGGTGTTACTCTGATCTATGAAGGAACATGCCTCACAGAAACTGTGATGATTTACTGTCTCGTGTACTATTAGGTATAACAACATGGTATGTTTGATTGGGGTGTATGTGGTTGAACAACCACCCAACGGTCAATATAACCTCACCTGTATCATGCTTCCTAGCAAATTAATCCTCATTTAATGACACACACTTTGATGTACATCACCTTCTCTTAGAATGCAATGTGAATTTGTTATGTCTATTTGAGCTTGAATGAACAGTCTAAGCATGCTGGGGACAAAGACCATAAATCAACTAAGAGCCGCTTCCCCTCTCGGACATGTCACCTTACTCATAGGTCCATTCAAACCTTAGGGATTGGTTCTTTTCTCAGGGTATATCAGACGCAGGCAACAGTGACCGCTCTCTCTTAGTTTTTTCATCCAGCCGCAACACTGTTCTGCTGAGACTGGGGAGCCCCCTCCCCCTCCACGGGGGCCCCAGGGTCCAGCAGGCCTCGATTCCAACCAGATCCGGCCTCATGGAAAAGAGAGAAGACTCTCTCACAAAGAACCAAGGACAATCTCAGGAGTTTTGGAACAAAGACTCCAACCAACAAAGACTCCAACCAACAACGACTCCAATCACCCATCCTTCCGACTTCCTCACTTCTCCTGGGTGCTCGGCGTGGCCTCAACAGAGTCCCAGGCCTTCACCAAACCAGTCATGCGTTCCTGGAGAAAGAGAACGCTCAACCAACTTCCACTTGACACTGCCGGAACCATCAACGACTCCAATTTTCAACAACTTCAAGAATTGTTCCCATTACAAATGCAAGTATTCAATTCAATGAAATGTGAAAATGAAATTCTGATGGTTCTTCTCATAGCCCCTCTTCCGGTTTCCAATTTCATCCTATCACTAACCTATTTATGTATTCATGTGTGTATGTTGTTTAGTTTATTTATATTCATATAAATATCTATATTTAGTTAATAAAACTTGTACATAATATGTATTTGGTTCTGTTTTGTTTGCAATACAAGTCACTTTACGATCACGGTTTTTGCTACTGGCTCAAAGTACTGTACAGGCGAAGAAATAATTATTCTTCGGTGGCCATGGAAGATACCCTTTATTAGAATAAATTAATAATCAAAATAGTTCGTTGGAAGAACTGATTAATTGGTTGTAATATTAATTCAGCCACATCAAGTTAATCCAATTAACTGACCCAAATATTTATAATTAATAATAACAAGATATTATTGATTATTAATATTTCCAAAAAGCTGAGTTCCTTACAATGCATTAGGACAAAGATGGCTATCCCGTCTGGTCCGAGCCAACAGAAGGTGTTCTGTGGCACAAGTCACAATATTTTAATGAGGATTATCGCACACTGCTGAATATGGGACCTATGATGACCCTCTGTCGAAAGCGCCCACAATGGGCAATTGGGCGTGCAAGCATTGGAACTGGACCTTGGAGCAGTGGAAGAAGTTCGATGAGTCCTGTTTTTACATAACGTGTGCAGCCGTGCACATTTTCCTGGGGAGGTGATGACGGCCGGATGCACTCTGGGATGACGCCAAGCCGTTGGAGGGAGTGTGATGCTCTGGAAAATGTTCTGCTGCGAAACCCTGAGTCCGGCTATTCATGTGGAAATATATTTGACACCTGCCGCCTACCTAAACATTGTTGCAGACCAGGTACACCCCTTCAAGATAATGGTGTCCCCTGGTTGAACATCAGAACGTCAATAAGTTAAGGAGAGCCGGAAGGATCTGTGTTAGGCCCTCTGCTATTTCCAGTATGCATATATGCTGCCAATTGGTAAGAAAACATGGAGTTAGTTTCCACTGTTTCGCTGATGATACACAGTTATTTAATCAAAACCAGATGAAATCTCTAAATTATCCAAGTTGACAGAGTGTGTTAACAATATAAAATATTGGATGACCTGTAATTTCCTTCTATTAATTCAGATAAGACTGCTGTACACAGAACCTCTAGAATACAATTTATGAACATTTATGCTGTTCATGCAGCTGCACTAATTATTTTCCATTTGCTTCTCTGTTTTATCTTGGGATGCACATCCTGAGGTAACTAGAGAGAATGTCAATTCCAGTTTGGATCCAGCCTCTTACGAAGACTTCAGATGCCCAACACCTATGACCAGACCCCCCAAAAAATTCGGGACAGTCCCGAAATCTAAGCTGTTGTCCCGAATCCAAATCCCGAATCCGGCCCTCATTGTCCCCAAAATTATATGCATTGATAAGCTAATTTTACGCATATGCATTGATAAGCTAATTTTGATTCAAAAAATGAATGACTATAGCCTGAAAGGTCTGATTTACGCACTGTTACAACAGTCATTGTTTTTGTTTTGTTTTCACAATGACATTTGAATTCATGATTTTAATGTTTTTTTGCGGCAGACTAAAGACTAATGACAGACTGTTGATCTTTGAATAAAAATATGTTTGGTTCAGGTTTGAAATTCATTATCTTTTATTATAGGCTATGTAGTCTAATATCATAGTAGGCCTTTTTTATGCCTATTTCTGAAATACGTAACTTAGACTTAACTCTGATAATAGGCATCTTTATTTATATAGCACATTTCATTCACTATGGCAATTCAAAGTGCTTTACATAGAAAGGAATAAAAATAATCACAAAATAAAAGCAAGGAATATTAAAACAGTTATTCATAATGCTTTACATAGAAAGGTATTAAAATACCACACTATGGCAATTCAAAGTGCTTTGCATAGAAAATACACAAAATAAAAGCAAGTGAAATTAAAAAAGTTATAAAAGGAATTAAAAGAGATAAATTATACAGTTATAAAATGATAGAGTAAAATTAATTAAAGTAGTAAAAATATGATACATAGAATAAACTTCTCATCTGGCAAAACACTGGTGTCTCTTACCCAATTCTCAGTGCCATTTGAGTTCAGTTTAGAATGAAAAGGAAGAACACATTGCAGTCAGTCGGACGTACCGTGAATACAGTTATAAAAATATTTAAATTGTAATCACTCTAAATTGTAATGTAGATGCATGCATTTTCTGTAAAGCTGCTTTGAAACTATATGTATTGTAAAAAAGTGCTATTTAATTTTAAATTTAATTTAATTTAATTTGTGGAAGTGGCCCATTTCAGCAGGATAATCCACACTGCACACATTGTTCAGGAAGGGTCTGAGGAACATGAGGCGTTCAAGGTTTTGCCCTCTGTGTATATAGATAATACATAAAGGTGGTCATTTGTTGTAGCTTGACAAGTAGATTGACAAAATGACAGACACTTTATGAAACCGATTCAGTAACGAGTAACTTATGTTTACAATCATCAAAACCTCAATAACTGTGTCACGGATGGAACGGGAGTCAGACAGGTGGTAAGTGAAATACTGTTTATTTACAGGATTGTAGAACCATATGAAGATATGGTGAGTATTCAAACAGTTGATAATCAGGTGGGAACTTAGCTGAAGTGTATAATCAGAGTCTCTGTTTCAGATGCTGATGGTCACATGGAAGGGTCTGAAGAGGGCACACGATGACAGGGGTGATGAAGGTTGTCCAATGGATCTCAGGTAAGTAGCATGAGTGAGTCTGTGTGTCATGTAGAGACGAGACCAGACAAAGAGTGTGTGAAGGGGAGTCGAATATAAAGGAGGTGGAATGATGAGGTGCAGGTGATGGTGATCAGTACTCGGGAGACAATGAATGTGTAGGAGGAGTGAGTGAATGAGTGGGAGGAGTGAGTGAAACAAACACCCTCTTAGGGCCATATCAAACACCCGGCGCAATGCGGAGCCAGGCAAGTGTTTTTTGCTAGTTTCAGCCTGACACAGTTATCATTTCCACGTCCTGCGCCATGTATTTTTTAAATAGCAAATGCACCCATTTGTGCGCCCATGGGCGTGCTGGTTTAAAAACAAGTTGTGTTCAGGCGCATTGTTGGCGCATTGCTATTTTGAGGAAACTGAAATAGACTATGCCATTGACCAACTGAAACCTGGTCTAAAGTCAATGGTGCAATATTTTAGTGCGCCTATAGGCGGGTCCACAACGCACGTACACTTTGTCCCTTAGATGGTCTGCTCGCATGCTTCAACCTCGCGCACAAGCAGATATGTTTCCTCGCAAGAGAAGCTTTGGGTTTTTCCTCTTGCAAATTCCACCATGTAAGTAGTGAATCCACCATGGAGCCATTCGCTTTAGACCATGCGCTTAGATTGTTCAAATTGGACCTTACACTTTTTTTATGTCCTCCTCAAACAAGCGCAGATGGCGCTTTCCACACATTGAGAGACATGCAGTTTGTATGATAGGACTAAATGACTTGTATATCTTTAAATTTTCAATCACATCATGGTTGAGATAAGCCTCCAAAAACACCTGTGAGATTTGCAGTAGCGCAGTGAACACGTGTGCAGCCTAGTTTCCACCAGCATCCTCATGATTTGCACTTTGTCAATTTTGCACTGGGAGTGCGTATTCTGTGCTGTGATGTGGGCTGAGCTCATTTCAATTTTGTCACGGATAATGCCGCTTCATTTTCTGCTGTAAAATTCCAAACAAAACATCCATCAAACTCCCCCCCTACGATATCGTACTTGACAAGGCATTTAAAAACAAAAACACTTTACAATCTGAAGTGGAAGACCATTGGCACAGTGGAGCTCTTGTGGCTGTGCTAGCCAGTGGGCTGCAAAACCACTTTCTTCATGTGCTGTTCTCCATATTAATGCAATTCTATCATAATCCAAGATCATGCTGATCACTGTTAACATTCCATTCCGTTTTTTTAGATGACTTTCAATTTGCAGTGTTGCAGCTGAAATAAACAACTGTACAAAGTACACCAACAATGAGGACCTATTATGTGAACATGCATAAGTCATGGGATAATATTCCCTCATCAGCTTCACACTAAGAGAGAATGTGATTTCTATTATTCGTACAGTAACAAGCATTTCATACTGATATGTATGCGTGATGGATGAGATTTTCAGAGAGATTTTATCACATGTGCAAATGCAAAAGTTTGAGTGGATTGTCACTACTCCAAGTTTGAGTGAATTAGACCCAGTAATCCATTCAGCACAGACTGGAGCAGTAATGGAATGGAAGGAGGGCACCGCTGAGCATGTTTCGTGAACTGACACTAATGGATTCTCTGTTTAACAAACACTGCTTGAAATATGAATTAACCCTATTCCAAACATTTTGCAGAATTAAACAAGACATATAATTACAAGCTATGGTTTTCTAAAACACAATAACAGGTGTACAATTCTGATAAGACATTCTAAGCAAGTCGACAACTTCAGCATATTGTAATTGTGTTATTTATCTTTAAATTGTTGACAGGCGGTGAAAAAATGAATGTGTAAAGACATGGTGAGGCCTAATCTAGACAGACATGGATTTGCTGTGACTTTCCACAATGAGATAAAGCGTTCAATAGTTATCGTTGTAGGAAAGCTGTTAGTCAGTTTTGACTAAGCCCAGTTTTCTCGACTTGGCAAATGAACTTGTCTCCTCTGGTTCTTGCTCTCCATCGATGATTGAAAATCACAAACTCTCTAAAACAGGCAATGGCACTTTATATAGATCTTAGCCCTAAAGCTTTCCAGGGGAGTTGTTTAGGTCTCTCACAAAACCAGTGAAAATCTCATCAGCTCCAAACTAAATAAGATGTTAATGCCAAATTCATGCTGAAGCTAAATAAACCAGATTTGTAAACAAACAGTTTTAAAAAAACATGGGAAGATATGTTAAATTCTGTAAAGCAAGTCAACTTATTGTAAACCAACTGAAATTCTGATAGTGTTATGAAAGCTCATTATTTCGTTAAAGTTCAAAGGCCACTGTGATCACAGCAATGAATAAGGAAGAGACTTAATTAAAAACAATTCTGCTTTTGATTTATGGCTCATCGATAATATGGACAGTGTGTCTGAGCCCTCTGATAAACATTTCACTCCATTTCTCATGGGTTTCCTCTCCAGAATGGACTGCTATATCATTATAGAAATGAGGCTTTTCTGTAGCATCACCAGACATTATAATATGAAGATTCTTATGCCTATTTTTTCTTGTTTGATGTTCTATATTGGTGAACTGCTCCGGGGAGTCCAACAACAATTGTGATATATTAGAAACACTTTTTCATCTTTAAGCCTTTTTAAGTTCCATATGGTTTAAACAAGAGGTTAGAGCTGACTGTTTAATCTCTGGGTTGTCTAGACTATTGTACCCTGGTGGGTAACTAAAAAAAATGAGAGAGTAGTCACACTGAAGCTAGAGCATTCATTACAAACTGGAAATGCAGTCTATTTCTGGACTCCATCATTTCTGATGCGTCATTGAGGTACAAATGTCCTGGGCTGCATTTCTCATTGTGCATTTTACTATAGCATTTTTAAACCATAGCATAACAGGAAATAGAAACCAGGTGGATGCAATCAGTTGAATGAATCTCGTTAGTGTCTAATTCTATTGAGGGCTCCCAATGTTGGGCCGATGGGTGGGCCGCATGCTCAGATCTTACAGTCAAGAGGTCACGGTTCGGAAGGTTAGCATGACACCGTTAGTCCCTGGTGGTAAATGCCTTAACTACACCATCTGGGCACATTGATGTCCATTCAAAAGTATTCAAATCAACATATAAATCACTAAACAGTAATTGCTTATATTATATAAAAGGTTAAACCAGAGCTAGCTGCTGTTTTGAAGGGCTCTTTCATTGAAAACGTAAGACTTACATTTCTTATTATAGTTCCATTTTTTTCCATGTTGACAGAAATGTATAGATCAAAACATGACCGGCTTAATAAAACATATGCAGCAGATGGTTGTGGATAAGATAAGCAGATAAGTTGTGGCACAAAGTTTGGGGTCGGACTCTGTAATATTTTTCCGTGTTTTTTAAAAAGGTCTCTCTCTTATGCTCATCCAGACTGAATTTATACAGTAAAAGCAATAATATTTTGAATAATATTACAATTTAAAATAACTGTTTTCTATTTTAATATATTTTAAATTGTAATTTATGCCTGTAGTGGTACAGCTAATTTTCCAGCATCCAGCATCATTACTCCAGTCTTCAGTGTCACATGATCCTTCAGAAAACATTCTAATATGATGATTTGCTGCTCAAGGAAACAGTTGCGCTGTTCAAAAGAACGGCATTTATTTGAAACAAAAATCTTTGTAACAAAAATCTACCTTTTTGTAATAATTGTGTACCAATACAAACCAAAGGCTTTTTAAAAATTACAGGGTACATATCTATGCATTTACACAGTTATTTATTTATTTATTTATTTATTTATTTTTGATAGCCAAAGTCCAGATGTTTAAGTCTGCCGTAAATTAAAGTGATGCTTGTTACCCTCTTGTTTCATGTAGTTACAGGGTAAGTACAATAAAAATACATACACAATCATATATCACTGACTCTGAAACCTTTATTTGAAAAACAACTTATTACAGTTGGTCTTAAGCGATAGTCTACAATTTAAAAAGTTTAAAATATTGTAATTTTTCTAACAAACACCTATCGTTTCACTTCAGAAGACATTGATCCACCGCATGGATTACTACAGTTATTGCAGTTATTACAGTTATGTGCTGTGTGATGCTCCAACTATTAGGAACACATGAGTTTGCATTATATGTATTCCCAGAGATGTATTTTTTATTTTTCTAAAAACCTTAATTTTTGTTGATCTGAAGAAGGAAAGTAGTATACATCTTGGATGGCATGAGGGTAAAAGATGAGAAAATGGTGAGGGCGTATTTCTGGGTGTATTGCATTTTCTTTTAATACATAATACAGAATAGCAAAAGACATGATTTATTCTTCAGATTCATCAGTGGAAAGAAAGAAAAAGAAGAGGAACAAAAGGAAGAAGCCAAGCAAGCGAAAAAAAAAGGGGGGGACTTTTTGTCGAGACTTAAGCATTTGAAATGAATTGTTGATTTTAAAGAAGCAGTTTTAAACAAAAAAGAAGTGTTGTAAATCTGTTTTGAATTAATTTGTTTTTCAAATAAAGGTTTCTTTGTCAGTGATATTAGATTGTGTGTATGTATTTTTATTGTACTTGCCCTATCTTTCCCCACTATTTAAGCAAAAGTTGCAATTATTTTAGTTTTATGTGCACTTTTGTTTAAAAATGATTGTATAAATCCATAGATATGTAGCCTGTAATTTTTTAAAAAGCCTATACAGTTTGTATTTGTACACCATTATTACAAAAAGGTATGTTCTTTCTAAATTGGTCCCAAATGTGATTGTTGTATCATAATACTAGAATAAGTACCCCTTAGTTCTATAATACTTACAGTATAAATATATATATATATATATGTTTTATTCTCCTGGTTGTTACCCCTTTATTCCCCAAACTTTACATGTTGTTCCCTTATACTTACATGTAAGTACTGTATACACTATTATTACAGAAAGTTACACTGTAAAATCGCTTTAATTACACAGAACTTTCCGGGCGGTATTCTAAAGTGTTACCAAATATTTTGTTACATTAATAATATAATGTGGCAACATTGTATCATAATTTTTTTTACAGCCAATTTAGTTTGCTCTTGTTGAATAAAAGTATTAAAGTTTCTTTAGATATGGTCCTTTAAATAAGGACATTAAGATTTCATTGGCAAAACATGCTCATTTTAGTTTTGCTCAAAAATTAGGAATGCTAATTATACTCCCATTAATGGTAATTATCACTTCCACAAAAAAAAGAACATTCATGCATACAATGAATTTGTAAATGTAATGTTTCATTTTCAGATATGCAAGGTTTTTTGATAAATTGAACAAAAAAACTTGAATCGGTCATAACACACATTTCCTATCATCAAACCGAAGCAGAAAAAAAAATGCAATTAAAGAGAAATAAAGCCAAGGTTTGCTTTACGTCTTGTTTGAATGTTCTAAAAAGAAATCCCATTTCTTTTTGTGGCACCCAAAATGAGTTACCGGTGCGTTGTATTCAAAGAGGCTTGCCTCTGTCGATAAAAGGTCAGGTCCATAAAAGCAAGATGGGCTAATTACTTCAAAACATTCTCATCGTTAACCGGCCTATACCTGAGACAAATGAGCGCCCACTTTATTGATTTCCCTCCGACAGCTGTTCGTTTTGCAGTCTGAGCATGAAAAAGCAGAAAGCCGTGTCAATATTGTTTCATGCAAAATACTTTCTTACTTCTCTCCAAGTGTTTGCCCACTCCTTGTTTAACTTTATCAGGTTTATTCCAGACACTGGCACTAATTATCTTTTACTTTCATGCTTCAACAGGGAGAGAGCCTTTGAATTACTTGCTCAACTCTTGTCTGGCTTGGCCTATCAAGAGGCAACAGCATACATAATTCATTTGCACTGATTTCCCTGCAATGTCTCAAAGCCATCATCATCCGTTCCCAGTAACTGCAAAAATTGCAGATGAAGCTGTGTGGCGGTTTCTAACATTGATCCGAAATACATCACAGTTGAAAATCCATAACCCAGGTGATTATCTGCCACATGTCAGTGTCATCAACCTCTATATCAAAAGAGAAGTAATAATCGTACTTGCTTCAATAGATGCAGATTAATTAAGAAAATCTAATCCAGGTCCTTAAATGCAAAGTCCATAAAAAAGATTATATTTAAGAATTTGTTCATGCTTTAACAAAACTGAGATCCTATTCAATTCTGTGCATCAATCATTGATTTAAAGACCCATTCACACCAAGGATGATGACTATAATAACTTTAAGTATAAAGTTTTTTATATTCATTCTATTTTTATGAAAATATTACCTACCTAGAAGGTAAGTATGCATATTAATATGCAGCCAAGGTCTTTATGAACGAGTCATTGAATCTATTCAAAAACACTGAATCGTCCAGGAAAGAAACACCACGGTTGAGAGTTGCTCTGTTTTGCAAAGCTTTGGAGTGACTCTATTTTCATTAGTGGAGCAAAAACATATAAAAGTAACAGTCATTACTCTATCTAAAATGTAAATTACTCTATATTAACTTGTTTGTTGAACTGCTGCAATAGCAATCACAGTCTCCATCTTACTTTAGATCTGAAAATCAGTTTTAGAAACAACAGCACTTTTGCTCCTGTGATATTTCTAAAATAAACTATCCATTCATTTGTTTGTTTGTCTAAGGCTATTTTTAATAAAACATGGCAATGACAATCTTTACCTATAACAGCCAATTAGAAAATGCAGATATTGACTCATGAAAATGAGGTTGTTTTGATTTTCTTTTGATTTTTAGTGCTTTTAAACACATTAAAGTGTTTCCCTATTTCTCTTTAAGTCATTCCTTGAATCGTTGATATACTTATCTGTGTACCATTATAATGGCAATCAAAGACTAGTAGTTGGAGGTTTTGCATCTTCTCGGGCTCTCTTTGTTTTTTAAGTGGTGTTTTTTATTATTTACCTGGACATGTCCATAAAGAATCCAATGAGATTGTTTTTAAAAACTGTCAAATCAATTAGGCCAAATAAAGATAACTCGGGTTACTGAGAATTGGTGTAACACGTCTGTGCCAAAGGCTCTGAAAAATAATGCATTTCAGATGTATTTCCTTCTTATTTTTGCACTCAATTCAGGCTAATTAGCAAACTGCAAATTCATGAAGACAAGAATCCCCTAGGGACTGCAATCTGGGAAACATCACAGATCTATGGGCAGAACACATTTTCCCGGATCAATGCTTCGTTTGGTAAATAAGGCCATATACCACTAGTGGCCTGACTTAGATGATAGCTTGCCTAGACCAAACAAAAACTACGGTAATTGGGTTTAATTATTTAGCTTATGTGAAACTTATTGCACAAAACAAGACATAGGATTGGCTTACAGTATACAGTATTCTTAGTCCAAGACTGAGTGTCTTTGTGGTTTTCACCTGTAGATTTTTAAGGTATTGTAATCCAAACAAATTCAACAAAATAGCATTCCTGAGGATGGGTTATCCATCAATTTTGGGACATCATTTCTCACATTTTGGAAAAGGAAATTGCATTTTGTTATCTACTTTAAGCCATACACCTTTCTTTCACTCTCTCATTACACAAGGCACAAATCTCATTTTTCAAATCACCAAACACAGACACATTTAGAGTAAATGTCAACACTAATATCTTTTTCTCTTCGTAGTCATTAGGTATATTCTTTCTCATGGCCATTTTAAGTTTTTATTTATACATCTTACTTCTCGGATATCCACAAGGAACTGCCTTTTCAGCAGGTGGCTGATAGGATTTTCAAATAATCTAATTGTTTCTGTTGCAGCAGAAAATTACATTAGAGGCAAACAGCTTATCAGCTTTTTTTCTGTTCTATATTAATCAGTGGTTTGGGTTGTAAACTAATGTACAGATACACAGGGTCCAAAACTCTGAGACCACACTGAAAAATATAAGATTCAAAAAAAAATCTGAATCTGGGAAGCTTTAGGATTTTTTTTATTATTATTATATAATGTGATAATTCAAATTTATTTCTAATTAAAATTATGGTAACGCTTTATTTCAGTGGTCCACTTTAGACATTCTACTAACACGACAACTAACTCTCATTAGAGTAGCCTATTAGTAGACTGTCTGCTTAATATCTGCTAACTCTTTATTTTGATGCTCCACAGCAGACATTCCACTGACTATAAGTAACTTTGCAACACATGTCAACTTATATGCTGGTGCCACACCAAAAGATATTTAAAATCATATAAGATTTTCAAAATGTGAGAGACCAGAAACATGAGGACAAAAAATGCAGTTGTTATGCTTCCGTCTTCTGTCAGCTTGCTTTCTGATTATGTATAGTTTCGTTCCACCTGACAATCAACAGAGTAGGTGCGCGTTTGTTCTCAGGGGTTCCCCCCAAACATCAGGATTTCATATCAGGATAATATGTTAAATATTTACTATTCGCGATCGGAGCGGCTCTGACGTTCTTCTAAGCGGGTTCGGTGACTCTTAACACACCTCACACCACAGGAAAATCTGATAAGATAATCTGTAGAACCATAAAGATAATCAGAAATCTGCAAGAATATCTTGTGGTGTGGCCCTAGCATAACCTGAACCCTCACACCTATCCTAACAGTACAGTCTACTACTAATACTCTATTGAGAGTTAGTTGACTTGTAGTTGCAAAGTTACTAGTTAGAGTGTCCAAAGTCTCAAGACTTTTTGACCCTATAATGCATGTTGTGCTGTCAGCTATACTCTTTAAATTCTTGTTTCAACTGCAACAAACTATAAAGAAAATCTGTTGGTTCAAAAAGCTGTCTTTAAGTGCTACAATTTTCCCCCAGTAAAGTTTATTTTTCTAATTGGTGTGCTAAAGCCAAACCTGCCTTGATCATTCATCCACTTATATTGAGCCAAATGTGGTCTCTAAACAGTGTCAGTCAAGCTAGACCCTCATTTACTCTGGGGGGGCTCGAAAATGACATCCCTACCAGTGTAGAAAACAAAGCTGAAGCTGCCTGGCAAGAGAATATAGATAGTAATTGTGCCCCATGGGCTTTAAGAAACCCTGAATCTATATATAGCCAACAGCACTGAATTATGAAAGACAGGAGCAAGGTTTAAGGATGAAAAAAAGTGCCTTATATCATTGGACACAGATTATAAGATATTGTAAATCAGACAATTTGTTTTGAAGTACTGGTCTCAGTCATCCTTTAAGATTTCAAGTGGTTTGTGTTGTCCTATATGGCATATTGATGACATGACATTCGACCTTTCCTACTTAAACGGCTGATATGTCAGTATGAATCTGCCTGGGCACAATTTGCCAAGACTTTCTCAACTCCAATCTCCCTGTGCTCTGTTGCTGCACATTGATTGACAAGCTTTCAATATCACAGTTAACAGCTGTTTCAGTGTGTTGCCCGCGGGGAAACACTGTAGGCCCCACATCCGAAAGTGATGTAACTTCAACCAAGCATTCATTCATTTTCATTCAACCAAGATAATACTCTTTGACTGCTGAATATGAAACCAGACTCATGAGGGACTTCTGAAACTTTTAGGGCGACGATTTCATCCAAATCAGTTGCCCACCCACAACAAAATGTGTTTCAGTTCCAGGATCTTAGAATGATAGATCACTTTATGTGAAATATTATTCAGAAAGAAAGTTGGAATACTACTTAAAACCACGTATGGAAAGAAGCAGAGCTGTAAAAAGTACTAAGAAATTGAAAATGAAAAAGTGCAGATACTATGGCCACATCCACACGAAGCCGGTGCGTTCCCTATCCAATCTTTTTTTTCCTTGTTCTAAAAAAAAATTCCGTAAACACGGCGTCGTCTCAAGAAATATCTGCGTACACACGAAACCACTGAAACCGACTGAAAACGGTGTAGTATACATGCCAGACCAGTACGAGACGATGTAATTCGACTTGCGCATAAACCTTGTGCGCTGTATACAATAATATACAGTAATATTAGGCACAGTAGCTTCTTTTCTTTTCTTTTCTTTTTTACCAAGAACTTTATTGAACAATATGAAAAACTATAAATGGTACAAAATAGGGATGAGTCACGATATTCGATTAGTTAGCAGACGCATAAAGCTTGCCACAAAGAACCGGCAAATAGCCTAATCATAATGAATGTGGCAAATATAGCAAGGAGAAATTTTAATTGTTTATTAATAAACTAGTGTTTTGTGTGACGATGCCGACTCGCCACCTTCACAGTATTGTGAAGGTGCCTATAGAGAGAAATGCACACTTCAGAGTTGTCTGTTTCTTTTCGTTTTGAATTGTTTTGTTTAAAAGTAGACATTTCAAGCTTAGATATATTTCTGAGTTTATGTTCATTAATGAGACAAGCTCCAGTTCTCGTGCGATGCAAGTTATATCGCGTCGGCGCCTCCATGTCCTGATTATAGGCTATTGTCTGCTATATTACCAGGCAATTTGTTAATGAAACATTGATTAAAATTAAGATACAATTTATACAAAACGAAATTCACTTTAAAGAAAGGCTTTATACAAAACAAAACTTAATGAAGTGGTCAAAATGATGTGTCTCGATATTGCGCATCTTACTCACGCTGTTCACTTTTCATATAGGGCCTAATCAACATATATGAAATGGAAAAAATACCATTAAAACATAAATATGAAACTAACTTTTCTTTAATGGCTACAACATATAGGCCTACAGTACAGAGAAATTTAATGTCGGAGGGAACGCCGTGTCACTGGTGAGCATGAGGGGCAGAGGTGCGTTTTTTGAATAATAATCAAAGAATTCCCAGCGATCGTCGAATATTATGTTTGCTTGACATGCCCATCTCTACAAAATACGAAAAGTCTTAATCAGACAAAATACAAGCATCATAGCATAAGAACGAAATATAAATAAATAAAATAAAAATACATTAAAGTAGGCCTAAATAATAAATAAATAAATAAAAGAGGCTCAGTAGCTTCTGAAGCATGAACTCAAGCAAGTATCCGCAGTTGTTGCTGTTATGGCTACTGATTTAGCGTGTCTGACTAGTCGACACGTGGGGTGATGACATCATCGTTTCACAAAATATACGGATTGGCCGTACACACGAAATCGCAAGGGCGTCGTTTTCAGATTTATCCACTTTGGGACCCGGTTTCAAAAAATAGCGGTTTCACTCTCCCAAAACGCCGGATCCGTGTGGACGAAACGCCAATACGATAAAATATTATACGTATACAGCGAAACGCGTCTTCGTGTGGACGGGCCCTATGTTAAAATGTTACTCAATTAAAAGTCTTTAAAAAAAAACTCACCCACGGTGTCTGTCGTTTGCTCCTCCCTTTTTCTTTCCTATTTTAATTCTCAACCTCTTCCTTGCTGTCTGCGATAATCTGTGTCTGTTCTGCCAAAGACAGACATTCTCAATACTGACATGTTCAATAGTTCAACCTAATCCTAATTGAAAAAATTAACCATTATAGACAACACATCTCAACATGATAAATGTCCTTCATTTTGATAAGCATGTCAGCAGTCTTCTCATGTTAAGAATAACAATTATTTTGTATTAATTTTCTTTCTTTTTTTGGCAGACACCCAGAGCCAAAGTAATAGAATGTCTTGTCTGTTAAACAGTATACTTGATAACAGAAGATAACTGCTGGTTAAGACTGCCATCAGCTTTTGAAATAAAACAATTGCTTTATGCTCACATGTATCTGACTTTCACTGAAGAAATGAATCATGTTTCTTGAGTTGGGACCTGTTATTTTTACACCTTTTTATATTCATTTATTGGTTGTGCCAGTTGGAAAATATGGAAAACTTTAATCCCTGAAAACATTTAACACATTTCAGAATCTGCGCTAAACATACTGATATGTATTAAATGTCATTTATTAAATATAATGTGCTCATTAACTGAAATACGTGCAGCAAACGGTTTATTCCCAAGAGGTTCAAGATTTAGCTGCTCCAACCTTTCTCGCTCATTGTGAGAAACTTAACCTAACCTGTCACTCACTATACAATGGAGCAGCTTTTCTCTATTTATGTTTATGTCGAACACCGCATGGGCAAGTGATGTATGTAGGCAATTTCCCACGAAAACCATCCCAGCAGATTATATTTTCCCTATAAAATATAAGCACTTCTTATAGGCTTACTATAGTGAATCAGGGTAAGACAAAACCCCGTTGTAGAAGAAGGCTTGATGATGTATTGACAAATTATATACATTTTGTTAATTTTGAACAAAAAAAGTTAAATATTGTAACTTTGTTATTTTTGTGGAAACTGATACACTTTCTTTCAGGATCCTTTGATAAATATAAGAAATTTCAAAAGAACCGCATTTATCTGAAATAGAAACCTTTTTGTAACGTTAGAAATGTCTTTACTGTCACTTTTGATCAATAATGTCATTGCCGAATAAAAGTATTACTTTCTTTCAAAGAAAGATTTGTACTGACCCCAAGTTTTTGAACAGTAGTTTAGAAAACTAACCCTAAGGTAGCAAAACGTCTATTTAATCTTGCATGGCCAAACTGCATGCATATGGTAATGATGCACCTGTAGAATTGTGTAAAACCACTCCATATAAATTCATGGAACAGTTTCTTTGGTTTTCAGATACTCCTAGTGAAAGACATTATTAGTGGTATTTGTTCAAGTATAAATATACACTGTGAAAACAGCAACGTGGTACATGGACACATATTTTACCAAGTCACTTCAATAAAGATGTCTTGGCGTTCAGGATCAGCAGCTCGGGGTTCCCTGATTATTCTTCAAAAGCCACTGTGTCATGAAAGATAACTGATAAATTTCCAAGTGAAACGTTTCATGAATTTAAATCAAAACATTTAACTGGGAGCTATTTTTCAGTAGCGAGATCAGTCATACTCCTCTTGTGTGTCTTTCCCGCTGTTATCCATCATGAAGGAAGTGTTAGACACTTTGCCAAAGTCTTGTCTTTGGCCTCCTGCTGGCAGCTGAACACTCACTCCTCAGGTGAGACTGCACTTGTCATGAGAATGCCAACAGCCGAGAGATTACTTTCCCGGAGATGTTGGAAGGCCTGCCGGTTATCTGAATAGACTGCCAGACCCTGTGAAAAGCAAGTGGGAGGTTTCATGGTCTCAATATGTGACAAACCCACCTCTCCCCTCTCTAGGTCCCCAGTGGACCTGACTACAGCGATGTGTCAAACCATGCCTTCAGCATCTTTAGAAAGATTAATGACCATGTGCTCTAAAAAGACTCCCCAGCCTCCATCTGGGCTCCTTAAGCAACCCGGAGGGGTATTCAGCCAGAACTGGAAATGCTAAGTGGATGTGGTGGACTCTATGGGTTTTGAATTTAGCCATCGTTTATTGAAATTAGGAGCCTGCATGAAGGTGATGAACTCTGATCTGCTTTAGTGAGATGTTAAAGAAAAGCCTTAAAATGTAATCATACTTTTTCCACATGGGCCTCTAGAAATCTAGCACAGGGAATAACAGACTGTATGTTGGGTTTCCATGTTTTACGGGGACTTTTCAAAGACATAACTATTTGTATACTGTACAAACTGTTCCCCTTCCCCTAAATCTACCCATCACAGAAAACTTTCTGCATTTTTACATTTTTCAAAAAAAAAAAAAAAAAAAAAAAAACATCATTTAATATGATTTGCATAGGGACCAAAAAAATGTTCCCACAAGATTTTTGCTAGTAAATGTCCCCACAATAGGGAATCATATGCTGATTTGATGGTCAAGAAACATTTGTTTTTATGCTGCTTAGCATTGATTTCAAATAGAAATCGTATGTAACATTATAAATGATTTACTGTCAATTTTGATCAATTTTACTCAATCTTTGATAAATGAAAGTATTAATATCTTAATAGTATCAAAATTTGTATTAGAATCTTACTGACCCCAAACATTTTAATTGTATATACATCATATAACATCGTATACTGTATATACACATATACAGGAACAGAACTATATATTTTTTATCAGTATTACAATGATTAATTTAGAACAAATGTAATTCATGCACAACATTTAAACCGTCCTTGTTTTATGGGACTCTGCAAACAACAGATAAACCATGTAGGCTACTTTTTGATTGTTTGATTACTAAACACATTTCGTTCTTGTATTATCCACGAATCTAGATCATTTCCTACTGTTTGACAGGTTATAGATTAAATAAAGACATCCCAAAATTACTCTGTGTACCATCTGTCATGCAGTCTCTTGCCTCTGTGTCCTATTTTTTAACTTCCTGTTTCTCTGGTGCCCACCTCGATTGTGTTTTCTGATCCCATGCACCAATCCACACCTGCCCTGCACCGGTTAAATGGATAGAATTAACCAGTGTTGGGGGGTAACACATTACAAGTAACATCAGTTATGTAATCAGATTACTTTTTTTCAAGCAACTAGTAAAGTAATTAATTACTTTTAAAATTACAAACAAATATCTGAGTTACTTCTTCAAATAAGTAAAACAAGTTACTTTGTTTTCCCATGCATTGACTGACAGTTCTCTTGCCCCCGTGTTGAGAGAAATCGTAAGTTACGACGCATTGTGTGCACTTTGTGAACATGATGGTTATTGCAGTTCTAGACTAAATGTGAACAGGCATTTACTCATCTCACATGCACAAAAACAGATATAGTATGCCTCAAAATGAATAAAAACAGTACAATGCAAACTCTGAATATTACACAAACCTGCAATAATTAAATGAGTGATCAATGATTTTAAGGGCAGGTTATGGTTAAGGAGAGAAAATGCAGTGCAGTATATTCTCACTTTCCCCTTTTTTTTGTCCTCTAAAATTGTGAAGCTGTTTCTCACATGAAAAGGGATTGATGGATTGTTTTACATGAAAATTAGGTTTCACTTTGTTTTGATGGTCCCTTTAACACATTCTGTTGACTATAAGTAACGTTGCACCTACATGTCTACTAACTCTCATTAGAGTGTTAGTATAGTATTAGTAGACTGGTAGGTTTATTGTTAGAATAAGTCGACAAGTAGTTGCAAAGTTACTTATAGTCAGTAGAGTGTCTGTGGAGCATCAAAATAAAGAGTTAGCAGATATGAAGCAGACAGTCTACGAATACTCTAATAAGAGTCAGTTGACATGTAGGTGCAAAGTCACTTATAGTCAACAGAATGTTCAAAAGGGACCATCAAAATAAAGTGTTACCGAAAAGTACATGAAAAGTTTTTGTTTGTGTTCATATGCAATAAGGCCATTGAATCATGATAAGAGGTCACTGAGTCTATGTTATCGCAAATGTTCTAAAGGAGATTAGATACAGACACACGCTTGATTATTTTAGACATGTGCAGCTATAGGAATAAGCATTAATGCCTGCTGCACATGGGCAATCTTGGGAGCCAGGAGCTTCATCAGAAAACCTCTTCGCAATTTAGAGGCTCTTCACAGACAGAGACCTCTCTGAATGTGACTCTAGCAACCTAATACCTGTTAAGCAATGAATATTCAGACTCATGCTCCACTTCCCATTCTTTCTGACGAGAGAAGGCCTTAAAGCTTTGAGTGTGCAAAGCCACTCATTACTAGTGTCACATCAGTGGCGGCTGCTGGTCTTTCAAAGAGGGGAAGCTCATTTTCGGCCTACATCATAAAATGTGTTATTTATTTTCATCAAGAGGTATGGCCAGCAGTACATTTTCTTTGTCACAGCACTTCCAGTCAGCCAGCTAACTTTGTCATACCAGGAGAGCTGAAAAGACCTGTTACTTTTCCCTATCTTTTGCATTAAATCAATCTTAGGTGTTGATCTGCTCTGCTGTTTAAATCTGTTTCTCCTCGTAAGGAAGACTTTCAAATGGCTTCGCCAAAATCAGGTCGACAATATTAGCACTGTCTGCCATTGTGTGCAGTTTGCTAGCTGGCTAGTTCACCCCTACGACGCTAGCCTAGCCTACTGTATAAATGAATAAATGAACAAACGATCTAAAAAAAAGATATTAAACTCGAAATGTGAGAATTAGGTTAAACTGAAACAAGGAATGTGGTGTATAATTGTGTGAAATGTATGATGAAAATTGGCTAGCAATTTCGCCAAGCAAATACCAAGAAATAGGTTGCAGTAGTTTGTCTTTCGACTACACTTGCAAAATCCGAGATGGGACCGAGCTCGAATAGCTTCAGCGCCAGCGACTTTTTATAGAACAAAATCGCAGTCAATCAAAGGGAGATGCAGTCTTTGGACAGACCCTGCAATCATCATGTAGAAGCCTGGAGTCCAGCCCCGCCCACTCCTCCATTCTGTACGACATAAATCGCAGCATTTATCCAATGACCGTCTAGTTTCCAGGCACTGAAAAAAACTGTTCAAAGCAGCCCCATTGAAGTTAATGGACGCTAGGCTTCAACAGGGAAATGCACTGTGATGCTCCGGGCAATGAATGAGAAGGAAATCGAGTCAGCCGACCTGCTATATGTAGCTGATTCTGAACACCTTCGAGATGAACGTGTTCTAACGCATTTTTAGTCAATAAAATGTTAACAATAGTACATATTTGACCATTCATTTTTGACATTACAGGGGAAGCTGAGCTTCCCTTGCAGTCTTAAAGAAATCCCCATTGTGTCACATAGTCAGACTTAAAACCGCCCACTTAAATGGGCAAAGACTGTCTAAACAACATAAAGTGAACAGCTACAGTTTGTTTATATTTTGTCTGTCTTTTAGAAGTGAAGTTAACTGTCACAATTAGTCTGTTTTTGGTTTCATTTTCAAAGTCTTTGAGTATGTTTCTCTTTGTTTCCCGTTTCCTTTGTTCCTGCTTTTCATTAGTTGTCATGAGAGCCCAGACCTCTTTTGGCCACTTTAGGGCAGCAGCTACCCGCTCAAAGGCAGAGAAGTAGGAGTCTACCTCAGACTCACGAAATGGGGGAACCACCTCAATGTTCCTCCCCACATCAAAATGATCTGGCTTGCCCACTGGGTGAGAAGATGCCCCAGCCTCAAGCTCCATTCACCGAATGTGGATTCGAACTTCCTTGTCTGCCTCTATTTTCCTAATTTCTATCTCATACCTCCTTTTGTCTTCCCTGTCTTTTAGGTCTGCTTCCAGACGGGCCGTTTTGAGCTTCAACCGAGCGACCTCTACAGACTCGGGGGTCACAGGCGACAATGGGTTGTACTTTGGCAGAGTTCGAGGCACCGGAGCTTCCCCACCTCCCACACCGCCCCTCGACCGTGCAGGCGAAGGATTCTCTACGGCACCCTCGTCCTCCCTCTCATCCTCTGTTTCCACATCCTCCACAGCCATCACTCCTGCCCTTGACAGACTCAACAAATGGCTTTTGATCACCATTACTAAATTTGCTTTACGAGCCTGCCTATCAACTGTAATATTGTAGTAGTGCGCTAGTGCTAACAAATCCACCTTACGCAGGTTAACCAATGAACCCAATGAGGGCTCCGCAATAAAGCCTGCCACATCTGAAGTAGCCGCCATCCTGCACTATTCAGTACACAACGAACACTACAAACTACGAATACTAACAAACTACAGGACAGAACAACAACTACTATTCAAGTGAACACTATTTGGCCTCTCACACCTCAACACCACACCTCAATCACCAAGCATTAAGTGGTCCGAGCAACGGGGCACCAAGATCCCGGTCGAGCCCCCATTTGTTACGTTCCAGCCACCAAAAGGGAGGGGAACTTGATAAACCACCGCTCGGGCCCACAAATGCCAGTAAAGGAGGTATGGAGTCGCGGTGCGAGAAAAGGACACAATTTCCAAATACCGTACAAACTAAACTTTTATTTTTGCCACGGTAATGATGTGAATGATAAACAATTTTTCAGGGAGAAAGGGGAGATCTGGACGGACCAAAGAAAATAAATAAACAAAAGATACCCCACCGCTAACCTATTCTAATTATACACATCCCCTATCTGGCACACGGTCAAGGCGCCCTAACCAAACTTACAGATGGTGGTCCGCCCAGGTCTAGCTGGTGTTTCTAGACAGAGAAGTATGCCTACGGGTGATGTATACCCCGGGGTAGCTCTAAATCTACTCCCCCAACTCCCTATAAACAATAAAGAAAAAGAAATTAACAAACAATAATACTATACAAACATCAAATGCTCAGTCCTAATGTTTACAAGTTCCAAAAGTGGAACACAAAGCTAGATTTACTAGCTAGAAAATCAGATTAAAACATTGTCAAACGTTCCAATCATACTCTCAATAGAGAACAATAAAGTTATCTAAAAAAAAGTCACAAAAAAATACCCACAGAGCGATACCAACCACACCAACAGCAGGAGCAGAAAGCAGAGAACAGAGCAGAGAGTGAACTGATTCAAACTAGGCTTTTTAAAGAGCCCAGCCAGCTGCAGCCACTGACGAGCGGGAGGAGTTCCAAGATCCAATCAGCCGTTGAACCACCAATCAGCTGCCGGAACTGTTACAGAAGCCATCTTACCTGTTAGAAGAAATACAAACACACAAACCACAAGCAATGCCAGATAATAATCACTATAATACGTACCCAGAGCTCTGGGGACTTAACAGTTATTCATTATGTTACTAGAGCACACCTGTTTGTAATTGAGTTCATTGCCTTGTGTGTTTAAGTCCCTCAGTTTCTTCAGTCCAGGGTCCGGTATTGTTTGTGTCTAGCATGTTGGTTTGTTTGTGGTCTGTCTTATTGGATTACCCGAGTCCACTTTGTTTAACAGATCCCCAGCAAAGACCATAAGAACCAGACAAGTCCACTGCACAGACCTATGACCAGCTTTGTCTCCATACTGGCTTGATGAATCCGATCTTCAAGCAAAAAGGAACTGACCCCGATCTGAATTCTGACTTGTGATAAAGCCTGAATCATAATCACTCCTTGTTCGTTCGTTGGCCACAGGACAACTAGTGCCCCGACTAAGCCTGGGGCCGGTTTCACAAAGCTATTTTATACCGGTCTATAGTGGTATAATAGACTAGTCCAATGCAAGCTAGACTGTTTCACAAAAATAAAGACTGACTTAATTAAGACCAAAAAAATTAGACACCTTACCCCCAGGCTAACTTAGGTCTAAGACTCTATGTTACCTTGGCAACCAGCAGTAACAATCAGTTACATTACAAACAGCGAAAAGAAAATGGAAAATGGCTCATAATTTGTGGTTTGCAGACAACGTTATGGAGAGAGTTATGAGAAGGGAAAGGGTTTTTAGGATATTTCCTCTTAAATATTTATTTTTTGGCATCTTGTACCATGTTTTTGTATCTTTTCTGTACGTCTTTAACGTTCTGCTCAATGGTCGGATTAACGCTGTTGTGGCGAGCAGGACGAGGCCGAGGGACGTGAGAGAACGGCGCGAGGCCGGTGGCGTGAGTGATAATGAACGTCACCTGTGAGACGCACTGGTCTTGATCTTCAGCATCGTCTCTCCTACATTTATGCTTCCGCTATCTGAAGTCTGACTATCTACTATGTCTAAGCCATAGTCAAAGTCTATCTTTGTGAAACCGGCCCCTGGTTTCTCCCAAGGTTTTTTTCGACATTCTGTCCTGTGATGGAGTTTGGGTTCCTTGCCACTGTTGCCTCTGGCTTGGTTAGCTGGAGACACTTAATATTCAGCAATATTACTGATTTGACTGCACTGACACTGTTGTATGAGAACTGATCTGAGCCAGATGATGAAATCACTGTTTTCTGCAGAACTGCTTTATAGATGAAATTAACTGATTTAATAATTGATATTCTTTATAACAGAACTGAATCAACACAATGACACTATTTTATTTTAGAGCTGCTTTACAGCCGAAATGAACACTGTTTGCATCATTGATATGTTTGAATCATTTTCTTATCACTGAAAAGCTGATTTGAAACAATCTGTATTGTATAAATAAAGGTGACTTGACTTAACTTTATTAAAGCACGCTACTATATTTAACTACTTCGCCTATCTTCATCTTCTTTGGACTTAAAGCGTGACATTAACCATTAACTTATATATATTATATTATAGATAATAATAATAATAATAGAGCATTGTGGAATCTTGAAAACAAATATACAGCAAACAAATAGTGAAAATGTATTTGAGAATGTGTCCAAAAGTTAGAAGTACTGAATACTATATTAATATATTTGTCATATATTTTAAGATGTTATTTATTCATGAGATGTCAAAGCTTATTATCAATGTTAAAACAGATGTGCTGCTTAATATTTTTGTGGAACCATGATGCATTTTTCAGGATTCTTTGATGAATAGAAAGTTTAAAAAAAACAGCATTACATTTTTGTAACATTAGAAATTTCTCTGTCAGTTTTGATCAATTTAATGTACCCTATGTGAATAAATGTATTGAATTCTTCTTTTTTTTTTTTACAAAATTATAAATATTTTTAACTAAATAAAATTAAATAAACAAATAAAAGTCTTACCCACCCCAAACTTTTAAATGCTATAGTGTTTAAATTGTTGTATAATAGCAATATCATGCTGCTGTACTTAATATGAACACAGCTGTAACTACCTGCAGTCAAATCACAGATGTGCTGATTTTCAGTATAACTGTATAGAGATGGGAGGAAATATAAGTATTTTTTCCTCCGATCTCATTTTTTTCTTCTCTTTTTTTCTTACACTAAATGTAAATTATACTTTTGCGTTCTCTGTGAGATGTTTTGCTTTCCCCTGAGAAACTTTGCATTCGCTCGCAAAACCTTTGCGTTCCCTCACACAACTTTTGCGTTCCCCCGTGAAACTGTGTTCGCTCGCAAAGAACACAAAAGTTTTGGAACACAAAGAAACGCAAAGTTTCTCGGGGAACGCAAAACTTTTTGCGAGCAAGTGCAAAACCATTGAAATATAACTTTGCCTCCCATCTGATGACTATGCCACTTTAAGGGCTCCATACTCTTGCCGGTAAGATATTGCTACATGCTTCCTTGACCATTTGAAACTTGTCATTCAATCATTCCAAATCCTGTCAAAATAATCTGTTTGATTCATTTTGCCTTTCAATAGGCCTACATGACAAACCTGTAAGAAGAAACAGACTCTCTGAGAAAACATTCTAATCTCTTTCCTCCAGGCCCACAGAAAGCAGATTTGTGTTCATTCAGCGCTGGAAGGTGCAAGTATCTGTTCATATCTGAGAGTTTCATTGTCAGACTCTGCAGTTCCATATAGAGCATTACACAGCCGCTGATCGAATAAGCCGGCACTCCATCAAATGTTTTTAAGCGTATCTTTATTTGTATATCACCAAACAAATCAAGTTTTCAGCAAGTTAACTTTATTTCCGCTAGGTTGTTTTGCATTTTTGCCAGAAGTCATAAGATTAAAAAACTGATCTCGTTTTCTCATAATTAAATTTTTGGAAGTATATATAGTCTCTGCATAAAATGTCTCTTCCTTAATTGACTGATATTTACATACAAGCCACCAGCTGTCCTAACAAAAGTAAATTAACCTGACAGTGCACCATCCCCTTGGAACCCTCTTGGAACAGATTCATTTAATATTGAAGACTGCAATTCTCACCTGTGCGAAACAGCACACCAACTGCCAGGGAATTGCTTGATTAAATACAAATATATTTTAGCATTTATTGCCATGGGAGTAGTATCAAATGTGATCAAAACATTAAAGAAGGGAATTAGTGGAGGGAAAGAAGTCTTTAACTCTGCTTACGGTTATTACAATAATAATAACCGTAGAATAACAGACAGCTGTATTTTTTTGCATCTGGGGGGTCTTTCTCACATTTGCTGGAATGACAAAAATTCTCTAAATTCATAAATGCATGCAAATTCTATTATACGGTTTACAAACTACACTGTATGGCTTAATCAGACTTCAAACCTCCCTATTTTTGGGGTTTAATCAGATTGCAACAATAGATATTTACTATGTTAATTCGAAGGTCATTTATTCATGCAACATGTATTACCCTGGGCAGTGTGTTAATTGAGGATGTTGAATTTAAATTGGGATGACAGGAAAATTAATTTACTGAATTGCAATTCAAATACATCTACAACATTGCACAACAGAGGCATATTATTTGTGCAATACTTGCATCATTAAATTTGAATAATTATGCATAATTATTCCCTAATTTAGAGAATACAATTTGGTTGTCATGATTCCTGTCTTGTGTTCCCCTTGTTTTGTGTGTACTTTTGTCATTTCCTGTCGTGTGCCAAGTTTTGTAGTCTTATGTAGTATTTCATGTTGTTTAGTCTCCCCAGGTGTATCTCGTTTCCTCATTTCCTAGTTAAGCTTGTTTGCTCCTCTGTATTGCCTTCCCATTGAGGACTATGTGGGGGAGTTTTAAGCTTGGTGCCACCTGGCGCCCTTGGATGAGGTCATGCTGATAGCATATTTTTGGATTAGCCAATTGATGCCAGATGGAGGTCCCAGCTGGACTCTGGCACAGTATTTGGACTTTGCCCTGCTGCTGTGTGGATCTTCCTTCACTGTGGGTGAAGTGGAGCTTGGCCCATTGTGGACCCCAGTCATCATAGACGCCCTGCCAGAGTCTCGTCCCGTCATGGCCGCCACACCAGAGATTCTTCACGTCATGCCTGCCGAGCCTGAGCTTCTTCACATCAGTCCTGCCGAGCCTGAGCTACTTCAAGTCATGCCTGCCAAGCCTGAGCTTCTTCACGCCATGCCTGCCGAGCCTGAGCTTCTTCAAGTCATGCCTGCCGAGCCTGAGCTTCTTCACATCAGTCCTGCTGAGCCTGAGCTTCTTCAAGTCATGCCTGCCGAGCCTGAGCTTCTTCACATCAGTCCTGCCGAGCCTAAGCTTCTTCAAGTCATGCCTGCCGAGCCTGAGCTTCTTCACATCAGTCCTGCTGAGCCTGAGCTTCTTCAAGTCATGCCTGCCGAGCCTGAGCTTCTTCACATTAGTCCTGCCGAGCCTGAGCTTCTTCAAGTCATGCTTGCCGAGCCTGAGCTTCTTCACGTCATGCTTGCCGAGCCTGAGCTTCTTCAAGTCATGCCTGCCGAGCCTGAGCTTCTTCACGTCAGTCCTGCCGAGCCTGAGCTTCTTCACCTCAGTCCTGCCGAGCCTGAGCTTCTTCAAGTCAGTCCTGCCGAGCCTGAGCTTCTTCAAGTCAGGCCTGCCGAGCCTGAGCTTCTTCACGTCCGTCCTGCCGAGTCTGAGCTTCTTCACGTCAGTCCTGACGAGCCTGAGCTTCTTCAAGTCATGACTGCCGAGCCTAAGCTTCTTCACGTCATGTCTGCCAAGCCTCAGTCAGTTCTGGAAAATATAGCACTCATCATAGTCGACCACGGCGATTTTGAGTGTGTGGGCGGTACCCACATAGGCTCCAGCCCGTGAACCCTTGGCCAGGATGGCCGCCAACATTCCATAAATACATTCACCACGCCTGTGTCTTAGACAAGACAAGATGGCTGCCGCCATGCCTGTGTCTTCGGACAAGATGGCCGCCGCAACACCTGTGTCTTCTGACATGATGGCCGACTATACGCCTGTGCCTACGCCGGTGTCTTCAGACAAGATGGGCGCCTCTGCCCCTGAACCGTCGGATCCGCCCTGGCCTCCTGAAGCGTCCTCCGCTCTGGACTCATGCTCCGCCCTGGATGCCTGCCAGGTCTGCTTCGCCCTGGCCGCTTGCTCTGCCTCAGTCTCCAGGCCCTCTTCCATTCCACGGACCTGGCCCTCCATCCCACCCCCATTCCACCACCCTCATGGCCCTTTAATTTTTTTTGTGGAGTGTCTGGAATCCACTCCTAAAACGGGGGGCTCTTTCACGATTCCTGTCTTGTGTTCCCCTTGTCTTGTGTGTACTTTTGTCATTTCCTGTCTTGTGCCAAGTTTTGTAGTCTTATGCAGTTTTCTATGTTGATTCGTCTCCTCAGGTGTATCTTGTTTCCTCATTTCCTAGTTAAGCTTGTTTGCCCCTGTGTAAATATAGCCCATGTGTTTCAGTTGTTACTTTGTCAGTCGTTGTACATGTATTGGTTGCTTTTGTTTCTTTGATCCTCATGGTTTTGTTCCTTTGTTCCTTGAGTTCTGTTTTATCTGTTTATGTGTTACTTTATTAAAAATCCTGCACGTAGATCCTCGTCTTCGCCTGCTTTCCTCAGCACGTTACATTGTTCAACCAGAAATATTTCACTAAACTTTTTTAAATACTATCTAATTAACCTCATAATTTTGTTTTGTCATACAGTACCACAAAATGTTCACCACATTGTTTTGTGGTTCACACAAACCACTTTATCAAAATAAACATTTGTAATAACATTTTAAATTGTTGAATGTATACAGTAAAATATTGATCTGAAGAGACAGTTTTTCTCAATCAATTTTATTTCTCTAATCAATGGGTCAATGTTCTCAAAACAGATAAAAACTCTGAATTTAGCAGTTTAATTTCACTGCAAAAGAAAATAATGCCGCCAGTAATACTGGATGGTTATCTGTTGGTTACATATAGACAAGGGTGTCAAGTAAGTCTACATGTTGCATATTGCAAAAAATAAATAAATAAATAAAATATGTGAATATATATGAAGTCAACTTCAAAAAGCCCACAAACACGTTCCTGACACTAATTTACATATTCATGAAGTCTGTACATCACACGTATGTTTTTCAGAAGCATCTAAGCAAAGAATGGCATGGATGTTGAATGCTGACACCCGTATACAGTATCTTTGACTGATCACAGACATTAAGACTCTTCTTTTCTCTCCTCCTCTCACCATCTCCTCTTGCTCTTTCCTCCACTATGTTTCTCCCTACTTGATCTATTCTCAGTGCTACACAACCTTCTGTTTCATTTTCCATGGTCCTCCATTGTTTCTTTACTCTGGGTTTTCACTTTTTATGGACAGAAATGTATGATTGAACATTTTAGTAAATTGCACTTGTGCTGTGTGTATTACAGCAAAAATCAATAAGACGGCATTTGACAACATGATGTGGATTCGGGAATATAGCTTTACTTTAGTTTTTCTTTGTTGGCTTTTGGACAGCATGAGCCTTGAGTTGGAAACTGATGTGTAGTATGTCAAGAAAACATTGTAATTTGTATCAAATAAATAAAAACGCACAAACTGTTTAAGAAAAGGATCAACAGGTTAGATATCTGTTTTAATTGTTTTGAGAGTATTGGAAATTTATCTTAGTTTGGAGAAATGTGTAAAATGGTTTGAGAAATACTGTTATAATAAAGATGTAGCCTATATGATTCAGTAATTTAATGTACAATATGTAACTTTTGGCCCTCTAGCAAAAAAACAAAAAAAACATGCATGCATTTTTGCAAAAGAACATTGTTTTGGATGTGCTTTGGCTCTCTGTGAATGTGCAGATGAATATGGTTCTTTTTCATAACTAAAAACGAGAGAGATATTATCTTACTGCTAATAAAACATTCACTACTAGGCTTAAGAGATATAACCAGTTTAGATGGAAAAGATCTCAAGCTGACTAGCTAAAGATGTTACTGTAGCTTTACCCATTAATAGACACGGTACTTCCTTAAAATTAAATTCACTGAAATGACCCTTCACAATAGTTAATGCTTAACAATGAACTCTATTAGAGAGCTATATGGCAATGTATCTGTTCAATAAAATACCTTACTCACCTGTTGAGTAACAAAAATGCCATCTCCGTACTGCAAATCTTTCAAATTTCAAATCCCTCAGTTTTCACCATCTCCATGAAGCCAATGCAATGTTGATTCTTGTTTTATTACGAGCTGTGTCTCGTTCTCTTTTTTCCTAGCAGACTCTCCACTGTTTAGCATTTTTTTTATAGTTGGTGATTTCCCGGAGGTTCAAGATTAAGCCTAGTCCCAGACTAAAATGCCAGTTTGAGCTGTCTTAACTGAAAGCAACTTGCACTGACATATCTTAAAATATGTCAGTGCCATTGTTTTTTCTCAAGATGCACACCAGTAATGTTTTTTTTTATTTTCTAAGGCCCATTTATAAAAGCAACTTAAATGTCCTAATTGAACTAAGGTCTAATCCTGGCTAAATCTAAGGCCTGTCTGTGAAACCAGGCCATAGTTATTTAAACCCCTTTCACACAGAGATTCCGGAAAATACACGGATAAAGTGACCCGGGATCTCACCGGGGTTCGTTTGATTTTGGTTCATTCACACTGGCAGTGATTTTCCGGAATCAGAGAGTGCGTTCACACACAACCCGTAAAAATCCCGTAAAGACACGTGACATCGATGTGACATGTAATGTCTCAGCAGCGTCTATAGTTTGCTTATGAGCTGCGATTTCTCTCTCGAGAAACCATGCTTGTGCATGTTTTTCTCTGATTCGATCATAAACTAGCGCATTACGTACCGTTTCACTACCCTTATTTCACTTCAGCGTCATCATTACGACACGGCATTGATTACAGCTTTTGTTCACACAGCGCGCGTTCCGGGACTGATCCCGGCAATATTACTAGGTCCCCAACCCGGCATCAATCCCGGGTCGTGTTTGTGTTCACACAGAAGGCGTTCTGGAAATTTCCCAGCAATTTCACGGGATCAACGCGCTGTGTGAAAGGGGCTTTAGTTTAAGAGGACTAAATGATCGGAGAAGTCCAGCATAAGTCACCAGAGAAAAATCTGTTATTTCACCATACAAATTAAAAGAAAATGTAACATGAAATTTAATGCTGACCTAAAATATCGATAATATTTTAGAAAGGCTGCATTAATAACAACAGACTACTGTATATGGCTATCAGTTAACATTAATTTATAGACTGCACATCCCTAGCTGCAAGAAGAGAAACTTCAGCAATTATTACAATGTGATGAAAGATTAAGAAGACCATTGTGTTTTTATTCTTTGGTATAATATAAAAAGATGAATCATTCACTAATGAAAGGTGTAACAATAAAGTAAATGGGGTCAATTTGTCAACTGTGGAAAGAAGCTTTCTATACCCAGAGCATAATGGTTTTGTCTAAAATTACATAGTCGGCTAGGCTATTGGAGATGCAGGGGCCAGTTGCATGAACATAGCCATTATGTTAAGACTGTGTCTTTAAGAACTAGTACAAACAACTAGCAGTTAGTTAGGGGTAATCAGTCTTTAGGGGATCAAATTAGACCAATCTACATTTTTATGTACCTGACTCAAAAACGTTATGTCCAGTCTTTTAGAAAAAATTTGATGACTAACTTGTAAGACTAGCAGTTTATGCAAGCCCTTAATGCTTTTAGTGTTTTTATGTACTTGTAAGCAATATAATATATAATATCAGCTCTGGAATGTAAATAAGAAAAAGTAAATATGCAAAATTGTCAACACATTTGCGCTTGTCAAGGCAGAGCAAACTCCTTATGGCTTCAATGGGCATTGCTGAGATGATTCATTGTAGGAAATTAAGTGTTCTTCTACCATGCTCCACAAAATGAAAATCCTTGATAAAGTATAATGAAATACAAATGGAAAATTATGTTCCTGAAAGTACCACATATGCTATGCGTTTAATAACGTGTTTAATTCATACTTAAAAGTTATATGAATTCCTTTGAATTATTTTCATTTAGAACTTTAATTCTAATATCTTACATTTATATTTGAATTTCAATTTTGCATTGTTTTCACTAAAAACTAATTAAATTCAAATTCATGAATGTAGAAAGCTTTCAGGTGATTCTGAATAGAGCACAAATCCTAATATAAAGATTTTGCTATCCAGGATTATCTCTGAAGTCTGTCACAATAATAGACAGCAAATTATTACAGTGCCTGAACTTCGACCTTTGAGAGTCGGTATTCGAGATGTTCCAAGAAACCTGAAGGATGTGAATTAACCGCAATGGACCATAAAGAAAGAGAAAAAAACTTTTAAGATCAAGATGATAAACCCCCACGTTATAAATTTAGCACGATCACTTGCATTTCCATATCAATCAGTGTTGCTAAACCCCTGCAGACACTATGGTCTCCACTTTTACAACCGCTAAGGAGCGTATAAAACTAAGCTCTCAAATAAATTCCTTAATCTTCTATAATGAATTCTCCAGGCTCTTTTGACATGTCACTGACGCAAGAGTGGATTGTCCCCCGAACGTACGTTTTCGATACGTCAGAGCGATGATCAAAAACCACAGCATTCAAATTGACAGAAGCGGCACACATTAAACATATTGCTGACACAGACGCTCAGATTAAAGGGTGAGGTTGCAAGAATTCCCATACTGTAGTCGAATATGAAAGGGCCAGAGCTGCCGGCAGAATTCATTTAGGTATTTTGAGTCTCTCAGCTGAAGATTCCGATTAGAGCAATCCAGAGTCGGACCTGACATTCTTTTTCTAATGCTTTCAAATCAAGCATGCAGCATTCAGTTTGAGCTAGGCTACTTAGTTTGAGGAGTTGAGCATTATAGGCAAGAAATGTATAACCATAAAACTCCCAACTCCATGCCTTTAGTGATTACTAGCTACTCTGCTTTGGGGTTACTCTGGGGTTCTTTCCTTTTGTGTGCTTCTGATCGCTAGCACCTTTATTTAACACTGACACGTAGGCTACGTGCCAACTTTGCAGGTCATGCATTCTGCTTCACGACTCCCGACCAAGACGAAAACACAGGACATTCCTCTGTAAATCGTCAGTGAATTTACATTTGGGCTTTTTTTAGGAGCCATGTGCCACTGTTGAAAAGCAAACCGTGGTGCTGAGGGTAACGATTGAGATGCAGTTTGACCAATGTTTGCGTTACGTAGATGACCGACCGACCAATGGTGGCACGCGAGAAAGCAAAAGCCGAATCCCGGACATTTTGGGCGATCTAGAATTATTTTAGGTCCAAAAAGAGGACATGTCCGGGGAAAAGATGATATATGGTCCCCTTTTGTTATTTCTAACATTTCTATTTCATATTTTGAACAAATGTTAGGTCTAAACTGTTCACGTAAGAAGCACAAGCTGGATGTCATTCACAGCTGGACTGTAGAGAGAGAGTGATAATAATGTGTCAGGCTAATGTCTGTGAGACTGCACTGCTACAGGGACAAAGGATTCTCATTAGTCATACTGTCTATAAGACACTTATCCATCCTCTCTGCAGCTCCTCACTTATAATGAGAGAATGATTGCATCTTTCTATGCAACTGGAAAAACGGGTTTTCGGTATTACGCAAACAATTTAGCCTTCCGGTTAGGGAAACACAAGATTAAAGCGTTGTCAAATAAGCCACACTTCAAGAATTTGCTAAAAATGCAAATGACAATGCAGGATTTTTAACTCCTGGCCACTCGACTCCCAAACGGTCGGGGAAAACAGGGTTCCAACAGCCGGTCCATGCAACATCTTCTTCAAACTGTGTGTGTGTGTGTGTGTGTGTGTGTGTGTGTGTGAGAGAGAGTGTGTGTACAGCTATTACTCTGCTGCTTTCGTACTGGCAACTCAAGAGCACCATCTTCGGGCCAACTGAATATTGATCAATCCAGTGTTAGGTGGAGAACAATTCAAGAGTAAAACAAAAATTGTAGTACCCAGAGGTGTAAAGAAGAGTACCTGAAAACCATAAATGAGAGTAAAAGTACAGATACCTTACAGCGAAAATGGCTTCATTACAAGTTACAAGTCACCAATTCCAATACAACTTGAGTAAAATTCTTAAGGTGATGATACACTGGGCAACTTTTTGAGCAATGTTGCTGGCCAATGTTGCACTGGACGACATCGGCCTCAACACCAATGCAGGGATATCCTCAACTTGTATATGAAATACCTGCGACTCAGAAACTACCTGCTAATGCACTTGTGTTGGAGTAAATTAGCTTTATTGACATGTTTGGGTTAAGGGCAAAATGCACAAGATATAATACCTTCAATGCCCTGTAGATGGAGATACTGCTTCTTTTGTAGCAGAAAACGTTAGGTGCAATGCATTACTCATCACAAATGTCTTGGAGTAAAGAGTACATATACTTATTCAAAAATGTAGTTAAGTAGAGTAAAAGTTGCTACTATATTTTATACTCAGTCAAAAAGACACTAAAGTACAGTAACTAATTACATTTACTCCAGTACTTTGCATCACTGGGAGTACCTAACACCCCAAATATCAACCAGGGGGCCAGGGCTCATTAGGGGGCTTCAAAATTATGGAAAATACTTTAAAATAAGACAAATCAAGCTTTAAAATAAGCTCAGACAACATTTGAAATATAACGCCATGCCATTGTGCTCTTTATTATCAACTAATTTAACTAGACTGCTATAATAAACCTACATAATTTCAATAGCATCCAGCTGCAGCCCCACAGACTCACCTCCGGCTAGACACCACTGGCTGGACAGCCTACGTCATTTCCATTTTCTCCGTCATTTCCGTTTCGCCGCTAATTTCCATTTTCACCGCTGGATTGACATATATTTATTTTATATTTTCACCTATGGATAGACAGCATATTTATTTTCTGTTTTCACCAGTGGATAGACAGCATTCTTTGCAGGCTTAATTGCACACGTCTTTTCCGTATTGTCATTTTACTTTTATGACTTAAATTATATAATATAAAAGCTGTGTGCAAATTTAAATATGATCTTTATCATATCTCTTTACATAAAACAATTCTCAATAATATACTTGATATCATAACATCAATAATTCATGCAAACTGCTTTCACAAGAACCGCCTTGAAAATATATATTGTTCAGATCATATCACTATTTTTTGTGACTTAAATTCAGCCTAGATCAATGGACTATAACGTTTTGTCAATACAACAGACTTGTACATGTGTTAATTGACCAGTTTTTTGCCTTGCCCATTTGGATATTCAATTCTTATTTTTTTTTTTTTTTGTAAATGCAACCACTTCTGTTTTTAAAATATACGTAGATTCACATGATCAGACAATTTACCAAACAATCCAGATCATATTAACACTTCATGGTTTTGCAATAGTTATTGTAAATTACACAATCTAATTAGTAAAATTAGTCAAATCGGACCATCAGAATGAAGATGCCACAGTCAGGCCCGTAAGGTTGTGGGGGAAGTCCCTATTTCAAGAGAAAATAAAACATGAACAGTTCCAAATAAACTATTGCACACTGTGCACACCACACCTCATTCCTGCCCCCTAAAACTGGCAGTCTAGGCAATGCTCAGGAAATTCAGGGTCCGTATAAAACCCTCGCAGGTCTCCACATCTTCCGTTTCCACAGTACCCCACCCAGTCTTTGAAAAACAATCCTTTATTTTTTCTTACCGCTGACATCTGCATGGTGCGTCAAATTTGAAAAGTGAATGACGATACGGAAATTACGTCAATTTGAAAAGTGAATGAAGATACGGAAATGACGTCTGCTCTCCATCCACTGGTGTCCAGCCACTGGTGTCTAGCAAGAAGTGAGTCTGCGGGGCTGCAGCTGGATGCCTCTCCATAATTTGGCTAAGAAGTCAGGCCGAATGCTTACATACAAAGATGCATACAAGTGAGTGACATTATTTACGTATTTATAACAACAGGAACACTTCCACATGTCAGGGGAAGAACCAACTTCCTCAAAACAATGTTTTTTAGGCTTTAGGCATGTGTACAAAATTCATATCATAAATATGAATCATGAAATAAATTTGTGTAGAACTACAATTGTGCCGTTTTTGTTAAATACATTTCACTAAAAAAAGGTTAGCTGGTAAAACCTAAATGAGCCACATGTTTATTAGGTCAGCAGTTGGATTGTGAAGTTAGAGAACACAAACTTAAATTATAAAATAATGCAAACGCAATCAGTTAATTTTAGTCACTTTTAGTTAATTCTAATGATTTTATTTAGTTTAGTTTTTACACAACAAATGCTTCACGGATGGCCATTTGAATACCACTGATCTAATCCATCAAATACTATATGTTGTACGTGCTTTCGTAAGGATATAATTTACTAAGAGGAAACTATACACTCTTATAGTGTAAAATATACTATAAATCTGAAATTACGCAATAAAAAGCATTTTAGATGCATGCCAATCACGTCTTTATAAAATTATTAGAAAGAATGACTTTAACGCTGCTAGGCCTTACTGATAGATGAAAATCATATGCAAATCTGACTTCATATTTATTCTACTATAGCATTTTTTTATGTTCAGGATACTTATTAGGTTTCTAGTTTCTAATGCACTGATCAGGTTGCAGGCAACCAATACAAACCCAACTACTTTCTTTTATTAAATATATATTTATTTATATTTCATATATTAAAATTGGATTTGCATGAAAAAGACTTCATCCTATTTCATTTTAAACATCCTCGCCAGAAAGAAAAGCTCTGCTGACTCCTTCCTGCTTGCTCTTGGCTTTACGGTTCTTACATCTTGAAACATAAAGGAAAGTCTCTGCTGGAGCTTATTGGCCAGGGCTCCATCCCAGTACTTACAAATCAAAGAGCCCCCGGGACGCAAAACCTTGTCAGCTAAGTCCAGCGCTGATAGACACATGGTGACCAGTCTTTCATGATCCAGTTCCCTGAGCCCACTGGCATTGGGGGCCATGTCACTGAGGATGACATCTGCTCGAGCTTCAGGGAGGAGCCTCTCCAGCGCCATGTGAGTTGAAGGAGCAGTGACATCGTGATTAGACAGAAACTGAGCTCCATCCAAAGTTGCGATGCGTAATATGTCTATTCCTATTACGCTTCCTTTTGGAAGATCTGCACCTGGAATGAACAAAGGTATGGTGGTTATATAAAAAGAATGTAATAAACATTTATGTGAAGGCCTGTTCACATAGAGAACGATAGCTATAAAGATAACGATAACTATATTTACATCCACACCAGCGGACGAAATGCAGCATGGATTCTGATTGGCTGCCAATGTTTTTATCATTCAGCCTGAAAACAAAAAAACGTTCTGAAAGTGGATTCCAACAATATTGTTTCTCTGTGTTGTTATCGGTATAGTTGTGGTGTGGACTGCACTAATCCTTTATGCTTAAAACGATTTTTACATCTATATTTTACCCTTTTTTACCCATGTATATACACTACTGTCCAAACGTTTGAGCTTGGTAAGACCTTTTTTTTAAATTATTATATCTTATGCTTACCTAGGCTGCTTTTATTTGATTAAAATACAGTAACAACCGTAATAATGATAAATATTATTACAACTGTTTTCTATTTTAATATATTTTAAAATGTATTACTGTGATAGCAAAGCTGATTTTTTAACATCATTACTTCAGTGTCACATGATCCTTCAGAAATCATTCTAATATGATGATTTGATTTATTATCGATGTTGGAAACAGTTGTGCTGCTGCTTAATATTTTTTTATAACAATTTTTTTCAGGATTCTTTGATGAATAAAACGTTTTTAAAAAGAACAGCATTTATTTAAAATAGAAATCTTTTGTACCAATATACACTACTGTTCAAAAGTTTGGGGTAAATATTTTTTTTTCCTTTTTTGAAAGAATTTAATACTTTTATTCAGCAAGGATGTGGTAAATTGATCAAAGTGGTAGAAAAGACTAATTAGAAAATATTTCTATTTTGAATCAATTCTGTTCTTTTTAACTTTTTATTCATCAATAAATCATGAAGAAAATATCACAGCTTCCAAAAAAATATTAAGCAGCACAACTGTTTCCAACACTGTTCATAACTGAGTATCAAATCAGTATATTATTATGATTTCTGAATAAGGATCATGTGACACTGAAGACTGGAGTAATGGCTGATGAAAATTCAGCTTTGAATCTTTTTAAATTGTAATACTATTTCACAATATTACTTACTTGATGAGCATAAGAGACTTATTTCAAGAACTTTAAAAAATAGCAATGTTTCCAATCTTTTGACCTGAGCTTACATTTTTATTTGATGCTCAAAAATCATCTTGTTATTATCAATGTTGAAAACAGTCGTGCTGCTTAATATTTTTGTTGAAACCATTCAGGTTTTTTTTTTAATAAAAAGTTCAAAAGAAGAGAATTTATTTTTTAAAAAAAATCTTTTTTTTTTTACTTATTTCACCTAACTAACTAGGCACTAGTATTTGCCCCACAAGATGGCATGCATATCATGTGTGATATTATATAAGTGATTCATTTCAATTCAATTCAGCAGCTCACTTACTTTCTGCTGTTGAATTGACTCTCTGGACAGCAACTTGACTCCACGCACCAGGCGCAGCACCACAATCTATGACACTTAAACCAGGTTTCAGAAGTCTGTATTTATCGTCTATTTCGATCAGTTTAAAGGCGCTTCTACAGCGGTAATTCTGCAGGTGAGCAGCTTTAACGAAAGGATCATTTAGCTGCCGCACCAGCCATCTCTGATCAGCAGCACTTTTCCCCTTCATGTGCAGAGGCGTCTTCTTCAGAGAGACCGCTGACACGTGAATGCACGACCTTTGTATACATTTCCACATAATTTACAAAGAAGTGAGCTGTAGAGGAAATTAATGAGGAAAGTACATGAAAACAAGAAGACACATGTGCGTCTGGTGTCCGCATGATGTCAAAGATGCGCGAACTTTGCGCAGAACCTTAAATCATTGAGTTACATTATGTATGAGTCATCATACATTATTGTGGTTTATTTAGGATAACGTATAAATCATTTAGATTAAATGTATTAATGTATATACCAGATAATCTCACGGTTTTAGATGGACATCCTTGAATTTATTTCTGTCTAATATTTTTTTCAGTCGAGAATATTTGACTGTTGCACACTACGATGTCCGCTTCGTGAAGGACTCGTTCTTTTGAGTCTTTGACTCGGATCTTTTCAATGAACTGCATGTGACGGAATGAGGAGAAAAAAATAGCCTTTAATAGTCGCATAGCAGAAATGTTACTGAATAAAACGCATTTGATATATATTTGCAAAAACATAAAAAAACGATAAATTGATTTTTGGTGGGTTACATGTTTTTAAGTTCGTTTGGTTCTGTTCGAAAGAACCGATTCACAAAAACGAGTCGGATTTCCGATCGAGAACATTTCACTGTTGCACTCTCGATTACAAACCTTAGGTAGGCGGAGTTTATATATTTTGCAGATCTGTAAATCATCTATTGAATTTGGAACAATAATAACTTGTATGTGGACGTCAATCACTATTGTGACCAAATTCACTGTTGTCAATCTGAATCCTCCATGTGATCCCGAGCAACACGCGGGAAACAAAGTCGACCGATTCTAGCCGACTAAGCCTCTAATATCCGTACGCATCTGTCTCAATATATGTTATTTGTTTAGTAAGCTAATTATTTGGGTAGAAGCAAAAGTACTAAATAAACGGCACTATAATTATCATTTGTCGCTTGTTGTTTATAGAATCTTAAGAAAAGCTAATCATCTTTTGAATCCTGCAGTGGTAGTGTAAATAAAAGTAAGAACTTAATCTGTACAATGGAATATATTATTTCAAATACAAATCCTCTATATTGCAGGAAGCAACTGCTAAAGACATGTATTATATTATAATGATATATATATATATATATATATATATATATATATATATATATATGACATTGTATTACAGCATTTTGTATTATATGTATAGGGTGATGATGCTGAGCTCTAAACTGCTGACCCTGGTGCTGGTAGTGCAGCCTGGCCGGGTGTTATTGGGCATGAAGAAAAGAGGCTTTGGAGCGGGCAAATGGAATGGGTTTGGAGGGAAAGTCCAGACAGGAGAGAGCATAGAGCAGGCTGCCCGACGGTGAGTCCAACATACATTCACTGATGTGTTCTTTTCAACCTTTCAGTATCCTTGATATGCTATAATGGATTTTTTTAACACTTTGAATACAATTTTAATTTTATATTTTTTGTTTTCGTTCTCATTTAGTTGTGTGTTTGTGTCATTATTATTAGATCTATTTTTTTTTTTTTTTTTTTTTTTGTGGGTTCCATATACTGTTATTATCATCATTTTAGAGGAAAGTGACTTTTAAATGTAATGTGTTATAATAATACTTTACTCCTTAAAAAAGGAACTAATTTCATTACTTGGTTACTTTTTATGGAAAGGAATGCGTTACATTACTTTTGCTTTACTAATTCTCACCTGAGCTGAGCTAATAAAAAAAGTACTATTTTTGGCAAATGTAAAGACCAAACCGCAGAAGAAAGTTAACACTCTAACATCAGCAATAAAATCAAATGAAAAAGAAACAAAAATGTGATGTTTATCTTAAAAAAATATATTAAATATATATTATATTTATATATAATATATTACATATATATTATATTTATATATAATATATTAAAATAAATATGGTTGAACTGGATCATCGAAGGTTAACAGCAAAAACATTGGTTAATAAAGTGAGAATAAATGCATAAAGTACATTTGTGTTATTTAACATTTAATTATTGAAGGCAATACATGGGGAAACATAGTAACTTGGATCACTTATTTGTGACTGTAACTGTAACTCATACTTTATTGTAAATTTTAAAGTGATGCGTTACTTAACTAGTTACTTAAAAAAAGGGAATTTGATTTCATAACTTGCATTACTTTGTTGCGTTACTCTCCAACACTGGTCATAATTAATAATGAGGTTTGCAGGTCTAACAATCCCTTTTTTACTACAGTTCACCAAAATTACACTATAAAATTAATAGTAACCATTGATTCAAAACAATATTATAACAAAATTATGACTATTTAACAAATATTTTTTTAAATTGTATCAAATATTTTAATTTTCACAAAAAGTGAATATACTGTATACAGTAATGTCTATAAAAAAAATTATGTTGTGTCGTTCAGAATGTTTTGCAATGTATTCGTTATAAAGTTAAATTTGCGGGAACTGAACACCAAAAATTGTCACCCATTAATATAATTGCGTTACAGTTCCAACACTGAGTAATAGCATTGTTTTTCAGGTGTAAAAGCATTAAGACTGGTCTTCTTTCAAGAGACTGAAAGTGAAACATACTTTAGAAAAGCCATAATTTTCCCTCCAGTGTCTATTTTTTCACTTCCTTGAAGCATACACATCAAAGTTAAACAGTTTGAACCTTGTAACGCTGTAAATGTTTGATATTGTTTACTTCTCTGTTGAACTTAACAATGGTGTCAGGGTCATGTTCAATCTTCCCTGCTTTTATTGGTTTCCAGCTGAAACAAAATGTCATTTAATTTGACAGGGAGCTGCTAGAGGAAAGTGGCCTCACTGTTGACACCCTTCTCAAGATTGGAAATATCAAATTTGAGTTTATTGGGGAAACAGAACTGCTCGATGTCCACATTTTCAGAGCTGACACCTATAAAGGAGAGCCAACCGAATCAGACGGTAATACAGCTCCACATCAATTTATGATCCAGTTTGTGAGACACATACTGAGACAGAAGGTCTAATAACGTCCCACTGAAGCAGTTTTTTTTGTCTTTCAGAGATGAGGCCACAGTGGTTTGACACAGACAAAATACCTTTCAGCCAGATGTGGGCAGATGATGTCCAGTGGTTCCCACTGATGCTTCAGAAAAAAAAGTTCTTTGGATATTTTAAATTCCACGGTCATGATGTGATAGTGGAGCATAAACTTGAGGAGGTGGATGACGTTTGATTGGGGTTTTAATACCATTGATGGACATTGTCACTGTATCAGTGGAAATTATCCAGCAAAATCTGATGTTCACACTACTGAGTACATAACTCCATGAAGCACAACATGCATAAAAGAATAACGTTATCCATTAGTTTGATGTTTCATTTATATTTTGGTTGAATCCTCAAATGCATCATGATCTGTATCCTGTTTCTTTGATCCTCATTCTTACATAAAAGTTCTTTCATCTCCAACTACCTGTCATCTAAAAAACAAGTTTAATCAGAAGAAAAGAGAAGTTTAACTTCATTAGGTATTCTGACATACATCGTTGTGCATTCTTCAATGATTTCAAATTATATATGATAAATATATCTATATAAATAAATATATATATATATATATTTTTCAGGCATACTTTCTGAGAAAAAAAACTTTCTGCATTATGAACCAGTTTCAGAAACATATGTTGAAAACAGTTTTGCTGCTTTATTTTTTTGTGGAAATGGAAATTGTTGACATTTTTTATTGTTAAAAAGTTGAAATAAAAAAAAGGTTTACAATATTTTTACGGTTTTTATACATTATGAATGCTACTGACACTTTTGATCAAAATTCTTAAACTTGCATTTAACCTCTCTCTGCCAGCAGATGGCAGAATTGAATATGAATTAGAGTACAAAACAGTTTCCACTCATTTATTGCTTTCCTCAACCGAACCATAAATCAAAATATGCATGATACATGCGTTATCGACCAACAGCAATGTGTCAATCTAAAACAGGAAAAATTGGCAGACATATTTCACATAATGGGTAAGCCTTCAGAGAATCTCAGCCTTCGTAATTGATCAAATTACTGAAAACAGGCCTTCGGTGTAGAAAGCTATAGAGCAGCTAGCGGCTAATAATTCCATGCTAATTGTAGTTGCTTCATTTCAAGACATTCTCGATCCAGGCTCAGACTTAGTTACAGGAAATACATTTCACATAACTGTTTGAAAATTAATTATAAGTATCTTTCACTTACATAGCCTACACTAGCGTTCAAGTTTGAATATCTCACGGTAATAAATATTTTTTTGAAAGTCACTTATGCTCACCAAGGCTGCATTTACTTGAACAAAAATAGCCTACAGTAAAACCATTTAAAATAACTGTTTTCTACTTTATTTTATTATGAAATGTAATTTATTCCTGTGATTGAGTTTTTAATCAACGTTGAAAACAGTTGTGTTGCTTAATGCATGATGCATTTATTTCAGGATTCTTTGATGAATCCTAAATGTCTTTGCTATTGTCTTCACAGTCACTTTTGATCAATTTAATGCATCCTTGCTGAATAATTAAGAAATAAATTAAATTAATAAAATACTAACTCTTTTTAATGGTAGTGTATAGTCTATTCCCTAAAAATAATGAAATGTGAAAAAACAAAGATGGAAGCACATGGAGTGAAGATTACAAAATACACAACATATATCAGACTGGCAGCTGAAACCACAAACAAATAATAATACAGTGCCTTTGCAACCAATAGCATAATCTATGCAAATTTTCTGTGTTTGATATGTATATTCAACTGAACACAGCCACCTCTGCTATTAGCTTCTCAGCTCATTTCTTATTGCACCTAAGTAGCATCTAGAATAGGTCATTTTTCATGTGTTACGCTTGAATTTTTTTTTGTACACTGTAAAAATTCTTCTCTTTCAGATTAGCTTACATTTCAAAACAGCAACATCATCATTGCATAGGCTACATGTAAAAACACCAGTGTCTTCCTAAATGATTCTCAACAGCATAGCCATTTATTTTAGCCGTCCATTTGCTCAAACTGTAGGAAATCGAGAGCCTTCTTCACCTCAGTGAGATTTTAAGATCTGCTGCTTGAACAGACGCAGTTTCCCATAATTCTTTGCCAGGTGCTTTTATATAATATTGACTGTCTGTATGTAAGTCCTGCAGAGATCCTGCAATTCAAATCAGGCGAGAGTTCATTGTCTTCTTGAGATTCTGAAGGCACAGAAGGGAGGCTATTTTGGGCTGAGAGGTGGAGACCGTCCATTACCGTCCCCAAAAAGACTTTTAAGCTTGGAATGAAGATCTTGCCACACCTCACCCATCTAGATCAGAGCAAAATAAGACATCAACAAATATGATAAGGTTTTGTTAACATCAAAATAATAAAGAAAGCAGCTTTGGCACTTATTGAAAAGAATAACTCTAACCACACATACTGTTGATACTAGATAAAGGATAAGCTTACATCTTTATGTCCCAGCACCTGTGAGTCTACAAATGCCCCCAGAATGAGAGACGTGATGGGCAGGTATGTGAATATGAGCTGGCTCTCCTGATGCAGGCAGAACAGGGAGAAGTAGTTGCGCAACTCCATTACCTGAATGGCGTTTTCTTGCTGTCGTGAGTCAGAGATCAGAGTGAGGTCACAGTGTGGTCACATCATCCCACCCTAACTATCATCATCTTCCCTGTAGTGACCAATTTCTGCTACTTGCTCACAATTAGCCATCCAGCAGTTAAAACCCACTGGATCATGACATGTTATTTGAAGGTTAAACAGATACAGTATGTGCCTCACATGACTTTGCATTGCATCATGAGACATACTTTCTCTCGTCTTCCAGCTGGCCGGGCTTTTATCATAAAAAGAGAACGGGCCTTTATAAAAGTTTTTTTTTTAACATAATTCAATTGATAAATCATTAAAATAATTAACAAAATGGTCAAATAAAATAAATGTGCAAAATGGCTACTCAAATGATCAATTAAATGCTTAAATGCAAATCTGGCCAGTAAAAAATATAGATTATAAACTTGCTTGTAATTACTTGGTTACTTGTATAATATTTTGAGCTCTTGATTCAATGAAGTTACATTAGAATAGTGTGTGTGTGTGTGTGTGTTGGGGGTAACTCATTTATTTGAAATAGAAATCTCTTATGACATTATTGTCTTTACTGTCACTTTTGATCAATTGAATGTGTCCTTGCTGAATTAAATTATTAATAAATAAATAAAACATTTTTTAATATCTTAAGCTAACATTTTAACTGTGACATCACTAAAAAACATCTTCTAACATATCATTTAATATATTTTTATACATATTCTTAAATCTTAATCTAATATATATATACATATACATATACAACATTAGTTTCAAGTCCTTCAGATCAATATTACCTACTAAATTAAAGAGATGCATCAGCTCCCCTGAAGCTACTGGTCCCCACATTTCCCTTCTGCGGATTCTACCTCACAAGCTGCTATAGCTCTTTGTATTGTGTGTGTGTGTATGTCTGAGTGTGTGAGGGCTGACCTGGACGATGCGGGACTCCAGCTGCTCAACAGAAACCTGTTCTTTAGGCTGCACGGTGGTGCTCAGCATTTGTCTCTTCATGACACTGTACTTCTGTAGAGCTCGCTGATGTTCGTGCAAGACCCCTTTCTCGTGCCGTTCACACAAGTCCTGTATGACAACAACACACATCCACACTGTTGTGAACTTTTTCTTCTCAAGTGTAGAAAAGATAGAGTTACAGACAAGGAGATTGTTGAGGTATAAGTTCTTTATTTCGTCGCTGTAGTCATCTCAATCAAGTCTAACTTCTTGAGTCAAACATTGTAATATATATACATTATAAGAGGGAGGGATACATTGTGATGGTGGAAACTCGTATACCAGTTTAGTAACCTGTATTAAAAGAGAGAGGGAAAAACTTATTCAAACCCTGAGACTCCAGAACAGGAGTGACAGGACTCTCTCTTGCTAAGACAAAAGCTCGCGAGAGTCTCCAAGAGTTTCATTAACATGTTTCATTTAAGTTACAATAGAAAGAAAACCCGTCTGACAGCTGTATATAGAGACACAGAATAAGACAGGAGTTTCGTGCTCCACAGCTGAATTCTAAGTTCAAGTTACAGAACTTTCTCAGTTTATATATGAAACTAAATTAAACATTTGACAAAGTTGTATTCCTTCCACACTCATTAAAAAGAACATGCTGTGGCTTGGTGCTCATGTGGGTGACACAGGTTTGAATCTAGCTTGCAACACATGCAAATTTTGTTACACATTTTCATTATTTCCTGTCCTCTCTCATTATAATATGCTGATTCGCTGCTTAGTTATAATTGGTGCTCAATTCTTAATAATGGTTATTATTATATCAATGTTGAAAAGGTTTTTCCTAGAAACCGTGATTTTTTTATGATTCTTTGATGAATAGAAAGACCAAAAGAACAGCATTTATTTGAAACAGTATTTGTGTAACATTATAAATGTATTTACTGTCTCTTTTGAAAAATTTAATTAACCTTCCCGAATAAAATGACTGGGCTGCCAACTCTCACGCATTCAGCGTGAGACTCACGCAATTGACCCAATTCTCACGCTCTCACACCACACCCCCGATTTCTCACGCTGAAGTGTCAACCCGGTCGGTCAAATGCCTGAAAGATGAGTTTATCTATATATGTACCTGTTGAGCCACTCGTGATCGACTAGTTATACCGCAAATTAGTTAAAATATCCCGTAATCTAGAGCGAGCGTGCATGCGAGACAGATATTGTGCACCAAACCGCGTGCACGGCAGAGAAGTAAGCGAGCGAGAGACCTTGCGTGTGCAGACAGCATCTCATCAGATTATTAGAATGATTCTGAAGTATTATGTGACAATTAAGACTGGGGTAATGATGCAGAAAGAAATAAAGGTAAAACGTATTAAAATAATATTTGTAATATTTCACAGTATTTCAGTTTTTACTGTATTTTTGATCAAATTAATAAATGAGTTTGTGAACATAAGAGGCTTCTTTCAAAAACATTTAAAGAAATCCTTATTATTCCTAACTTTTAACCGGTAGTGTGTAAGAAAATCATATTTCAGTTTATTTCCTAAAAATGGACAAAAAAATAAAGAAAAACTTCTCAACTGAGACTAAAAATTAAAATGCATCAGTACTCACCCTGTACGACTGCAGCAAGTCCAGAAACAGATTTAGTTTTTCCACCACATCATCCTCTTCTCTTCTGCCCTGTATTAAGTAAACAAATTAAATTCCTCTGTAGCAGCGTGCCACCAATTCACGTGGTATGTGTGGGCGGCACAGTACCTGTTGGGCAGCTCTTTCAGACAGAAGTGAGAACTCAACAGAGAGCCCTTTGACAGAGTGTCTAAGAGCAGCCCAGGGACTCTTGCAGGACACCAGGACAGGCACAGGTGACTCATCTGATCCCAAAGAACTGGATTGGAGAGAGACCAAAGCTTAAATCTATACGGACAATAGTCTCAAACATCTGGCAATCAAGCTCTCTCAAACCACTGCAATAATAAATATTCCAGTATTTTCTAACTATTCAAACAGTTAATGTTACATGTACCATTATGTGTAAGAGATGTACAGTCAAATAGTCAATTTCATTAAAAAAATAAAACACTGCAGGGTGATTAGTAGACTTGTGTCAATCTGTAGGGAGAACCTTTTTACTGGGGTACAAGCCCAAGTAAAGTTTTGCTGATAAATCATTGTCTGATGAGGTAGCTTACAGATACGTCTCGAAAAAAGGCTTTCGTGTTCATTGAATGTTATCATTTACATAATTTGAATTAAAACTGGAAGGCTGATTGTAATGGCAGCTGAAACAGAAATATCCTGTGCAACCTCGTTCACTTTTCTCCGTGGAATCCTCGACTTGCAGTCAGTCAGACGATGATTCATAATACAACTTGAGGAGAGGTAACTACGCTTATCACTGTGATAATGAATAGTATGTGTATTTGTATTATTTAGTTGAATGAGGAAATCTTGTTTTCCAGATCTAATTGTGTTCTTGGTTCAGACAGTATTAGGGGTAACGCATTACAAGTAACTAAAGTTACGCAATCAGATTACTTTTTTCAAGTAACTAGAAAAGTATCACATTACTTTTAAATTTACAACAAAATATGAGTTACTTTTCAAATAAGTAATGCAAGTTACTTTGTTTTCCTGTTTACTGACTGACAGTTCTCTTGTCCCCATGTTGAGAGAAGTTGGGAGTGCAGAGGCGTTGTGTGTAAATATTCTGGGCTAAATGTTAGCAGGCATTTACTCATCTCATTCGCACAAAAAAAGATTCAGTATTCTTCAAAATGAATAAAATCAGCGAAACGCAACATCAGAATACTACGCAAACCTCCACTAATTAAATATGTTAAACAGAATAAATATTTTTATGCATTTAATCTCACTTTATTGACCAATGTACTTGATGCTGACCTTCGATGATCCAGTTAACCATAAGCAAATATGACTAGATTTTTTTGTTTTTATTGGTGAAATAAGTGTTACACTTTCTTCTTCTGCATCCTTTTCTTCTGCAATCCAGAATGGCAGCACAGCCCTTAAAAAAAGTGAACCCTGTCACGATTTCCACTGTGTTTTGTGTTATAGGACCCTTATTTTGATGTTCTGTTGCCTTGATGTTTCTGGTTTCTTTTCCAGTGTGTAGTTCCTGTCTGACTTCAGTTGTGTCCGAAATCACCCCTTATATCCTTAAATAGGGTAAGGGACAGCCATTTTTAATTAAGTCCGAAACCATAGTGGACATTATCGAGTCAACTCATTCAGTCCCATAATGCACCGCAATAATGAGTGTACAACCAATGTATGCTCAACGGCTATAGAGAATACCCATAATGCACAGTGAGTCACACGACAAATGAATTCCCACGTCTGACCAGAAGATGGCAAATCATCCATGTTAATCATCAGCAGTGTTGGGCAGTAACGCGTTACTAGTAACGCATTACTGTAACGCAGTTACTTTTGACAGTAACTCTTACTGTAACGCATTACTTTTTAAATAAATTAACTCCGTTATCGTTACCATATGGTCTGTTACTTTTTTAAATTAATTAATTTTGGCTGAAGTGTAGCCTACAGCCTAACCTGTTTGCAGCAGCGACGCATTGTAGGATTGGTGGTAGGGTTGCTTGCCACCCGTCCCTTAAAATACGGAATTGTCCCGTATTTACAAGTAAAATGATGCGTCCCCGTATCAAATCAATAAGGGAAGCGATTTGTCCCGTATTTTGCATAAGGCCCACACATAGCCTAGTTGGATAAAAACATAAGGATTTACTATACTAATAGCAAATAGCCTATAAAGAAATCAATTTCACAATAATGTTACATTATGATTAGAATCAAATTAATTTTGTCCATTTTCTAAGCTTAGAAAATGCACATTTATACGGGCTGAATTTTATAGGCCTAAAATATTGTTTAGTAATTCTGTGAATTACATTGCGCAAACAAAAGTAATACTACCCACCGGATGAAGAAGGGTTGGCTCTCAGTCTCCACAGAACAAAACATTTATTTTATTTTATTTTATTTTTAGTATTCGCATTTATGAGGAAGAAACAATGTTACGGACGTGACAGTTCTCCGTACGTGGGCGCTCTGAAAGCGGCACTAAAATATGCTTTAAAACTTTCACAGAGACATCAAACAGAAAGCACAAAACCTTTCTTTAAAGTGAATTTCGTTTTGTATTAATTGTATCTTAATTTTAATCAATGTTTCATCAACCATTTGCCTGGATTTAATAAATAAGAAGTAAATATAGCAGACGATAGATAATCACGAAACGGAGGCGCCAGCGTGTGAACTGAAGCTCGTCTCATAAATGAACCGAAACTTGGCGTATAAGGTAACCTACTTGCCTCACAGACATGTCTGCTTTTAAACAGAACAATTCAAAACGAAAGAAAACAGACTACAGACTGCTCTCTGCTTATGTAATCCGTATGAAATGTGCATTTCTCTCTGGCGCTTCTACTGCGAAGATCGCGAGTCAGCATAGCGAGTCACCTCAGAAATCCTTGTGATATATTCAGTTTGTGCTGGTCTGACTTAAATAAAATAGTGTTTAAAAATTACTTTCTGTTTAAGTCAGTTTTGTGTTTGTGTAGACCATAATGCATAAAAGAACATTAATGGGAACATTAAAGAATGTTTTTTTTTAAGTAACTAAAAAGTTACTTTTAACAGTAATGCATTACTTTTTGGTGTAAGTAATCAACAGAGTAATTGAGTTACTTTTTGAACGAAGTAACTAGTAACTGTAACTAGTTACTATATCTTAGTAACTAGCACAACACTGATCATCAGTATTAAGTAAGGTTTATACATAGTTTCCATGACAGAGTTCAATATAGTATATTTCATTACTACTGGAGCTTCCAGTTTGCTACGTGTCAAATGATTATTAAACGGCAAGCACAAACTCAGCTCAGTGTCTGAATTCACTCACTCATTTTCATTCACTCCTTCAACTGGACTATATTAATGGACTAATGTAGGGAATAGTGAATGAGGGTATAGGGGGCGATTTCGGACACAGCTTTTTGTTTCCTTAGTTACACTTTTTAGTCACCATAGCGTTAAATCAGTTTCACCTGTGCTTTGTTATCCTCTTGTTTGTATATATAAGTCCTGTGTTTGAGACTATTGTTGTCAGTCATTCTCTTTACAATTCTCTTTTGTAGAGCTGTTGCGTATCCTGTTTTCCCATTTGGATTTTGTTTTTTCCTTTTTTTGTGTTTGTTGAATAAATACTGTTTGCGTATAAGCCTCGCCTCATCTGTTCCATGCTGAATATGAAACACCTAGACAATTTTAGCAAAGCCCTTCACAGTAAATTTAAATGTAAGATTAAACTAATGAAAGGATCTGAAACTCATACTTTTTAATGTTTCGGTGCGATACATTGGTCTGAGAGACACTGCAAATATTTAGGCACTAGGGGTGTGCCATATCATACCGTCCACGATAATACCGGTATACATTTTTACATGATAAAAAAGTGTCATATCGCGATATCAATGATATAGCGACGCATTGACGTATGGTGCATTTACGTTCCCTAGCACGCACAACAAGAACACCTGTCTGAGCGCGAGAGAAGCCTGTCAGCCTCCGATGACGATTTAGCAATTTCACAAACAGCTTGAGTGTTCAGCGGGGCTGCCGACGCGCGTCGCGTGCGTTTAGGAGTCGGGACATGACTGAATGGTCTCTTGCACAATCGGGCCATCAGTGCATCGTAACTAAAGTTTATAATTTTCAAGTCTTCTTAATTCTTATCAGTTTAAACATTCAAGCGGTTTTAAACTATCCAGTAAGCTACTCGCGCACTCTCTGAGAGAGTTGCACTGCGTGCATACATAGAGTACAGCTCGCGAGAAACTAAAGTTATTTTTCGCGGATTATATCGCTTTAATGGGGGGAAAACGCAAAATTGTGTAAAACTTCCGGTCTTGGTAAGTATACTCATAAACACAGTCGGTTATGTATAAAACGCATGTGACAGTGTGACAGACAGTATAATGAAAACAGCAATGGATCCGTGCACTAGCTGTAAAAGTGACAGCAGCCATAGGCTATGCAAGTCTGTCATTAATGTTGTCGTCAAAACAACAAAAATAAGCTTTAATTGTAATGAATGAGAATTATTAGCCTATGTTTTTAATTTAATCAGGAAACAGAACTAAAAGACTATGTGTTATTTTACATTTGATTACTTTATTATGTTTGTGTAGTTTTTCTGAATACTGGTGTTAGACCTACACACATTTAACATTTAATTCAAAGATTGAAATCAAGCTTCCTTGTGTTGTGTAAACTCTTAACAACAAAATTACCACATTTTAAAAACGCAATGAGTGAGCAAACATTTAGGCGAGATAAACATAATAAGAAATTTTTCAACAACAACAAAAAAAATGTCTATATCGTCAAAAATATCATTATCGCAAATATTCTTGAAATATCGTGATATAACTTTGAGGCTATATCGCCCACCCCTATTAGGCACAACACTCAGGATAAGTTGATACCTGAGCTCCTTCCCAAACATCAGCAGATCTGTGGCGTTCTCCTTTGAGCGCTCGGCCATCCTCTCTGCCCGGTCTCGTAACTTCTGAAAACTGTTATGGATATTTCTGATGAGCTCCCTGCTGGACGAAAACTGACTTTGGATATCTGCTGGGAGGTAATCCTGGAGGAGAAATCACAATGCAGGCAATATTGATTAATAAATATTGCACACATATTTAACATACAAGTAAAATAAAGCTGAATCAAACCTTGGCCTGCGTTGCATATTTACAGGTCATGAACTCATCCCCCAATCTTTTGCAAGCATCTCTAAGCTTAGGTTGGACATCCTGTGGGACATACATATGTGAAGACAACCTAATGAACATCTATGAAAATTTTCTCAACCCAAAATTATAAATATTACAATATATTATAAAATTCAATCCTGTTTATCTAGAACTTTGAATTAAGTTGGTGTTCAGGTTAGGCAAAAAGTCCATACCGAGCCACTGAAGGTGAGGAATGTTTTCACAAGCTCATCTTCGGAAAAGACAGGGTGTCGTGCCACAAGATTTAGGAACCTTCCAAGGGCTCGTCTCCGCCCTTCAATGAACTCTCGCTCTGACATGGAGGTCAGGACTGCAGCGGGCCCAAAGAACATAGAAAAGGTTAAACTTTTCCAGAAACATCAAAACATAGTCCTTCCATTAATACAACACAGCAAGGAGCTTTCTACTATGGAAGTACAACTTGCTGAAGTATGCAGAAAATCTGAACGAGGTTACTTTTTTAACCTTGGCAGAGCCGCGATTGTTTGTCTGGTGCATTCCCAGAAAGCATTGAATGTCACAGCACAGCCTAAGTGAGAGGTGAACAAGACTATAATCTAAAGGTTTGATCACAAACCCTTCACATGCTGGTATTTTACAGTGAATAATACAAGGGCCTACCTCCTTTCAGTGCCCTTTTGGGAGGAAGCGCCGGCACGGCTCTGTAAGCATATCTCTGAAGCAGGAGCTCATGGAAGACGTCAAAATCGCTGTATCGCCGATAGACCGATACTGTAAAACGCTGGAAAGGGCACATGGCACTTGAACTATCAGCGATACATTTCAATAATACAACTGCAACTGTTGCAATGACTCAGCAGCATGCTTAAAAATGACTTGACTGAATGTCATACTTTTATTATACTGAAAAATAAATGAATATCGTTTAATTGTATTTTTCCTGCTGAGGTCCTTTTACAATACTATATTATGCACCAGAACACTTTTTGTCTGAAATGGCTTTTCTTTTGTGTCAAATATAGTTTTTAACTTCCTCATATTTCAAAAACAGCTTCTTTGCAAAGTCAGGATTACTGTGGCAGGATCACAAATCAGTCCGCGCTGAAATGCACCACTGGTCCCACACGTTCCTTTTTAGACTGGAGAGGACATGTTGATTTGCTTGTCAAGCTATTTTATCTCAAATGATCAAGGAAATTGATTCTTCATTATATGAACCCTTCAAGATACTGCACTCTTGAAAATGAAGGTTCTTTATTGGCTTTGATGGTTCCATTCAAAACATCCATGGAACACAACGGTTCCTTATAGTAGAAAAAGTTTCTTTAGATTATTAATACATGGTTCTTTTAAAGGGATGGTTCACCCAAAAATGAAAATTCTGTCATTAAAATTGGGAATAAAACGCTCAATTCATATGGATTAGTTTTACGATCTTTTTATTAACTTTTTGAAGCGTCAAATTGGTAGTTGCGTAGCTGTCAATGGAGGACAGAAAGCGCTCCGATTTTATCAAAAAGATCTTCATAAGTGTTCTGAAGATGAACAAAAGTCTTACGGGTTTGGGGACGAAATTATGGCGGGTAAATAATCACAGGATTTTCGTTTTTTGGGTGAACTATCCCTTTAAGAACTGTTCACTGAAGGTTCTTTGGGGAACTAAAAATATTTCTTCAGCAATAAAACCTTTTTGAAACCTTTATTTTTAAGAGTGTGATCACAAAGACACAGTGGTCTCTGTTTATACATTTATTTTAGGGTGTCCACATGTGATGGCATCACCCAACACGAATGCTAATGCTGAAGTGGGCCATTTTTTCAGCTTAATATGGAGAATAGAAAATGTTAGGCTCATTTCCGTCACATTTTAGTCTGATTTTTGTTTGTTTGTGCATCATGGCTAGAATGACACTGCAACAATGACTCAACTAATGGTTTAGGGCCTAACTTGACTTGACTTGGACCAATTGATTTTGTCTGATTAATGACAGAAAACTGTAAACTTGTAAAGCCGCCTCTAAACTCACTCACCTCACTGGTGACCTGATACTCCACATGTTTAAGAAACAGTCCCTTCTTTTCAGGAATGAGGTCAACTTTGACGGTGTCCTTCTTCAACAGCTCTCCCAGAGTCACGGACAAGATCAGAGGATTCTCCTGAACCGACTGCATCTTAAGACTCTGAAGCTCCTTCGGCTCTCCTAGCTGAGGTTTTGGGAACTCTTAAAAAACATGACATACAACACAATGTATTAAGCGTGGTGTGACAGCCAGATGTGACAGACTAAACATTATCATACTTAATCACTTTAAAGAAGACAAAGAAGATGACTTTCTTCTTAACAGTCTTATGACAGCATATTAATAACACAGCATGAAGGAAAGCTCAAAAGTAACGAGAAAAACAATGAACAATTTTGAGCTATGCGGCACACGATATTTTTTCCGGTGGATGTCTGTGGTTTGTGTGCCACATTTAGAAACGAAAATCTGGAAAAGGGGAAAAAACAACGTGACTCTGCATAACAATAAGTTGTCTCAGCAAATTCAAACCAGGATCTTTGCTTTTGTTTCGTAAAATGCAACCACAAAAAAAAAATCCTTCTCGGCCATTCCATAGAGAGATAAGCAGTTGGCATGCAATGGACGGGAAACTTGGTTTTGCTTAGAGGAGAAAACAGGAAACCTCACTATTAAAGTGCAGTCAACTGTCATACTGGCAACACCTGAAATAACACAAGAGGCCTGTATTGAATAGATACTTTAACCCTTCAGAGCTGGTGAAAAATCATTAAAATAAGCCATCGAACAACTAGCCCAACATAACCATAGACCTGAGGAATGTAAATCATACACACATACTGTATAGGAGCACATGAGAAAGTGAAAAGTGCTGAAATGTTGAAAGCAGTAATATAAAACCTCCACATATTAAGCTTTGCTCTTGCGCAAATCACTGCAAACAGATGGTGACAGTGAAATGCTGCTTGGATGTAATTCAGTTGGGACAGCATGTGAGAGGCAATACAATATCACATGATATGTTGAACACAAGACAGTTTTTATGGAGACTAACTGGGGTTACTGACTTTAAAATGACATCTGATTAAGCTACACATTTACTACAGTCAGCTGAGGAATTGATCTGCTTTTGTTTACCTTGTATGAAATTCTCCAGCAGTTTGGGACTTGGTGGTTTTCCTTGTTGAGCGAGGGCAATGAGAGCCAAGCCTTTATACAGCGAGACTTTACTTAGAAATCCATCACTATTGTTTACATGTTCGGATATCTAAAATGTAAATGACATATCTTTCAGTCTGTGCAGAATAAGTCATTGTTCCACAAGAGAACCCAACAAAATCATGATATTTATCCTTATCCAGCTGTAAATAAGGTCACTGAAAATAAAGCCTGTGGGATGTAATTTAGCTAACTGTCAGCTATGGTCTTCCTAACCAATAATAAGATGTAATCCTGGTGCAAGTCTCACCTGGTTTTGAACGGTGATGGAAAGAGATGTTCTGCTGAGAACTCTCAGGAATACACTGATAGGCACTCGTTCATCAGTTCTGGAGCAGATGGCTTGATGCACTTCACGATAGTATGAAGGGACGGATCCTAGATTCATAGGACTCGATGTTAAAGGAATAGTAGTTCATCCAAAAATGAAAATGCTGTCAATTACTCAGCAGCACCATGAGACTTTCTTTAATCCTTGGAACACAAATTAAGATATTTGTATCTATCTTATAAATTAAGATTTATGTCCCTCCATTGAAAGTCTCACTCAAAACTTAGAGGGTTCGAAACTTTCATAAAGAGTAAAAGAAATCCATATTAATGGAGCGGTTTAGAGACATGCTCACTTTATATGAACAGATTTAATTAAGGCTTTATTCACATGTAAACATTGATCAGAAAACAAACATGTTAAATGGCAGCTCAAGCATGCTTAAACTTTCAGAGTTTTGGGTGAATGGAAGGACAGAAATCTCTCAGATTTCATTAAAAATATCGAAGATTAACGACAGTATATTGGTTTAGAATGACATGTGAGTGAGTTATTGATGACATTAAAACATTAAATTGATGATATAGATTATTATTTTGGGTGAACTACCCCTTTAATAAACGACTGGGGTCAATTTCATTTCAACAAGAGAACAGTTTTTTTTTTATCCAAACAAGCTTATTGCTAAAACACTGACCAGGACATTGTAGTTGCGCAATACATTTGTATTTTTATAGATGTTTTTATTTTTTTATTGAGTTCAGTAAGTTACACAAGCAGTGTAAAATACACAACAGAAACTAAATAGAAATAAAACAACTAAGATTAAAGGTTATCACAAACAAACATATTAATTTTATTTAACAGAACCCGTTTTAGGGGGATTTTTTAACATTTAATAAAATAAAATTCAAGGGGTAAATAAATATGGGCTTTGAGTTCCCATTCGAAATTTAAATTGTCCTTTAGCAGAGAAAATAATTAGATTGGCTTAAAAGCAGATTCTCGCGGCACCACTGACATTCAGCCATATAGGAATATAAATTCACTGCATGAATAATCATTGCAATCAAACATTCTGAAAAAGATACGATGTTGTCACACAAAAGAATAAAATAGGATATAGCCTTATTATTAGCTATAGCATTATAAAGTCGTATCAGTTTGAGTCGTCAATCTGGACAACTTCGATGAACAAGTCTACTACAAGATGAACAAGTACTAAACAGGAGAAACTAGTGAAACAACAAATAAAAATAATCATTTACGAAACAAGACAATTAGTAACGTTAGCTAACTCGCATTAAAGTGACACGTTTTAGTCGCGAATTTTTAATACATCATCAGCGAAATTAAGAAAACAAATTCGCAGATAACCGTTCAAATACACACAAAACAGCTAAGTAGTACAAAGGTTCAAATACATAGGCTACATAAAACAGCAAAACATTATCTAAAACTGTGCGATTGGATTAAATTACCGTCATTTCTTTTCCCTACCTTCATTGATGTCCCCTGCCATAATTTAGATGTCATGTGAGAGCGATAGCACCTCCATGTGATTTCCTGCAGAAAAGAGTAGGAATGTCCTTAAAGTTGTAGTGATGTGGAAACACATGGTACAGCATACGTGTGACAGACATGGGTGGAGCTGGAGCCTCGTCTGGTTCGACGGGCCCTTTGAGGACTAACACATATTTATATGACACTACAGACTGGTTTTGTGTGGTTAGAATATGTAATTCACCCATGGGAAGTGAGAAAGCAAAAAAAAAAAAACTACAATGTTCTAAAACAAAACATCCATATTAAACTCACAACATGTCATATTGTAACATTGTATATTTACCATTCTAATAACAAAGTTTTAAAAAAAGTGTTGCCCGCCTGCTGCTGCATCTGGCTAATTATTATTCACCTATAAGAGATACACAGAGATTTATGAAGAAGAAAAATGCAGGAACAAGGAGCATGAAACTTCTAGTCTATTTCCCAGTTCATTGTTCCTCTTTCAGTCAAAATATTTTTCTGTTGAAGACAAAACAACACATCCTAAACTAAATCCAACTTGACTTTAAGGAACTGAAAATAGTCACGATGAGTTGATTCGTCATAAATGATTGAATTGAAATCAAATTAATGTTTCCCCTCGTTTTAAGACTAATTCAAATGTTACCAAAATATTTTTTTATCAAAAAAAAAATTGTGAAGAAGGCTGAGGTCACATTACAAGTTATCAAAAATTGATTTGTGCATTGATTTGGAGTCTAACTCTTGATGAATCATTCCTTGAGACATAAATAGCCCATGTTTCATCTGTATTAACACTGCATTGACATTTTCAGTAGTATAGGCTATTGTTGAATTATCATCATGTAGGTATACTTGCTCTCTAAAGCTTAAATTCCAAAGCTCAAAATTACTTGCAAAGCTTAGCTTATGCAAATATCATTTTGATCCCAGTGCCTCCATAGTGGAATTGAAAGTGAAAAGGCGCAATTATTTAGACTCAGCCAAGGCAGTATGTGCCTGCTTCTACAGCACTAGTTATCTAGCATTGTTGTTTATTACCAGGTTTAGTTAGACAGTTACCAGTTTTTGGTTATGGCACTGAAATGATGCAATTGTTGATTCACAAAGTAAAGGTTAATAATTTCACTGCATCAGCTGCATTTGTAAGACTTAATTTAAGATTAACATAAATGGACCTGTAGAACAGCTTTTTACACCTTAAATCTGTATGTTCTATAAGTTTGGTGTTTCTAAAATCACTTTCATTTATAGATTTTTAAGATGCAACTTTGAAGCATTATTTTTTGCTCATTAGTAGTGATAGAGTCCTTAAAAAGTCTCACTATATTCAGACAGACTGTCACACTATTTCAAGGGCTGGCTAATTAATGATTACTTTGATGACATTATACATTGACATATTGACTCATTGACATCTTAAATTTAACACCAATTTAATTTTGGGTTTTTCCATCCTGGCTTTATGTTCAGATATTTATTATTTATTCTTGGATTAATTGCATATTCTATTCAGTGTATTCTATTCAGAAACAGAATCCAGATATTCATTTATACTGCCATGAATAAGTAATGCACCAACAAACCAGATTTTGCTTAGGTTTTAATTCCTTAAGCTTTTGGTTAAAGGTCATTTTAGGGTGTCTTCCTGTGAGGATATGCATTAAAGGGACAGTTCACCCAAAAATGAAAATCATTTACTCACACTCATGTTGTTCCAAACCTGTATGAGTTTCTTTCTCCTGTTGAGCACAAAATAAATTCAACTTCAAAACATCTTTTGTGTTCAACAGAAGAAAGAAACTCATTCAGGTTTGGAACTACTTGTGGGTGAGTTAATGGTGACCGAATTTTCATTTTTGGGTGAACTGTCCCTTTAAGGGGAATTTTTCAATAAAAATATAAGGTAGCAATTAACTATAGGTTTCATATTTTTCAGTGGGTTGAAACATTTTACAGTGTAGCCTAATAGAGAAGACGTCTTTCCAGGTTTGGTGACATACAGATCAGATGATATGAAATGCTAAACGAATAAATAAAAACACTATGTGCTTGTACATATTTTCTAGCACATCAATGTATCATTGTTTGCTGAGGCTGTGAATGTAATGTTTTAACACTGATTGGTCACCTCTATAAGTATTGGCTACAAAACTTAACGTAAACAATTAGTTTGATTTCATTTTTATTTACAATTCTTTTATACAATATCTATTATTTCATTTTATACATATACATATATATATATATATATATATATATATATATATATATATATATATATATAAAGGGAATATTCCTAGTTTAATTTAACATGAGAGGTGCGATCCTAATAGGTGGTTTCTCCAAGTAAGCCTCATGTACTATTGTGTCTGACCACTAGATGTCCCTGTTCTCAACAGTTGCCTCATACCGTGATAAACCTCCACTATCTCGGTGTGAGTTTGTTTCAGTGGGCAATCTGGGCATACAGCTCGTTGCTTGGTTGTTCTTCACACACTCATACTGGATTAGAGATCATCTCACAGAGTTTTGTCGGCAGGGAGGAGTCGCGTGTCGTCATCCTAACCCACACATGGACATTTTGACTTCATAAACACATTCCCCGGTCATTTATGACTAATAAGGACGGAGGAGTTTTACCGTGGGAATGACGGAGCCGCAGACAAACGCTTGGCATTAATCTCGGCCAAAGCAAAGGAGATACATCTCGTAGCTGGCTGGCATTTCGAGCAACCAGAGGACTGAGTCTTGGATCTAGGAAGGTTTCAGCTCTAAGTTAATGCGTATCTCAGGGTTGGTGTGTATGCGTTTAGTTTTAATGTAACGTTATCCAAACAATAGGCAGTTTTGAAAGGGGAAGTAAGATCTTGTAATACACGCTTCCCTTGTGTTTACACAGTCAGCCGGTAGGGAAAGGAAAGCTCAAGTCCTGTTTAATACAGCGGAAGCAGAGAAGATTCTCTAAATAATTAGCTCTTTGCATTTGCGTGTTGTTTAAACCCCTCGTTTTACTTAACAACCAGCTTTCGGTTTATATCCAGGGCACTGCAGGCGGTTTCAACAACTAATCGCATTTAGGTCCATATCACTATAGGTGAAGGACGATGTGTATTTTCCAGGGAAGAGCAGATTTATGGCACTTTGTAATCTAATGATATTGTTTAAACCTCGAAAGAAATTGTAAACTTCCTGCTTTAGTTTCTCAGGGTTCGGAGTGTTATTGCCATAAAGATTATGGCTGCCGTTGTTAATTACTCTCCCCCGTGGTGGGTTAACCTGATGCACAGACTGCCTCATTTTAATCTGCAATTTGAACAAACCAGCAGTGATTTTCGCCCAGAGGACTCGTCATACCAGCAGGTAAGTCCATGCATTAACCCTGCTACTGCACTGTTAAAAATAAAATTATATATATATATATATATATATATATATATATATATATATATATATATATATATATATATATATATATGGTCAATACGTTATTAAATATTGTCATTTTCATAGCCAGATTTTCAACTTTTATTTATAAGTTATACAAGATTCAACTCATTTTAGTGAGTTTTAGAATGACTTAAACATCCAAGTTGATAGTACTTAATTTAAGGCAGCAACTATTTTTACACTGTTTTATACTGCTACTCCTTCAGATGAAATGCTGGTGTGTAATATGAAATGTTGTGAGTGTCACATAACAGTAATTATTTCTGATATTCAACATAATTCTGCTTTTACCTGTGAATTATGTAATTTGTTTGAAACATAAATTGGCTAGTTAGCCTAGTTCCTATAGCTATATTTCGTTCCTAGCCACTGAGACCTGCATACACAGAAAGAGCTGGTTAACAGAAGAGAAAAGAGTAGCCTATGTGCTCACTGTAGGACAGGAGACATTGAGACAGAGATCCACTTCCTCCTTCACTGTCACAAATTCAAATCAATCAAATAAGAGACCTCTACATAAATTCGTAAACTTAATAAAGACCTTTACAGCCATAACTGAAGTAGAACATATTAAGAATACAAATTCCAAGCTTTGTCAATATTGTAACATTTACAGTCCTGCTAATAAAGCAATTTTAAAATTGAATTGTTCAGGTGTGGGTGTGGGGTTAGGCTTCAACGAGATGGGGTGACAATTTGGCTGGGAATCGAAATTCGGCACAACACCTGTCTGGAGTATGAGTAGTTTTCCATTTAGCACTTTCCAGCACATTATTGAGATAACTGGTGTCAAAAATATAGTTTTTAAGGGGAAACCCTAAAACTAAAAAAAATTACGTGAAAAACGCTTAACGTGGCTTATTGTGCTTAAACCCTGACCAGGGAAAACCACATTTCTGTCACATTTTTCTACTCATTTACTACTAAGACAATGGCACTGTAATCCAGGCAGAAAGACAATAGAGTGGTGCAGGTATGACGTCACTTTGTAGGCTAATCGGCAGTTAGCATCACACTGGTTCCCTTGACAAAACCCCAATAGGATTTTTCCATTGGCTTTTGGATTATCGCAAAAAATAAGCTCTGTGATCAACAAAAGTTTATGATACTTATTACTTACATTTAGTCCATCAAGATCAGTTTCACAGATGAAGACCACGTTTATGAAATATTGAAGCCTAAATGCAGTCGCCAGAAGTAAAAAGCTAAAGGTAGGCTGTAAACGAACTGCACTACGGTCCCACGACTTCGTCACCATCAATAAGCTTCTGACAACTGTTTAAGTTTTTATCTAAAAACATTTTCCCTGAAAGTTTGAGTTAGAATAATGTGTAAGAGCACAAATAAGCATAAAGAGGCTGTAAAAGCGGACTGAGTTTATCTGTTCATCGTGATAACGTTTAATGTCCCCGACAGCCTCTGTTGTCCAATTTAGCCACTTGATAGCAACCGCCTTTTTCAAGGCGTAACGCATAACAGCTTAAAAAAAATCATGAGTGGTGTAATGTATGTTATGTTGTAATATAAAACATTAAAGTCTCTTGAGCTTGTGTTAAACACAGATCTTATAAAAAAAAAAAAAACGCTGACTTTTGGACGATGGACCGGAAGTGTTAAAATGCTAACTCGTTTCTGAGTTTTTGCCTACAAATGTCATACCTGACCCACTCTATTTTTTTACATTAAATGTTTTCTCCCGCTTAGGAAACCTATATAAAGAAATGCTTGGTGTACCAAGACATTGGTATTAAAAGCAAACTCATGAGATAATTGATTTTCCCCAGTTGTTGTTTTAAAAAGTACATCATCGTCTTGCCTAATTTAATTTGAAGGCACCCGACGTCGCAACTTCCCAATTTGTAAATACGAACTTCCCAGGAGGACTTCAACACACCAAGAAACCCTGAGGCTTTGATGTGAAACATTTCTTTGTCGATCGCAATTATAGGACCAGAACGAACTGTTAATTTTAGCTCGAGTTAATGGGTAGCTTATCTCTTAAAGAGATTATGCAGATTTTATTTAATATGTGCATTTCTTTGTGCCATAAAAATGCAATCGCGATCATTCAATCTTTATGATGACTTTATAATTGTTATTGTAATGCTTGCATGTCTCTAATGCTGAACACATGTGTGGCTGTTGAAGGTAGAAGGTAGGCTTCTGAGGACCCTTTGAAGAACTTGGCTGTAGGCTTTCATCTTAGAGACAACAGATGGCCTACAGACAAGCCAGGAGTGCCATCAGCTTGATGACATTGTCTAATCAAAGCTCCTTAAATCAAGTTTGGCCTTCCCTGTTGTTCGCTTTTATGGAGTGTTGCGTTAAACCAGTTGGTAACATAGAATACTAATGTAAAAAAGCTAGATTTGTGCCTGGCCATCAGAGAGCAACTTTTGAGAAGCCAGATGGTACCATATATTGTCAGAACTTGAACTATTGGCACATAATCATGATTTGTTGTGGCATCTATAACAAGGTTATTTAAGGTGGTCTATGTACTGTCACAATAGTTATTTGATGTCTTGTAAATGGTCCTCTTAATAGTTCACTGCGTTTTTTGTGAAGACATCTCTTCACAAAATATGGTATTTGTTTGTTTTGTTTTTATATTATGCAGTAGGGCTGTGGCTATAAAATTTTGCGGTTCTCTGTACCAATTTCAGTACCAGAGCATAAACTGTTGAATTATATACGTTTTTGTCTCATTTTGTCTCGTCCGTTGGTTATCACTGCCAGTCATCGCAGTTTCCGATTCAAACGAGCATTTAAACATGGTTGTCAAACTTTTCAGCGTACTTATCAGCATGAAAAACTAAACTTGTATTCAGATTGTGAATGGGTAATGAACAGAAAGCAGTAGAAAGTCTCCCTTTATAATCTCTAAGGACGCGTGTCCACCAAAATGTTTTTAGCCAGCTGAAAACGCCTAGCTGTGGGCTCTTGAGAGCGCTTCAGCAGGGCAGCGTTTTTTTTGTTTTGTTTTAGTTTTTTCAGTTGAGATGCTTTGGTTGCTGTGATACAGAATAACCGCGAAAGTGTTAGTATCTCATTTCACATGATAGTTTGTTTCTGTATTGTTTCTATATAAAAATGTCAATACAATATAAAGTATGTTCTCTGGCTGTTGTTTTAAATTATTTTGTTTTGTTATTGTTTGTTGTTGTCTTTTGACATTCTACATGCAGAATGTGGCGGTTGGTCGGTGTGGTATTTGTCCCGCCCCTCCTCCAAATGTGATTGGACGGCTGGGTAAAAAGTGACCTTGGTGAGCGCTGCGTTTTACCCAAAGTTGAACATTCTTCAACTTTTGGCGACTGGTTGAAAACAGCGAGGTCGCTCAGCATGAAATAGACTCAGCGCCTCGTTACGCTGCTAACGTTTTAAAAACCCAAAGCTCCCATTGAAAATAATTGGAAAAATACGCTATCCTCGAGGGAAAAAAAATTCTTTGGTGGACACATGGCGTGAGGCTGTCAATCTTTAAAGCGCAAGTTCACTGAATTCTGCACTCTTGCGAAAACTTGCGTTATAATAAAAAAAAAATGCTGTTTTTAATTGTACGGTTTCAGCTTACTGACTAGCACCTCTGATAAGCCATTGCGTTCATAGTCACACTCTTAACAGATATTATTGTGATTAGCTACCTACATGGCTAAATGCATGTAAAAACACACTGTAGAAACCTTTGATGCTCAAACAAACACAACCGAAAGCGTTTGAAAGTAGCATCTGTCGGTGGGTACCAAATATACCCAATACTCAGTAATACTGGTACTGCAGAAATGCTGGTCAACTTGTTTCTTTTTTTAGCACCAGTAGTACTGCCATGTTTGACAAGCCTACTATGTAGTCATACAGGTGATAATTTGGTGGGGTAGCAATGATTGATTGGGTACTATAGTAATAATGTAGGCATAGTCAACACAGTTTTGACTTCAGGATGCATACCATTCAAAAGTTTAGGGTTGGTAAGATTTTTTTAGTTGTGTTTTTGAAAAAAGTTTCTTATGCTCATCAAGGCTGAATTTATTTGATCAAAGATAAGGTTAGAACTGCAAAAAAATTTCCTATTTTAATATAATTGGAAATGTTTAATATGCTAACCTACATGGTATTTAGTCATGGCCATCACAGTTTTTGACTGGGCATTCACAACAAATCACCATGACACTGTTTGATTAAAAGTAATTGCAAAAAACCTGACGCTAGTTTTTTAGTTAACAGATACCATTTGCTTTCATATTTGTTTGTTTTTTTAATGAATTGTAATGTAATTTCTAAGTGTGACTTATGTGTCTAGACACTGGCTTGGGGCCAGTGTATGTGCACATGATGATAAGAATCACTTCTTTTTCAACTAGAAGCTGCAAGTGTAGTGGAACTAGATCAAGGAATGAGTGGATTTATTTAGACAAAGCAGTTGCAAGCTGACAGCGGACATAATGCTCAGTTTCTGCTTATCTTCTGGCTTTTCTACTGAAAAGTTGGTCACTGAGATGTTAAAGGGTTCCGAAGATGAACGAAATTCTTACGGGGTTGGAACAACATGAGGGTGAGTAATTACTGACAGAATTTTCATTTTTGGGTGAACTGTCCCTTTAAGTCCAACTAAAACAGCAAAGATGGAGAGCAGAGGTAAAGTCAGAAAATTCAGTGCTTCTAGATCATAAAGCCCAGGATAGACTGTCAGCTGTTTGAAAATGTGTTTCACCGAGCCAACAGGATTGGAAGAATGTCTTAAAAACAGCATGGCAGGAGCAGTCTTAAGCAAAAGACTTAGATGTCTTTTCCTTAAGTCTTTTCCTTAAGACTGTTTTTGCAGTTGTCAAATGCCATTGACATCAGATGCATAGCATTACAGATAACGCGTGAACTGTCTAGAAGCTCGTCTGCCATGGATGGAGAGGAAGGTCTGATTCCTAGCCACTAGGTTTTATTTTTTTTTGACAAGTGCCCTTTTGCTGCACCAAGTAGTCATGTAGTAGTCATTTTTCCGTTAGGAATTCAATCATTTATATGCTTTTTTCCCCTTTTGTAAATATTCAGGAAAATCTAAATTTTGATTTTTTTTTCCCCAACTGATATCAGCTACAGAATATTATCAGTTTCCTTAGATTTAGAATAATAATAAAAAAATATATATATATATAAATATAGCTGCGAGCAGCGATTACGGGCCCAAGCCGGTGGCACCGCAACCCCGGTGCCTTTAGTTACCTAAAGGCACCGGGGTGGCGGTACCGCCGTCTTTGGCCCTTCATCGCTGCTCGCAGCTATATTATATATATATATATATATATATATATATATATATATATATATAAAAAGCCGGTGGCACCGCCACCCTGGTGCCTTTAGGGTTATTGTGCACGACGTGACACAAAATATCTGCTGGCTATCTGCCGAACGGCTCTGGTAGTTCCGCTTCAGCACTGATGATATTGTAGAAATAGTGCGCTCTGGTTGGTCTGGATTATTCGGGATTTTTTATTTTATACAGAAATAAGTTATTTATAATTCAGATGAGAATAAAGTTAGTGTTGATTAAAATGAAGGAAAAAAAATATATTGATCTGAAATATAGCACATTAATTTTAAATTTATTTAGGTTCAATTACCAAACATACAATCTTAATTTAATTTAAAGCAAACAATACATTTAAAAGATAAGGGTTGTATGCACTTTTTTTTTAATAAAAAAAGATATATATCCAAAAAACAAGGCCTTAAAGGGTTAAACTCTTGTCACTGTAACAGACACAATCTCTCTCTCTCACACACACACACACACACACACACACACACACACACACACACACACACACACACACACACACGTCAAGTCACTTCCATTTTAGATGCAATATTGAATAAGCAGAAAATTCGGATTTTCTGCTCTGAAAATATAAATAAGCATAAAAATTGAATAAGCACTTTTAATATTCTAAACAGAATAAGCACTAGTCACTAATGAATAAGTACTAGTACTTAATGGAATAGATACTAGTATCTAAAAAATAAGTACTAGTAGCATGAAAATAGAGACCAGTAGGTTAAAATGATAAAATGTTAAAACGGCTTGCCATATTGGCTCAGAGAGAGAGAGAGAGAAAATGACCTTTTAGATACTAGTACCTATTAATAGATACTAGTATTTATTCAATAAATACTAGTACTAAGTCATTAGATACTAGTACCTATTAAATAGATACCAGTACTTATTCATTAGCTACTAATACGTATTCAAAAGAATATCTAAAGAATAAGCACTAGTATCTAAAGAATAGGCACTAGTACTAAAGAATAAGCACTAGTCGCTAATGAATAAGTACTAGTACTTAATGGAATAGATACTAGTATCTAAAAAATAAGTACTAGAAGCATGAAAATAGAGACTAGTAGGTTAAAATGATTAAATGTTAAAACGGCTTGCCATATTGGCTCAGAGAGAGAGAGAGAGAAAATGACCATATTCAAACCAAAATATCTGACTTCCTCTTGGTCTGAGCTAATGACAGTTAATTAGAAAGTTGTCCGGCTTGATCTGAACAATATGCGTACCGAGTTTTATGATTGTAGGTAAAACTATAAAACTAACCCCCCCCCCCACTTTTGTCAAAAGGTGGCGCAACTAAGTCCCTGCACCACGCCCGTTTCTGAAACTTTGCACATGTCTACTGGCTAATAAATGTGATCTGTCTGTCGAGTTTCATGCAATTTCAAGCAATTTCAGGCATGCTAAGAGTCTCAAAAGCATCCAAAAAGAATTTTAAAGTTTGATGCGTTGCCACGGCAACAGTATCAAAGATATCAATAATCCTTTCACAGGTCTACATCTGCCGTGCATTTACATTATACAGATGAAGTTTGAAGCAAATCGGGTTAAAATAAGAGGGTGATTTCAAAGCATTTTGAAAGTGACACACTTCCTGCTGCCAGTTGGTGGCGCTATAACTTTGACTCACAATAGTCACATCCCTGTGATCGGCCTCTTACAGCGAACACACTGCTGAAGTTTCATCAAGATCAGTTAATGTATGCAGAAGTTATAACACACTTCCTGTTTCACGTTTCTCGCCATAATTTCGTTTCCTCGCCACGGCCAAACGTTCGAGATATCAAAAATCCCCTCGCAATTTTTCATCCTCAATGTCTTGACTTCATGCTGACCGAGTTTCGTGGCATTTCTTTGAATTCTCTAGGAGAAGTACTTTAAATTCCATTGCATGCGTTTTACAAACAACCCTAAATAGCCGACTTCCTGTTGGGCTGGGGTAAAAAGTAAGAGCATGAAGTATATATGAACCGATGAGATCTATATGTGTACCGAGTTTCATATTCTTACATACAAGCGTGTTTGATTTATGGACCAAGTTTTCGAACCCCGTTCCAGGGGGCGCTGTCGAGCCCCCCTGCCACGCCCGGGTACCATCTTCACCCCGACCCTGATGGCCGCGGGTTCTGACCCGCGTGCAAAGTTTCAAGAGTTTTCGTGCACGTTAATAGCCCCAAAAGTGCCCGAATAGTCGTAAGAAAAATAAAAGAGGAGAAAAAAAAATAAAATATGATCCTTAGGAAAACAATAGGGCCTTCGCCTTTTCAAGGCTTGGGCCCTAAAAAAAAAAAAAAAAATATATATATATATATATATATATATATATATATATATATATATATATATATATATTTAGGCACTTTTTGCTGATATTACAGTTTATGTCAGAAAAAACATTTGAATATTTCCCTAAATTAAGCATACAAAAAAATAAATAGCTCTGTAAATTCTATCACAGACTTAATTTTACTGATACGACCAACCATTCACTAATTTATTGACTGAAGACATTTTTTTTTTTACTCTCCTTAATACGCATTTGCAATTGACAGGACGCTCAAGCAGCTTGTACTAGCAGCCTGTTCTCTGTAACATTTGTCTTGGAGTCAAGGCACACATAGTTGAATGATAACAGACAGCACAGCTGAGGATGGGGGAGAGGGAGAGCGAGAGAGAGGACACCTGCTGTCCATTGAATGGCGCTTGTTCACAGGATTGGAATTAACTAGAGTCAGGAGATGTCATCTCGTTTGGCCAATAGTTAGGGGTTAAGCTCATTCCTGATGCCCCAGTTGGGTTTTCCTTGATGCGCTTATCTGGGAACTTTGTACTAGTTTTAATTTCAGCTTAGTATTTTTTATTTGCGTTCTAAAGAACAAAGGCAGACTGGCTTTTAGCACAAAATCATTATTTATTAATGCTACAGCCTAAATATTCAGTTGTTGGGGACTGCTGCGCTTGTAGATGACTGGTTATTAATGTTGCTCTGTAGACTGTGTCAAGAAATGTGACGTTCCAAGGTAATGCAATAAATGCATACTGAAGATAGTTTGGGTCATGGGTCTTTAACACAGGAATTACACTACTTGTCTTACAGTGGTGTTGGTCTGTGTAAATATGCCATATTTAGTTGTAGCTGTATCTTCAATGAACCTTTGGGAAAATAGTTTTTCATAAAATTAACTTTATTTTATAGCATGAATAAACAACATACAGTAGTTGTGCTTACTAAGTCATGAATTATTTATGAATTATTTTAAAATTAAAATTTCTAAACGTTTAACTAAGTGCAGATAATAAATTAAGTATTTTATGCTTACCAAGGCTGCATTTATTTGATCAAAAATACAGTAAAATAGTATTTTGCTAAATATTATTACGATTTAAAAGAACTGTTTTCTATTTTTAAAATGTAGTTCATTCATGTCAAAGCTAAATTCTGATGATGCATATAAAGTTTTAAAAAAATATGCATTTATTAGAAATAGATCAATATAAGAACAATATAAACATCTTTACTGTCCTGTTTGATCAATCTACTTTGTCCTTGCTAAATAAAAAAATATTAATTTCTTTCAAAGAAATTAAAATAAATCTTACTGGCCCCAAACTTTTGATGGTAGTTTACCTGAAATCATGTCAATACCATTTTTTTCTTCAAAAAACTAAAGTTATTTTTAAATGCTACAAGTGAATTTAGGCATCACAACGTGATGTAAAATTCATTCTGAGTTTTGCTAAAATTACAATTAGCTATTATTCATAGGCCAGATTAAATGAAGTATAACAATCGATAAAGATAAATGAAAAATATCTTTCATATTGGCCGATAACTCTTAAATATTTGTGGCCACCATTCTGTTTGTGAACCCAAGTGCACTGAATCAATGTCTAATATTCTAGTTGAACCTCACCCTTTCCCATCCACCAACAATTGTCATTGGCCATCAGTGGGTATTGCATTGAGAGAAGCATGTGTCGCATGTTTACAAAGGCCAGGACTGTGGGAGTTTGAGCAGTGCTTCTCACGAATTGTCGTGGATGAAAGCCAAGCTGTGAAGGGGGGGGGTCCAGTCAGCTGGATGATGGATGAGACTGGAGCTCTGGGGTTTTTTGGGTGAGGACAGACCTGCCAGCGGATGAGGAGGGCACACAACGCTAACTGGAGTGTGCCGCCATTGGGTTGTCTGCCACAAGTTGATTAACCTAAATGTAGTTTGGGAAATCTCGTATAGTACGGTATATGATTTCAGTTATGAATGGGTATGTGAACAAGTTAAGAGTAAATAGACTTGGTGTTATTTCATTTTGACTATGAAAATATAAATATGAAACTCATAATGGATAGTATGGCAGTGCCACTTAGTATGGTTGCGTTCATGTTAGGACTGTGAGATTTGGGAAAAATATCTAATTGCGATTTTTTTCGGACAGATATTGCGATTTGATTTGATTTTGTAAAGACAAGCTATTCTCAATGGGTTCAGCTTACACTTTAAATTAAAGGAGTACAAACAGCAAATGCAGTTTTGTCCTTTCTATTAGTGTTCATTTCTATTTATTTATTTAGTCTTAGTTCATATAGAATTTTGTTTTTTTACAAGCTTAACCTTTAACCAAACTCATTTTCAGGACTCACTACCGGATTCTCGACAAACCCGCGATGAATTAACCAAATTCATAATGACGAGTTTAGTTTACTTACGGAGAGCCGGAGGATTTTGGATGAACTGAATGAACATAAACAGTGCATAATCGATGTAATCAAACAAACCATAATTTGCCTCTTGTTAGTGATAGTTTGAAAGAGATTGTATTTATAATAAGAGGGATAAGACATTTCTCATCTAGAAACCTATTATGTGACAAAATTAACCCTTGTGAACGAAAAAATGTGCAAAAGCTGTCCCTGGGCAGTACTCACCTTTGTACCTTATTTACCCCTAAAGCAGGCGTGTCCAATCATGGTCCTGCAGGGCCAATGTCCCGCAGAGTTTAGCTCCAACTTGTCCCAAAATACCTGCTTGGAAAATTCTAGTAATCCTGAAGATCTTGTTTACCTTGATTCAGGTGTGTTTAATTGGGTTGAAAACCAAATTCTGCTAGACAGTGTCCCTACAGGAGCAGGATTGGACACCTCTGCCATAAAGGGTGCATATTATTACCTAAAGTGTAGGGCTGTAGTGATACACTAATCTCACGATACGATACGATACACGATATTCAGCTCACGATACGATATATATCACGATATTCAGCTGACGATACGATTCGATATAATACGATACACTTACATCATTTTCTGAAAGATTTAAAGGGGACAGAGTGATTTTGGTGACATCTTGTGAGTTTTCCATTTACTTGGATTGAATTATTTGAACTGAAAACTAAAAACTTGATTTACACAATATATGTCTCTGACTGGACAAGTTTAAGTTATTCATTCAAGAGCTGTGAGGTGATTTTCTCTGCCTTTTGTTGTTTGATTCACATTAACGGCTCAATCGTCCGCAGATTTATTAGACGCTGCCCCTTTAAGACCGAGTGCAGATCTAATAGGTGACTGATTCACCATCATTTTCTCCTAACTATTAAAGTCCATTTAAGACATAAACTATTTAAGTGAATAAACTGTTTATTCTGAGATTCACTCAGAATAAACTGAGTGAATCTCAGAGCTGGTCATTTTTATATTATTATGTATATTTGATAGTTTAGATGCGCAAATGAAGCCCAAAGTTAAGTAGCCTATACTTTTCTTGCAGTCCATTTCAGAGCGCGCGTCGCCTTGTGAACAGCGTCTCTTGCGCAGATGTTTGTGCTTTTTAATAGCTCTTTTAATGATTAAACGCGTCCGCAATTTAGCAACAGTAGAGACTGCATTTTACAACAATCACCGATCGTGCTGATTCTGACGGTACGTTTGGGTTTTAGGAAGAAATGACAGCGCATCGCTGTGAAGGGAAGGAATTTGCTCTAGACATAATGCAGTTAGTTTGGTTTCATCTCAAATATCTTCTTTTTATAATCTCTGAAAGCCGAAATCTAAAATAAAATTAGAATATTATCCCAGATCTAAAGTTTAACCACGTTTGAATGTTTAGTTCTGTCCTCATTGTCAGTCATTAAGCGGGGCTGTGTGTTGTGCGCGCTGTTGCTCCGCGTGAGAGATCTCTCTCTTCTGGACTGCGAATAGCAAAATTGCATCACAGACAATATTATTATAATTTAATATTATTATATATAGAACTGGCTGGCGAGATAAACATGTTCAAGATTAGGTCTTTATATCAATAATAAATAGTAGCCTACGTGTATTTTCTATTTTCTCCCGTACCGACAGCAGAACCGAAAACGTCCGAGCTTTAAAGCGAAGGGGGTAAACACGGGGGATTTGAATGGGACTTATGTATCGATACTCGCGGCTTAAAAAATAGATACTTTCTTGGGAAAAAAATATCGATTTATATCGCAGAACCGATAAAATTGCTCAGCTTACTAAAGTGTAGCCTACATATTGGTGCCTAAAATGTACACATTAGTACCTTAATAGTCCATTTTAGAACCTTTTGAAAGGGTACCACCCTATTGACAGCTTTTTTTCCCGAGAGTATGTGTGCTAGAAGAATCGTTCATATTTTTGGCCAGTTTTGCCAGAAGAGAAAGATTGTAAAATGTATGTGAATTCTGTTCTCACTTGAATTTGACTTACAACCTAACAGATGTGGACTAAAATAATTTTGATTTCAACAGTTTTCACCACTATTTTATTAAAAACATCAGAGCATGGTTGTTAAAAATTTCTTGTAATGGGAATGTGGGGTTGAGCACGGCTTGAAGTGGAAATTTGAAAAACACAACCCCTACATGCTTTCCCACACCCACTCCCCAGGCTGGCTGTGGGGGAGGTTGGAGAAATTCGTGACGGGCCTCTTCATGTCGTGAGGGGAGCACTGGAAGCATTTCCATTTTTGACAATAGTATCGCTGGATCATTTGTTGAATCCTTTTAGTCATTCTAGCGCGTCCTTCTCAGGGATGTCGTCGGGCGCACAGGAAGCGAGAGCAGGGATGCTGCTAATCTGTTTTGTCAGCGTGTTTGCATGTTGCGACACAGACTGACGAGGCCGTACTGTCGTCAGGCCAGGCTGGAAACACAAGCTGTCTCTCATTGTGGCTTACTGCCAATAAATTCATCACGTGGTTGGCTGGTTATGAAGGATTTGTGAGGGAAGCCATTCATGGAACGATGTAAACACAATCCTATTTGAAATATTAATGTCTCTGCTTTGGTTTGACTCCAAATCTGATCTGCGTGGCTTTTTCTTTTACAGTTTACATTTGCAGTTAGGTGTTAACTACTGACTTCCTGTGCATGTGTGTGGGATAGTTTATTGCCTCCAGTCTGCCTTCAAAGGCTGAAATGCTTTTAGCATCCTCTCTGAAAGTGTTTCTAACCCCTCCCCAGATTACTCTTGGTTTCCCAAAGAAATCTCTGACCCAGATTTTGCCCCATGCTGCTCCAACAGCAAATGAAAAGAGCCTAACTCTTTTCCATGACAATGTGGAAGCTATATCACTCCCTGAGGAAAATCAAATCAGTTGAAAGCGATGCTTTGGGATATCAACATTTACAGTTCGGGCTTTAAGGACAACAACATTTTTCTTTTTAGAGTGTTTGATTTGCTTAAAAATTAAAATAAACTGCTTTGCTTTTTCAGAAGGAACAAATTGTGGCCAACGTGTTTTGGAGAAAAACATTTATTTCATAATGTGACCTTTAACTTATATTATTTCAATGAAAGGTTAGATATTTGCATATTTTTTGTTTGAATAAAAGATCAGAAGGATAAACAATGCAGAATTTTTTTTTTACAGCCATTTTTGATATGCTGTATTATTTACCAGGGGTGCCATTAATTCTGACCACAACTGTATAAACTCAAGCATTTTTACTTTGTGTTAAATTAAGGCGTGTTTAGCTTTGTGCATATCTCTTTTTGTCTACCTAATATTACATTTAGAATATTCAAATGTAAAATTTAAATGAGATTAATTTATATTTTCTTTCTCATTTCCTATTTAAAACTAGGGCTGTCCGTAGAATAGTCAGAAGTAGTCTCATGAATTTTGTCTTTTAGACTTAGCAGCATGAATAAAATGTGCACCTTGCATGGTTTCTGTAACCAACATCTGTACCACACCACCTACAAAGATGCTTTTTTTGGGAAACTAAGTTATATTTCAAACCGGAAGCTTAAAGGGTTAGTTCACCCAAAAATGAAAATTAAGTCATTAATTACTCACCCCCATGCTGTACCAACCCCGTAAGACCTTCGTTCATCTTCGGAACACAAATGAAGATATTTTTGATTAAATCTGAGAGGTGGATCACTGCTACATAGGCTGCCTAAGGGAATGAAACTTGACGGCCCAGAAAGACATTAAAGAACATGTTTACACATAAATAATCCATGTGCCTACAGTGGCTCAACTATAAGTTTATAAAGCGATGAGAATACTTTTTTTCCGAGAAAAAAAAACATAAATAACGACTTTATTCGACTATTCAGTTTCTTCCTTGTGGGCCTGAGACGAGAGTTCAAGAGATTTCCACGACGCATGCACGAGAACTGAACAAGAAGTATTAGAAGAAGAACGTCCTCTTCTCAGTTCTCGCGCATGCGTCGTGGAAATCTCTTGAACTCTCGTCTCAGGATGAACTATGGTTCTATAGTGGTGAACGTAATTTAAATAGTAAATAAAATTAAAAAATTGTCTTTTCCTAGTAGAGCACAGTGAGATTCCATATATGGCGAAAATCTATTTTCTCTGAAACGTAACAGAATAAAGGGTGGTGCATATTTTGCAAATATCAGGAGGATAGCCTAGAGCCAGGAGCACATTTCAGCAAAGTGACCTTGTGTTTGAAATGCTGCTGTTGTTCTTGGGCAGTGGTATCGCTCCGCAGGGTCTTTCTCTGTGCTGCGTCCTGAATCAGCATATGGAAAGAGGAGATCCATTAAGATAATCTGCTGAAGATTACCGTCTGTTTGGAAAAGCTGAGTCTGGGTCTTTTCCTGTTAGCAGCAAAAGGAGAAATGTTGCAGGATTGAAATCTCTGTAATTGCAGTGACCTCCTTGGCACAAGTTCTCAAAGGAAAACGCGATCATGAGTCGTTGGCAAAGACCAGTTGTGTTTCAAACGTCTATTCGGCAAGGAGACCTCTTGAAAACATGTAGATCATGTTAAATTTGCATTTACACATTTGGCAAATGCATTTATTCAAAGCAACTTGCATTGTATTCAATGTACACATTTGATCAGTTTAATGCATTCCCTGGGAATCGAACCCATGACTTTGGTGTTGCAAGTACCATCCTCTACTGTTTGTGCTACTTTTTTCTTATTTGAAACTTGGTTTTCTTGTTTGAAACCAATTTAGTAGTTGATAAATTGACTGACCTCCAAATCTCTGTTTATTCTACCATCTTCTACTAGTGCTGATTATTCGATTGCATTGTAGGTTTATAAAGCCACAGCATTCTGCCAAAACGCTGAGATCATAGGCGCAAAGGCTGTTAATCACATTTTCCAAACACATTATCAGAGGTTGTCAGCTATGCCATTCTGGTTAGAGCTGTTATTCTTTGTAAATGAGAGTATTTAAGCACTGATTAATCATATCAAGAGTGCTTACTGGCCATTCTGCCAGATGGTGCTGGCACAGATTTCCTCATCCTGAGTCGTCATTTCGCCCATCATCATCATCATCATTCACACCTCATTTGTCTCCGATGAATTCCTGCCTCAAATTACCTATTGTTGTATTGGATGGTTTTGAGTTTGAGTCTGACTTGAAATGTAACTTTGCTTTCCATTTATTACTTAAAGCACACTTTAAGTACTTCGATACGATAGCAAAAACTACTAGCCTAACTAATATAGTTCAAATATTATTAAAGGCACGTGAACAGTCAGTAAAAAATAAGAACAAATACACTAAATAATAGCATTGATAAATGCAATATATCAAAGTTGCAAACAAAGTAAGGTCTGACTGTATTGTATTCGACTACGGACATGTAATAATTAGGCCTAAATGAAAAATAACACAATAGAGTTCACTGTATAAATTCAGTGTAGATGGAAATTATAATAATAATAATAATAATCTTTGTTTTGTTGTTTGATTTCACATTAATGACTTGGACAGTAGCAGGTATTTATAGGCTGCTGTCACTTTAAGAGTGAATGCACTGATCCAATACAATGATACACATCCGATTTCTTTCGCAACTGTTTATGGAGATTCAAAAGAGGAATCAATTCGCTGTTCTCTTCCTATCTGAAATGTGCCTCTCTTTGTTTGCGCTTCATATATGTTTGTGTGTGCACTTAGATAACAGCAGGCAAGTACCGAATTGATGGTGAAACTTAGCAATTAATCCGAGAAACACGCATGCGTGTTGGCAAGTGTTGCCAGTCGGCATAACCTTCACTGTTCAAAAACAGACAGAGGGCCTCACAGAAGATTCATTTTTCTTGAAGTGCCACTGTGAATAGTGGGCATTGTGGTTTTGGACGAGTGGTTTTCACAGTCAATACAGTACAAGGCTTAATTGTGCTTCTAAAATTAGATCAGGGTTTAACATTTGCTTGCAGGGACTCAGTTGTCTTGTTTTTTGGAAATAATTTCCCATGGTTCTCACGTCAGTCAAAACGTAATGAAGTAATAGACATTCTGAAAATGTAATCTAGTGGTCTTGAATTTGTATTGATGTATTGATATTTTTAACTTTCTGCAATGGCCAAAGACCCATCAGCTGGTCGACCATCGTGACTGATCCTTGGTTTTGAGTGCAGAGCGTGTTACTTGAGGTAACCTAATTAACATGGCTTATGTCTAGTAAAGAAGAGCTGTGAAGCATAGGCTACTTGTTATTCTGTTGCATTACCCGAGCTCAAATTTTAACTGGTGAAGTGTTGTAATTGATATAATTATTAATCTAATGGTGAGGCAGACTTTTATCAGTCTGGTGCACATTGTACCATATCCTGGCTGGAAACAGTCCACTTAATCTGGAAAAGGCAGAATGACTGACAAGTAAAATAACCAGCCAGTGTCCGGATGGAGCTGAATTTAATGATGCCACAATAATAGACCAGTGTGCAATGTCGTAGCTCCTTCAAACAGCTGCAGCAATGACAGTGACAAATAAATGAGTTGAAAATACACTAAAATTAAAAAAAATTGGGGTTGGTAGGAATTTTTTAATTTTTTTTGTCTCTTATGCTCACCAAGGCTGCATTTATTAAAATAGATTTTGAGTCTCAACTGTCACTTTTAAACAATTTTAGGAATCCTTGCTGATTTTTCTTTAAAAAAACTAAACAAAAAACAGTAAATCCTACAGACAGCTTTTGCTGGCCCTGAGACCCCAAATGTTAATGGTAGTGTATGTGTAAACATTGTTCAAAATGTCCCTTCACCCAAAAGTACCAAATACCGATTGTTTCACGGACATTAGACAAAATGAAATGGTTATTCATATATATCTTTGTTTTTTATCTTGTTAACAGCTGCCTAAAACAAAACTCTTAAACGTTTTCATTTTCAAAACTCAATAACACAATTGTTAAGCCACAACTTCCAGCAACTAGTTCTTCCTCGGAAGGTGTCATTATGGCAGTCTGGTACAATGTAAACGCAACTTTGTTTCATGGGCGTCTGATATACCTGCATACTCTAGTCTAGACCAAATTCACCAGACTCATCCAAGCCTAATACGCCTAAGGAATTACCTTGAGATGAACAATCAGGCTTTGTGTTTTAAAGTAAATGCACTGAGCAATGATGCCCTTTAAGTATTACAGACTGTGCTTTTAAGACCTGCTCGCTTTTCCAGTCTGACTTGCTGGGCCCCTTTTGAACCGACACAATGGCTTTCCCAGCTCTCCTGTGATCACACACTGTGAGGTTGACGGACACTTGGCACAGGTTGAAAGCCGTATGGAAACTACTTGATTTGGGAGATTTGAAATGATTATATTTGACGAGGGGTTCAGTGAGTCTGTGCAGATTAACTGATTGGATACCAAGCCAAACCCATCATGGGTGTCTCCATTTGACCGATTCCCCGGGTAATCAGGCGCGACCAGAATTGGGTCAGTTTTTGAGGAATTTGAGTGCGGATGATCTTAAAGTGCTTAATCCCTGTGTGGTTGTCACAACAAGATTGTCAGAGCAAAGTGTGTGTCTTAACCGAGAATAGCGCTGACCTCATTATACACAAAACTTCCCCTGCAGGTTATTTGTCCCGTGATTTTCAGCGGGAGACTCGGCTTAGAGCAACCCACACAGACGTCGTTTCAAGTGTTTCAAGGTGCCTATGAGTTGTCTTAGTCATATTCTGAACTCAAGAGAATCAAAACAGAAATGAACAACTGCAAAGAAATCTAACACAAACTTGGTTGGTTCAACAAATTAGATAATTTATTTGTTGCAACATATTGCCTTTTTTTACGTTTATGAACTATATCAAGGCACACTATTTTCCTGTATTTTTACAACATTAGATGTAAAAATAGTGTATTATTAGCTTTGGACACTAAAGCCTGAAGTATACTTCAGGGTTTTTTTTTTCTTTATTGGATTTATTTACACAGGAAAAGTGTACATATCAAACCCATTCGTCACAAGTTCAAACTCCACAAAATTATTACCCTGACTAACAAAAAAAACAAAATTATAATTATTGTAGTGTTTTATAATACAATAAAACAGACAGTACAATAAAACGGTAAGATAAAATACCTAACAATAAATAAAAGAATCATAACAATATAATACATAAATACACATACATCATTAAAAAATAAATGATTAAATAGAAAATGAAAATAAAAAAGGGGTGGAAGAAAAGGTGGTGCCCAGCTTAACTGTTTGTAGAGTAAGCCTATCATATCGAAAGTCTTTAAGGATCATGTAAAAAAAAAATTAATACAAGTAAGTACCTCCTTAATAAACATATTAACTCTTTCCCTGCTATTGACAGAATTTTCCATAATTTGAGAAAACGCTTCCCTGTCATTGATGGAATTTTTACTTGTTTCGACTGTTTGCAATAACACATCTTTTGAAAGAGTAGAGATTGTCTGGGACAAAACGCAGGCAGAAAAGGAGCTGAAACAAGTGATAAAACCATTGCTTATGTACATTGTAGTTTTTTTTTTTTTTTAAATGTATACTTACCCAACATTCAAGTGTTGATAAAAGTATGAAGACAGAACAAAAAGTGGATTTGTTTAAAAGCAGAGGCTCTGTTCTTTCTTTTGATGCACTGCATGTTCAGATATACAACAAAATGTTCTGGGGGTCATAACATTTTTGTAAAAATGATCAAAAACGCTACCGGTGGCTGACAACTTTTTTGTTTTTTAAACGCTGGCGAGGAAAGTTAAATGTAGGTGGTGACACAGGCTTCCACTTCCAATAATGAGACATCTTGCTAATGAAGTTGTGAAGGTCTGAAAATTTTTCAGTGATGCTGGAAAGTAAATTTTAGATGGTACTCCAAAGATAGCGGACAGTGGATTTGGATCAGGGTTTATACTTCAGTTAAGAGCACTTTGGTACAGCTGATCACGTAGTGTATTAAAGTATACTATATTTGGTAGTGTGTGCGAGAACAAGCGGTCGGCACACACACACTAGAATATTTCATGTGTGTCCAGTGTCTGCACTATTATTTATTTATTTATTTTTTCATTTATGACATATAATCAGCAAACATACAATAAGGATGGTAACTATATATATATATATATATATATATATATATATATAATTTTTTTTTTTTTTTTGCAAATGTCTGCACTATTTCTCTGTTATGTCCTTGGAAAAAATGTCCTTGTATTAATTTTAACTAGAGTTGCGTGGTGTCTCTTAAACCCCTCACCCAAGCGCTCGTCAGCACATGCGTCTTTTGTTGTTGCGCCTAGTTTCCGTTTTTTTCTCATCTCTTCTGTTTTTTTTTCAACTGTGAAAAAACAGCCCGGGCCAGTGTCGCTAGCAAGAAAGTTCAAGGCGCATACACAAACTGAGTGTACAGTTTATGCATGGGATCGAAAAATCGCTACTGAAGAAATTTGCATCATGCTAATTTTACGCATAGGTTAGCGTATGCATGAAAAAAAATGTTTACTTTGAGTTGAATGTTCCAAAATTGAAGGTTCATTGCCAACAGTTGACTTTCGTAGAGAATGGCTCTTGTATTGAATAATATGTATGCAAAATTTCCCCAACTCTAAGATTATTTTCTCTTCTCCTCTTGCAGTCCGTCCTGCTGCTGGGCAGTGTAGCTCTGGCATGCTTGGCTTTGGACCTCCTCTTCCTCCTCATCTACTCCTGCTGGCTTTGTTGTCGCCGTAAGAAGAGCGACGAGCAGCCGAACGCAGATTGCTGCTGCACCGCCTGGTGCGTCATCATCGCCACCCTCGTCTGCAGGTCAGTCTGAATGCATTTTTCCTCATATACGGTCTGTCTGCGTCATATTCAGGTAGAAGATGACGCATGAAGTCACTGCTCACTTAGTTTGGTCTCAATTGAGATGCTTTTATCAAATGTTCCCCAACTGGAAAAAACCCATCCTGTTGGAGTGTAAAATACGTGTTGCATTATCTGACGGGCTGCAGGGTTTCATTTCGGGAAGGGAATTAATTTCTGCACTAATCTCTGCAGTTTATTTGCTGCAAGCGTGGGTTTAATTTAGGGATGCGCCGATATCCGTTTATTCAGAATGATATCTGTCACTGCCGATTTTGGAGGTAGTCTGATGCAAATTGGACGCAAAAATGATTGGCTGGCTTTATGCAATTTAATGGATTAACAGCCCAGATTTTGTTGTTCAGTACGTCTGGATTTGCCGAAGTTTGTCAGATTAATAGCATCAAAGTTTTAGTATATCCATGAGCCAATTGTTGTGGATTTCCTAAACCTAACTGCGTACCTTGAACCTAATTATTTTAAATAAATTTATTTGGGGTGCCCAGTCATCACCCAAGCGTCTACCGTCGACACTTAATAAATATCTGGGGCGTCTACACATCGACACTCAAGCATCTACCGTCGACACTTAATATCTGGGGCGTCTACCGTCGACACACAATAACCTTTATAATCTATAGCTCTTGACATCCCAAACATCTCAAAACAGAATCATCTTGACTAACATATCACGCTCTCCATCATCATGATTGGTTAAATGGTTAAAGCAAGTCCCCCCTTTCATTAACTTTTGTTAGTAACATCAGCAAAATATCCTATATCATCAAAAACATTGTGAGGGGTTAATATTTTAATCACTCATTTCACATTATAACGGTTAGTCCAATTTCAATGTTCCTTTTGACCAAAGTTATCAAAAGTTAAGTCAAAAGCTAGGAGGTTAGAGTTTGTCTGATGGCTACATCCTAAAAGAAAAAGGAAGTAAGCTCAATTTAGATTTATTGTTAGAATCAGGAATGGAAGTTTTAGTCATCTTCAGACAAAGGACCAAAGGAAGTGTTAGAACTTATCACGAGATGTTAGTATAATTCATATCTTTGTGGTTAGATGTTAAAAACATGGTTAATTTAATATTCTGTTTAAAATCTCCACCACACATTCAATTTGTTATTCAGGTAGCTGAACTTGAACCTGCATGCTTAGCAAGATTCTCTTCAGACCATTTCTCTGCCATGGCATGCTTAATTTTTTTGTCTTGTGTGGTTCCCAGGGTTTGAAAAAGACCTGAAAAGTCAGACTATAATACTAACAATAAACAGTAGGGGTGCATTGAAAGTTCTGCTACCCAAAATAAATTTTCTAGGACACTAATAATTTTGTAATACTGTTAAATGTAATCGTAAATGAATTTCCATTTTTCATTCTGTACATTATAATGTTGTGACATTTATAATTTATTTGTAGATTAATGTCAATTATGTTAAATTCTCTGGTGCAACACCAATATCTTAATTTTGATGATTTGTTAGGTGACTTTTCATGATCTTGTCAAGGTCATTTGGATCTCATCGAAATAAGAATTTAATTTTTAATGCAAATTGAGAAAAATGCATGTTTGACTTTTTCTGGAGTCTTGAATCCCCTCTGAGTCCCTCCACACACTAGTGTTGGATCGCTTGGATTAATCACGAGATGTCTGTTGATTGGTTGGTAAATTTGCTGAGGCGAAACATTGACTGTTTGCTATTGGCTATTCCTAGTGTATTGTGTCGCTGATGACAAAGTGCTGAGCTGCAGAATAACTTGGGTTTGTGCATGAGAAAGTCATTACTTCAAATACAACATTCTCTCTAGGGCTGTTGCTACATGCCATCACAAAGAGTGTTTCTGCTGTCCTTCACTATAGTTTTCCTTCAATGTCTTCTAAATCAACCGTTGTGCTGCTGTTTTATTTAAAGTGTGTTATAATCCATTAAAATTCAAGATGTCAAGACGTTTCTTTGAGCGAATGCAAACCACTAGAAGGATTCATAAACGGATTGCATTAGTAATGCTGGCTTTTGTTATGATGATGTTCGAAAGCGAAACGGACGGACAATGCAAATAAAAAGATGTTGGTGGGAAAGTTGAGGCTTGACTATTATCCGGCCTGTTGCTATGGCAATGTCTTTCCCGGCAGCGCCTAACTTGTGTACTCACAAAAAAAAAGACCACCACCCTTACGCACCGGAACCCCGCACCCCCACCCCGCCGTATCTCATGACAGCTCCTCATGTTTTGTCCATGTTAACGTGCGCCAGCTCTACAGGGAGTCCGCCTGTGATTGTGTAGGTATGAGAGAGGGCCTGCTGTGTGGTTTTATGGGTCTCTCTCCTTCAGTTCATGTTCATAGCTGTCAAGCAAGATGACAGGTGAGAACTTTATAGTCACTATGACTTGCACACCAAGCAGTAAATTCTGTCTTTAATACATGGTCCATTTTTTCCTCCCAGCTTTGAAGTTATAAAGAGCTCAAAGACAAGTCAAAAAGACAAAGGAGTGTTGCTGTCTCTTCATATATTCTTCAAAGCCACCATGGAAGCAAAATGCGCCCTAATACATACTTAATACACAATTACACATCTTGGTCTTATTTGGATTGATTTATCAGTGCACATTTAAAAAAAATATACAAAACATAACAACATAACTTATAACATAACGTATAACTCTCGACAATTAACGCATAACGTATAACTAAGCTCACAACATATAACAGCTCACAACATATAACTTATAACATAACACAACATATAACACATAACGTATGACATAACTCACAACATATAACAACACACAACATATAACATAACACAGTTTGTTTTTTGTTTTGGATTGCTGGGTTTTTTGTGGTGTTTTTTTGTTGTTGTGGTTGTTGTTGTGTGTTGTATTTTAAGAGGGGAAATTATGCATTTCATGTGGGCCTAATTTTATCCATGAAGAGCTAGTCTCACACATCCTCTCACTTTCTCTACCTACTCACCAAGAGTGTCTCGCTCTGTCAGTCTCGCACTCAATCCATTCTCTTGCTATATCAGTTATGGAAACTAGTCTCTCTCTCTCTCTCTCTCTCTCTCTCTCTCTCTCTCTCTCTCACTCTCACTCTCACTCTCACTCTCACTCTCACTCTCACTCTCACTCTCTCTCTCTCTCTCTCTCTCTCTCTCTCTCTCTCTCTCTCTCTCTCTCTCTCTCACTCTCTCTCTCTCTCACTCTCTCACTCTCTCACTCTCTCACTCTCTCACTCTCTCACTCTCTCACTCTCTCACTCTCTCACTCTCTCACTCTCTCTCACTCTCTCACTCTCTCTCTCTCTCTCTCTCTCTCTGCTGTGAGTGTGCATGTAGAGCAAGCATCTTCCCTTCTGTGATAGTCTATCCATGCACATCTGGTCCTGTGGAAGTAGAAATACGAAGAACAGGCTCCCTGCTGACTTCCCCCCCCCCCCACGAGGAGGAAGATGAGCTCGTTTTCAACACAAACACCATTAATAATCATCACACCTGCGAGGGACATGACTCAGGATTTCTCATAATATGATATTAATATTCTCATAATATGTGCCTGCAGTCAGTAATGCTTTAGGCTGGCTTCAATCTCACTTTTAAGTGGTACACTTAAAGTATTGGAAGAAACTTTACGTTTAAAGCTACTCGAGTAAAGTTTTACCTGTTATGTCTGCTGTTCTTCCCACCGTTTACATTCCTGAAGACGATGGATTGACTGTATTACCTGTCTTATCTTCCTGAACAAAAACTTAGTGAAGTGTGGAAACTGAACAGAGAATATCCTAATTTATTTTCTAAAGTTCCGAGTCAGACTAATGTTCTTGTTCATGATATTGATGTAGGTAAGAGCCTGCCCATTAATCCTAATAAAGTTGAGTATTTACTCCAAAATTATTTCACAACACCTAGTGAAAGTCCCTGGGGCTCACCTTGCTTATTAGTCCCAAAATCAGATCCAACCTTTCATTTTTCAACAGGCGATTGCAAAGTGAATAGTATTACTAAGCCGGATTCTTTTCCATTGGCCCACTTCAAAGACTTGTGTGGATAGAGTCTGTTCTGCTAATGTGAACAAGCTTCATCTTTTGAAAGGCTAATGGCAATGGCAACCTCCTTTAATGCCAAGAGCTTCAGAAATGTATTTCTTAAATAATTTCCTACAGTTTTCAATTCTAGACTATGGGATGTGAAATGCACTGGCGACGTTCCCGATGTTGATGCATAAGGCTAACATTCCAAATTGTGCAGCATAACTGGATGACATAGTTGTCTTAGAATGTAATCTTGTAAATGTGTTTATTCCTGTTTGTCTACTTTGTTTCCGCTCTACTAGAATGAGAAGCGACAATTGATGTTAATCAGAGATTATGACTGGCGCTCGTGTGCTCTCATACAAAAGCCAACCAGGTTTGGACTGCTGTGGAGACGTGAGGCTGGATTTTTGTCGGGTCCCTTTCTCCTGTTCCAAACCTTTGTTAAATTTCTTTTGTGTTTGTGTATGGTATTTTAGTTTTGTGTGAGACAAAGGAGATTTGTTGCACTGATTGTTAATTGGAAATTAATTTTATCCCTGAGTTTGTTTCTTTCTTTGTTGATTATTGACATTTAAGGAAACTGTAGGGAGGTGGGCTCCATTTTATTTAGTTGTCTTTTTCTCTTGTTTATAGTTAGAGAGGGAGTTATGTTTAGTACTGTGTCTTTATTTTAGGTTATTTAGTTAACTTAAGTAGATTACTATGTTCCTTAACTTTGTTGATTTGGAAAATGTTGGTGCTTATTGAAAAGTGCTGGGACGGGAGCTCTGCAACATAAATTTGATTAATTTATTTGGTTTCCTTATCTTTTATTTTAAAACTGTTCCTTCTCCTCTACCCTAAATACGGGAGGATGTAACAGTGACAACAGAAACAGTGTTCCACATAAACACTGCATGATAACGACATCTTCAGAATTCCTCTGAAAGCTCTGCAGCTTTCTCCATGTTATTCTTTTGTATGTCAGTCATACAAATGTCCTCTCTTACCATATTTGAGATTATTCTGCAAAACTATGCAGATATTTCTCCACAATCAGCACATAAATGTGTAAAAGTGCAGATTCTGCAATGGACTACTCATCACTTATGCATGAGAAGGAAACAAGCTCATGGCGTCCGTCCTGTGGACACTTTTGCTGTACAACCTGTGGTTATAGACAGCCTATACAGGAACAGATTGTTTAGTAAGAAGACCTTGTAATAAATACCATCTGTAGTCTCGACCTGAAGGCTAACTTATGCCATAGGATGGAGTATTAAATATGTCTGCTAATTCTGTTACTAATGAAGTTTTTCTTGGAAGTATGGTGAAATCTCCTGAGAATTGCTGATGAAGGCACATATTTTGAGAGCTTTACAAGAAATCTTAGTGGATACATTGAGCGCTCAAATAGAAACCAGTAAGTACAAGAATGTTTTACAAAATGTGGCAGAAATGCTATCCTCTGTCCTGCATCAATGATTCATGAGGACGCAGAGCGATCGTAAACAGCAGAATTTAAAGCATGTTATTGTAGATTCATCTACCGTCCAATCAGTAATATAATTAAAGATTTTACTTTTGTTGGCATTTACTCCTACATAAGAGTGTTTCTTTGACGTCTATTTTGATTCTGTTGTACCACATGCATTATTTAGTCTTGATGAAATCCCATCAAATGCACACTGTTCAATCATAATTGATATAGTAGAGGCTTGCAGGTCAAGAGACATGAATTTGCTTTGTTTTCAATGATTAAAGTTTGATCCACATTTCTGTCAGATAGTTTGAATGTAGTTGGTGTGAAACAGACTGGATCACTCATTTCAGATGCACAGCACCTAAGTTTCATGCATGGACTTCTGATATCTGTAGCTTCAGGCACATTTTAGCTGTAGCGCTGCATAACTAAAGATTATGGAAATCCAGAGCAAGACTCTGAAACCTTTACAGTGTTTATGCTAAGCAGCTCATGACTTGACATTGAAGCCACTTCAAAGACTTTGATAGCATCACAGCAGCTCATTTGGGAATTCTGAAGAGCCTGAGACTGGAACATATAATCTGTCCATCCAACATTTGTATGTCTTCAATATGATGGATCTGTCAAGCTCTACATCACTGTAAAATATACAGGTGATTTAATTATAGCAGAATTCCTTTTTTCCATTCTGATTCACAAGCACTTGATTCCAGGTTTGATTAAATTCTGATTAGGTTGTGTATATTTCAGTTATAACTTCCATTTTTCATTTATATGAAAGATATTCTGTCTCAGCTAAAATTGGGCAGTAGGGCTTGGCAATGCATTTAATATTAGGAATGTTTTTGTGATATCTTGCTGACAGTATAAAATTAGGGAAAATAGTGAATATCATGTAATAATAACATATCATGTAACATTATGTTAAGTTAATCTTATGTGCGATTTGTGAAAACAACATAATTTGAGAATTTATTCTGATTCGAGGGGAATCAGAATGCCAAATCCTGACTGATGAGAGGAGGAGCTGGGGATGGAGGAGGGTAATTAACTCCTGAGAAATGCGATAGCTGTTGGTAGTACTGAAGGAGCTTATGTATTTATAGGCGTCGTATTCCTACTGGTAGACGTAGATCAGCTGATGCGAGCTTGACTACCGTGAACTGCCGGTACTGACGCTACGCCTGATGTCTGATGGCCATTGCATTCATGTGGTAAACAGACGTGTTTAAGTTAGTGAGAATTCTTTCAATACCCGGCCCGCTCTTTATGTTATGAGACAGCGCTTTTTATCAGGACAAACTTTTAAGGACTTATTTATGGATCCATTTTTTTTTTTTTTTTTTACAATTTTTAGCGCATTACATTTAAAGAATCTTTTATAGAATTGTATTCATTTTGTAAAAAAATTTTTGTCAAAGTTCATTATGTTGTACTTATGATATTATGTTGTTAAATGTTTAATATGTATCTGCTATGTAATAGCCGGTGATGCTGAAATGGCAATAAACTCAAATACTACTACTAACTTGGATGGGTTAAATGCAGAGGACATATTCTGAGTATGGGTTACCATACTTGGCCTTCACGTCATGTCACTGTCAGTTTTTGTGTTGTTATTAATGCCAGTGGAAGTTTGGAACTCTTCAGCAATGGAATCAGCAGAGTGTTGCTGACACTCTGACAAACCTGTGACTCTGACCCCGCTCTGTGACTTTATAGAGCCAGTGGCAAAATATTGACATACATTTTTTTTCCCCTGCCCTATTGAATAGAGATTCAAACTGTTTTTAAATTAATCAGCACATGAGAGCCTTTTGTTTTGGGAAGAACACCAAAAGCCGCTCACTCTTCAGGCACATTGTGACCAATCCCGTCTTGTCTTAACCGTGTGACACTCCACTTAGCCAAATCCCCATTGATTCAGGACGCTGTGCTTTAAGGGGGTGGGTGCACCAGAACGAGCATAAGTAATGAGATCGCTCAGTGTGATTTGCCCAGTCAATGGAGTGTTATTCTCTAAGGAGCGTTTAACCCCATGCACATCGATCAACATTCAAAGGTCATTACTTATTCTATATGTTACACAAAAAAAAAGTTCTGGGATAGATTTTGATGAGTCACGTGGCTTATTTTTGTTATTTATTTGTTTGCAGTATGTCTGTATTGCCCCGTGAGAGCTTAGGCTCAGAATAGAGACAGTCAAACAGACTGAACTTTAATTAATACAGGATAGCAGTGATGTCGGCTCACCATAGGCCACAGCTGCAGGACCATTGATTGATATGTCCTCGGGTCACATCTTGCCTTAGAGCCCACAATCACTTTTCCATCTCTCACCATAACTATTATCGGATATGTCTCTTGTATGGTTGAATTTATCTGATCCTGTAAACCTCACTGCTTCCCTCTTCTGCTTTTTCTTCAAGTTTTATTGACACTTCTACAATGGTAATACCATAGTATTCTTTGAAGTACCTTACGTTATCATTTAAACACCATGGTATATGATTATGATCAAACAGTAACATGGTATATAGCCAAAGTAGGCCCTTTTCTTTTTTGCATTTATATAACAAAATATAAAACCAAGAGGCATTTATTTTTAAAGAAAAATGCCAACAGTACACTTAAGTCAAAACAGTTAACAAAATAATTTTACATGTTTTTATTTTTAGAATGACTAATATTTGAGAACCAGAAAGTGTCATCTTTGACATTTGTATCTGTTGTTTTACAAAGTATCCGTATTGATGTGGTGAACTCTGACTGTACACCTGTTCTTGAGGAGAACTGACTTCATACATAATTAAGTCATTGCAAAAAATGTCTCTTCTGAGAAAAGTTCAAGCACTTATTTTCAGATGCCATTGGTTTGATTTTTTTGCTTCTAGTGCTATGAGATTCAAACACAGTGTCCAAAATTGTGCAGATAATTTTCTGGTACCACTCCATGTGCAATCAACTAGCATTGTACCACCACGCTAACTTTTTGTTTTCCTTGATATTTTACTCTGAGCAGCAGTTATGACTAAGCAAATATGAACCTCTGATTCTTACAAACAAATAATTTCTTAGTGAAGTCATTGCACAGTTTTTGTTTTTGTGTAAACGCACAAGTATAATTTGAGCAAACAAATGGCCCACATATCACGGTCTAGTCATTCATGACCTATGAGAGTTTAGAATGTGTATTTGTTTATCTAGTTAACTTTGCTATTGCAGATTATCAACCAGATTTGCAGTGTATTAGGAATGCTCGGAACTCCACTGAGCCCTCTCTAATGGGTCACATGATCGTGGCCTCGGTGGGAAACGACGAGGCGACATCTGCTTCCTGATCTGCACATTCGTGCCGCAACACGCCCCGGCTAAACACGTCAACGCTTGGAGCATAAAACCGAAACACCATGCATCAGTTTAACACACCCAACTGCTTGTTTAGAAAATACTGAGCTAGTTTAAGAGACTGTCACTCGATTTAACTCAAGTGACATCCTGCGCAGTGCTTCACTGACAATAGGACCTTCAAATCCACGTTATTGTGAAATCTTAAAACTTATTGTTTGCTTCGTGGACAGGCCAAAGACTAAGACTGGCAAACGCATGGAATGTGTCTTAAATGTACTCTAGTTGAGAGCTGTGGGCCTGTCCTGCAGTGAATAGCTCTTTGTTTAGCCGCAGAACCCACGTAAACGGGGTGGCTGCTGATATTAGCTGCCATTCAATGCTTTACAATGGAGTTGGGTGAGATGCTTGAGCGAGAGAGGGTGGGGAATGGGAATGAGGGGGATTAAAAGCCCCATTGGCAGGTTATACTGTTGTGCCACCTGGTGGAGAGGCAACAAGTTCAAGTCAGATGTTTTAATGGTCATCTGTATCTTTGGTTCAGATGGTGCGGGTGATCCGCTGCTGGGAGTACGCTGCTGTGAACGGCCTCAGGGGGTTTGTGGGGCAGCGAGTGTTTGTAACCTGATTCCCCGTCGGTCAAAGCTGTTACCGCAATCGATTCGTTTTCATCTCTCTTTTCCCAGCGCTGTTGTAGTAGCCCAACAGTCTGTGGTGTCAGTGGTGTGTTGAGTTTCACTGAGTGATATCCATCTGACCACTATGTTTCTCTGTGTGGATCTCTGTATAAAGCCACAGATAACATTTTGTTATTTGTTAACTCTACAAATGAATAAGTAAGCAAGTAGTCATTTAGATTGTACTAAATTTTAGGGACCTCCCCTTGGACCAAAGTAGGGACGCACCGTTATGAAAAGTTGGCTGATATATCAATGTTAAAAACAGTTGTGCTGCTTAATATGTTTGTGGAAACCATGATTTTTCAGGATTCTTTTATTAATAGAAAGTTCAAAAGAACAGCATTTATTTGAAATGGAAATATTTCACATATGCAAGGCAAGTTTATTTAAATATAGCACATTTCATACACAATGGAAATTCCAAGTGCTTTACATAGAAAATGAGTTAAAATAATCACAATTAACATAAAAAATAACACTAATTTCGATGCATTTACAAGTACTAATTTCTCACAAAAAAAAAATCTTACACTTCACAAACTTTTGAACGGTGGTATATATATAAACACATTTGTTGTATTTCCAGTAGCTGAATGACGGTTATTACTATGTTGACAGACTTTTAATTTTAGGGTGGACTATCTTTTTAAGTGCCTTTCCTTTTAAGGGTCAGGAATGACTGCTGTATATCAGTATCCTGAATTATCTGTGATCCTTAACTATTATTTAATGGGTCATTCATATCATGTGTTGTTCAGTTGTGTTATGTTCTGTGTGCAGGGTTTGAGAAATTACTGACCTATTCCTCAGGGTTACCACGGCTTTACTGAAGGCCTTAATTTTTTGTGTCCTTACAGCGCCGGCATTGCTGTTGGTTTCTACGGGAACGGAGAGACCTGTGACGGCGTGAATCGACTGACTTACTCCCTCCGCCATGCCAACCGCACCGTGTCAGGAATACACAGACTGGTGAGGCACTGATGCACACTGGGTTATGTTTAAATGGTTCTCCATCCCCCAAAAACACACCAGAGCTTGACATTCTCACTGACTTACCTAGTTGTTACACTGATCCTTAGCTCACGAGAAAAGAGCGTATAAAGCAAATGTGTTTCTGTAGGTGTCAGAAAGTACATCAGCTCAGAACCAGACTGTGGATGAGAATCTTCGGTTACTAAAGGACCAGTATGCAAAGCATACAGACTACCTGTCCATCATAAAGAAACTCCAGGCTCAGCGGGGTGAGCTGGTCCGTCAGATGACTGACATTCCCTTTTGGAACAATCTCAGCTTCTCCCTGGAGGATCTGGCAACCCAGATTGAACTATATGACTGGTACAGGTACGTACATTCATATCTGTCACAGAAAGAGATCAGTGAAAGAAATCTGTAGGGATGTCAAACTTTCTGGTACTTCAGTACTGAGTCAATACTAAAAAAATAAAAAAAATACAAATTTCAGTACCCAGATGCAAGTATTTATACATTTAGTTATTTTTAATAAAGGAAAATAACTTGCTTTTTGTTTGTTTAAAATAAAAACACTTACTAAAAAAGATGAAATATGTTATTAGTTTAAATTCATGTCAAATGACCATAAACCAGCATCAGAGAATTGTAAAAATATCAGTGGGGTGTTGGGGGTGAAATTATCTCAAATATTAACTTTAAATATGGGATTCCTTATATTAGTAACTGAAATGTTGGTGTTGACACATTATGAAGTGTACTTTGTTTGTGTAAAACCTTTTTAGCATCCCAAAAAAAAAATTGGGAGAAAAAAAATGCTCAAAGGATTTCTTTGTCACAAAGGTTGTGAACAGTGCATTCTCAGAGAGAATAGAAATTAGTATTCTGCTCACTCGCTGTCTCTTTCCACCTCCCGCCAACCATTTACATTTCTCTGTGAAAGAAATTGCCGTGGGGGTCTGTTAGTTTACCTAAAAAAGTCAAAGAAGTTTCATTACAGGCTTCCAAAACAGGATAAGCCTATAAAACTAAAACATGTTGGGTATGGATTCCCAAAATGTTCATTTTCTTAACAGGTTTTTTTTTACAAATGGTGCCACCTTTACGTGATGGAAAGTTGCTCGAGTAAGCTTCAAAAAATGTAAAGATCTTCATTAGGGCATGTGCATTTAAATAGATTTTTTATGAAACTTAAAAAATGTTTAGGTATATGGTATATACTACTGTTCAAAAGTTTGGGGTCTGTCACCAATGCTGCATTTATTTGATAAAAAAATACAGTAAACAGTTAATATTACCTTTTTTTGGATTTTTTTGATGAAAGTTCAGAAAGAACAACATTTTATTTGAAATAGAAATCTATTGTAACATTATAAATGATAAATGTAATGCATCCTTGCAGAATAAAGGATGTGGTAGTGTATTACTTAATATACTTAAATGTACAATAGACAACTGATCTGTTAGTGTTAGTGACATTAATGCTGTAGAATTTGCTGCGGTTGAAATGTATTATGTTAATGTGTTGTCCTCATTAGGTGGCTGGGCTACCTGGGTCTGCTGCTGTTTGATGTGCTTATTTGCCTTCTGGTGCTCTTCGGTCTCATACGCAACTCCAAAGGAATTCTGATTGGGTAAGAAGGTTCTTATAGATGTGTCTTTGAGTCATGTGTGGTACACCAGGGAAAATAGAGCTTCAGTGCTTTTAGAATTTGGAATGAATTAATAATGATTGAAGCAAAAAGTATCCATGTAAACGTAGCTATTGGCCCTGACATACAGTAGTCAACATTTGAAATGGAACAAAAAAGTTCATCAACATTTGAAGTGTATCATAAAAGTTCATCAAAGTTGTCCTAAGATGAGAACGGGTATTGTTCAAAATTCATGTATAACTTTGAAAGGTTTTGATCCACTTCAAATGTCGATTACTGTATTTTAAGATATGTCACTGCAAGTTGCTTTCAGTTAAAACAGCTCAAATATGCATTTTAATGCATTAAAATAGCTTAAGCCTTGTCTGTGAAACCGGGGGACTGAATCGTTTGTCGTAGTGCTTCATGGGAGTGGGCGGGGACAGATTTAGGTGCAGATTTCTTTAGTTTCTCACAAGGATTTCTTCTCTTGAACACAATATTTAAAAAATAAGTAATTATGCGGCTGATGGCTTTAGCCAAAGCACATACCATCAATTAACTTGGGACCTGGCTGTTGCACACTATACTAAAAGAATAAATATATATATCGTTAACTTATGTTGCTCTTCTACCTTTTGAAACGGCCTTCGTGTCAGGAGCTTGCTGTTTATAGATATTTAGGCTGCAAACCAGGTTTTGAAACGTGTATGTTAGAGAGTCCATCTCTGGCTGCAGAGAGTCCGTCTCTGTCACTTTCTGTTGTATGTTTGTTTCTTGTGGGTACACCGAGGTACCTCAGGTGCATTGTGTGGGAACAATCATGTTTTGTCATTTAGTAGATTGTGCAAAACAATTCCACTAGCCCCGCCAAAAACACGGATAGAGCTGTCTCATTGGCCACTGATAACCCGCTGTTTCTTAATGAAGGGAGCAGTGCATTGTTTCCCCGGGCTAGAGCTCACATTAAAGCCTGGCGTCGCTATCCTGTAGCTGGCCTACCGATTTCCTCTGGCTTGTCTTGCCCATTATATGTTCAGACATTTAACATTTTGCATTCACATTATATAGCAAAAAAGCCTGTTTGACTTGAGGCCGTGTCAGAAGGTAAATGTCAGGATATTGATTTGCTCAGTAAAAAAAGTTGCCACTTGCTAAAATCACGACATCTTGAGGTTGCTATAGTTCACTCCTGACGTAAGGCAATTCATGATACCAAGATACCATCCTTTTGTTCGATTTGGCCTTAATTTAAAAGAACAGGTGGAGCCATAATGTTCATTAATGTACGTTTAATTAATCACAAAAAAATCCATTTGATATGTTTTTTTTCTAGAAAACAACTTTAGAGTTTTATACCTCAAACTGTAATTTTTGTTCAGATTTTTTGTTTGAAATATGTGAACATCCATAAGATAAATATTAGGGGTGTAACGATACACAAAACTGACGGTTCGGTTCTTCCCACGGTTTTGACGTCTCGGATTTTGCAAGGATTTTTAAAAAAAAGATCTGCTAATGCTGTAAACTATATGGAGCCAGCACATTACTATAACATTAAAGGTTAACAAATGAGCCTAGACTTTTAGCCTAAATTCAGATGCTATTTATTTTTTAGCTATAATAATCAACACCCAACACATTGTATGAAAACATGTAAACTGAACATAAGGCAGTTTTTGCATTTTACATTACTTATGTTTTTACTCTAATTCGTTATTGGAATATAATAATTTAAAAAGTTGCTGTCATTTTCATTAAAGATATTTTAAACATACATTAAATAATTAAGATATCATTAACAGGTTAAGTAAAATCTAGCCTAATATATAGGCTAATATAGTGCATTTAGTGCAAGAGTTCATTTCTCTAGGAACCAACAAGCTGTGGACACTGTAATTATGACTACCTGCTGAGGTAAATATAATGCTATGTGACAAAGTCTTTCCGCTGCTGAAACACTGATTGAGCGATTACACGAGTTATGATGCCTTTCAATAAGTATACTGTATTTTTCAACATACCTTCAGGTGTCCATTCATGTTTATTCTGTAACTGAGGAAGAGATGATCGCGTTTACTCGCGTTTACTCGCGTTTACTCCGCGCTGCCGCTTGAAATGAGGAGCAAGTACAGAGATCTGTCACGACTCACAACACAATCGCCATACGTATCGTGGGTTCAGTATCGCGGTTTTTCGGTTCGGTTTGAATATCGTTACACCCCTAATAAATCTACTTATTTAAGATATCAAAAATATTAGTTTTTTAGAGAAGTATTTTAGTTAAGTATTAAATTATATTAATAAAATCAAATTATAATAATAAGTTTGTGCGTATTTATTATTTAATTTTATTAATATAATTTAATACTATTATAATACAGGTGTTTTGGTTGTTTTGCTCAAAGATGATACTCATAACAAGCTATATGGATGATGGCAATAAATGTGTCCTTAATCCCACTGCTGCCTCCATAATTTTACCACCATTAAATTCTAATTTATATTTGAAAGTAATGGAAATTGCTGTGGGATGAAGGGTTTTCCCCAGCAGAAATAACCCTTTGAAGGGTTTCCAACCGTTTAAATGTTCATAACATGTATAAACTGTATATAATGATGGCTGAGATAATCATTATATTTGTTCTCTCAGGGTGTGTTTTCTGGGTGTGTTGGCGCTGGTGATCAGCTGGGGCTCACTGGGTCTGGAACTGACTGTCTCCTCGGTGAGTGTCTCCATGGCAACACTACTCCACACAGAGGCAGGACAGTATTGTACTGATGCTTCCTCTTATGATCTTTGCTGCACAATCTGTTGAATTACCTAAAGCAGCCAGTAATATTATCTCTGATTAGAAACCTGTTTAGCACAGTTATACCTTAATTACTGCTTTGAAGGGGAGATATCATGCCATTTTTTTCTGTAGATGTACTTGCACACAGAGTCCGAAATCCTCGTCCGAAATTTTTGAACGTTAAAAAATTAATACGACCGCACGTTGTGTTAATCAGGTTTACACACTGCCTCCGAAACTTTCGTCCGTCATAAAAAAATTCGGATCGGGTTCGATTTTCTGCGTTTTTCGCATCTGTAGCAAGCATTTTGAGAACTGTTTTGACTGTTAAGAGCCACCGAATGACGAATACGAAAAAAGGCATACACAAATTTCGGACTCTAACTTCATACCGGACATTAACTTCATAAAACAATTTCATGGTGCTGCTTTTACTAAATGTAAAATGCAATGAAACAGAAATCAGCAATCTCATAGGTGCAATTTTTATTTTATTTTTTTATTTTATTTGAACTTTTTAACTTAACATGCCATAATAAAAATACAACACTTATCAAACAGCTGAAGCACAGCAAGCTGCCCAGACGCTATTTAAATCACTGCCGCTAAAAGTAACTTAAATATATATACACTACCATTCAAAAGTTTGATGTCAGTAGAATTGTTTTTGAAAAGTCTGTTATACTCACAATAGCTCTATTTATTTGCTCAAAAATGCAGTAAAATAAGTACTTTTTAATTCTATGATTCTAATATGACAATTTACTTCTCAAGAAACATTTCCTATTACACTGTAAAAAAATATAAAAGATCAATAAGTGGACAACATATATTTTTACATTGCTTAAACTCATCAAAATAAGTTTTCACAAGTTATAGAAGATTCAGCTATTTTTTTAAAGTTTTACTGTAACTGTCAGTTTAATGCAATTTAAGTTGAAATGACTTAAGTATCCAAGTTTAAGGTACTTACAAATTTAAGGCAGAAACTTTTTTTTTCTTTACAGTGTTTCAATGTTGAAAACAATTGCACTGCTTAATATTTTTGTGAAACTTTGATAAAGTCAGGAAACCTTAAAACAACCGTGTTTATTTGAAATAGAAATCTGTCAGTTTTAATGAATTTAACGAATAAACTAAGTCGATTAATTGGTCCTGAAAAATATTTCTGAAATTCAGTGGAAAATGCTATAAAGTGTAGAATTTACTTATTTAATTGCTTTTCTCTCTCATTTTAGGGCTTCAGTGACTTCTGTGCGGCACCTGACATGTACATTACCAAGGTGTCAGAGCAGTACACGCTTATCAAGAAAGGTACGTTTTATTCTACTCCAGTTCTCTTTACCATTTTCTGTCTTCCACCTCCTGCTGATTTGTGAGTAAGACACTTAATCTAGCAGGTGTTATTGTGAATCACTCGCGAGTCTGTCTGAATATAGACTGTCCTACGCCTCCTGACGGAGGAGCGTGTTCTCTGAGGAGTGAACAGTCACACAGGCTTTCATTTCCTGTTGGCTCAGAGAGGAAGCGTACCATCTGACTTTCTCTTCTTCACTTTATCAGCATTACTCAAGACAGCAGTTCCTCTTCAAAGTGACCTTATTATCCACAGGAGGCTGGATGCTCTCAGTAAATCAGTGGGAAGAGACAACTGCGTGGGTGTTTTATCCACAAGTCTGTGTTTGTTTTGCGGTCCAAGCCCTTTCTCTTTGGGTGGCCGGAGCGAGCTCATACATTCTGGTCAAGCCTAATCGAGGCGGACTCGGGGCACGGCCCATTGGAAAATGGTCTTCCTGTGACTTATTCCCTGGAAAGGAAGCATTTTCACTGGCTTGGACATGTGTGAATCCTGTTAAAGAGGACCTATTATTTTGCTTTACATTTTCAACTTTCTTTAGTGTGTAATATTTCTGTTTGAGTATGAAAAAGGTCTGCAAAGTTACAAAGTCACTCCAAATTGTTTCTGAACTCCCTCGAATGCCTCGATTGTAATCTTGAGTTTTCTTCTAGGAACGTAAACATCACAATATTCCTCTCCTCCACAATAGTGCAAGGCCTAGCTGAGTTGCATTAGTAGTCTGTTGAAACTCAGTTATAGTAAGGGGCGTGACATTTCTGAAATGCGCTCGAAGTAACTGACCAGTCACAACACACTGGTCCAGACAGCCAATCAGAGTACACTGCGCTTTTCTGAAGGAGGGGCTTCATAGAGACAGGAACTTAACGGAGCATTACTGTCAGACTGGGAAGGGAGGTGCTGCAACAATGTATTTTAAACATTCAAGCATGAACACCTATTCTAGTAGACCCAAAGACAAAAGCAAGACTTTATGAAAGTGGCATAATATGGCATCTTTAAATGCTTTTAAAAGGGTTTTGTTATGTTGGAGCTATTGTCATTAAGATGGAGAGGTTATATTGGGGCTCAGTGAATGACTACTAGAATTGGTGCTTCGCAGTAAGCAGAAGTGTAATAATAATAATAAGTAAGTGGAATAATGCATGTGGATCCCTGTATGCTTTAGTGTAGCAAAAGCAGGTTCGATATGTCAACTTTGGCCTCTGTTATTATTAATCAATTTGTTAGTCGGCTGTGAAGAGAAGAGCTACAGAACAGAGAACTTCTGAAGAACAGAATACAGGAGTGAGATAAGAGGAGAGGTGGAGAAAACTGCTGAAGGACGGGAATGATAAACCTTGTGACTCTCAGCTGCACACACCCATGAAATTGTGTGTCTTCTGGGCTCTATTCTTATCTTTGTTCTTCCTATCTTCAGTCTTTCTCTCATTTGCTCTAAATAACTCCTTAAAGGGATAGTTCACCCAAAATTTAACATTGTGCTGTTATTTATTCACCCTGATATAATATTCAGTTTGTAATATTTTTTGGGGGTCTGTGGAAATAAAAATAATAAGTTTGTGTTTTACCAAGACTTTTTTGTCTAACCCAGTTCATATTGTCCATGTGCAGTCAAGCACCGAAAATTAACAAGTGCTCCATGTGACTTGTGCACTATATTCTAAAGGCCCATTCACACCCAGGACGATTACTATAAAGAGAACGATAAATATATAGTTAAAGAATAGTGAAGTCCACATCACAGCTATAATGATAATGACACAGAGGAACGATATCATTCAGGATATCAGGAACTATTTTATCCAGTTGATGAGCCAATCAGAAACCATCCTGCTGTAAACAAGCTCGCACATTTAAGGTGTGAGACTAGTACGCGCTTAGAATAAACAGAACGATATAGTCCACTGTGTGGATGCTAATATAGCTATGATTATGGTTATCTTTACATTTATCGTTTTTGAAGTGAACGGGCCTTAAGTCTTTTGAAGCAGTGTTGTTGTTTATTAAAACTAAGACATCAGACTTAGCTCACACCTTTGCACAAGTTACGTCCCTTTAGTCCAGAAAAAGATTTGGAGCAGTGATTCAGCAGGAAGCATTAATGGCTGTAGATGGATTTCACAGAGAAAAGTATGGAAGCTTGTTTCCGCCACTAAATAAATAAAGAAATAATAATAATTACGACTTTTTATTTAACAATTCTGACTTTTTTTCTCACAATTGCGAGAATTGCGAGATATAAAGTCAGAATTGCGTGTTGTAAAGTCGCAATTGCGTGTTATAAAGTCAGAATTGCGTGTTGTAAAGTCGCAATTGCGTGTTATAAAGTCAGAATTGCGTGATATAAAGTCGCAATTGCGTGTTTTAAAGTCAGAATTGAGATATAATTCTCGAGTTATAAAGTACAATTCTATGGGGGAAAAAAGACTGACTTTTTCCTCAGAATAGTTTATATCTCACAATTCTGACTTTATAACACGTAATTGCGACTTTATATCACGCAATTCTGACTTTATAACCCGCAATTCTGACTTTATAACACGTAATTGCGACTTTATATCAATCAATTCTGACTTTATAACCCGCAATTCTGACTTTATATCTCACAATTCTGACTTTATAACACGCAATTGCGACTTTATAACACGCAATTCTGACTTTATATCTCGCAATTCTGACGTTATAACACGCAATTGCGACTTTATTTCACGCAATTCTGACTTTATATCTCGCAATTCTGAGAAATAAAGTCAGAATTGTTAGATAAAAAGTTTGCAATTACCGTTTATATTTTTCATTCTGTGGCGGAAACAAGCTTCCATAGAAAAGTGATCAGTGAAGCTTTGAGAGTGTTCCCTCGGGCCATCACTGTCCTAGACTCACAATCATTCTACTGCGTTTCCCCAGAATAGAACCCAGACTTCTCTGTACTTACAAACAGCACGCATGTCCCTGTGCCATCATGTGTCTGCCTTCTGTGAGGAAAGCCTCAATATGCATTCCAGCAAGTCTTCTGTGCTGTGGTGTTTAATAGTCTAGTTGTTTAACAATATTGGGGGTTTTTTAGCTTGGGGAAAATCTTAAACATTTTGAAATGTAAAAAATTAAAAATGGTGATTTAAAAATTTTATTTACTCCAAAAAACTTTTCTTTTTCGCTGACAAAAATTGTCAAAATGATTCCCGTTTACACTGATCTTAAAAAAAACCCAGATAAAAAACGCTGTATTCATGCCAGGCCATTAGTTGGCGAGGTCATTTTGTAAAGAAACACTACATAGGTAAAGAAAACGCCTATAGACTGAACACATAATACGCATGTACACAACGTCACTGTTTTCACAAATTCACATTTTTGCAGTTTACACAGAGACTATAACTATATCATTTTCAAAAACATTTTAAAAAAAGTTTGCGTTTTCAGCCAAATGTAAATGAACGGCCAAAACCAATAAACAGTTTTCTGTTTTCGGTGTCAAAAGTGCCCCTTAGACTGAATGCTTTTGCTACTTCAATATGTAAATCACTTATTAATAATTCACATTGTTGCTCACAAGGGTGTAACAAAGTTTATCCTCATCGCATGTGACGTTCACTCAATATTGATTTCAAACCCAGAAGATGACAATAGTCCAAACATATCTCTACTTTTAATGGGGAAAGTGTTTAATTTAATGCTATAATTGTCTTCCATGATGTGCACGGTTTAGTCATCTGATAACGTCCCAAAAGAATCATCATTGGAAAAAAAAGCAGTGAAACCCTTCATAAAGAAGATCTGGTGTGTTTCCTGTCTTGCATGAATCAGGATCTTTTACAGCCTGCAGTCATCGCAGAGTGAGTGGGATTCAAAGCTCACCCTCCTCTCAGAACCGTTTTGGAAGTCGCTCCATTGTCTTTGTTTCATAAAGGCATCACCAGTCAACCAATATTGCATCCAATTACTGGAGGTCATTCACACATGACATGTGAGACTATTGGGCCCTGACACACAGCATGAATACTATTACAGCCTATAAATCCAGCCATGAACTACACTATAAACCAATGCCGCTCACTTCAGGATTTTGTATACAGCCATCCATGGATAGAATTGAGAGGCCACTTTATTCCCCTCATTATTGCTATAATTATCCCGTTTGTATGCTATCAGGGAGGCCAGTAGTATGCGATGGGAGAATTTGCTTGCTCATAAGCAGGTTTTACAGACACCATTGCTGGCACTTTTTCCTGTGACCGCCGCCATGCGCTTGTCCACGTGTGTAATGATAGTGATGAAAGCATCACTCCTCCTCAACAAACCCACTGCTCTGACGCATGCGTCTGTTTTTGATTCTCATTCACGCAACCTTCTGCAAGCTGCGTATGAAGATGGCCCAAGACTCCATCTGCGTTGGCGTGTGGGGGTTTATGAGAGGAGTGAATTAGTATTTCCTGTGCAGTAATAGAAAATATATATTTTTTTAACCCTGCAGTCTACATCTTCATTGCACTCTTCATCTTTACAGTCAATTATCAATGTTTTCAACATTGATAATTAGAAATGTTTCTTGAGGAGCGAATCGACATACAGTTTCGATATTATGGGAATCAAACCCATGACCTTGGTGTTACTAGTGCCAAGCTGAACTGTTTCAGGTACTAACCCCAGTTGCTTTTTTTTAGGAGCTAGGTCTTCTTTCTTTCAGTCCTCCTAAAAATCGACACTCTTCAAATGTGTGATTGTGATTTCTCTTCACCTTTGCTAAAAGTAGTTGCTGCATTAAGCTGTCTGCTGTCATAAGCTTCGCTCCTTTTCTACCCTCCCAACACGTTACATTCTAGTGATATTATAAGTGTTAATGTAAACTGCTACCAAATATGACAACCATTACTGATACACATTTACTGACAAGCATATGCAATTATTAAGGTACAGTTGAGAGAATCTGAACTTGCAACCTGGGGCAAGAGTTATTCTTGAGCACCCCTAAGACTGAAAGCCTACATTTATTCAATATTTTGGCTATTTTTAATGCTTTAAGCTACCAATTAGTGTTCTCAGCTTAATTTTAACATGTTTTAGCATCTCTAAATCCGTTCTAGAGATTTTTCTCTAATATCTGTGCAAAAAAAAATCTGGTCTAGTCTAGGATTAGTTATTGATTCTTTTGCATTGACTGGGAATTTGTCCTCTACAGAAGAGAAATTATATGTTAGGCTAATCTTAGTTGAGTGAGGCAGTCGTGAACTGAATTTAAATTGGCTCGTGGTTGGAAATATAGCTATTCAAATACCTGACATGGCTGCTGTGGGCTCTCTGAGGTCAGCAAATGATAGTGTGTCAGTGTGAGTTCATCTGCTTAGGGCGAATGTGAAACGGAAGGAAATAAGAAAAGGTTTTAGGTTTGTAATGACTTACAGTGCTTGTGGAATAAAGTCCAAATTGACAATTCTGAAGGACTATATTTTTTTACTTAAAATATATATATATATTGTCAAAACTTCACCTCCCTCTTTCAGCAACATCTCTTGTCTTCTATGGTGACATGTTTACTGGCGCTAGGGTGGGACAACCTGTCACTCACATCATGAGATCGACCAATAGCAAACCACAATCCTCCAAACAATTGCCCGCCCTACATTTTTCTTGTTTGAAATGCCGTTTCAATTGGATATAGGACAAAAAAGGAAAGTAAAAAGTCTATCGCAACTTCCGTTTCATGTCGAGTTTTAATAAGAAGTTTGTAGAGGCAAGCAAATGGAAAAACACTGCCCTGACTGGAACTTCATCAAGATGTTAAATGCTGATTTCTCCATAACACCTACTCTCTCTCTCTCTCTCTCTCTCTCTCTCTCTCTCTCTCTCTCTCTCTCTCTCTCTCTCTCTCTCTCTCTCTCTCTCTCTCTCTCTCTCTCTCTCTCTCTCTCTGTCTCTCTCTGTCTCTCTCTGTCTCTATCTCTGTCTCTATCTCTGTCTCTCTCTCTCTCTCTCTCTCTCTCTCTCTCTCTCTGTCTCTCTCTGTCTCTCTCTCTCTCTCTGTCTCTCTCTCTATCTCTCTCTCTCTCTCTCTCTATCTCCATCTCTGTCTCTCTCTCTCTATCTCTCTATCTCTGTCTCTCTCTCTCTCCCTATCTCTGTCTCTCTCTCTCTCTCTCTCTAAAAATTAAAAGGGCTACATTTTCAAACAGTGGGGAAAAATTATATACATCAGGTCTGTGTAAAAACTGCTTAGTTTACTGATCTTCATGACAGATATGATACAAAATGGAGAGAAAAACGTTTTCCTTCCTTCCAAAACGTTCTGGTGATTTACAATGGAGAATATTACATTGTATTTTTATGTTTTTGTGTCAAAATTCAATTCGAATGTTTTGCCCTTTTGTCATTCTTGTAATAGTCGCGAAACGATCTTTCATGTTTTTATTGAATGTCCAAGGTTGGTGCCACTTTTTGCATTGCTGGAAAGAATTATTGAAGGGTTGGGTTTTGATTTTAACAAAATACTTTTTTATTTATGGTTGTAGGTACTCTAAAGTGAACATGGATCGCTGTACTGTTGCCAATTTTATACTTGGGCAAGCAAAACTAGCTATTTGGAAGACTTGCAGACTTGCTCTTGAAGGACGAATGGTTAAGGTTGTTAGTCTGTTTACATCATTTGTTGAATCAAGAATAAGGGTAGAATAAATATTCTTCAAAACTATAGGAAATATGGTTGAATTTATGTTCATATTGTGTGTAAATATTGATTTGTTTGTGTTTTGTGAAGGTGACTCTAATTTTTGTATTACTGTTTTGTATAGGTGTGTAATTTCTGATTGAGTAAAGAATTTTAAATCTCTCTCTCTCTCTCTCTCTCTCTCTCTCTCTCTCTCTCTCTCTCTCTCTCTCTCTCTCTCTCTCTCTCTCTCTCTCTCTCTCTCCCTCTCTCTCTCTCTCTCTACAGATATCCTGCAGTATTACCTCACATGTAACGTGGGTCAGGTCAACCCCTACCAACAGGTAACCATAGATATTAAACTATAACACATTCCCAATGCAAAGGCTTTTGAGAAGTACATTTTTTTTTTTTTAAATTTTATTAAAGCAGCACTAAGTAAGATTTTTTTTTCCAACATCGTTTCAGTGGTTCATCAAGTCGTGACAAGGTGAAATGCACTTATGCCACAGCTTTGCGGTCCTTTATCTGATATATCCACGCTATGTAAGATTGCCAGATCGGGTCGTGTTTCTGTAGTTCTAATGAGACATAAGAAAACCACTAATTTGACTTGCTTTACAGCAAGCGTTACAATTGCTCGTTTGTGATGTCACAATACATCATACTTTCATAACATCATGCATCATACTCTACCTTGTCTGTGGCCATTGTTGATTCCAAAGCCGGTGCTGGATAAACAGAGAGCGTGCGCGTGCGCGTGCGCGTGCGACAGTAGGCAGCGGTAGGCTAAATTATTTTCGACAGCGGTAATGGACAATTCCGCTTCCAACCTGTAGGGCGACCGCAGAGGAAAAGTTCCTTGGTGCTGCTTTAAGTGTTATTTTAGTATTATATTCTGTTATTAGCTGTAACTGTTTTTGCATTTAACTTTTAGTAATTGTTCAGATTTAGTGCATTTTAGGTTTTTCATGTGTTATTTATATTATAATTAATTTCAGCTTGAATTAAGTTACTGAAAATGATTTTGAATTAGTTTTTGTTCACAATACCATCACTGATGCTCTGGGAGAATTAACTTAGTCCTGTGCATTAATGTGGCTGTTTCTGTAAAGAGTTTGATTTAATTGCGGTAAGGAAGCTGCCTTCCTTAGATGGTAGTTGCCAGTGTACACAATAGACAGTGAGGCTTCTCACTGGTCTTTGGAAGACAGCCAATCTTCTCCCTCCTCACACTCACACGCCCCCTGCTTCGTTTGTCCCTGTACATTAGCATTCTCCTCGTTGCGAGAGTTCGATGGAAATGTGTGTTCCTTTGGCTTCCTGCCTCTCCCTTTAGTTAATGAAGTCCTTCTCCAAGTCTGTATTTGACTAATGCATGTGCATAATTCGAACAAATCACAGCTCTTAACTGATCATGATTGATGGATTATGTCAGTGCCGCCTCCATTGTCTTGATATCACTTAATTTGAATGAAGGGTAATGCCCATATGGATATTGAACGTTGTACTTTGTCAGCTGATGCCTCTAAATGGAGTTCCTCCAGTTCTCATGCTGCATACAGATAAACTCTGCCTGATTCACATCTGAGACGGTAAATAAGTGAAATGGATATTGATTTTAGGCTTAAAATGTCATCCAGGAACATTTAAAGAACATTTAAAGAGAAATGTTGAAGATTATGCAACCAATTTAATGCTTTATAGTTCAAACATCAGAGCTACTTTGCTATCTACGTCCGGTACCTTCTAAGGGGCTGTTCACACATGTTCTTGTTTGAAAATAACTTTCTGGAATTTCCTTATCATTAAAGGATGTACACTACTATTTAAAAGTTTAGAGTCTGTATAGCCCCTTTCACACAGCGCGTTGATCCCGGGAAATTGCCGGGAAATTTCCAGAACGCCTTCTGTGTGAACACAAACATGACCCGGGATTGATCCCGGGATCGATGCCGGGTTGGGGACCTAGTAACATTGCCGGGATCAGTCCCGGAACGTGCGCTGTGTGAACAAAAGCTGTAATCAATGCCGTGTCGTAATGATGGCGCTGAAGTGAAATAAGGGTAGTGAAACGGTACGTAATGCGCTAGTTTATGATCGAATCAGAGAAAAAAATGCACAAACGTGGTTTCTCCAGAGAGAAATCTCAGCTCATAAGCAAACTATAGACGCTGCTGAGACATTACATGTCACATCGATGTCACGTGTCTTTACGGGATTTTTACGGGTTGTGTGTGAACGCACTCTCTGATTCCGGAAAATCACTGGCAGTGTGAATGAACCAAAATCAAACGAACCCGGGTCAGATCCCGGGTCACTTTATCCGTGTATTTTCCGGAATCTCTGTGTGAAAGGTGCTTATGATAGGCTTAATGTTTTTAAAAGAAGTCTCTTATACTCACCAAGGCTGCATTTATTTGATCAAAACCGTAAAAACAGCAATATTCTAGAATATTTTCTATTTTAATATATTTTAAAAATGAAATTTATTCCCGTGATAGCAAAGCTGAATTTTCTGATTTATTTTATTTTATTAAAACCATGATTAATTTTTCTTCTAGATTTGATTAATAGAAAGTAAAAAATATTTTTTGTTTTATTTTTTAAATAGCAAAGACATGTATAATGTTATAAACAATTTCTGTCACTATTGATGAATTTGTTGTCATTGCTGCATAGATGTTATAATTTCTATTAAAGAAACCCACACTTTTCTATGTATGCAATGCTGCCTTACAATTTGAGCAACACAAAGGGTATCTTTGTGGAACAATGTTGTTGTAACAGCGTTTGTGTTATATTACTTTTCATAATTCCTGCCCAACTCCCTGCTAGCAGCACGCTTTTCACTTTCGCTTCTCGCTTTTTGAATTTGCGATCACATGTACTCTGTGTATAGGCCTATAATTTGCGGGCATTCAGGAGCCGCTATCAATATGGTATTGAAATCGCATTTGAACTCACTCTCGAATTTGCTATAATGCGTACTCTGTGAATTGGAAGTAGCGGTACTGACCGCACATTTTACAAGATAAGATATTTGTCAATGACCAAATCCTCTGCCACTGTTTTGTCAGTCATCTCGTCTCACTCTTGTCACGTGTAAATGAAATCTGACTACTGCTGCGAGACAGAGCAGAAACTTTCAGTTTATAGTTGTAGCGTCGTTTGTCTAACTGAAATAAATGGTTTTTATTTCTATAAAAAAGCTAAACGACAGTGGGGGCGGTGCAATGTTGAGCAAGTAATGTAATTGTTGTACGGCCGAACACTGTGCAACACCGACAACCACAGCAAGCCTACCTTAAGCTTGTCCTAGCTGCTGGCTTTTGTCTTCAGAAGTTAGTTTCTTGTAATATTGCCCGCAAGTAACACTGTAACCATGCTCCTGTGTGCTCTGTAAAGAAGGTACTTTCACTGCTTCTTTCTCAGTGAATGTCAGCAAATTTTCCAGCCTATCATTGTAGAACTGTTGACAGACAAAGCTGACACAGTGGCCCTTTGGCGTATCAAATATTCATGTTTTCGAGACCTCTGCTCTTGAAATATTCCATGACACTTTAAAATGTCCTTAATGGCCGGGTGCAAGAGCCTGTACTGACTTTTGTTTCGGAGTGTAAATGCAGTGTTGCATTATGCAAGCAGCTCTGAGTGGAGTGTGCAGTGGTGAATGAGCTCTGTGGAAATACTTCTACACTGGGCAGGAAGTGGCAGTTGTGCAACCCAGTTTATATTACCTGTCTAGCTCTTAACATAGTATTTTTTGTGTTTTTCACAAAATAACTACGATCAAACTATAACAACGACTGATTAATAATGTGATAGTTTCATTTAATTATGCTTAAGGGTGTAGTGAAGTGGTTCAACTTTTGTAGCACTTTTAAATAAAAAAAAGAACATTTTATTTTATTTTGAAAAATATTTTGAAACAGTATTTTTTTTTAAATCATATTTGTATGCAATTACATTTTTAAAAATGACAGAAATATTTAGCAAAATTACACATTTCTTTACTATTTTAAATAAATGCTTTTCTTTTGAACTTTCTATTTATCAAAGAATCCTGTTTTCAACTTTCATAATAATTAGAAATATTTCTTGAGCATCAAATCATCATATTAGAATGATTTCTGAATGATCATGTGACTGAAGACTGGAATAATGATGCTGAAAATTCAACTTTGATTTTATGATTTTTATATATATATATATATATATATATATATATATATATATATATATAATATGCAAATATGAAAATTACTATTTTTGTTTTTTACTGTTAATTAGTTAATTTTCAACCAATTTCTTTAGTTTCAATTTATTTTTATTCTTTTTTGTTGTATGTTTGAGTTTAACAAAAATGTTTTAGATAATATTACTTTTAGTATATAAAAAATACTGATTCCTATAATTTCTTTTTCCTCTCTGTGCTCTTGTTGTCCAAAAAAGGAGTAAACTTAAAAATGCCAAATGTAAATGTTAATGAAAGTTAAATTATTGATTTTTGAATCAAGTTTTTATGAAGAGTAAAAGCTTATCTATAAGATAACATTTGCACAGATCATATAACTGATTTCATTTGTCTTGTAGAAGATGTCAGGAAGTCACAAAGCACTGGTGGAAATGCAGGACGACGTGTCAGAACTACTGCGCTCTGCAGTCCGAGAATACCCCAACACAAAGGTGAGTACTCGTATGTTGGGGGTGTGTGTGTGTGTGTGTGTGTGTGTGTGTTTCAGAGCATACATGCAGTATGTACGGCCCATTTCCCTCAATTCCTAAAACACAAATGTCCCAAAGCTTGCCACGATCGTGTGTGTGTGTTCTCCCCCTGGGCCTCTGTCATTGTGCAGCATCTGTGTGTGTGTTCTGGCACAAAGTGATGGCTGACATTCAGTACATGTGAGAAAGTGTTGAGAGAAAATGCTGAATCAATGGAAATATTTCACCCTTAGAACCAGCTAAAATCTGTTTACCACTGCAGCTTTAAACAACTTAGACCTCACACAATACTGAGCCTTTAAAAGAAAGAAAACAAGCCGCTCTTCTTTGACATCCTTCTATGTGAATGTTTTGTTTGTCACGTGTTTGCTGACATCATGTGCTGAACTCATAAAAACTGAATAGAGCGTTAAAATTGTGAAATGTTTGAAATGGATTATGCTTCTTAATATATACACTACAGTTTAAAGGTTTGTGGTCAGTAAATGATTTTAAATGAATGTATACTTTATGCTTTTATTCAGCAAGGAGACATTCAATTAATCAACAGATATTTCTATATAAATCACTTTCTAGTCGTCAGTTCACAAATTCCACAAAAACTTAATCAGCACAACTGTTTTCAACATTGATAATAAATGTTTCTTGAGCAGTAAATCATATCAGAATGATTTCTGAAGGATCATGTGACACTGAAGACTGGAGTAATGATGCTGAAAATGCAGCTTTGACATCACAGGAATAAATTACATTTTACAATTTATTCACATAGAGAAGTTATTTTGATATTTCAAAATATTGCTATTTTATCATATTTTGATTAAATAAATAAGCAAGCTTTTGAAGTATACCTAACATATCTATCTAGGTTTTACATTTAGAGTAACCATGTTATTGTGCCTGTTTTTTAGGGAAACCTTGAGCAAATTCAGGGGGGTTTGAACACCACTGAGGTTGGACTGCACCAGCTCACTGCCCTTGTGGACTGCCGTAGTTTGCATATGGTGAGAAATAGTGTTTTGTTTCCACTTTGCACATCCGGTTCCACTCTGACTCAAAGTAAAGCACAGCTTGCCAAGATTTTCACTGTAACCTCAACCTGTGGGCTTCTGTTGACCACAAAAAACCAAAGGCTTGCAATCCACTCACAAACAAACACTCGTACACACACGTGTTTCCATCTTCTATCTGCTTTAAACTTCACCAGCACTTACTGCTGCAGTCTGGAGCCTGTCCTCATCTCCAAGATGGAAATGTCTGAAAGGATTCAGCATGACTAGAGTTCCTCCTCATGGCTGGAAGACAGAGGCCTGCTGTGTGGGTGGTCCTGAAAATGCATCTCCTTCCCATGAGAACAGAAAGAAACGTATAAAATATGGACTTTTGGAAATGTATTATATATTATTAATGGTGTTTTCATACTGCAAATGCAATAACACCCTTCACATTTCGGCCAAGCCGTACATCTGGGCTGTATGTGGGAGAGTTTGTGCTGGAGATGCAGAACAGTGCCGGCAGTAATTACAAATGGAGCAATTTTGCTGTTAATAATGACGGTAATTTGGAGGACGGAGACGCTGCCATGATTCTATGATAGCAGCATGTGTAGGACTGGTTGCAGTTTGGACAGCATTTATTATTAAAAATCCCTGTTTCTCTCTGCATGTGGTGCCATCTACTGCAGGAAGTTCTCAGTTAGAGAGTCTAGCACTGGATGTTATCATATCTTCTGTTTTTATTATTCACATACCCAGCAGAGATTTAAAAAAAAATACATCAGAGTTGTCCTAAGAAAAGAACAGCTATTGTTCAAAATTCATGTGTAAATTGAGGAAAGGTTTTGATCCACTTTAAATGTTGACAGCTGTATATATCCCATTCTTTATCAACTACATGAAGTGAATTAAACGTCACATTATATCAGAGTTCCCCAGACTGGGGTTCATGAAGGAACTGCGGGGGGTTTGTGCAGTTTAATGAAAAGCTGATCTTTTAAAAGATAAATAAAATGTATTTATTTAAATAAAATCCAAAGACAGGGTAATGCGTAATTAAATGACTTGCTGTGTGATAATTCAAATAATAATTAATTTGTTCGACAGGAGTTGATTAGATATGCAATGTGGTAATGCTGAGAAAGCGCTACTTAAGAGTGAATTTGTTTATGCAAATCCAGTTGTCAAATGCTGTGTCTGCGTGGCCTCTCAATTTTTCATGTAATTACAGGCACATGACCAGTGGCTGGTCTGTGTGTGCAATTCAACAAAACTACAAGACTTTCTGAACATATATAAGTGATAGGCATTTTATAAAGGACAATGTAAAAGATGAAAAAAGGAATTAGGGATGAGCAATAAATTATGAATGATTTACTGCCATTGTGTGCATAATTTTTTCTCAGCATCATGTCATTCAAAACCTATATGCTACTTGTATGCTTCCACCGATGAAAGAAAGTCAGTGATGGCAGTGAGTTAATGACCACATGTTCATCTGTTTAATAACAGGCAGTGTTTGTGTGTTTAATGTTTCTGTGCAGGATTATGTGCAGGCATTGACTGGAGTGTGTTATGATGGGCTGGAGGGTCTGATCTACCTGGTGCTGTTCTCATTCATCACAGCGCTCATGTTCACCTCTGTCATCTGCAGCGTGCCGCACACATGGCACGGCAAAAGGTGAGATCTTTATAAAACAAAATATATAAGTGGCCCAAGTAATGTTTATAATTTAATATAATATACTGATATAATAACAATAATAATACTTTATAGTCAATAATCAATCAGTGTGAATAAGTTGTGTAAATGTAATTAAGGCTTTAAATCAGTGATTTTTAACCTTTCTGAATACCACAACAATATGCAAAGGGTCCATACATTTTTAAGTTGTTTGTGATTTACTAGATAAATGTTATGGAAAAGATTTTTACAAATAGTTTTACAGTTTCTACCTGATTAAATTATATTAAATTAAATCTACCTGATTAATATTAAATAACTTGGCATAACTAAGAAATGTTTATTCAAAGAAATTTACAGAATTACCCATGGAGTAAGATTTATTCATTTACATGACTTTCCCATGTTTAGAAATCCCATTTTTCAAATTAGTCTACCTCAGATAGGGTTTCTATCATATTTTGTACATATATTCTTTAAAGGGTCTACTGCTGATATATTTTGAAAATTATACTCCTGCATATATATTTTGCTCGTAAGACTTGTAAATTTGTTTACGGTCACAATTGTGACCGGTAGTATAACACAGTACTTCAATTGAAAAAAAGGTATTGGCTGGTATTGGCAATCCTACACTGAACATATGCAACACCTGTGAGGGGGATGGATGATCTTGACAAAGGAGAAGTGCTCACTAACACAGATTTAGACAGGTTTGCAAACAATATTTGAGAGAAATAGGCCTTTTGTGAACATAGAAAAGGTCTTAGATCTTTGAGTTCAGCTCATGAAAAATGGGGGCAAAAACAAATGTGCTGCGTTTATAATTTTGTTCAGTGTAGTTATCAGTATTCCAGAAACTTTCAATGTGTTGGACCTTCTAGACGTACGTGACACCACCCCCCTCCCCCCAATTGAAAGTGACTGAGATAGTGATGGCTCAGATAGGGAGTACCATGGGTGAAACGGCCCATTTGCCAAGTAGACTATTGAATGGCGATGCAGAGGTGAACTATCTGGAGGATTAGGCAGATGTTCATGAGAACCAATTGGTGTGCCCCACACATGACCACAAACAACCCTTTCTAGAATTTACGGCCCATCTTCAGTGCACTGAATGAGTGCACACACATCTCCCTGAAACTGGCCTAGGACAGGGCCCAAGTTAAGTCATGGTCTAGCCTATAGGGGTCTAGCCCGAACAAGCAGAAGTTCCTCCAGGGTGTAACTTTGTACATAACAACCTTTTCACCTCACTAAGCCTCCTTCATGAAATGACAAAACGAGGTATTGGATGTCTTGGAATGAATTGTGTCAATAGGTCTAATTGAAGAATTTGTATGAATTCTGACTATGGTGTTTCCCACCGGTCACTATTGTGACCGAGTATAAAACCTAATATTTCACTAACTTAACCAACATAAAATCAAAAAAGGCATAATGTTTGAGTGTTAGGGAGGTCTAAGGAGTAAAAATAATGTACTTAAGTTGCAAGAAAAAATTTGGGATTAAACGGGTTAATTGAGATTAGGTTCTCAGAAAATCAAAACCCTTTGTTTGGTGGAAAAAAATCAACCAATAAGTAAATCCTGGATTACACACTTAATTGAGTACTTAATTTTTGGAATCTGATATATATTTTCACAGACAAGTATTAAGCTTGTCCCAGACTAAAATGCATGTTTGAGCTGTTTCAACTAAAAGCAACTACTGACATATCTTAAAATATTCTCTGAAGTTTGTGGTAATTTGTTTTTAAGAGAGTAATTTTATTTTTGTATATAAAAATATTTGGAAACCCTGATATGATGTAATATGTAATGCACTCCATGCTGTTGATAACAAAGAAAGGAATATATATTTTCTTTCTCTTTGTATTTTTCTATCAATATAGTACAAGATTATCCTATTACTAACCACAATTTTTGTCTGTAATTTGGAATCAATTTATTAATAATGTACCCAGCACTGCCAAAAGATATGAACTTTTGTGTAATGGGTCCAGAAGTGGTATTCCAGTGGAACAAACAACCGTTGGTTTCATAGTAACAAACAAGCCAAGCAAAAAGTGAAATTGAGGCGCCTGCCTACCTAGTTTTATATCTACCTACCATTTTATAATGACAGTATGCATCTGTTAGTGACCTTATACTATACATTTCTGTATTCATATCACTAATACCACTGTTTTAAGGCATTAAATACGCATTATCTGGCTTGTATTTTGCTTTACCGTGAAATGTGCAGTTTTGTTATTGTCATAAAACGTACTGTTCTTTTCCCATGCATACTTTTGATATGACACATTCATTCAGCGGAACATCCTATTTTTTGTAGTTAAATACACTCAAGGGGATTAAACCAAAGATAAAACAACAGTGGAAATGGTTAGTGGTATGTTTGTGTGTCCGTGGGCATTGTTGCGAAGACTATGGTCAGACACCTCATGTTCTCATCACACTCTTCGGTCAAGAGCAAAACGGAAACAGCTGCCTCGCTCCATCCCACCCCCCATTTTATAATGACAGTATGCATCTGTTAGTGACCTTCATCTATATATTTCTGTATTCATATCACTAATACCACTGTTTTAAAGCAGTAAATACGCATTATCAAGAGCAAAACGGAAACAGCTGCCTCGCTCCCCCCCCCCCTTGTTCCTTCCTTTTGAGCGCTCTGTGTGGGAATCGCTCACATCTTCCTCCCATAATTACATAAAATGTAATAATTCCCCGGCCTAAACCCATGAAGTTGCTCTGCCAGGACAGACTTGCATCAGGCAAACAGGATTACACTGGGAGAGATAGAAAAGACAAAGACGCCAGCTTAGGCACATTATGTAATTATCATCACACTCATAAGTGTACGTCTCATGATACACAGCTATTCACACTACCTCTTCATTATAGATAATTAGCAGTTTCTGAATATGAGTTTAGGCATGCAGTGCAGTGTCGAGGTAGAAACTGTACGGAGTGTTGGGAGAAGTCGCTGCATTCGTTTTTATTTTCAAATAACTTTTTGTTTGCATTAAAGGTGCACTTAGACATTTTTTACTGATTAAAAAAAGAATAGTACTTTTTTAATAATAAAAAAAGCTTAAAATTTTGTGCAGGTACATCAAGTAGCCTAATAAAAACGATTTTATTAAAACTAGGGATGCACGTTATTTCGGCCACCATATCGGTATCGGTCGATATATGTTCATTTTTAATGTTATCGTTATCGGCCTGATAAGAAAATTTGGTCGATTATATTAAAGCCGATAAATAATGGATTATTTCTTTCAGCTGAGACACTTCAGATGCACACTGTTCACCTTGATGTTATTGAAATGCTTGAAATATAATTGGAATCACTTTGAAAAGGAAAATGCAGTAAGTCTGTCATATAGGCTTCATAACATTGTAATGAGAACATCATTATAATTGTGTGCTTGGGATATAGTGAGACTTTTGTTTTTGTAACCAGGCTCTCAAAAACTATATAAAAATTTGGATTTAGATTTATCGGCCAATATGTCGATTATCGGCATTCAAAATGTAAAGAATTGTCGGTATTGGCCAAAATGGTCATATCGGTGCATCCCTAATTAAAACCATAATGGGTCCTTCTTGGGAGCAGACATGTTGGTCACATGACCAATTGAATACTACCAAAGTCCCATTTAAGGCCAGTAATTTCTCTCGGCGGCCATCTTTGAAACTCAGTCATGGAAGAGTTCTCTAAAGCTGTTCACCAAGCTTACTATTAAATTTCAAATCAATTTCATTTGAAATCACCAATGAAATCTGACAACAACCATCTCATAAATTGTTTCTAAACTCTCAAATCATGACAACAGACTGTATTTTCCAAGCTGTTCCAGCAAATATAGCAACAAGAGTTTCTTCTAATGGCAGCTACAGTGATGCGAGGACATAACTAGCTGGCGATTGGCTCTTTTACTCAGAAGGCGAGGCTTATTCCGGCATATTGCGCATTGGACTTTCTCCCATTCATAGTAATGAGTACATTCTCTTTCTATGTCTATAAATCATTGATGGGTGACTTCTCTTATGCTGTAAATCCACCAGCACGTGTTACAAAAAAGACATTAAAGTTTTAGCATTTTAAACTCGCACATTACAAAAAATAAATATATGATTTTTTTTTTAAACTCTAACATTTGTTCACAAACTAAAAATACAACATAATTGTAACTTTTCTACTATATTGTTTTTTTGTTTTTAAATAATGAGTGTGGAAAAGAAAGGATTTTTTTTTTCAGATAAAAGCATCTGCCGAATGCATAAATGCAAATGCCCTCAGTGTCGTCGAACAACTGATTTTTTATTTTTATTTTTTTATGTATTTTGGGATATGCAATATGCACTCAAATTGACGATAAAGAAATTGTACACATTTCCACAACATATGAGAGTGTCGAGACTTTGCACATTTGTTCATGACCCTAAATGAAAAAGTTAGGTTAACAAGTAACGTTAGGCTATTTCTGGCAAATCAAAAATCTAAGTGGGTCAAATTTGACCCACAACATGATCTGCTGCAAATAAATGTCACAAAAGTGTTAAACAAAAATCGCATTATTATACAGTTGTCATGTTTTTCTTTCTGCATAGTAACAAAATATTTATTTTTTAAAAAAATTGTCATTAAACTTAGTACTGAAAACTCTGCTTTGGTGTGAACAAGTCTTCATATTGTGCACTGGATCACTTTTGATATGTTAGCATCATTAGTACAGAAACTAAACTATTGTACATTGAATGGTGATGAATAAAATCAAATTCGTCAAACGTTATTTACCGCCAATGACCAGCAGGGGGCGGCCCAGATCTGTATAGCGCCACGCTGTCTTACAGTCCTGCTGATAGTGTTTGCTTTACTCCCTCTGGTTTCCATCAGCTTTTTCATTCACTTCCATTAAGCTAAAGCACTCTTGATGCGTCCCACTCTGTTCCCGATCATATGCAATATATCAGCAGACACAGGAGAACAGACTGTTAAGTGTAATAGTCATTGATGCAGGTATTTGTGTGATTCCAAGCTTTCCCTCAAATGGTAATATGTCCTCCCTCTGAAGAGGAAATGGAGAAGAGCGAATTATACTCTGCTGTCTTGTTCTCAGTGGCTGAAACAAATCAGATTTAGGATGGCAAACTCATGCCTGTGTGTGGATTTAATGTGCTCTTCCTGTTTGTCATCAGAAACACAGCTGAGATAGCCCTCTGCTGTCCATACTACAGTGACGCACAGTTGGACATACATCTCTCTCAATATTTGAATGATTCATCATTTCTTCCCTATTCTTTATGGATTCATCCATTTATCTAAATTGTTGTTGTTTGCTATTTTGATATGTATGTTCAATGACATGACAACCGAGAAATGTTATACTGTAGAGAAGTGATGTGTGAAGTTCATGCTATGGAGTTACAGTTCAAAAGTTTATTTTAAGATTAAGTATGTTATTGTAATGTTTTTGAGGTCTCTTATGTTCATCAAGACTGCATTTATTTCATTATACAGTAAAAACAGTAATTATTGTGAAATATTATTACAATTTAAAATGTTTCTATTTGAATATATTTTAAAATGTAATCTATTCCTGTGATGTCAAAGCTGAATTTTCAACATCATTACTCCAGTCTTCAGTGTCACATGATCCTTCAGAAATCATTCTAATACGATGATTTGATTCTCAAGAAACATTTATTATTGTTATCAAGTAGTGACAGTATAGTGAAAACTGGGACTGCTTTAGCTGGAATTAATAGAGAGCTCAAAAGAACAGCATTTATTTGAATTATAAACTGATGTTCAAAAGTTAATGTGTGCCTATGCCTAAGTATTAATTTCATTTTCAAAAAAATAATGACCCTAAGCTTTTGAATAGTAGTTTTTCACTGATTTATTTATATTTTTGTTATTTATAAATGATATCTTTAAAAAAATAAAGAAATACCACAGTTTTTAATGCATTGATGATCTTGTTCGTTCATGCATTATCACTGCTGTAATTTAATGTTAATTTTAAGCATCAAGAAAACTTTATATCTGATGAGAAAATCTTTCACAAATCCTGTTTTTGTTCTGGACATTGAGAAGTTTCTCTGTATGTTTCCTCTGCTCATCTTTGGACACAGCATTGATCTTGCTGATGCTGATCTACAGCGAGTATTTCACTTGTTTTGTATACAGAAGACAACTTCCTCTAATGAGGGTCCCATCTGAGTTTTGACCGTGCTTGTCTGCTATCTGCAGTGTCTAACACTACTAACTGGCAGTTTTACTCCAATTCACACTCCCACCGCGATCATGGCTCGCACTTTCAGTGAGGCGACTTCACAGCATTTCATAACTTGCGTGACATTGGGTTCTGCTGAAAGACTAAACAACAAAGATGTGAGAAAGGATGTCCTGTGAAATCTATGAATTATCACCATTGAGCTCAACCCAATTTGATCTGATGGATCTGTCCCGGTATTGAGTCACTTTGAATTTAAAACGGTTGACACGAGGCTTGTTCAAACTAACAGTAATTTGTATGTTGTGTGTGTTTGTGCGAACAGGCCTGAAGAAGACAGTGAGGAGGAGTCCGTGGCTCACGGAGGCAGACAGAATCATGATAACCTGTACCGAGTGCACATGCCAAGCCTCTACAGCTGCGGCAGCAGTTACGGCAGCGAGACCAGCATCCCTGCAGGAGCACACACTGTCAGCAACGCTCCCGTTACTGAGTACATGTGAGTCTTTGAACACATTCGGGTCTCCTTTACCTGTTTGTAGAAATAGCTCAATAATCACTTTGTCTGATGTTTCTCACTGATATCCCCACATTTCTACTCGATCACTTTTTGATTCTTCCATGTGCCACCATTCATTTATATGTGAGAAAAATAGTCATTTAAGCAAAACAAGTAGTCAGAACTTAAAGAAAAATTAATATATGAAAATTAATTTGCGACTAATGATGATGCTTAATAATAATAATAGTGATGATGCTATTTATTTATTTATGTTTGTTATGGAAATATAGTATTAGCATAATAAAAACTATTATATTGTATGATAAAAGTAATGTTATTGTTGTTATAATTCTACCACTTTATTATTAATATTATTGTTATTGGTCTTGTTATAGAAATATAGTAGTAGTATAATAGTATGTATTAGTAGTAGTAGTAATAATAATAGCTATATAGCTGTAATGTAATATTTATATAGTATTATAAAAAGTTATTATTGTTATTATTATTAAGCTTTTTATTATTGTGGTGGTAGTAGTAGTTTTTATAAATCATGAATTCGTTTACAAGTATTATTTTATTTATGAAAATAATATTATTATTATTATTATTGTATTATTTTAATATAATTAAACTGTATCGTTGTTTTGTAATAAGTTATATAGTAACAAATTCATGATTTATAACAAGTATTATTTTATTTATAAAAATAATGTTAAGACAGTCATAATGCATATTATGTCTCTATTGTTATAATAATTATAATTGTCTGTCAAAGATATGGTTCACATATAAAACCACAATTTAGTTGTACATATTAGTTATCAGACACAGAAACAAACGTAATCAGTATTCGTCCATCCTAAAAAAAATAGTTGGCTGATTCCATCCCTTTCAAGCTGATCGCTGCGCTGGCTGTCTCTCTCTTACACCACACGCGCTGCACACGAGCAGGACTGAACGTTGTTAGGGATCTGGTGGATGTTTTCAGCAGCTGGGTCCTGCCATCCACTGCTCCATATGTGTGGTGTCTTGAAGTGGGGATGAGAGATCCTCTGAGAGAACCTCAAACCTGCTGGAGTGAAACAGCTGCTCCTCTCTGTGGAGAAGTGATGGGGAACGGGGTGATGCAGGGGCTAGGAGAGGGAAATGGGGTACCTGTCAGAATGTTACAGGTGAAAAAAACAGCAAAAACTACCTAAAAACGCACAAGACAAGCAGTACTGTTCAGGAAGAGAGAGAGAATGCAATGTAATATATAAAACTCCTTTGTTTTATATAAAACGTGAAGTAGCGCATTGACACATTTCTATTAAAAGTAACAAAAGTGAGGTCAGTAATTTCTTTCTTTTTCTGTTTTTAAAGAAATAAATACTTTTTTTATTTATCCTAGGATGCATTAATCAAAAATGACAGTAAATACATTTATAATGTTACAAAAGTTTTCCGTTTCATATAAATGCTCTTCTTTTGAACTTTTAATTAATCAAAGAATCGTAAAATATATCAAGCACCGTTTTCAAATTTAATAATTGGAAAGCACCTAATCATTTTAAAATATATTGAAATAGAAATGTTTTACTTTTAATAATATTTCACAATATGATTGTTACTGTATTTTTGATCAAATAAATGTAGCCTTGGTGAGCAAAAGAGACTTCTTTAAAAAAAAAAGAATAATAATAATTCTTACCGACCCCAAACTTTTGCACCGTAGTGTAAGCAAGTGCGATAAATTTGAAATTGATCTGTAACATTAATGCAGGAGTGTTTTGAATCTTTGTAAAGTGTGCGCATCTCATTTCCAGGACCCAGAATGCAAACTTCCAGAACCCTCGCTGTGAGAACACTCCTCTGATCGGGAGAGAATCTCCTCCTCCATCTGTAAGTATCTGCACTCGTCCAACACACACACAAATCACACAGTCATTTTGACAGCCTGAATGCTTAAATATTCACCATAAATGGCACATTCGGTTACACATTATTTTAAGGTGAAGTAGTTACGTTGTACTTGCTCTAATAAGTAATATTAATTAACTACATGTACTTACTACACAGTTTGGGTTAGGGTTTGGTTTAGGGTTAGTTACTTGTAATTATGCATCATTTACAGTTATTCAAGTACATGTAGTAACGTCTAACTAGGTCACCTTAAAATAGTGTTACCGCACATTCTTATAGTTTGCCTGTGTAAATCAGTGATCTCCCCCACTGTAGTTTCATCACTGTACACAGCAAGTCATTACAAAGTGAGAACTGACCACAGACCTCTAAAGCCAACTGTTGTTGGGCAACAGTTCCAAAGTGAGAACTTCTTGCCTTGCTTGACCAAGCTTACAAAACCGGAGATTAATAGCAATAGATCAATGTCGTATTGATTTTTCATATGTGAGGAAAAGGAGAGGAGAAATTTCGAGCCAGCTGCCCACTTACCAACTCGAAACGCTTGGATAACGGAAGTGAGATGTCAACACGGTCAACGGTTGTTGGTGAAATCATGCTGTTACACTCGCCGTTTAGAGATGAATGATTAAATGAGTGCCTCCGACATTTCACATAGACCTTTCATGTGTTTTTAACACCTTACTTTGGCAGCCGATCAATATGATTCTTCCAAAATAAGAACTGGAGCACAATGCAAATGTACAGTAAGAGGGCACCATGGACAGCACTCTCTCTGGACTCTTTGCAATTATAATTTTCTGCGGCAAAAAGTAAAAACAGGATGTAGCTAGAAGTTCAGACACTATTTTGGCAGTTTCATTCTTGTCTCTGCAAGAATCCTGTAAACAACAAAAGAAGTTGATTTGGTGGTACTGTTAGCGTTTGCTCACTGATAGATGCTGAGAATGTGTGCACATAATTAACTAGTTGAGTAATGGTTCTGCACCACCTTGTTGACTTGTAAAAACATATTTTCCTTTGCACATCTGTCTGCTTTAAGCACCAAGAAAAACATTCCCATTGAGTTCTTAGCCTATCACCATTACAACTGCACACATTAGGTGGCACTGTCGATACGTGATGTTGAAGTCAGGATAATGACGTGTGTTTTCAGACGCATCCAAATGCAGTGTTGGGGAAAGTTACTTTTATAAAAATACTGCATTACAATATTGCGTTACTCTCTGTAAAAGTAACTAATTGCATTACTTAGTTACTTTTGCTTTTTTGCCTTTTCTCACCTAGGCTTACTTGTTTGTTTGTTTTTTATTACAAAAAACGGTTCTTTCACACCAAAAGTGAAATGTATAAGCCTCAAATTCACACCTGTACAGTAGAGGGAGCAGTTAAAGCAGTTGTTGGATTGCAGATGAAAAAAGACGCAGGAGAAGAAAGTTCAGCACTCTTAGTTTAGCAATAAAAAAATTAAACGCACATGGGATGTTTATCTAAAGTAATTTTTTGCTTATTAGTATGGTTGAGTTGGATCATATTTGTATTATTTAATTAATGCAGGTTTGCGTAATATTCTGAGTTTGCATTTAACTGCTTTTATTCATGTTGAGGAAGAGTGAACCTGTTTTTGTGCACGTGAGATGAGTAAATGCCTGTTCACATTTAGTTTAGAACTGGAATAAGCATCATGTTCACACAGCTCACACATAATGCCTTATAACTTATGATTTCTCTCAACATGGGGACAGGAGAGCTGTCAGTCAATACACGGGGAAAAAAATGTACTTGCATACTACTTATCTGAAAATGTACCAGATATTTTATTGTACATTTTAAAGTAATGCATTACTTTAAAAAAAGTGATCTGTTGTAATGCGTTACCCCCAACACTGTCCAATTATGACAATATTTTCAATAGGAATCCACGTGAGCTGGAATTTTGATGGCGAAACATTTCCCCCTGCGCATTTCAAGTTGGTGACGCAGTTTTGCCATACCTACAAACAGAAAACCTTTTGAAAGTGACTTCTGTGTGATGTATAGCTACTCTATTCACAATATAGAATGGGCCTTTTTTGCATGTGAGATTTCGCTGAAATTTCACTAATATAAACACGCTTTTATTGGCCTATTTGCTTCCTGTTAGAGTCATGCATCCCACTGGAAGAGAATCCACTTTGAGAAACTCGATTGCAAATGAGACTGTTACCAGATTGCTTATCAGATTGGTGTATATTTTTAAAATCGATTTTATAGATATATTTATTTTTTTGCTAACAATTATTGCTCGTTTAACATTTGTAAAATAAAACAAAATATAAATGTCATGTACACATACTTTGTAGTTTACTGGTTGTGTAGACGAGCTACATATTATCTGGACTTGCTGCTGTAAGTTACTCCCACTCACGCCGTGTAACTTTGTCCCCTCACACCTTTGTGTCTGGTCTTGTGTCCTCTAGACCCTGCGTGTTGGTTGTGTGTGTTGGGAGTACATGTGTACGTGTTTCTTGAGCTGGAGATGTCAGTGGTGTCTATCTGCTATCTACAGTTTCTTGTCGTTTTCTTTTCTGCAAATCCACACAGTTGTATTTGACATCCACGGACAGTAACAGCCGTCACAGCTGGCAGTTAAAGCCATCGGAGAGTTCCCGCTCGTTTTGGTAACAGCCTCAGCTATTCCAACAGGTACTCAAATGCCCCACTCCAGCTTATTGGCCCACCTCCCTCCCTACAAAAAAAAGAAAACAACAGTGTGATTCCTCCCCAAACCACCTTCATCCTGACCCACGCAAGCTGCCCTCGCCCCTGCTGTTTCTGTTGTGTGCTTCCCTGGTCTTGTCATATGTGGGGCAGCATGTTCTCCCTCCACCAGTATTAACTCTTCATGTATCTGACATAGAATCAAATTTCCAAGAACACCGAGAGGGATAAATGCATTAACACAGACATTAAGGGAGAGAACCGCTTTTTAATTTAGTTTAGCTAATGATTAGCATCCTAAAGGTGCATTCACACTGACAGTTATTAAAACGTTGGAGGTCATTGAGCCACAGTGCTAATAGATTCAAGTCTAGTTTGAAAAAATTTGAGCTCTGTCTTCTTTATAATGGTCCCTTGCAGTCACGTTGCTAGAAATCAGCACTGTTTAAAGTCGTCATGAAACGGAAGTTACGATAGTCTTCCCTATTGTGACGTATATCTGAGTGAAGCGGCTTCTTGAACAAGAAAAACTGGGTGGGACTTGATTCTGTCCATGGGGACTTGATTGGATCGTTGTGGTTTGCTGCTGTGATGTCATGTGAGTGACAGGTTGTTACGCTTTACGCTTGTAAACACGTCATCAGAGAAGAGATCAAGGCGATTTTAAAAAAATGCACGGATAAATCATTTAAAATAAATACGGCAATCCATAAATGTGAGAATGTTCATGGTGACTTTAAACAAAAACATTCAAGAAATGGGCATGAAAAGCTCTGGAAAAGGGAGTGGGAAGAAGGGATACAGCAACCAATAAAAGACCTACAACACCCTCATTATACAGAGTAATGAATATTCAAATGTGAATGGAGAAAAAAATCAAGAGTTGGAGCAATTTGCTGTATTTTAAAAATATAAACGTATGACCACAAACTGATAAGCATCTGATCATTAGATTAACAACTACCATTAACAAATCAAATCTTAAGAAATATCAACAAACGAGCATTTTAACTTTCAGGAGATATTGGTCTTTATAACAAATGATCGACTTGTCATTGCCCGTTAAGTCTTGTGAACGAAAGTAACTTCCCGTAGCTCGATAGATTGCAACATTAGGCATGTCAGGCTTTTATTAGTACTTTTTATCTTTCAAAAGTAGTCCTATTAGGGATGCATTAATACTGGAGTCAGTATCGGCCTCATTTCCTGTTCAAATTGAAGTTTTAACTAAGTGCTGTCCGCTTCAGTCAATGTTAAGGATCATTGTACATTGGACTTGAATGTACAGATTGGATAGGCTTTTCGTTCTTTTAGAAACAAGCGTATGTGACTGAAGCAATAAGTTATTATGCTCTAAACTATATTGAGAACTATATTAAGTTTGAACAAGCCACTTTGCAAATGTTATAGGCAGATAGAGTGTATTCATGCCACAGTCAAAAGACTTCAGTGAGAATAAAATGAGCTCAATGAAAGCAAAAGTGGCTTTACATTAGTTTTGGGGCATTTTAGGACTAGAAGTGTAAAGGAATATGTCTTCATTATTGACTATTAAGTCAGAATAGTTGTATGTTTCTTAGTGTAGTTTAACTGCTTGCTGTTTTGTTAGTGAACAGTTGAAATTTGCAATTTGTGCCATTTCATTTATAAAAAATACTAACTGCACTAGTGCGCTCTTTACAAACCCAATAATATTGCATCTACAAGGCTGTCTAAATGATTCTAGGTGTGCTATTAGGTGTGGCAGTTTTATTATTATTTTTTATTAGTTGTATTATATAATAATTATATGCTTTTTATTTATTTATTAATATTATTTAGCACTTTACAACTGTTATTAACATCCGCCATGGGTGATTCACTCAAAAGTGAACAGTGCGGCATACAATTGTGAGCTGCAATCTAATTATAACTTTTAGAAAACATGCATTATATTACTGTGCAAAAGTCCTAGGCACGTTAGTATTTTCACCCCAAAAAACGTCATTTTCTTCCTTTTGCTGTATGATGGTGAGATGAAGTCTCCGTGCGGAGCATACCAGCTGTTGTCAGACTCCTTTTGCATACGAAAATCTCACTGGATTATAACAATTATTGGCAAAAGGAATGTTTGGAAATGTAAAATTATATTTCGAACTGACACACGAACTGATGTTACAGACATTTTATAGTTTGTTGGCATCAATATTAGTTATTTAATTCTGTGTGCTGAAAATCCATTTTTCCTTCTCCACATTATAACGTTATAATGCCTAAATGCACTCGTGGCATTTAAAATGACTGATTTTAGTTTTTCGTTTTGGTATTTGGCCACAGTTTTAATATCAGTGGCTGTTCTTTGTGTAAAGTAAGTCTAAAATGTATGTTTGTTTGTTTTTGTCTCCCTCCAGTACACATCCAGCATGAGGGCCAAGTACCTGGCAAACGCCCGACCCGACCCCAACAGCAGCTCCGCAGCAAACTAGAGGAACACTGTCTCCTTTCCCTTCAGTCTAAAGCTACCCCTCATCCACGTCTTGTTCCCACAGCCCAGACAAGTTTCACCCCATTTTTCATGTTGATCTTTGATGCGTGCTCTCCTACCCAGCTGATAAAGGACGTCCTTGCATCATGTAAATACTGCTGTCAGAGGAATGTTCCAGAGCCCTCTTGTGCTGTTTCCAGTTGGCCGGTTCAGTTCAGGCAGCTAGTTCAGCGTGGCGCCAGCAGAAGGGTTACTCTCAGCCCTGAGTGTTTGTGTGTGTGTGTGTGTGTGTGAGCATCTGTGATGAGTATGAACTACATTATGTACAGATACATTGAGTGACGTGTGTGTGTTGATCCATGCTGGCCCCTTGCTCAATTGTGGTGCTCTTGCCGGAGGTTCAGAAAGGTCCAGAACTGAAAAACTGGACAGGGTTTAATGCCCATAACCCTACATTCCTGTGTGGCCTCTGTCCTCTGGTCATTTGAAGTAATGTGACCTTCTCCATTTTTAGGACCTACCGCCACGTCCAACTCTATACAGTTGACATCAGTGGCATCTACTGTAATATATCTGGATCATTCTAAACTTAATAGCGTGAGAAACTCTTGAGAATTTAGAATTTCCTTCGAACTATAAGGAAGAGTCTAAGGGTTTCTCTTGTTTTGGGCTTGGATAGCAGTTTTTAAGTTGACAAAGTGGGATAATAGCTATTTTAATTAAATGGTGTGAGAAATAAGGCCAGAAACATGCTCTATGCTAGTACAGAAATGCACAAAAAATGTATTGTACTGTACATCCTGTGGCGCTAATCTTCATACTCAAGGGGGTGATAGATAGCCAGATGTTTTTTCAATTTTTTTATTTAATAAGAATGTTTCAGAAATTGCCTCCTATACACTCATTCACTATTGACTGCTAATATACTCCACTAATATAAGGAGTGAATAATGAGAGAGTGAATTTGGACACTAAGTGTACAGGAAGTGCTGAAGACGCCATCTTCTGTCGAGATGCAAAAGTTCATTCGGCCCGACGCTTGTTGTGCTTGTTCTCTAGTGGCTAGCTGTTGAGTGTACATCGGTTGCAGTGCATTATGGGATTGAATGAGTGCACTCAATAATGTCTAAATAGTGCACTTTATATGGCTATAGGGGGTGATTTCGAACATAGCCCAAGTTTCTTTTCACAAAGTTGCTTTGTCATTACAGTAATGGATCTTAAAGATACAATTTGAAAATAGATAAAAACTAATGCTCACTTTAGCAAACTTTAGTTGCGTTACGAATTGCAGTATGATGCATGAAATCAAGCTTTTGCGTTTCTGTACCTGTGTATAGTATATTTCAGGCCTAAATCTGTAGCATACGCTGGTTGTGGGAAGAATGGATCCTTTCATCTCATTTCAAGGCTTGAGTTTTTGGTGTGAAATTAAGGTTTGTAGATGCTGTGTAGCTAATGAAATCCTTGTTGGGTTTTTTTTTCTCAATACACATGGACTGCATTAAACAAACTACTCATTTGACTGGGCTATTTTCACTGCCATTGCTGGAAAACCTGGAAAAACAGAGCCAGACAAACCAGCCTAACAAAGAGGAAATTGAGAGAATTTCAGATTGTTGACCAAACCCTGATGATCTGGACAACCTCAAACTGCATTTGCATCCGAATATTTTCAACTCCATTTAATCTGAATTCAGCAAAAATCTAAAATTGCTTTGTCTGACGCCAGGACCTTATCGGAACATTACATTTGTCCTAATACTGTACAAACACGGAGTCACTGGGACCAGCTCAAAGACGATTCATCATCGCTTATCAGTTCCAGGCAAGAAGCTAGGAGAGGAGTTCATTGTACTGTACACAATGTAAACTGAACATTTGAACCTTAATTTTGCTGATCGGTTGAGTCCTCAGGGAGGGGGGCACCGATATGGCAGGAAGTGAAGCCATCAGTGGCCTGTCTTGTTTTTTCTTCTTCTCAAAGAAACAGAAGAGAGACCGCAAGCCTCAGTAACTTTTGCTGTAATTCAGTGTGACTTTCAAAAGCACACAATTTCTTGGGGTTGTTGCTTCTGTACCACAAATTGTTTCCATTCCCAGAGTTAAGAGGAATCTTGCCATCCCTGAAGAAGACATAAAAGTGATGTGCTGTCAAATTGAATATTTTCCCCTTGATGAGAGCACAGATACACACGAGACTAGGCCAACAGCTGGTATCTGATCCAGATGAACTCCCTTTTCTTCTCAAAAGACTTCTCTCTGGGGCTCTAGACCTCATATAAGGGTGCCAGTGTTCTCATACCATGGGTATCATCTGTGTCACATTCACACACCTCAGGACCACATTCTTCCCTCATACTGCCAACGTCTGGATTTCAGGTCACCTAGTCCATGTGATGTCCTTACCACATATTCAGGGCTCAACAATACGGTTTTTATTAGTCCAACATTTTCACTTGCCAAAATTATTTATATATATATATATATATATATATATATAAAAGAATGATGACAGCTCGGTCGAGTGGGTCATTCTTATTGTTGAGTCCTGATTTCATCTCACAGAAAGTTGTGTGGGCACTGCATTCATGCATGCTTTGTAAATGCGGATGGGGATGTGGGACTTAAAACAAATGCCTATGTGACAAAGCAGAGACTCCCAGACTTTATGAAAGCAAGCAAGAACTTCATGGTGAAGAGAATTAAAGGGATGTATCACAGCTATAAACAATCAGCTCATTATTTGACTGAGCGTTTTATTTCATTTTCTTTCTTCTTTTTTTCTTTTTCTGCTTCTCAAAGCATGGTCATCCTATAATTGTGGAGTGGAGCCATGTTGTGTGCTACTGATGCTTGCATTGGTTTCTCGGTTGATGTTTTTTTGATCAATGACGAGGTCTGTACATCCTTGACTGTGCCAATAACCAACAGCTTTGTACCTTCTGTGAATCTCTAAATGTTTTTCATCTTTAAAGTGGACTTTATTTCTCATGAGCTCTGTGTGGCCTGAGCAACCAAACGAGACACCTGTGAACATGAGCCTGACGTTGTGGGAGTATCTTTATTTTTCTCTGTAAATGACCACGTTTGTGATGATGCGATCTCTGAATTTATGTCGCCATTTTCTCCTTGGTAATGTCATACTGCAAAAATAATGTATATACAGTACATTAAGGAAATATTTGCAAGAAATTAAGGCCCATTAAGGACATGGAATTGTTATAGTACAAACAGATCATTTTTAAATATCTTTTTTTTATTTTTAGTCTGGCATATTTTTAGACATATTAGCAAGCACAAAATATTTTGTCTCTTTTCATGCGAATAAATGATTTTGGTCTTTTATCAAGATGTTTTTATATGACTTCACTGTAGGATGACCTTTTTCACTTACTAAAATGTTGTAAATGTTTTATTGAGCTTGAACTTTAAGATTAAACCTAACATTAACTGAATACATGTGTCTTATGTTTAAATATTAGCTTTTTGATCTCTCTGCTGCAGAACTTTCATTTGTAACTAGTGATTATATTTATATTACAGTATTATAATGGTGTTTATTCTGATTAATCCAACATCAAGAGAAGTGTGAAAGATCATTTAATTATTTAATCATCTTTAGCTTACTTGTCATTAACCTTTTTTATAGCATAGTGAATTAGAAATTTTCACACCACATAAACCGCACTCTTTAAAATGTCAACAGTGGCTTATTCAGAAATATATTTTATAACTTATTTTCCATATGAAATATAAGACCTGAGAGAGTGGTAGGATGATAATTTTTTTTTTATATAGAAAACTTTTTTTAATATACTGATGAGTGTTTCATAATGTATCTGCAAAAGAATGCATGTAGCCTACTACAGCATCATCTCCAAAGCTTGCTTTAACACTTATTCAATGATATTGTCTTCATGAAAGTGGTTTCTGAAATTTATATAAGTTTTGAATGTATTTTTAGCCTATTATGAGTGTACGTTCTCCATTCATTTTTTATACTCAATCACTCCCCGTATGGCTTGTGAATATAAGCACACCGTAGATTTCGTTCTAGCGTATAAACCTAAACACAGGAGGGCAGCATTGTGTCATTCAAAAGAAAGTACTTTACTATGGACAACTTCAGAAGGGTAGGCTATACCAGCTTATACTACTTGCTGTATAGCCTACCACCTAGTAAAAAACAGTAAGTGAAACAGTTTATTATTCCAAGAACGTTTCAAACGCTATTTGTTCGAAATTGTTGTCACGTAGCATCACGTAGCATGTTTACTTTCACTGTTTCCGGTGAGTTGTCTATTAATTTAAAACTTTTAATCAAACGTTGTGAAATAATAATAATACCTTTGGTCAGTCTCATTAAGTAGGCTAATGAGTCAAGAAGGAGATGGTAAAAATTGCAACACATTAATCAAATACACTGGAAATGGACGGTCGAGAGCATTGCATCGTGGGATGCATTCCACACAAAAAAGGTCTAATATTTACTGCGCGTTTTATTGTTTACGTAGGCTACTGAAAACCTGTATACTTACTATATAACACTGAAGACTGAGAGTAGGCTAGGTTTTGAATTCCACTACGTTAATAATGCATTTAATTAATGATTTCTGTATCTCATATGCATACACAAAGATATATTAACTACTGTTAAAAGTTATTTTATTTTTGTGCCTGTGCCTTTAGTGATTGATCTGCTAAGACTCACTGTAACCTCTAACCAAAATTTCCTACAGCTTCACTGTTGTTTATTTCTCTGAATGTGCAAATGTTTGGAGCTCCGTGTGTAACGTTTTGAAATGTTGCCTAAAGATTTTTCAGTCACGTCACAGCATTGAATGCTGTCTGGGGGCTGACAGGAAAACAGAAATCCCAGTGTTGTGTTTATGACCTCAGTCATGGGGGTCAGTGTCACAAACAGGACAGACACCCACCATAGTGGCTTTCCTGTCAGCCGCCAGGCAGCTGCCGCCTCACTGGGCCTGTGTGAGGGGGAAGAGGGTGGACTTCTGGGAAAACACAAAGCATGTAATAAAGGGATCTCTACACAGAGCACACCCTGCTTGTCTCCTTCCATTGTCCATAAAAATGTAAAGCGTATATTTTTTTTGAGAGCCAGACAAAGTCACAAACTCAAAATGTGAACAGGCATCAAAGAAACAAATTAGCTTCCAATCCACACAAATGAAACGCTGGCGTATGTGTTACAGGACCCATTTTCCCTCTAATACAAAATGCCACAGGTTTATTCCGTAAAAGGGATCGCAAATGGATTTCTGGACAGCCTAATTGGAAATTGAGTTAGGCTCCTATTGTTGAGCCTCAGGAATGCATTGCGAATGCAGTGGAGTGGTTAAGTGAATGGAAATGAGGGTGATGCCATGCAGGCTCCTGTGAAACACCCTTCCATAGCAGATTTCCTTTTATTAGACACAGGGCTTAATGCCAGCACATTTAGTGTGGCTTCCTCTCACTTCACGGTTAGGCCTTTTCTGTTGATGTGACCTTTTATTTGTGGACATATCTATGTGTCTGATCATAGGTGATATATCTTCAGGGGTTTGATCCTCTGCTTGAAAAATGATTTCTGTTTGTCAGGAAACTGTTGGGGGCTTTCCTAGCAGATGTTAATTTTGTTATGCAGTCAATATTGGAGAATTTTTTCAGTCCCAGCGTTTTTAAAACCACATTATTGCATAATTTAAGAATTTATTTGAAGAACTACAAATGGAAATAAAATCTGCTTTATTTTACAATAATGTTTGTTTCCATTAGTTAACTACATTAGTTAATTTAGAGAAACAGTGAACAGTACTTGTACAGCATTTATTAATCTCGATTAATGTTCATTTCAACATTGACATTTTTTAAGATCCAAATTTGTATCAATTAACGTTAATGCACTGTGAATAACATGAACGTACATTTTTATTAAGGTTAAAACATATGTAGCTCAGTCATTGTTAGTTCATGTTAGTTAATGCATTAACTACTGTTAACATATGAGATCTTATTGAAAAGTGTTACCTAAAAATGTTTTCCGATATCAAAATTCAATACGGCCCGTGTAAGAATAAAGAATGCAACAGCTACCAAGGAGGACGGGGCCTAACGAAAGGTCAATTTCAGTTAATCTTGATGGAGAAGATTTTGAGTCATGCTGACAGGGCAGATTCCTCAGATCCATACAGAGGGGCAGCTGTCTTCAGGGGGTCTGCGTACCCTTTCCTCACACCCCACTGGCTCTTTTTAACATCGTTCTACACCAGCAGGAAGGAGCAGGCCACTCTGAAAGACTCAGTCCTGTTGTCCCCTCTCCTTTATTTAAGAGCAGTGTGAAGAAGCAGGCATTCCTCCAGTGCTGGCTTTGATTGTCAGTTAACTTCTCTCAAACTCCACCCATTGCTCTTCTCTAATACCCACACCATTCAGAAACATCTAAAGGCTGCTTATTCTGAGCCGTACGCTCTTTTCTTACCCATTTTGTCAGCTTTATTCCCCCTCACTGTCGCAATTTATATACCTCCGTGTTCTTTCCCACCACAGCGCAGGGACAAGGGAAAGGTTACTAGGTATAACCCACATTAGTGCATCACATTGCCTCTGAATACCCCACAATACCTCAAGAATGAACAACTGCAGGAAAAGCGGCTCTACACCAAAACAGCATTGTGCTAAAGGGCAGGAGAGTTGAGCTCTCCAGTTAAAGTGAACTTGACTCATTTTTTTTAAAGGAGGTTCGGTCTGTTGTGTCCGTTGAAGATGACATGTTAAAACTGAAACCTTGAGGAGGAAAGCAGTTGGGTTTATTACTCATAACAGTTGGTTGTTGATATTAGCCCCTTTCACACATACAGTCTTTACTGGTAAATTACCGGTAAGAGATCATGTGTGAACAGAAGTTTTTCAAAAATCCTGACAAATTGGTTCCGACAATTTATCAGTAAGGGAAATTGTAACATCACCAGTAAATTACCGGTAATGTGCTCTGTGTGGGCGGATGAAGCCAACGACACGGCGTTTAAAGATCACTTCCGATGATTGACACCACAGAATTTACCGGTATTTTAGAGCTGATGTGGGAATGTCTCTTACCCGTAAAAAGCCAGAACGCCGTTGCTTGTGTGAACAGCATATTTGTGTATTTACAGGTTAAGTAATTTTGGCAATTTTACGGTAATTTACCGGGATTATTGTGTGAAAGGGGCAAATGGATTACTGTCCTGTCATGCACCTTTACAGGATGTTAAACAATCCAGTGGCTGATTGGCTCAACTGAAGAAGTTAGAGTGAATAAACTTGTTTATTACTTAATAGCTCCATCCTGTCCTGTTACTGCCCTAAGAGAAATCTTTGAGTTTAACTGATTTTTTGCTTATTTGCATTCTGCTTTGCATCAGAGAATCACCTAAAGATCACTTTCCCCTGAGTAGTTCATACACTCATCGCAGCTTTGGGGGAGCAATATTCTCTTCCCATTGGTTATGGAAGATAGATATTTCGATTACAGTTTATGTGTCCGTGTTACTGTGTGATAATAATTAACTACATATACTTGCTACCCCCCATAGGGTTAGGGTTAGTTGCATGTAATAATGCATAATTTATAGTTATTACTACAGTAACACAACATGTTAACCAGTGTAACAAGGACACTGTAAAAAAAAGTATTACCGATATTTCTACATCATTACATTCTTACAAGTGTGTATTGGCTTATTTATTTGTGAAAATGCAACATTATAAGATTGCTTGGTTTTCTTTTCAAAGTTCAATTCCATTTTCATTGAATATTTAGTTTTTATTTTGTTTCTGAAACTATTTTTAATAGTTTTAGTTTAGTTAACATTAACATCACAACAAGCTCTTTTATAATAATTTTCCTTCCTAATGTTCCCTTCCTGTTCAACATAACTTTTAAGACTATAATGGTCTGTGCTGGGAATACCTTCCTTCACCTTCTGTTTTTGTTACTTTTTGGTGTAGTTAACTACTTTTTCAAGCTCCTTGATTGTAGTCGAACTACTAATTTAAAAAGTAAAAGTTTAAATAATGCAGCTTCCTCAACCAATGTAAAATATGACAGAAGGAATTGTACTTAGTAGATGATGTGTGAAGTAAAGCGTACTGGCTGCTGTGTGTGATGATATATAGTCCCACCCAATCTTTGTTTCAATTGGAAATAGTCAAATGTTAATTTATGCAGATAAATGCCAGGCACTGATGAAAGAAAGTTAAAAGGGCCCAAATAAAGATCATAGTTTCCAGAATGAGCCATTGGAAAGATCTGCTTGTAGGAAGTAGAGAATGAGATCACACATAACATTTAGCCTCGCTATTGGCAGAACATCGTCTCCTGGTGTTTTATTTCAAATGTATGCCGGTTTCTAAAATGCGGAACAAAACCTTGAAATTAGTTGACTGTTTGTTGTCATCCAGGTGAAAGTTCATCTAGGCAGCTTTGCCAAGGAAGTCAAAAAAAAAAAGTACAGATAAATGAACTGCTGAATGAATGATTGTTCAACACGTGGGACACCCAGGAGACATCTCTCAACATGCTTGATAACCCTCCATGAGAATCCCTGAAACTGACATTTCTGCTCTGTGAGGTAAAGGCTCTATGGCCGAGGATATCTGATAGCTGGATTAGGAGATTGTCCCTCAGTTCCTTTGAGCACAAGTTCATAGGAATTACAGATCCACCCAGTGGCTGCTGGGGTGTGCAGGCGATTGTACGCTGTAATTATATCTTCTCAAAAGAGTTGACTGAAGAGAATTACCGGCAGGAGATCATGTGTGAACAGGACCTTTTAAAATCTACCAGTAATTCAGTTCTGGCAATTTACTGGTTTGAGAAGTTGAAACAGAGTAAATTACCGGTATGATGCTGTGTGTGAACAAAGAATGAAGATTACAGGTATGAGCACATACGAGGTCCGAACGTGCTTTGGGTCAATCATAAAAGTTCCGCTGCTTGTTAATAGTTTTTCTATTTAAATATGCGCTAGAAGGAGATCCTTGACAGCTTTTTCAGCATCGCGTTATTGACCCTGCATGCTTTCTTTTCCAATCATCATCAGAGATACGGCTCTGCAGTTAGATATGCGCGTCTCGCGTTTTTAAGAGCAAAAATGCGTTCAGTGTGATCATACCATACAGCTGTCAGATGTAAATAATATGTTGTCAAATTGACCAGATTGTAAAACTAAAGCGCTTCTCCTCTCCTTTGCGTTTAAAGATAATTTCCAAAAACTACGAAGTTTACTGGCACTTTTGTGCTGATGTGTGAATGGTCTGTTAACGTTAAAAAGTCAGAACGTCGTTACTTTTGTGAACAGCATTTTTGTGTTTTTACCGATAAATCATTCTGGTAATTTTACGGTAATTTAGTTCTGGGATTACTGTCAAATTTAACATAAAAGCAACCCATTGCTTTCTATTTATTAAATATTCAAAATTTTATCAGGATAATCACAAAGTACCTCACTTGAACAAACCCCTAACCCTAAAGTATTGAACTTTGTAACACCGCAAACTACATAAACAATAACAGTGCTCAAAACAACTTCATAACCACACAACAACATGTTAAAAATGCTCAGAATGTTTTAGTAACCACATCGATACAAAGATGATAATGTTAGTGAAAGTAACATCTTTATGAGAGGAGTTATTTCTGTAGAATTGGCAGGAAGCCTGTCTGATTGCTATCTAACAGAAGCTTTCACTATGAGTTTGCAAGCCCTTTGACTTCACTGAACACAGTTTTGCTACCTTTTTTAATTGTATATGGCACTCAAAAACATTTTGCACAGCACTTTTTTGTATGTCTTTTTGTGGCCTCTGTTGAAGTAATAAACGAGTTGGAGAGCTTTTATTCGTTATGTGCGGATCATTTTGTTCTACTTTTTTTGTTGGATTTACACACCCCATAAGTTTTGTGATGTTGGACTGTACATATACATTTGGCGCTACATAATTTCTTTCACCACATTTTTTTTTTGGACATAGAATTTTCCACTGGATTTGAGTAAAAAAAAACATGTCTACTTAGAGACAGATAATATCAAGTTTGATATGAATGTAGCTTGAACAAAAACAGGGGGGGGGGGGAATACAGACCGTTTATTGCTGTGATCAGTTTCGAGAGTTCAAAAGGTTTGAGAATGTAAAGATATGAGGACCCCAGGGCTCTCTGACTCATAATAAATCATTGCCATCTTCTTTCCAAGAAACCATGCAACAGTCGCTTTGCTCAAGCAACCATTTATTTGTCTGGCGAACCACTATGTGGGTTTGTGGCCTGATGTTTTTCCATTCGGTAAAGCTCTTGTGTTTTTGTTGGGCTCTCTGAGGTGGAACTGGCATTGTGATATACATCAAGGTCAAGTGTCAAAGGGAGCGATCGGTTATGTTTTAATCCAAGAGTTTTTTGGTTTTTTTAATGTATAATTTTTGAGTCTCTTTCGTACTCAGACATTGTGTGGTCTGACTGTATTTTACGCATCAGTGCAGAAGCAGTCAAAACAGACCTTGAGGTCTTACTTACAAATGAGAATTTGGCACGAGGATGAGAACGGAAATGGATTCTATTTCTAAAGCTCGGTTCTCTGTAATGTTTGTCATACCAACTAGCTAAGTGGTTAGCAGAACTCATTAATAAGCCCTTCAGGTTGATGAATGGCATGAATGTTTGGGTGTAGCTTACACATTGATAACCCTCACTATAATTTTGAGGTCATAAGCAAGTAGTTTTGGTTACGGAACAGGCAGCTTTGTTTATATGCCACACTGAAGACGTAATGTTTTGGGTGTTTTGTGTACAGTCGGGTTAGAGGCACCTGGTTTCTTTTAACTGATAAATACCTCAGTAGTGTTTAGGCAGTTATCTTTCCTTTAGGCAGATTACCTTTCTCTGGCTGTCTGCCCTGCAAAGAGTGCTTTGCATAATTCAATCTCGCTATCCACCTTAAATTTGAATGTAGTATTTAGCCTAAATAAAAAAGATGTTGGGCTTCTTGGAATGCAGACTTCAAGATCAGTACCCATAATCATAGGTTTGGTTTATTACAGTATAGTGAGAGAGAACACATGCTCAAATGTGTCTGATGCTTCGGCTCTTGCAGAGATGTTTTCTGACATCTGTAGCCACGTATGACATATGGACTGTGTGAAGTCTTTAGTGTTTTGGGAGGAAGAGATATGATTCATACTCATTGAAGTGAGTCTTTTCAGTGCAGTGGTTAATTTTGGGGTGATCCGTGTCTCAGACTTACCCTAAAGAATGCTGAAATCCCCTCTCTGCCCACAGACTCATGGGAAAACAGGCAGTCGTGGCTTAAGAATATAAACTCTCACACCATTAAAATAGGCACAGATGTGACTTAATAAAAACATGATTATGTTTGTTATAGGATCTTTGTGATCTGACTGGAATGTAAAAAATTGTGGTTTCAAAAGTATATTAAATAGTGTCATAGGGGTGTGGAATTAATGTTTGTGGTTGAGTTCTCAAAATATGACCTCAGCCTGTTATTCATGTTTGTAGGAATAAAAAGATTTGTATCTACTTGCAATAACATTTACAAAATCCTTGTTGGTGACATCCCGTTTATGTGGAGGAATTCCTTCATTCGAAGGAAAACAAGTCTTCCAAATGTATTAATTCATCCAATGAAAGAAATCCAGTTTCTTTTAGGCTTTTTCTAGGCTGCTGCACATATTACTGATTCTGATTATGTAAATCACATTATACTCTTTCTCTGTTGACGTTTTCAATAAGACCAGACTAACTAAATCTCTTATTCCATGCAGCTGTGTCCATCCATTACCTACAGCAGAACAAAATATGCTTTCTAATATTTGTTGTTGTTTTTGTTGTTGTTGTTCTTGTTGTTGTTGTTGTTGTTGTTGTTGTTGTTGTTGTTGTTGTTGTTGTTGTTGTTGTTGTTGTTGTTGTTGTTGTTGTTGTTGTTGTTGTTGTTGTTGTTGTAAAAAGTGATTGGTTGATTTAACCTAAAAAAGGTGAGGAAACCTGTTGCCTTAAATTTATTAAGTAATAAACTTCATGCGTAATTGAAAAAATTAAGTTGTGGATTTGTCAAGACACTTATTTTTTTCAATTATGCATGACGTTTATTTACTTAATAATTTTAAGGCAATGGGTTTCCTCACTTTAAGTTAAGTCAACTGATTGCTATTTACAGTAAGATCAGATTCTGACAGCTTATGTAATTCAATCTTTTTACCAGTAGAGCATACTTGCATAAAATGCATATAAATAGCAGTTGTCACTCTATATCTCACAATACTGTCTTAGTAAGATAACATTTTATGATTGCAGCTCTGTAGTTTTAATTGTGGGTGCCAAATACCATGATGATCGAGAGATGTACATTTTAACATGATTATCTATTCATGAATTTATAGAAAAATCAAGTAACCTAAATGCCTCGGCTCAGTAAATGATAATCTTGAAATATAACAATGTAAAAAGTTATTCTTATGTTTACTTTATTAAAATCATTAAAGATTTTACAACTAAAAGATACATGTGCCATGACTTGAAGGTGGACATTTTAAGAATTATACTAAAATGCCTTTTACTTGCTCACTTACCAGCAAGAAAAAGTTTTAATATTAGAACAACTATATTAAGCATCTAATATTTCTATATTAGAATATTTTAATGGTCACCGCTTGCTAAATTAAGGTGGTGAAACCTCTCGTTCTCCCCTATATATTCAAGGCCTCAGAAGACGTTACTTATATTGTGTGTTGAAAGAACCGGTAGTGAGGAAATGTTCTTTCCCATGGCATTTGTTGCAGAATAATAAATTATGTGTTAGTAAGACTAAACTTTCAAGTGTTTCATTAATTCAGCAAGCAACACACAACGGGTCAGTGCCAGCACTCGAAACCCACAAGAGGCCAAGTTTGTTTTGTTTGCATGCTTCAGTAACAGTTCACAACAGTTTTGACAGAGTAAGAGACACTGGCCTCTGAACTTCTGCGGTCTGGCAATGATTTTACTTCTAGTGATTGATGCAAGTCGTCTGTGTTGCGCTAAGTGTGTCCTTTTTTAACTGTTTGTCTTAGATGTTGTTGAAAGTGATAGATCACCAAAAAAAAGAAAATTATGTCATGTTGTACTCGTTACCAGTATGATTTTCTTTCATTTGAGGAACTGGAAGGGAAAGTTTTTGAAATTGACAACGCTGCTTTCTTCCATACAGTGAAAGTATATCGTCAGCACCTGGTCGTCTATGAATCATATGTTAGATTTGTGTGAGAAACAAACATAAATTTAAGTTTTTAACTACTGAAAATCGGTTGTCACCATTCAACTGGATTGTATACAAAATATGTTCTAAAATTTTCCTTTTGTTTTTTTACAGAGTAGAGCAAGTTGTAAAAGGTTTGGAACAACATGAGAGTAAGTAAATGATGACAGAATTTTCATTTTTGGGTCAACTATGCCTTTAAATCTGAAATATGTATGTAGTGTCAGAAAGAAAAGAAACAACAGTGCAGCAAAGTTTCTTAGCGAATACGCTGCTTTATTCAAAAGCTGAATGGGGAATTACCAAGGCAGCCCATGGTAAAAATATCAGGATTGTGATCCCTGAGTGGACAACATTTGAACAAAGAATCCAGATACTGGACTATAAATTACAGCCATTAGCAAATTTCAGAGCATTTAAAAAAGAGAGAGACATTTTAAAGGACTCATCAGAACTAGGCCTGATCCATAGGTGACCAAAATGCATAGAATATCTAAACAATTATGTACACATACAATTGTTTCAAAATGGCACAGTACATAAATACTGCTATTACATAATATATACAGACTCACCCAATATGGGTCATTCCCACAAAGAAACCGAAACTCTGTTAGGATCACTGTTGTTGCTCATGTAAAGCTCACACTTAACATGTTTTGTATAGTCGGCATAGTGATGTCCAACTGCCAGCCGTGAAGGAATGGGGAAAACTATGGCTCTAGGCCAGACCGCTTTGTGCAAGAGGAATCATAGAACTCGGATCTGTGCTATAAACACGTCTTAAACTTTAGCTGCCATCTGTTTTAACAATGTACATTGTGTTGACAGTGGCCTTGGTGCCAATTCAAAAGAGTTAGCGATTGCTAAGCGATACTTTACTTGAGCAACCAACAGTTCATTCAAACCAAGCTGTGCAACTTGTAAAGCTGTGTAAATATTTATATGTATATAATAAATCATGCCAGAAATCTCATCTCTATCTGCCAAGATTGTGTAAATGCATTGGCATTAAATAATGTAAAGATCTAAAAATTTGGGCCACTTGGTGCATTTTCACACAGCTTTAAGATCACCATAAAATGCCCAGAGGATTTAGGGAGAAAAGTGCTTAATCCTCTTACGCCCCAGATTAAAATAACCTGACAGCATATTTGGAAAATTTGCCTATTGCCAGCACAAAATATCATAAAAAAAACTAATAGCAATAATAATTATAATAACACTGACATCAAAGAAATAAATTTGCAAATAAAAGACCTTCATTTCATTCATTTTGTCCGGAGTCCTTTAGAACTAAATAATAAAGCACCCATGTTACTTATCTGCTCCGACTATTTTAAAGATTTCAATCGTTAAATCAAACCTGAGGGAAAGAACATCCTGAATTGTATTTGGAGAGAATAAAATATAAAGTATGCTCTAATTTGCTAATTAGAATTTAAAACTAAGCAAATAAAGCTGGCAAAAGGCTTGGGTATACTAGAAAGTTACATTCTATGAGAATTGCAAATGGGATACAAGCAACAATAAAGACATAAAGCACAGTTGATTGCCTGCAAAGCTTGGCGCTGAAAGAGTCCCTTCTGAAAGCCGGGCCCTCAGTCATGTCTGAGTTGGACAGGAAGATCAGGCACCAGGCAGGAAGGAACAGTTTAAAGGCGGGCCGCACAGCAGCCCAGTATAACCACGGAATGCCGTGCACCACTGCAGAGTAAATGCAGAGGCCACACGGCTCAATAACACACTGGTCCCTCATGCCTTTCAGATACCGAGGCAGTGAGGGACGAGGATACAACAGAGGAGCCGGTCGCCTCAATAGGCAACCTGAGGAGGGCACCATGGAGTGTCTGGGTACAGCAGACAGTGCACTGACTTAAACCTGAGAGAGAGTTTAAAAAAAAAAGAGGTTATATTAGTACATGCATGCAGACTTAAATAAGAGAAACATCCAAATACGATCTAGAATGTTAAGAAAATTGTCTTACCTGGATGGATCCTCCTCAACAGAGAAAGCCCCTTTCATGTTAATGATATTCCTCTTGTTCTCAAACATTCCATAACTCAATGTAATCTAAATGAAATCGAATGAAACACTGGGTTAATACAACTATACTGTATTTTACAGAACCAAGATGTTCCTGTATCAAGCTTTCATTAAATTGCATTACCTGTTTGTGTACTTCTGATTTGGACACCTGTTGCAGGTTCTCCAAGTGTGAGTGGAACAAGCTGCTTCGAGTCAAAGAAACCCCAAGAACTGACTCGATGATGTATCCAATGGTACAGTCATCAGGAAGACGGATCTTTTCAGCAGTGTTCATGAAATGGCCACCACTGTCATAAAAAAGTCAACAAAGTCTATTAATATCTTAAAACATTGTTTTCTTAGATGCTGCATTACGATAGTTAAAAAGTGTGTGCACCTTGCCCAAGGGCTCATCTTCAAAGCCAGCCCACGGCTGATACAGAAGCCTGCACCTCCCGTGGCAAACCAGAAATTGACGGGTCTCTGCAATGGAGAAACAAAAACATCAGCTTCTGTTCTTAACACTCCTCCTCAGCTTCACAACCAATGTATATAAAAATTGAGGATATTTTGGAAAACCTACCATCTTGTTGTCCCCAAGTCTTTCTGTGGCTTCAATTGGCCTGTCCAAGCTGGGTTTGCCAATGTACATATCCTGAGTGTGAGGGTAGTTGGACAGCAACTTCACCAATGTCTTGACATTCACATAGTTATCATCATCCACATGACAGAACCACCTAAACCAGACAGAGATATCATTAGAACATCCAATATGGTTTGCTTTGATGCTAAAACGGGTACTCATAATGTAACAATAATCATACAATGCTTACTTTTTTCTGGACTCAATGAATTTGTCGTACTCAACTGCCATCTTGCAGGACAGAGCCTGGCGGCTGTGGGCAGCAGAGCAGTTGGTGTTGATGGCATGGCTTCCTGTTTGGACAAGAAGATGGATACTTTGTCAGTGTTCATGTAATACTTCACTTATGTCTATCACCTGAGAAATGGCCATTATCTGATAGGTCAGGTGACTTTGCATGTGCCCTATTACCATCTCCCCCTAACAGCCCAGCCCCCGTAAGCTAAGCACAGGATTTTTAAGAGGATTAGAAGACTGAGTCCAAACTATGCGCATATCAAAGAGCGAATGTCTGCTTATTTCTAGCCTTGTGACTTCCACTTGAGGAAGCTGCACTCACCAATTTTCTTCTTTAGTTCCTCATCTTCGCCGTCCGTGAAGATATACGTCTGCAAAAACAAAGACAAAGCCCGGTTAGCTCTTTCAATGCAGTCACACAAGTTCATCAATGAATCATTGCACCAGAGCAAAGACGAAACAGGAATTGGCGTGTTCCAAACTGGAATCATGTGCCTTCGAGAGCTATTTATTCCAAGCGAACTGATTAGGAACCATTGTCTGTGTTTTACGCCATGGAAAACTCAGCAAGTTAAACAAGCCAAACTCTACCCCCAAAAATAAAGGCCCCTTGTTCTTGTTGTCAGTCTCTCCATGGCAACTGCTCAGCGCCCCAAAGCATCCCAGGCCCAGAACAAAGCGGGGAGCAGACCACCCCAATTACCCCCACCACCCCCAACACTCCACCCCCATTCCATTGCCCCACACCGCCTCCCAAGTCTTTCCATTCTTCATCCCTCTATCCACTTCAGACATGCTAAAAATGTCCCAAAAAAGAATGGCCAAGTCATTTGGAAGAAAAGAAAGGAGTGCCATGTCATATTCCCCCAAACATACTCGGATTGATGAATATACATTCTCCCCAGTGTGCATTCACTGACGTCTGACCCCTTAGGGTTTTGTTAACGTTAAAATAGAAGGGGTGGGATCAGGATCTCATTGTGGGAGATAAGAAAGAGCAGGTGCAAGGCAACAGCCCCAGCTCAAAGGAGCCATTGAGAAGAAGATGCCACACGCCTCAGACAGACTAATGAAAAGGCGGCATGCCCCTGTTCATGCACTGTCGTTAACCTGTTTGCTTTCCACCTCAGGTGAGACAGCACCTGCCACCCGCCGCCTTATCACAGCCACGTGTCTGAACAGATCTACCTACCCACACCCAGCTCGCCTTGAACATGTAGACCTACGCTACAAAACCATTCTCTGAGCTTCAGCTCTTTTGTGATCTTTATCTCAACAGTGGATTCATTTTTTGTTGCCTTTCAAATGCCAGCACGCACGCACACACACACGTGGACTGGTTCCCCCTTTCCACAGTCGCATTTATTTGAACGGTCAAACATTGCCAGATATTGTTTGATTGGTTTGCAGAACAAACTCTAAGCAGATGTTTAGCGCAGCACTCGGGGGCCAAGGCCCAAGGCCTCTGTTTGTTCAGGGAGGGCTGGCGGTTGGGCCGGGTAAAGGATCAGAGGCTGGCGCTGTTTGCACAGAGTTCCACTGAAAGGACAGACTAATCACACAGGCTGCTGCCAAGGCAGGCCGGGCACTGACAGAGAGAGCTGATTAGTGCATTACAATGTGTGTGTGTGGCCACTCACCCCCAACCCTGCTCCCACTGTCCCTTTGCATTGAGACACTGAGGAGTGGGTAAAGCTGTCACTGGGTAAATCCTAAATATGTTTGCCTTGATTTGCATACAGCTGCAGTGGTTAACTAAAGAGAGGCCTCTCGTGGTACAAGGCTTTTTTTCTCAGTTTCCCTCTTATTGAAGATATTGTGAGCCGAAATGACCCTTTTGTGGTTTCGTTCATAAATGTCAAGTCTTTTCTTCAAAATGCACAAAATGCCCAGCATTCTCGGCACACTAGAAAGGATGAGGGTTTTCATTCGGTTGTTTAGAGTTCTGATGAGCGGGCCCCCCCCCCCCCCCCAAAGTAATGGTCTGGCATAGGGCAGGGAGAGCAAGGAGCCTGGCTGTCTGTCTCCCTCTACCCAGGAAGGAAGTGGAGAGATATTACTCCCTCTATTAAACGCCACACAGCCCTGCTCCCTCTACCTGTGCCAGTAAGAGACCAGAAACTTGCACAGACTTGTGCCACAATAGATCTGCACAGCTTTCACCATCTTGTGCTTAAGCCAGAGAAACTACTGCCTTAAACAGTGAGTAATTATGCAGTTAAGTATTTCAGATAGGAGTAATGAGGTTGGTCATGGAACTTCTTCTGCGTCAACCAAGTGTGCATTTGATCTTAATGGCATTTGGTAGCTGTCTGTGTAACTGGACACCGGATACCACAGCCGCGGCACAGGCTGTTCTCTCATTGTTGTGAATTTCTCTCACTGGGGAAGCTGCATTGTTCCAGGGGGGAAATTTAGAGAAACAGCGGAAGCCAGAAGCTGCAGCGTGAACAATTCTAAATCAGGCAGATCTGACTGAAAAGAATAACACTATTCAAGAGTCCTGACACATCAAGTCAGGACAATTATTAAGCATGCTTTTAATAATCAGAAACAAGTACTCAGAAAGCAACAGAGCTCTAAGGTTTCATTCTCTCAGAGAAATACTGACAAGAGTAGGGGAGCTTCTAGCTGACCGTGACTAACTCTAAACAAAGACAAGACAGTTTCCCACCAAGAAGAGCCACAGGCTGCAACAGCAGAGTAAGTGTCAACAGCAGACACAGATTTGATCTACTCTCAGTGTTTACATGTAAACAGCCCAAGACAGTGAGCTGTTCATCGCCCGTCAGGGCAGCATTTGAAGTAGGTAAGCGAGTTAAAAAAGATCCTTCCTACACAAGATTCTAACCCCTATGAACATGTTCATAATGTCGGTTACGCAACATCTCACTTGGCATATGTGACAAAGTTCCCATGCAGTAGGTCTAACAATGTCTGGCCCGTTGAAACACTTGTCTGGTGCCAGCCATTGTGGCAAGTGGCCAAACAGTACACCGGAGTCCTTGGGATAATCCCCGGCCGTTCAGATGACAAATACTTGGATTTAACATACTCAGGTGTTGCACTGATGAATGTTGAAATAATTTGAGAGCGGCCCTCCATGCGTACATGTGAGGATTCATATAGCTGGCATTAGAGCCATCTTTTGTTCTTTGAGACCAGGCCACCTGGCACTCATTCTCCTAGAACTCCCCCTTGTATTCTGGTCTGCACTGGTCTTTTATGTCTGCACTGCTCCCCACCAGCTGCTGCTTTTAATCCCTGCTGTTAACTCTCTCTTCTGTGGGTTAACTTCCATCAACTCTTAGTTTTTCCAATCTCGCCTGAAGCCTGGAGTGGTCATTTCAGTTTAGCTGGATAGTGAAAGTCAAATCTGAGCGTACTGAATGACTGCAGAAGCTAAAGTTGTCTGATTTAATTTTTCACTTTCCACATGCTCTTATATTCAGAGTACCATCAAAGACACAATGATCTTTGTTCTCAGACTCTGCAAGCAAATAAAAGTGTTGCTATAGCTGTGTCATATTCAAATGACAATAATAAAAAACCCTCTTGTCTAAGGTGTGATAGAAACTGATTGTGACAGAGCCCCGAGGCAAATTAAACTGACTTGTGTAAAAATTTATAAGCGACTACTCCAGGTGGTGGGTAAAATCACTTTGACTGCTCTGTGCTTGCTGCTGTCGAGGTGCAGAGAGTGCTTTTGTGCTGGCTGCAAAAGAGGCCTGTTTCTCAAGCTGCATTTTCATACTGTGAGCCTCTCGGCATGCTGCTGAAAAGCCTTGCCTTGCCTATAGATGCTGTCCCTTTGTGCCACCCAGCATCTCTATGACGAAGACTCTCTTTTCCCACTGCTTGGGTAGCTTGACACAGCCTCTGCTCCAGATCCCTGGTTCCCATGGAGAGTGTGAGACAAGGGGCTGGCAAAGCTTTTCTTTCCCCCTTTAGAAAGACGCTTTGTTAGTGCTGAGAAGGGGACAGCTCTGAAGCCGCTGCTGTGATGCATCCTTAGCACTGGCGTTTTCACGGGGACACCCCAAACAATGGAGCAGGAGGGGAGAAGGGGGGACTTACAGCCACCCATCGCTCTTTGAGCAACACAGCAATTGCTACAGACAGCACAGAGAGACTATGAATATGAGTTCTTTTTTAATATGCCATGCAAATAATAATATTGAACAACAATTTTAAAAGTTTTAGGGTCCTGCTTGTAGATACTCTTTGTCAGTATTAAGAACATAGATAGGCAAAGATATTTTTCCACACATTTTTACTTAATTGGCTGTCTATTATTATTATTATTATTGTTATTATTAGGTATTATAATAAATGGCATCATCCAAAGGGATCATCCATCATCCTGAAGTGGAACACCATTATACTACTGTGTGTTTAACATGAAACAGCAATGTTCACAGGTAAAGTAATTGCATTAGGTAATGTAAGCTACAAATAGGAAAATAAACTTGCAACACTTCTGATGGAAAGAAAATGCATAAAAATATTCGTGGTACATTTTATATACATATTGATATATCTCAAATTAGTAGCCTACTATTGAAATTAATTATATTTACATATAATATATGTATAAAGATGCATACAAGCTCGACTTGATATTAAACACTCATAAGCATCACGAAAATAAAATCTCATTTATTTCCGGCTGGTGAAATATGTACCTAACCAAAACTGGCAACAAGTTATGGAAACATTTTGTAACAGTGTAAACTGGCATACCTGCTGCATATTTCTGGAGATCCAGGTGTCCAGCAGTAGATCCAGTCTGGACCGGTGAAACTTCTTAGTGGTCTTTACTGCGATGAAGATGTCATCCGCGCTGATGTCCTCAGCAGGCGGCGCGTCTGTCGCCGCTCCGGACGCCTCGGTGGGCTTATCCGCTTCCCTCCTGCTGCGGGTCAGCTTAGAAAAATAGGCAGAGAACCCTTTCTTTCCATTCTGCTCAGGCTGAGCTCCATCATCAACCTCTGATTCCCCCAGACTCTGCAGTGAGCGCAACCCGATCTCACTCTCGTTCTGCATCTCATCCATCTGAATCCGCTGATGCTGCGACAAAAATAACAACAGTGCGAGACAGGTGACGGTCGCTCCGGCGAGGGAGAGCGCAACTTTACTCCCGTACGTTTTCAGCATGTTTAATAAACTCTAAGAGAAGGATGCTCTCTTTGTGATATAGGTACACAGCATTAATCTAAACTTCTCTCCAATAACCTACTCTAAAAAACAAGCGTGTCATACAACTGCAGCATAGTAGCGCTGAGAGAGTCTCCTCATTTTAACTCGGAGGGGCTTTTATTAACTGTCCCACAGCATTGGTGACGCCCAGTGGGCGGGGCGTTTATTGCTATTGTGCTGTGGGAACCGCAGAGAGACTCTCAATGGGAGGACGCGTTAAAGGACAGCAGACTAGGGACAAAGAGGGGGGAGGGTGAAGAGGACAAACAAGCCAAAACATTTTCAAAGTACATACTCTTTTAAAACAAACTATGTATGTGCTAGAATCACAGTTAATTGCATATGTTTCATTATCAGGAGCAGGGCTGAAAATAATTCTATAAATTACAAATTATGTAAATATAGATTTGTATACATTGTAACATGATCCTGTAAGCACATACTGTATACATAATACATAAGTAGGGTCTTATTTTCCACGAAATTAAAAAAGAAAATAATAACATTCTATTTCTATCAATTCTATATATCCATTTGTTTATTTATTTTTGCATGAAGTAAATTAATATGTAAATAATTGAGTTTTCTGTGAAGTCTATTGCTAACTTAATTTTAAAGTCACAGCCTTACAGTAAAGATCTCACTGCGCCCTTTAAATTTGCAAACCTCTTTACATTTACAGTAACGAGAACATGACTGTCAAAAAGCAAAATTGTCCCACAAACAGACATCAGTTTGTTATTGCAAAATTAAAAAAATACATGTCTTTGTTAGATTCACCTATGAAGAATAAGATTGCTACTGACATGGAACATCAACTGCAGGCATGTTGAATCACATCAAGTACCAGCCATTTCTCAACGTCAAAATTCAAATCAGGCTCACAATGATGGCGCGCTCCAGTCAATCCACAGCACCTGACCTTGTGAGGTCCTCAAACAACCGCATGATCCTTATGCTTATTGCTTTAAAATGGCGCCTCTTCTGCGATGAAGAGCCTGTAGAGCTGAGAGCACGACCCTGACCATGACTTCCAGCTGGAAGCTCGGCAACTGCTGGTGACAGACATAAATGCTTTAGATCCTAGCCATCTCAACAGCTTGCTTGCAAAACAAGCAGCCGACACCACATTTTAGGCCTCACTCTCAAATCAGGCTGAATAACTTACTTGGTTTTTGATAAGAGATAATTAACACTCAAGAAATGGTCATTTGGAACATATAATTAATAAAGTGTTTGCTCATTCAGAAATTCTACAGGTCCAAGACAAAGCATGAAAGTTTCCAGTGCTGCTAACAGACTGACAGCATCTTTTGTTAATCTTTTGAAGCAGCCAACAAAAAAATGTGTTAAAACAAGTATAAGAAACCAGGCAGAGGGTTCAACCTCCCCCGGCCTCTGTTCTTTTTAGGATCAGCACCCTTTTTTACTCTGGTATGGAGGAACACTTTGACAGGCTCCTTGTCAGACTCCTCAGACAATCTGTGCAATTGAAAACAGGACTAAACCACACAATGCGAAAGTTCCGCTTGTTTCCCAGATTCATGCCAGTCACCCCCTTGCCCCCCTCCTCTGGTGGATAACAAAAAGGGAAGAAAAAAGTTTCTTTTCTTCCATCCTCTCTTTCATTCTCAAAAAAAAAGGCTCCCCATCTGCCCTCCATACCACATCCCGGATCCTTCCCCGTTTGAAGACATTACCGCTGAATTCCAATTAAATAAAATCTCCCATCAAGCACAACCCGCTTCCCCACAAGAATGCCCATTGATCCTGCTGCAACCCCATTCCTGCAGCAACCCTGCAACCCCTTCCCACTATCCCACCATGGCATCTGGAGCAGAATGATGGATAATCTCAGGGGAATGGATATGATTACCACTATGCTATTTATAGTCACTTATAAGTGTGTAGCACAAAAGAGAGGTGTATGGCATTTCAATGGCAAGCATCGTTTCTAAATGAGACTGGATGCTCCTTGTCTGAATATCCCATTTTCCCGCCTGCCAAAACACAAACTCTTAAGGCTTGGCGCAACTGTTTGATATGGGATTTGAATGTTTGCGTAGGGTAAACAAAGCATTTTCAGCATGTTAGCTGTATTTGAGGACAGAGTTGTCTTATCTGGCCATTCAGTTTAAACAGTTCCCTTGATGCAAACTGACTCGCTTTGATCTTAATACCCACAAGTACAAACATAGATACTCTGGGTAATGAGAGCGGTCTGTTCGGAGTGGTAAAATGGCATCATGTTGATAAAGGCACATCCTTCCTTCATCCGTTCCATATTTATTTTTTTCATCTCTGTCTTTTCTTTTCCCTCCAACCATTGGGCAGATGCTTTGAAGATGGAGGTTAAATTCAAAACAGCTGTATGTGAGGATGACGGCTACAAGGCGTCCCACTGTATCCTTGTACAGTGGGTATATACAAGGATGCAGTGGGATGGTTAGTGGTTGTCTGTCAGTCTACAGTCTCCTGTTTATCATTCTGATCCACATAATGGAACATTTATCTGTTTTTGGGGGGTCATTTCTTCCTTTTGGCCAGTTACAAAGCAGAACTTTCAAATATAATACAATAGATGACATACAGTCATCTCTTTCCCCAACTAAAGGGGAAAATGGCTCTTTGAGAAGGTGGTCATGGCCATTTGACATATTTAATGGGGATCTGTAAAATGTTCGATTGAATAATGCAAGCACCAATTCCTGCCAAATGTGAGACTGTCCTTGGAGCTTCAGTGTCTCACTGTCTTGTTTCTTTCCTTCTTTTTTTCCAGGTTTATTTCTCCAAACCTCTTGGATGAAATGGGATTCCAGACAGTGATGGCCCTGGATATCATTCTTGTAAGTACACATGATACAATGAAACTATATTCATCCCATCTGGGTAAAATCTATTTCAGTTGATGGAAAAAAGGATCTATGTACTCTAGCCAGATGAGGGGAAAACATTCTCTATTTATTTGTCTTTTTTGGGGCTATAAATCCCGTGGAGCATATCCTCTACGGTTGCATCCAGAGCAGGGAAACATAATGCAGCTTCTGAGGGGCCGCAGAGTCCCCTGGCTCTCACTTCTGGTGTGACCTGTAATCCTATCAATGCTAGCACAGCCATGCTGGGAGAATAAACAGAGCTATTGGCTTCTGCCACGGCCCTTTTTATACATCATGTCCATCTCTCTCACAGCGCATTTATTTCAGCCTTTGGAATAAATATTCCTGAATGAGAAAATGCACTCGGATGACTTGGGGTTGCACCTCTGTTTTTCTGCAACTTTAACAAATAAACATTGTCTGTTTTCCCAGGGCTTATCCAGGCCTTTGAATAACCCGCCATTCTCGCCAGATCCTACGATCCTTTAGATGAGACTTAATTTTGTTATTCTGAGAATTGCAGATTGTTGGACTGTCATTTATTGCAGATGTTGGACGCCAGGATCTGTGTCACAGTGCCAGCTGCTGTTGCTGTAACTTGTGCTTTGTTTCCAGCATGTCAAATGGATTGTGGGAAATTTAGCAATGGATTAAATGGCCCTTCTGTAGCAGTGGGGGGTCAGATTGCACCCCTGGCTAGTCCGGGCTTGTCCTCAACCACAAATGCTCCATGTACATAATGTGGCAAAATTACATAACACATGTAGTGCTCCCAGAACTCTTCTAAGTGATATTAAATATTTCACTGGCACGAATCACCATTTAGAATTACAATCATAAGGAATCCTTTAATTAAATGCTCATTCAACTGCTCATTCGTCTCAATTTACTGTATCAACCATTTGGAACCGCAATGAAACACTTTATTTTTAGAAGCATCGGAACCATATCTGGGATTTACATACAAGAAGCAGAAGCAAATCATCTCCCCAACCTTTTGACAGTAACATTTTGTCGCTGATTACAGTTTTTGGGAAGAAGTGGGAGGTGTAATGAAGGGAAAGGAGCCGCTTGGCTCTCTTTGTATAGTGCTAGAACAGTGAAGTTGGGACAAGGACGCTGCTGTTTGTGGAAGAATCAGGCTCTGGATCACTCAGCCTCTTTGAAAGAGTTCTCTTCAACCTATACCCTTCCCTTTTGTGGCCTGCCACTACCTTGCTGAGCGAGACAATGAACCAACCATTGAAAACTGAGACATGTTTCTGTGCTGCCCGAAGCCCATTAAGCTCTAAAGCACTACTGTAGGTCTCTCTCATCAGGCCTCTATTCTCATTCTAATAGCTTGCTGCATGCCAATAGGCCTGTCACTAGAAGCACCCATCACATTCCAGCCACAAATACGAGTGGGTTTTTGTAAGTTGGGTTTCCCCACCTTTGGGATCTGAGAACGCTGCCAGTTTTTTATGATGTAACCACATGTCTTTTTGTAATTGGGTTCATTGATCTCATTCCATCCATGACTCTTCCAAACTGATTTATGCAATGATGCTGTTGTCAGAGTGACCACATTTTTAACTATATCTTATATGTTTTGATTTCCCCCTTAAATACTTGGTATTCTATACAGTTGTATAGCAAGTAGCTTTAAATGGCCTGGGGTATCAGGCACTGAGATGTTGAACAGTTTCCTTTGTTTTCATTGAAAACAATTGCAGTTGTGGGATTTGGGTGGGGTGACTGCTGTTGAGGTGAATTACCTTTTCTCCAGCCCATTTTGGTTACTCGAATGCTAAATGGCATTTGGGAATGCTGAGATGGCTCCTCTGGGAGAATATCAAGAGATCTCATTATGTGGATCTCCTGGTGCTTTCAATGGTAATTAATGGAGAGATCAGTCACTGTTGATATTCAAATGTAAACCTGGATGAATAGTGCTCAGGAATTTGTGATGTTTAGTTAGCCTCATTGCGTGTGTATACATGCACTTTAAATTATTGGATTTCAGACAGACTGAAAGAGTAATTCTTCTTTTTGTAATGTCACATACACATTTCAAACTTGAAAAACACTACATGACCGGATATTAAAACACTAAGTATCATATATTTGTTGGATTTGTAAATGGTTATAGATAAAAACTCAGCATCATAAACTAAATGACTGAGGATCAAACCATTCCAGACTTTCAGGTATTTCTGAATACAAGAAACTCACAGAAACTGTTGCTAGGAAACTGAAAACAATATGTGTTCTAAAATCTGTTCAAAATATCAAACATGTCGGATATCCTCCGACAGGATGGATTCATAGTCTGAAACTAAAAAATCTAAGTCTGTGTCCATCATACATTATTTGACTTTCTATGAAATCTATCAACTCCAACTGGCCAAAATCAGACATTCTAAACTAGCGTTGGCTCCTTCTGACTGCAAATCGGTGCAAAAGTCTGGTGTATTCCAGCATTTAGTGTGACTAAAGTCACATCAGTCTATTTTTTGCAAATCAGAATAACAGACCTAGATTATACACAAAAATACCAAAGCTGCCCCTTGGACAGTACCCTTTAAAAAGCTTCTATGATGTACCATTTTGGTACTAATATGTACACCTTTGGTCTAAATACTGTATGTACCTTTGAGGTACTACTATGCACTCTTTTAGTTACAGCCCCCAGTGACCGCTTTTGTACCTTTTTTTTCTGAGAGTGTACGATTGGCCTCTGCGTTATGCGCTTGCTCAGAAAGACAGAGATGATGTGCTACATGTATTTAATCCTCCTTATATTTGGTTACGCAATGCGTCATGTATACCTGGAAATACAGATGAAGACTGTAGCTTGACTAAAACACAGCTGTAGTGCTATTATGAGTGTTGAACGTGGTGTCAATCTACAGTTGGGTGTGAAATCTCAACACAGGGTTTAGGATATGAAGATGTCGCACTAAACTGGTGTGGCACGGACGTGTGTAAGTTAAACACCATAAAACATCATTTCAGGCTGATGATGAAGGCCACACAAGTCATACATGCAAGTGTGAAAGTCATTGTCCAAAGTGTCAAAAGCCTCAGCGCTGGTAAGTGGGTGACAGCTTCAAACACAAAACCCCTGTAGACTCTCATTAACTGCAACAAGCTACGAAATTAATTCCTGATCTGTTTATTTTCATGTCTATTTGTCGCTGTAACAAGAACAAAATGTTGCCCAATCAGGCTATAGTTTCTAAAAGTGCACATCCCAAAAGGAAAACACAGTGCCCTTTAGTTGTCCGTGGTCCTGTTTTATTGCTCGGTTCATAAAAGCAGTATGACATCTAACAGCCCAGCATAATATATTGTGCTAATTGGTGTCTGTACTGTCTTTTGTCTTGTTATCTGGACCCACTCATTTGCATAACTGTTGACCCCCACGCCCTTCTCCTCTCCTGTCCTACTTTCACCCCTCCCCCACTTCCACTCTCTTCCCATAACTTCACCTTTGACCCCGTCCTGTTATCCTGAGAACCTGCTAATGAGTGACTGCCTTACAGCCCCGTGAGACAGAGAATATCCACTGTATATTAACTGGGGCTTTAGTTTATGAGAGGACATGGGGGTGGATCTGGAAAAGCAGTGAGAACACCGTCCCTCCTGGGGCCGTACCAATTAACACAGTCGAGACCGAAAGTGCTGTCCTGCTTGATTTTGTTTGTTTATTGTGTTCTTTTTGGCCCATGTCTTCTTGTTTTTTTTTCTTGTGTCAGCTATGTTGAGTTTCCGATGGGCTTTGTGATGTGAAGTATCTGTGTAGTCACAGGGGACACAATCTGCCAATGCGGGACAAGGGGAAGAATGAAGCCATTGGGAAGCGATACTGTAGGCAAATGTAAGAGAAAGAGAGAGAGAGAGAGCGTCTGTGGAGGGGTAGGATGACAGAGCGCTGCTGTGTGAGAATCTCACGGGGAACTCTCACAAAGTGCTGAGCAGGAGAGAGCGAGTGTGCTGGGAAAACGCTGAGACTCTTTTTGTGTGTGTGATGCTAATCGCAGTTCACCCACTGAGGGAGAAGCGTGAGACGTGGGAAAAATAGCACTAACTGATAGGACTGGCTGATGAGCTCACTTGTCCTAATCTTTTTTTTTTGGTCTCATCGGACTTAGCGAAGCAGTGGGGGTTTTCAAGGTTAGAAAGTGTGGTTTGCCAGCTTCAGTAGTAATCCCTAATTAAACAGTGCACTGTAAAAAATAATATTACAGACATCAGATGAATTAGTGAGTGACTTACCAGTCTGATTTGCAGTCTTGGGGTAATGCATTATGTAATCATCTTACTTTTTTTCCAAGTAAATAGTGTAGTAAGAGGTTACCTGTTAAATTAACAATGTAACATCCAAGTGACTTTAAGAAATAATAATAACTCACATTTATTTCTTTTAACCTCTCATTTATCCATGCTGGAAGAAATTCACTGAAATTTTGGGTACTGTATATTAATACCTTTATTCAGCTAGGACACATTAAAATTGATCAAAAGTGCGACATCACAACTGTGTTCAACATTGATAATAATAATAAGAAATGTTTCTTGAGCAGTAAATCTGCATATTAGACTGATTTCTGAAGGATCATGTGACACTGAAGACTGGAGTGATAATACTGAAAATTCAGCTTTGCCATCACAGGAATAAATTACATTTTAAAATATATTCAAATAGAAAACAGTTATTTTAAATTGTAATGATATTTCACAATATAACTGTTTTTACTGTAGTTTTAATCAAATAAATGCAGCCTTGATGAGCATAAGAGACTTACAACATGTTACCAACTCCAAACCTTTGAATGGTAGAGTAAATACTTTTATTAAATGAAAAATTAAATTTTAGTGGTATTTAGTAGTACTAATTGGTTGTAGCAGACCAAATAACAGGAGATCATTGCTGTTTGGAATGTGTTGATGTGCGGTTTGCTTATGACATACCACTACACCAAGTCTTTTTTTTTAATCCATTTAAAGGGTTTGAACATTAAAATACTGTCTATGGGGAAAATTTAACTCAAGGTCAGTCTCACAGATGGCTACCATTTTACTTTTGGAAAAAGCTGTGAGTTGATGCAAAAAGTTTATACTGGAAGTCACTTGACCAGTATTTTTGCACGGACCCCTGCTCAATATTTTTCTCAGGAATGAGACTCATCCACTGTCCCAAAATCTCTGATGTTTGTATTTTCGTTTAGAGCAACTGGAGTACATTTGAATATCTGCTATTGCTATATAATATAAAAAAGAAAAACTAAAAGAAGAACGGCTATATGTAATAAAAAGGCAATTATACTTTGCTTAACATCATTTTTTGTTATTTTAGAAAATAGATAATACAGACCCAAAGCATTTGATAAAAATTAATCCGTTCTTCATATTAGTGTTTTAAATATTATTACAAAGCTGAGAGGAAATATTATACATTAACACGGACAGAATCCTTTTTCATAGTCATGTTTTGTTTTTATTCAAGATCTCACTTTAATACATCACATTTACTGTGAGGTCTGTCTGTTTCCCATGCTTTGGTCTGGGTCTCAGTCTTGTGTTAGTGTTCTCTGCAGGTAAGAAGTATTAGAGCCGGTCTCAGGCGCCTCAATGTCACCACTATGACCTGCCTGAGTCCCTCAGAGCTCATAAAGGTCCTGGGCCTCGCACTAGCCCGATACCTGATCTGCTTCCCTCTGAACCCGCCTTTACGACCCCCTGACTTCCCTTCCCTCAAGGGCTCGGGACGCACCAGTGGCCCCATGGAGTCAATCTGTCTCTGGTACAGTAACCGCTGGCTTTTGAAGCCCCGTTTGACTAATTTTCCCCATCAAGAGAGGCCCAAACATATGAGTGCAATGCCTGGGTCCTCAACCCTGCTGCTGCTCCATCACTGTACACACAGCAAGAGAAACCATGACAGATTGGACGGCCATTCAAGGTCGGCAATCTAGCCAATCTGCAATAATACACTTCTTGTATAATCCATTTTAGATTTCACAGTTTTGGCTGCTTTTATTTCCCACCATGCAGTCGGCGTCTCAGGTTTCAGTCCCTTGTGGCGCTTTTAACCACATTTTTGGTGTTTGATTTATTGAAGTTTGACGGTTATGGGTTCATTTCACTGAAGAAAAGGATAAAGAAAAAAGCATCAATGAAACAAGACACATATATCTAACAGTCTCTGTGAGATAATCTTCTGGTCTGTGTCTTGTAAAGCAGTCTTCGAATAACGTTAAGATTGTCAGCACTAAGGCAAGGCAAGGCAAGGCAAGGCAAGGCAAGGCAAGGCAAGGCAAGTTTATTTATATAGCACATTTCATACACAATGGTAATTCAAAGTGCTTTACATAGAAGAAATTAAAATAATCAAAAGAAATCAGAATAATTAAAACAGTTTAGAATAAAAGATAAAATACAGAAATAATCAAATGAAATCAGAATAATTAAAACATAAAATAAAATACAGTGCAAACAGTCGGACGAACAGTGGCACAGTGCTCATTCAGTAAATGCACAGCTAAACAGATGTGTTTTGAGTCTGGATTTGAATGTGACTACTGTAGGAGCACATCTGATCTCTTCTGGAAGCTGGTTCCAGCTGCGGCTGGCATTGTAGCTAAAAGCAGACTCACCATGCTTAGAGTGAACCCTTGGTATTTCTAGCCGATGTGATCCTAATGATCTGAGTGATCTGTTGGGTTTATATTCACTGAACATATCTGCAATGTATTGAGGTCCTAGGCCATTGAATGATTTATATACCAGTAATAATACTTTAAATTCAATCCTAAATGTAACTGGCAGCCAGTGTAAAGACCTGAGGACTGGTGTGATGTGTTCATATTTTCTGGTTCTGCTCAGAATCCTAGCAGCAGCGTTCTGTATGAGCTGCAACTGTCTTATGGTCTTTTTGGGAAGGCCAGTGAGGAGTCCATTACAATAATCTACCCTACTGGTGATGAAAGCATGCACAAGTTTTTCTAAGTCTTGACTGGAAACAAAGCATCTAACTCTTGCAATATTTTTCAGGTGATAGTATGCTGATTTAGTTATTGCTTTGACATGACTACTGAAACTAAGGTCTGACTCTAGAGACACACCCAGATTCCTGACTTGATTTTTAGTTGTTTGACCCCTAGACTGAAGGTATGCGTTCACTTTGAGAACTTCATCATTGTTTCCAAACGCAATGACTTCAGTTTTGTCTTTGTTTAACTGAAGAAAGTTTTGGCACATCCAATTGTTTACTTCATCAATGAATTGGCAAAGGGAGTCAATGGGGCTGTAATCGTTAGGCGATAGGGCTAAGTAGAGCTGTGTGTCGTCTGCATAGCTGTGGTAAGCGATTTGGTTCTTTCTCATTATTTGGCTCATTGGGAGCATGTACAGGTTGAATAGGAGTGGCGCAAGAATTGAGCCTTGCGGGACTCCGCATGTCATGGATGTCCACTCAGACTTATGGTCTCCTATACTCACATAATAACCTCTGCCTCCTAAGTATGACCTGAACCATTTTAGGACTATCCCAGAAAGCCCGACCCAGTTTTCCAGCCTGTCAAGAAGTATTTTGTGATCGACAGTGTCAAATGCAGCACTGAGGTCGGGTAGTACCAGCACTGATAATTTGCCTGTATCAGTATTTAAGCGAATATCATTTATTATTTTTATGAGCGCGGTCTCTGTACTGTGGTGCGGTCGGAAACCAGATTGAAAATGGTCAAAGTATCCATTCGAGCTTAAGAATTTGTTCAGCTGATTGAACACAACTTTTTCAATGATCTTGCCTATGAAAGGAAGATTTGAGATCGGTCTATAGTTGTTTAATATGGTCTTATCCAGATTGCTCTTTTTCAGGAGGGGCTTGACAACAGCAGTTTTCAGGGAGGTCGGAAAACTCCCAGAGAGAAGTGAGGCATTTACCACTTCTAGGAGATCTGCTTCTAAGCTGTGTAACACATTTTTGAAAAAAGATGTGGGAAGTGCGTCAAGGGCGCAGGTTGATGTTTTTAAGAAAACCCTTCACATGGCCCGTGTAAGGATGTGGAGTAAGGTGTCTTTTATGTGGTGGTCCATGGGGGGCCAGAGGAATTAAGTCCTTTCAATCTGAAGCAGATGTGACTGTGAGGTTGTTAAATGACTTTACAGCCACGTGAGACATATGCTGGATACACAACACAAAACACAGAACCCGGCCACGATAATCACCAAAGACAAACTGCCTTGACATGGGATCTTATGCCTCCACTCGTCTGCCTTACATCACAGGAAATCATGTTTTGGGGCTGTGATATGCTTTATGAGGTTGGAGGTTTTAACCATCATCAATCTTTCAGTCATCAACTATAAATCTCATTATAATTCAGTTCCGGTTTATTTCATTCTCTTGATCCAGATTCATTTAAATCTGCACAGAATCGTTTTTCTCTCATGAATCCAAAAAAAAAAATTTTTTTTAAAAGAAATTTTTAAAACAAAAGTGTGTTTTGTATGTTTTGAATGTTTTTCTCAACTCAGTTGAAAGAGAAATTCAGTCGAACCGAACTATCCAGGCTCTGCAAATATATAGACAGTGCCATTCAAAACTTGTTTAAAATGTTTTTTTTTTTCAAAGAAGTCTCTTTTGCTCCCCAAGGCTACATTTATTTGATCAAAAATACAGTAAAAACAGTGATACTGTGAAATATTATTACAAGTTAAATAACTGTTTTCTATTTGAATATACATTAAAATATAATTTAATCCTGTGATGGCAAAGCTGTGATTTTCAGCATCATTAGTCAATCTTAAGTGTCACATGAGCCTTCAGAAATCATCCTAATATGCTGATTTGATGCTCAATAAACATTTTGTATTATTATCGGCGGTGTTGAAAACAGTTGTCAATAGTATCTTTTCTGAATTAATTATACTCAGAGCACTAGCAGTAGCTCTGTGACTACGACAAATCAAGTCTGTGGATGGGTAGGGTCAGAAACCCCACACGATACCGAGACCGCCACCTGTTAGACACAGATTTAGTCTGTCTGCTATCAGCTGCCCCCCTCTAATTACACACAAACACACATGCACAGACCCCCATCCCCTCCTGCTCTCTCTAGATGTGTTGCACTGGTCAGCTGACTGAATCTTCTGCTCTATTTGGCTCTCTATAAGACTGGCTCATTCCCAGGGTCAGTAGTAAACATGCCAGCCCATGTATCCACCTACCGGGGTCACAGACCTACTCTCTTCTAGTGGGTGGACATCGGCGTCCGTCCCAGCATTGAATCGGCTCAATGCGGCCTGACAGTTTCAGCGAGACCCTTGAAAAGGCTTTTAGAGACAGAGCAGGCACTGCCCGACCCCTTACTTAAACAGGACCCTTCTTGTTTAGGTTTTGTCCACTTAACATTATCGCACCCCATCTCTCCAGGACATTATCAGATGAAAAACTACCCAGGCTCTTACTGAATGTTCTCACTCTTTCCTTTACATTACAGGAATATTCCGGGTTCAGTACCAGTTAAGCTAGATCAACCGCATTTGTGCCATAATGTTGTTTTAAAATGAATTTTCATGTCCTTCCATTTCTTAAAATAAATAAATAAGGCAAGGCACTTAAGTTAGGAAGTGAATAAGGCCAGTCTGTAAAATACTTGCCGTTAAAATTGTACATCCACAAGACGTGAACAACATGTTAGCATGATTTTTAATGTGATAAATCGCTTGCCAACTTTTTCTGTGTAAAGTAACATTCAGTTTAGTAGAAAAGACTCTAATGCTTAAAACCTTAAAATAATACATATAAGAATACAAGTTTTAACAGAAGAATTAACAAGGAGATTTTATTAATTCACATTTCTGCTTTTCAATCCTCCACAAATAAGCCCCATTTCCCTTTTATTGTGAGTGATGCACTCTAACCACAATTCTTACTGCATTATTCCACAAATTCTGTTGATTGAGCTTTACTTAACCTGTATATTCCTTTCTGTACACCACCATTCAAATTTTTTTTCAAAAGAGTCTCGTATGCTCACCAAGGCTATTTTATTTGCTCTAAAATACAGTTATGTTTTGAAGTAGGATTACAATTTGAAATAACTGTTTTATATTTTAATACATATTACAATATAATTTATTCCTGTGATGTCAAAGCTGAATTTTCAGCATCATTACTCCAGTCCTCAGTGTCACATGATCCTTCAGAAATCATCAATATGCTGATTTGCTGCTGCGAAACATTATTATTAATGTTGAAAACAGTTAAATATTTTTTGTAGAAACTAATGCTTTTCTTATGATTCTGTGATGAATTTAGTTCAAAAGTACAGTATTTATTTGAAATAGAATAAACTGTCATCTTTACTGTCACTTTTGACCAATTTAATGCATCCTTGCTGAATAAAAACTATTAATTTCTTCTTCTTTTTTAATCCTACAGACCCCAGAGTTTTGAATGCTAATGTATAATGGACCGAGACTCGTGGTATGATTAGATTGAGGTGGAGGTCTTACGGAGCCAGCCGAGGTTGGTGAGTTTGCCAAACTCGTACAGTGAGCGTGGGAACAGACTGCATTTCCACAGGTTACAAGGATCCTGATTTCCCACGAGAGGAATCACAGAGGAGCAGGTTAACTCACTACATTTGGACTCATTTAAGAAACTGCTGTAAGCATATGGGGCTATTAAAAGAAGGAACCGAGTGGCTCAAATGAGCTTTAAAAAGTGTTGTGATATGACAGACAAACTCCTTTGAGTATGGCCATTAAGACTATGATTAGTCTTTGCACAGCTGGATTAAATGGATCGTTTAATTCATTTTCCCAATGACAGACATGTACTTCCCATAGTGCTTGTCTTGTTTTCTCTCTGTTTCAGCTTGCTAAATGTATCTGTAGGTCAGCTGGTGTGCTTTTCATGTTTAGTTCAGCCATAAAACCTCTTTTATTATTTTACCACAAATGTTTTTGTCTTAAGACATCAGGAGTCTAATTCTGACCACATCTAGATCATCTGACTGGGAAAACAGCATCTTGGGCATCCCGTAAAGACCAGCGTAACTGGGCACCGGTATATGTTGGGTTTTTGATTCCAACAAGGTTATTAAACAAACTTAACAAGCAGGATTACCCTAGTCAGCTAGCTTCATCAGAAAGCTGGTTGACTGTATTTACCAGTTAATCTTTGCACCATCAACATAAACAACATTGGTATCATAAACAATGAACAATATTTTACTACATTCATTAAGCTATAGGTTATATGTTAATTTCTGCATATAATAAGACATATATAAGCATTAATAAATGCTGTAAAAATGTACATTATAAAAAGATTTCTTTTAAAAATTATACAAATTGGAGATTAATTAAATGTTTGTTGTAAAGTGTTAAATAAAAACTGCTAAACACTGTACTAATAATTAGTTCAAAAGTTGATTTTCTTTATTCATCTTGTCTAGGGCACCAAGTGAACCTGGACTGCCCAAAAAAACCTGACCCCGTCTGCATGCTCTGAAAATGCGTAGGTCTCCTAAAAGAGTGTGCTTACACTGACAGAAGTTATGGAATGATGCCAAACACATGTCCTTTTATCCGCAAGGTCAAGTTTGAAGCATGTACAAGTACCATCTGTTGTCCTCAACATTCACCCTCATTCCACATAGTCTTTGGGCTCTTGAAACCACTTGATCTGAGGTATGAGACTTATGTAAGATCTCTCAACTCTGAGGAAATCCCTCAAACACCTCCTGTCCCATCCAGATTAACTGGGGTAACCTCATGTCTCGATCCTCGTGGAACAAACTAGCATTTCAGACCCACTATTAATAACCTCTGATTTGATTCAGTCCGGTCGGCAGCAGCCATAGACAAGGCCACACTTGCTCCACGTCTCTTTCCCACAACCCCCAGGCACCTCCGAGGAAGTCATCCATGCCTAAATGTGACTCCTTAATCAAAGGCTGAATGTAGAAGTTGTCCTGGAGGTTGGCTGCAGTGATTGCAGCATTAGCTAAGCACATGCTCGCCTTTCAGGGCCCAACAATGAGGCCCATTGTGCTGGTCCAGATCTGTCCGTTCTAATTTAAGATGGAGCTCCAACAGAGACCATACAGGGGAGATGGCATGGGCTCTGAAGTGACAGCAATTCCTAATGAGCGAAAGAGAGGAAAGGATGGTACATGAGTGTGGACACATTGGCGATAATGTACAAGAGGCCGTGCTATGTTGTGAATAGCCACAAATAGGTATTTAAGAAAGAGTAGAGTACACGACACCGTTTTCTAAAAACGCTTTGGTGTTTCATTTACATAACAACAGTGTTTTGGGTTCCTGTAAATGTGAACTTTTGAAAACAATACTATTATATTGCCTACATGTATACTACAAAAATGTGAATTTGTGGAAACGATGACATCATGCAAATGCGTATTATAGGCAAGTAGTGTTTCTTAACAAAGTGACATCGCCAACTACTAGCCTGGCATGAATGATAAAGTGGTTTTAGTTTAGTTTTTTCCCGAGGATCCTGTTTTGACTACGTTGTTGTCTGTACGAGAAAAAAAGAGGAAAAACTTTTCCATTTTTAGTACATTGTTGACTTGTAAACCTACATTCAAAGAACACATTTATTTTTAGAGAAATAATTACTTTTATTCAGCAAGGGCACAAATTCATCAAAAGTGACAGTAAAGACATTTAGAATGTTACAAATTATTTCTGTTTTTAATAAATGCTGTTATTTTATACTTTTTTTATTCAGCAAAGAATCCTGAAAAAATGTAGCAGGGTTTCCACAAAATATTGAGCAGCACAACTGTTTTCAGCACTGATAATAATATAATAGAAATGTATCTTGAGCAGCAAATCATCATATTAGAAAGATTTATGAAGGATCATGTGACACTGAAAACTGGAGTAATGATGATAGAATTTCAACTTTGACATCACAAGAATGAATTACATTTTAAAATATATTCAAATGAAAACAGTTATTTTAAATTGTAAAAATATTGTATATTTTAATCAGATAAATGAAGCCTTGGTAAGCATAAGGGATTTCTTTCAAAAATGTAAAAAAATTCTTACTAACCCCAAAACTTTTGAATGTACATTCCCTGGCATATAAAAGTAGGCCTAACCTAATTCTATTTATATGGGTGCTGCAATGAATGCAAAAGAAAGCTGAACAGTAGCCAATGTAGCTGATGTTGACCAGTCAAATGTGGCTATTTTGAAAAATGACATGAAATTTTAGTGCAATACTATTAAGGATCTCACTCATTTCCTCTCGGCGTCTGTTTTTTTAAAATGTAGGCCGTGTTTTAATAACTGGGGGTTGGTGGGTTGGGGGTCTGATCCCCTAATTAAGGCATAAACCCCCAAAGGAAGTCAAATTAAAGGTTCAGACCAAAGAGCCTTAACACTATTTGTTTCAACAGTGTTTTCAACTGTTTCAGTAATAACAACAGTTAATTACAAGACTGATTTATCATTATCCATTGAACCATTTAGAAAAAACAAATGCAGTCATTATTATAGATTTACATTTCACAATTATATTTTCAAAATGCTTTACTGTTTTGTTTACAGTAATACATTCAGTGCTCTGGTAGTTAGCTAAAAGGACAATTTGGATACCATGAGATGAACCTCAACAGATTGTACTTTAAAAAATTCCTATAAAAATGACTTTTTTAAACTGCAGACCTCCCTGAAAGTCATTGTATAGTTTACACTCCGGGTTAGACTCTGGCTCTGGTCATGTGGTGTATATGAGATATGACAAATGAGGCATGTTGCCCCGTACTGGAACTCAGTTCAACAATGAAAAACACATCGCTCACAGCAAAAACTTTCCATGTAGAGTGTTTTTCTTTATGCTAAGACTGATTGTTTTTGATGTGAGCATGACTCCAGTACAGCATTAGCTGATTTTATTGACTTTGGTAAAACGTGATTCGCTTATCACCATTTGTAATCCTAGTCTGTTTTCCTCATGCTGTCAAAAAGTGGTTAGTATAATCATGTTATTTTGACAGTCAGAGCCCGGTCGTATTTGCTCGGATCCGTGGTCTGATAAATGTTATCCGCTCACTGACCTCACATTCCAATTCATCTTAATTGCTGAATTAGGAGGCAAAACAGGCCTATGCTTAAACAATTAATATGAGTGTCAGTTGAGGCAAAGGAATGCTTACCCATAGATACTATAGCAACAGTGATAAATATATTTGTTTTTTTAAGTACATTTATACTTTTGTTCAGCAAGGATACATGAATCTATAAATGTCTTAACTGTCACTTTTAATCAATGTTACATAAGAGACTTCTTATAAAAATCTTACCAACCCCAAACTTTATATATTCTCTCAAATTCAAAACTTCTGATTTACTTTGACTACCTGGGTTTTAAATAATATAAGTATAAATGCACACACAACAGCTAATTATCTATAAGTACTAGCTGTCTCAAAGTCTTAAACATTGTATTTATACCTGGTTGTCATCCTGAAAATTAATGTTACTTTGAAGGAAAACATCCTGACCCACCCACAACCATAGATACGATTTTTTTCCTTATGCAGCCTCATCACATTCTCTCACGCCAAGGAAGATTATGAGGATGTAACTAAAAACAAGACTGACAAAAAAGATAGTTGCGTTTTTACTTTGAAATAAACAGTATGTAATACTTTGGAAACACGCACAGTATGTGTCTGATATAAATTAGATGTTTGATATGGACTATTTCAAGGGTTTCATAATTGAATCCAGTTTTCTGTTTTCCTTGGTCGTTCTCCCGCTAGAATAACTTCAAGACATTAGGCACGGTCTCAGTCCTGTATCCGTGATTCAAGCTGGTAATTTCAGAAACGCAGCTACTGATTCCCAGCTGTCTTACATCATCGTTCCTATTATGCGTTGAACCTAAGCAAATTAGGACTGTCCTGCCAGCCCTTGTTATCTTGTGTTATGTTCAAATAAGCTGGTTTTGTGAGCTACAACCACCTAAATACATTTCAGTTCGTTGCATGTGGACAAAAAAAAGGTGTTTATAACATGGCCTGGATTTAGCCGTTTTTATTGTGGCTGTTTACAGTGTGTCATGGCAGACATGTTAAAGGAAGAGGATCTGTGCTTTAAGAAGGCGTATAAAGCCTAAGGCTGGGACACAAGCTCTTTTCTTTCTCTCTGTATGTGATTAGGCTCAGTATCAGGCTGTTTAAGAGAACTCTTTCTTCTTGGAGAGAAGGCGGCTTTTGGGGCTTTACACAGGGGTGCGCTGGAGTGGTGCTACTCCTTTCTCTATTTTGGCGGGGAGGCTATTTTGATTTAAATGAAGGCTATCTCTCAGAGAGGGTGGGGAGGTTCTTTCAGGCCTGAAGAAAGAAGATGCTGTCAACAGACCTGTTTGTGAGCTGTACGGACATGCACGCAGCAGATGTGTTAAAGAAAGCGCAGACTGTCGTTACAAACTCTGAAAAAGCTCTCTTCCTTTTCTTCAGAACAGCTTTATGCTAATTTCCAAGCAGACGGTTAGAGAACTTGGATTCTTCTGGCTTTTAGGCCTGTGGTGAGTGCACTCATGACACAACTTAACCACAGTGACTAACTTTCCCCTCTTGTTTTTACAGCAAACTGGCACAGAAATCATGATGTGCCAGTAAAGTTTCCATAGATCCTCAATGTTGCCTCTTAAAACATCTGTGCTTGCTATATTTTGCTTGTAGATGTTACTACACTTCAAGTGGAGTTAACCTGTGGCAAATTCAATTGAATCTGGAAAGGTACACACCTCTCAATAAAAGGTCGAACAGCTGAAAATGCGTATCAGAGCAAAAACCATGCCATGAGGTCAAAGGAACTGCCTGTAGAGCTCAGAGACATTTGTATCAAGACACAGATTTGGAGAAGACTACAAAAAACAATCTGCTGTATTGAAGGTTAACAGCGCTGCTCTGTGGCGACCTGCAGTGTGTCTTTCACGTGCGAGTTGTATGTCTATTTGTTTGGTTGTTGAGTAGGACTCTATATTTCTTTTATAACCGACTGCTGATGTGGTGTATAATTTGTAACAATGGAGTTTCATGGATGGATTGTAGGACTAGCCATCTGGATTTTAAGCATTAATCTGATCAAAGCATTAAATGCCGAAAACGCCGCAGGCGGTGTTGTTCGGTACAACCGTGAATTTTTACTCCAGTGCAGTAAAGGCCACATCTTACCATCGCATACCAAGTCATCTGCAAATTCCACAAGACAAGATTACTCAAATAAAAAGGAAACGGAGATGAGGGAAGAGAGGTGGGATTCGCGAGAGACTAAAAAGATTGGGGATCAAATTACCCTTGCCTACGACCTTATTAATAAACGCCCAGTCCCTGAGAGGGTAAAATGGATGAACCAACAGCAAATCTATGCTACCTGCATGAATACAGAAACACATGTGTGTTGGCAATCACAGAAACATGGCTGAAAGAGAGCACTCCGTCAAGTGAGGTTGAACCAACTGGTTTCACGGTGTATTGAACGGATCGAGACTCGGACACCACAGCTAAGTCACGCGGTGGTGGAGTTTATTTTCTTATTAGGGACAATTGGTGCAGGCAAGTGGTGGTAAGAGAATCTCTCTGTACTCCTGATATTGAACTATTGAGTGTATCTCTTAGACCATTTATCTCCCTCGTGAGTTCTCACAGCTGTTTTTTACTGTGGTTTATATACATCCGCTTGCAAATTCAGCTAAAGTCACTGATGTGTTATATCAACTTTCACAAAGACTTGATACGCTATCTCCTGATGCCCCAAAGTTCATCTTAGGAGACTTTAACAACTGCTAATTGAAAAACTGTTTGAGGACATACTATCAATATGTGAAATGTTGCACCAGGAAAAACAAGATATTGGACAAGTGTTATGGCAACGTTAAAGATGCCTTTTCTGCCTCAACGCTACCTCCATTGGTTAGATCTGACCATAGTATTGTTAATCTCCGACCCAAATAGCAAAGACTTCTTGAAAGAGAAGAACCTCAGGTTAAGACTGTAAAGATTTGGAATGAAGAGAGTATTATGTGTCTTCAAGGATGTTTTGAGTGTACCATGTGGGAAACATTTGAATCCCCTGATCTAGATACTCACACAAATGTGACCCTGGATCACGAAACCAGTCTTAAGTAGCACGGGTATATTTGTGGGAATAGCCAGCGATACATTGTATGGGTCAAAATTATAAATTTTTCTTTTATGCCAAAAATCATTAGGATATTAAGTAAAGATCATGTTCCATGAAGTTATTTTGTAAATCTCCTACCATAAATGTACAAAACATTTATTTTTGTGAGTGAATGCAGCACAATTGCGAACATAAATGGACAAATTTAAGGGTGATTTTCTCAATGTTTCGATTTTTCTGCACCCTCAGATTCCATATTTTCAAATAGTTGTATCTCGGCCAAATATTGTCCTATCCTAACAAACCATACATCAATGGAAAGCTTATTTATTCAGCTTTCATGTATACATCTCAATTTAAAAACAATGACCCATAAGACTGGTTTTGTCATCCAGGGTCACAAATGTGGTCTCTGATTATATAAATTGTAGTGTGGAGTCAGTTCTACCCACGAAAACGTATAAAGTGTTTCCAAATAATAAACCATGGGTATCAAAGAAACTTAAACAACTATTAAATAAGAAGAAGGTAGCATCTTATAATAATGATGTGTTAGATAAAAGGGATATTCAAAGGGAAATTAAAAGACAAATTAAGGTTGATAAGGCCCTTTATAAACAAAAAATTTAAGCTAAAATGACACAGGGAAATTCTAAACAAGCATGGGAAGGTATTAGAAGGATGATTAGTGCACCACATAAAAGTCACGGAAAGTTTAATACAAATATGACAATTACAGAGGGTAAAAGTAGGGATCTGGAATTAGCGAATGGGTTGAATCAGTTTTTTTCACGTTTTGAGGGGGATAATGAGGTTGACAGTGATGAAGAAACTTTCTTGTCATCAACTAATGACTTTACCATTAAAGAGGCTGAAACCTTAAAAAATGTCCGTCCACCGATGATCCCCATCCAACCTGACAGAGCTTGAGAGGATCTGAGGGGAAGAACAGCAAAAAATTGCCAAATGTAGGCGCACAAAGCTTGTCCCATCATACCCAAAAAGACTTGAAATAGTAAAGGTGCTTTAACCAAGTACTGAGTTAAGTGAATACTTATGCAATGTACATATTTTCCTTTTTCCTTTTGAATACATTTTCAAAGTTGACACAAATCTGTTTTGTCTTTATGGTTTATGGAGTGTAGATTTATGTGGACAAAAAGTAATTTTAAGTAGTTTAACATAAGGCAGCAACATACCAAAATGTGAAATAAATAAAGCCTAGACAGCAAAATAGTGTCGGCACAGATCCGACCCACATCTGTGCCAAGTGGAATCCACGTATACCAAATGTGGGCCGGATCTGGGCCGATACTATGTTTCTGTCTGGGAGGGGTTTGAATACTTTCGCAAGGCACTGTATATAGTTTGGTCTATTTGAACAATTATGTATTACAACCATATGTAGACCAGAGACACTCTGCACACAAATCCTTGGACGTACTGCTAGTTTTTATTTTTCTTATGTCATGTATTGTCTTGATCAGGTAAGCCACCATGTCCCCTAAAAAAAAAAAAACAGGTGCATTACAGTCAACAACTGATTGTATATTACTATTGTATGAGTTTCTGATTCTGAGTTCAGAGTGGTAAGATTTCCCTTTGATTTCACCATACCACAGTTCAGTGTCAGTACAAGGATTTGAGTTTTACAGATTTCTGAGGCCATGCATGCTTCCAGCCAGCCATGTGCATCTCAGTGTATGAATGGAAGGCACCAGTGGCTCTCTGCCATTGCTGTGATCAATCAACCCTCATTTGCCCTCCACTGTAGGCAGCACCTACAAATTCAGAAAATCTTCTGCTTTTTGTATGACAACGTCTCCTAGGGTAAGATCTATGTCTCATCTCCCGGTATGGTGCTCGGAGTGACAGAAAAAGAGTGAAAAGGATGACTGATAGTGTGTGCATCGAGCCCAGGGGTAAACAAAAGAGGCTTGGCTTGGAGAGCCCGAGGCGAGCCATCTGCCAGAGTCAGTGAGAGCTGCTATTGTCCGTGCTAGAGGAATGTTCGGACAGATTGAAGAGGCTTTGCATGGGTCATTCCTACAGGGACGTCAGCATGAGCAACAGGGGTCAGACTCTTTCCACACAGCAGATGCGGCCTCCGTTTTCAGCAAAATCTACCCAGGAAATGCATGCTTTGCTAACCAGCAAACTAGCCCGTTTTGTCATCTTCATTGGGGCATCGCAGATGTATCGCCAGACTAACCATTAACGTCAGGAATCTTTCGTATAGTTTAGTTTTGAAATAGGCCACCAATGTCGTAGATCAAAGCTGCTTTAAAAGTAATCCTCTTACCGTCATCGTTCATTTCAGAAACTTTTTCTTAGAATGGTATATGCTCTTTTCAGAATTAAAGCACAAATTGGATTGCATAATGCGGTTGACTGGGCTGTTGTTCATAGCTGGCATTGCCTCTAATATCGAGACGAATGAGAAACCATCTGAACGAGCCACTGAAGTCCAGTTTTGAATTATTAGTTGCTGAGTTTGTCATGCCCAGTGGAAAATTCTCCTCAAACAGAGAGACAAAGGCGAACCACAGGGTCACGATTGGATGGCAGCGAATTGCAGTCAAGTAAAGAAGCATTAATGTGTGCGTGCTTGGAGGGTGACCTCTGACCCTCTTAGCAGGTGTGAGTGACCGAGCTTTCATGGGAGAGGCCTGCAGAGCATGTGGGGCGGGGACTTGAGAGGGACAGATGTTGTATGGGGAATGCCCTACGGGAAAGTGTGGCGCTATAGAGGGACAAAAGAGAAAGACTCCTACAAAATCACACAGCCCAAACAGGCTTGTCTCCTTGACAACCGGTTGCTGTGACAGCGACAGTGAATGCTCTTGGAGACGAATGCTATTGGTCCTTCCAGCTCTACATTCGTTCAAATGCTCTAGTCAAAAATGAAACCCTACAGGATGTCAAAAATAAAATCTAATATGTGCTCAGTGTTTTAAGTACTTGGCTGATGGATTTACAAGCGAGATGGTGCCAATATTGCTTTTAAATATTTTCCTTCATAGAAGAAAAACAATATTGCTGCAGTACCATATAAATTACTTGGACACTTGAGACAGACTTTCACATTGAGTTTTTGTGCATTAGATAAAATATACAAATTTATATAAAAAAACTGATCTTTTATCAGAACTAAAATCAGTTTCAGATCTCATATTCAGTTTTTACATTTGATAGATAGATTTAAGCTATAAAATATCTATCCATTCGTCCGTCCGTCCACTATATGATCGTTTCCACTTGCTCCTTGTCCTAATTTTGAACAGTATAGTTTGAAACTTAAAAATTATAAAAATTGTTAATTAATTAATTTTTTAAACATATTGTGTTAAATAATACACATAAATTCATGTGTTGACTTAAGTGTCCAAACATTTATTAAATTGTATTCCAATGTACATGTTCAATCATCAATTCAATCATATACATGTTCAATCATCAATGCATTTTTTAAAGTGAATTAGTGCCAGTATTGTTCTTTAAAATAATTTGCTTCATAATCTGCCTAATGAAAATGGTCAAAACAGCTCATTGCCATGTGTCCTGTTTAACATATTTAGGAGCTGAAGAGTGGCTAAAGGCATGTGTGGCAGACGGCAGGGCAGTCTGGGAGGAGACGGGGCTCCGCTGGAGGCCTGCAGCAGTCAACTCACTCTATGAAGTCACTGGCACTGCCTTACACAAGAAACTGTGGAATTCACTGGCCACAGACCATCCCATCATTGGACTGCAGCAACTCCAAAACCACAGGGAGCTGCAGACACAAGATAAGGACAAAAAACCCTAGTTATTCTTAGTGCCAGCCCAATATTCCTCAGTTAGTTGTGGTTTGTTGGTGTCAATCAATTAATGTAAGATCCACAAAGACGGCGACCAAGAAAAGTACATTGTGTTCAACCACAGCTTGAGTTTGTACAGAAGACTTTAAGACATTGATTCTGATGTGATTAAAACAATCAGATTTCCCACAAGAACACACAAATCCTGTAACTCAATGCCAAATATGTCATAATTCAGAAGTAACAAACAAACTCGAAAGACCAACTCATCTTTTTGGCAGAAAATATTGGCACAAATCACAGGAGAGAACTATGTGAGTCTGGATTACTTCAGAATGTTTTATTCGAATGCTTGAAACAACATTTCATAAGGGATGAATTAAATTTGTTTATTAATCATTGCAGTAATTGAAAATAGTGCTGGGAGATGGAGCATTGCAGTACCGAAGGAGCAAAGCCAAAGCGTTTCAGTGTGTTTAATTCGAAATCACAACAAAATATATAGTGACAGAAGAAAACTGACAAATGGTGGAAAATGCATCGCTTAAGTGTGTGTATCTGGGCTCAGTGTAACATGACTGCCTTGAGAAACAGAGCATTAAAACACGGACAATAGTCAATGGGCCTCATTTATAAAACGTGCGTACGCACAGATTTGACCATGGAGTGCGTCTAAACTCCACGTCAACAACTTTGACTTTTCCACGTAAGTTTCTGATCAGACTTTTTCTTGTGGCAGAGAGTCAGAGTACTGCAGGGATTTGGAAATCTAAGCCATTTTTGCCGCCCATTCTCGACTAAAGCATTTGGATTTTGACTGCTGCTATTTTCTTTGTTAATGACATTAATTAGGTGGCATTTACAAGGTGGAGATCTGAAACCATTCAGCTGGGCACAATTTCAAGATCATTCACGATTTATAAATGTAACTTCTGGAAGACAGGCATACGCACGTTTTTTGTGCGTACGCTCATTCTCTGAATCATACGAACACACGTTTGAGAAATGATCTTAGATAAAATGTAGGATGATTTCTACGCAACATTTTATAAATGAGGCCCAACATCTTTCGTTGGTGATAGATACATTTGATGAAATTGTATTGTCAGAATGAATTCTTTACGTTTTTGGCAAAGGGACCCATGAACTGAAACCGAAAAACCAGCCAAATTTGATGTGACTTTGCTCAACAAATGCTATTGTTCAGTTTGACCAGGTCTCCTCGGCTGGTGTGTGCGCTTCCCGACAGTCCAGAGTGACCATTTGTACTGCATCGGCCAGTCTGCTGATGCCTGACATTAGCTGAGCCTTGGGTCAGAGAGTGCAGGAAAGCATTGGTCCAGCCTCTGAGTAGAACGAGGCCAAGTCTTGAACTTTAGACTGAAAGGCCCAGGTCAAGTCGAAATATTTTAGCCGTGAATGAACCATCCAGCTTTAATCATGTTCATCTGGATTGTTTTCAACAAATCCTGCGAAGGACTCTTTCTGGGGACATGACAGAGACTTTGGATGATGCTGGTTAGGAGAACATCTTGAAGCATTTTGAGCCATGATAGGTCTTTGATTTTGTTATTTACTGTAGGTTGTGGGATTGCACTGAATTGCATATAAAATTTCATCCATTTGAATGACAGAAACTTAATGAGAATACATACAGACCTAAATGTTTTTTGAGTGCTGTCAGGTTAGAAAAAGCACTGATATTTCATTAATTATATGCAAAGTCATAGATTGTGGCAGTGCTTAGTAGTTTTCATGGTGGTCTGAGAGATCTGTGTGGATTAAGTGGTTCAAAAGATAAATTCTCTCTTTGTTCTCTTCTGGAGCAAATAAGCTGCTGCCCGGGGCAAACCATGGCCTTTAACAGAAAAAGAAATTGCTCACAATTTTTTTTCACAAAGTTAGGATGTGTTCCGAACATTCTATAAAACGGTTTTATATTAGAATGCAAGATGGATTCTATCAAGACTGGTAGATTGTTTATCTTTTAAAAAAAATCCATCCTCAATTCTCAGTGTGATTGGATGAAATCGAATTGGAATGTCAGGCTTCTGAAGGTCAACTTCAGCCAGAGGTCAACGGGACCCTAGCTGCAGCATTTTTTAAATGTTATCCTATGGAAGTTGATGTAGTTGAAAATGTGAGTCCGTCAGAGGTCATGTGGGCCTCTTTTATATGCTGCAAGTGGCAGCTGTAGCCAGTGGGTCTGTTATCTGACACGCTTCAGGCCTCGTTTATGAACTTCACCCTGCTTTATTGGCGAGTGTGCTTGCATGTGCTGCTTTTCACATCTAAATCACCCAAACTGACAGTGAGGTGTAAATGTGTTCATGTGCAATTATAAAGAATACGTCTCATTTTTGCAGTGAGGAATTTGGAGTGCATTCGGAAAAAATTAGCATGAGGAAACCTATTATTATGCATAACATTTGGATATTTTTTTAAAAACTGTACTTGCAGATTATGTAATATTAATTAAATTAAATAATTAAATTAAATAAAAGGCCACTTACATGTACTTAAAGAGAATACACTTTCATGACAAGGTTTATTAACACTTAAGTACACTTTTAAAAAGTGCATGCTGTGATATCAAATTAAAAGTTTTAATCCATTGTACATTTTCAATCATTATGCTTCCATAATCTTTTGGCATGCTTTAAAGACATACACTTATTTTGATGTGTTGACTAACATACTAAATCACATGTAGTACTTGTTTATAATGTTTCTAAATGTACTAAAGTGCAACTTCATTATAATTGTGTAATTACAAATATATGTCATACAAGTTTTAATAGAAGTGACATTCATGTGTATTTTAGTTTAACATAAATGCTTGCCAGTATATTCAGCACACTTTAACCATATTTCAAAAACACTAGAAGTAATTATGAAATTACACACAAAAATACACTTAAGTCCTACTTAAGAGTGTTAAAAAAGCCCTGTAAAGTTCAGTTAATTACATTTAATATATATTAAAACTTTAATAGATTGTCATTAAATTGAAACTAAATTCAATTTGCACAATTATATTCTTTTAAAGTACATTATATCCATACTCTTTCTGTAAAGTATGATAAAGTAAACTTATTTCACAAGGGCAAGAGGACGAGAGAAAGGATTTTAACAACATCAAATTGTGTATGATAAATTTTGTGATGTAAAAACACTGAAAATAATTCCTTATGTCTTGTATCCGCTCTATTGATCTAATGATATGCCAACACACACTAAGCTTGTGAAATTGTTTCAATTGGTCTACAAATAGTCCACATATTATGTGAAAGATTTGAAAGAGATTGAGAGGGATCACAGTTCAGTCATTCATAAACTGTCTACATAAGCAGATCTACAGGATATGGCGATCAATCCTCTTCACCATGTTTTCAATTGTAAGCCAAGATAAATGTAGAGACCTTATCATAGGGTGGGGGTCCATGTTTTGGGAGGAGGTTTTTTCCTTCCAGCCAGCCGAGGCTGATTATTAGGTCAAAGTCACCCCTCTCTGACATCTTTTAATATTCTTCTGAGGGGTAAAAAGTAGAAAATGAAAAACATCCATTTCCTTTCAGGTTATGGGGTGTCCACAGGAAGCTCTGTGTTTTCGTATCAACCTGACCAGCCACTGCTCCTCTGACCCGAGGAATGTAAATGTGTTTAAATTTCCAGGAAGTCCCCTGATCACAAAAACACCCAGTCGTTTGCCTGGATTCCACCCTCCTTTCCCTTTCAGCCGGGACGTGGAGCAGGACACTCAGAGGTCTCTGATGTCAGAGAAACATTCCTCATGCGCTTCCTACCGCGCAAAAATCATAATATCAGTCATCCTCAGCTAAGACAGAAGCTCACAGAGAACTTGGATGGCTGTCATGCTTTTTGGTGTGGGCAGTTGTTTTCGTACACATAAGCGCTTCATCTACGATGAAGATTCCCACCATTGTCCACAGTTTTTAATGGGCTGTTATGGGAGTTATTTATCATCCCTACTGTCTCTTGGACTGCTTACATGGAGGCTTAAACATATCTGCTTGTAGCATAAATCCTATTTGGCAATGTATTAAAGGCCTTGAAGGAGACAGTGTGCTGGCTGTTGTTATCACATTCGACACACCATGCTAACTTACTAGTATAAAGTAACATTTAGCATGTTCAATTAAAGAGCTATGAATGCTTGTCTTGTTTTGATGTATGTTGAGTTACTAACTAAAATTAGTGATGCTACTAACTCAACACCTTTCAGTAGCATGACAGTGTTTGCTGTTCTCAAAACAGTAATTTTTTCTAGTAACTAGCCGTTTTTGCTAACAGTTAGCGATGTAGCATAACAAAAATGCATTGCTGTTTATTGTATTGCGTTGTATTTCCCTGCTGAAAAGACACTAAGACGATTGACTGTTCCTAGCTAGATTAAGCTGGTTAAAATGGTCTCCCAGTCTGGCCAAGCAGGCATTTAGGAAGTAGGTCAGCTGATCTTCCAGAATGACCATCTAAAGAATTGGCCAAAACCCCTCTAAACCCAGCCTGCTAAACCAGCTATTTCCAGGCTGGAAGACCAGATAGACCAGCCATACTTTTATTGAAATATACTTTTAAGATTTGAAGTGCACATTCATCAACACAATTAAGAACCTTTCTTTTTCTCAAGAGTGGTAAGCAATCTAAATGATCTAAAGTCAACATGAGTTCAAAATTGTCTCTATTTACTTTATTAATGCACATTATTGGTCTTATTGTGCACATTTTGTTAATGCATGTTATTCTAAAGGAAATAAATTATTTGCCTTTGCAATTCAGGAGAATGCCCACTTTTCATGATCCAATTAATTCCCATTAGATCAAATCAAGTCCTGCCCTACGTTTGTTATTCTCATTGAATATCCTGTTTCACTTGGAAATACATCACATTATAGAAGTAAAATGGTTTATAAATGTGGTTTCATGTATAACTGTTTTTTTTGTGTGTGTATGTGATTGCTCATCAGACAGTGAAACAGTGAATGCCATTTATAGCTAAGAATAAGACTGATCTAAGTTCCTCCCCTTATTATCTGATTTGTTTTGCTAGCTGATGCTATGTGTGGGAACATGGTGTTCGTTTATTAGTGCGTGCTTTGATCTAATAAAGTCTTACTGTCTGTCTCTGGCAAAGGAGCGAACAGACAGAGCGAGCACTGTGAGCGAGGGCCCGGCGCGTCTGACCACCCTCCTCCACTCTTCCTCTTCCCTCTCCATGGGTGGGACTCCCTCAGGCCTCCAGAGCCATACACACCATCTCTCATACTGAACATTATCGTTGTTCTTTTAATCACACGAACCGTGAACTCTGACTTTTCTGGGTAGGGCCCACACTGTGAGTGGCGTGGAATCGGGGCTGAAGATCGTATCGTCCGCCGTGCTGCAGATATGGAGGGAAAACATGTCAGTTTTGTTTCAGTTGGGCTTACGCCATATCTGATACGAAGCTGTCTCTTTGGACAGGAAATGAAAAATAAGCCTGCAAAATACTTAAAAGCCCTGATTAATAAAGTGAAAATTGCCATTGAGATCGACCTCGGATGAAAAGGGCTTGTTTGTGCTCCAACATATGCAGCAATCTAAAGAAAGCGAAGCATTTTAAGATAAACAAATCGTAATTCCTACTGGAGGTATGATATATTTTTAAAGTGCACTTTCCTGAAACACCCATGCCAAGGCAAGTGTTTAGATAGCCTGCTAAGTGCAGCTGAAAAGCTTCTTAACTTTGTCTTTTCGGCGCACATAACCTCTATTCATCCTTGTAATCATGACTTCCCAACAGATCTATTTTCTGAAGCACTAGTTCAGTCAAATGGACTGAGAATCAGAGCTAGGAATTTAACGTTCCTTCAGCAGGAAATGTGTTTGCATCAATGCATAGTGGGAAATTGACGCAGGGCTGCTGAAGGGATCTGTGTTTATGTTGCGGCCAGCTCAGCAGTGAGGCCAATAGCGTCGGTGGACTCCCCGAGCCACACCATGAGTCAGTTTTTCCACTCGATAGATAGCCCCTAAGCAAACAGCAGCGCTGCTGGACACAGATATGCAGAAAACACAGGATGTGCTGCTGTGGAACATCCAGGGTTTTTTTTGGTTTCCATTGGTATGCTTCATTGAAAGTCCACTGTGCTTGTGTCTAATAGGATGGTCTGATAGGATGAATTAAAGCTTGTGCATATTTTGTTGGTGAAGCATTAAATCGGAAATCTTCTACAGTCATCTGACAGTTTGCACAGTGAAGTTCCCCAACTTGCGGGTCAGTTCTGAGTGCTCTTAAAAATCTCCTAAAATTTCTAAACATGCACTCATCTATACTAATATATGCAGGGTTAAGTGCCTTTTATGCATCATTCAATTGTCAATTGATCAATAACTGCTGCAACGATCAATGGAATATGTACACAAACATCTCTTCAATAAAATTCTGTCATCATAGTAAATCCAAATAGTTCACCCAAAAATGAAAAATTCTGTTATTATTTACTCATCTTTATGTTATTCCAAACCTGTACGACTTAATTTCTTCTGTGGAATGAAGATTGGTATTTAAAATACAACTCTTGTGTTGTTTGTCCATACAATGAAAGTCAGTAGGATCCAATGTTGCTTTGGACTCCATTGACTTCCATTGTATGGACAGTTGAAACTCAAAATTTCAAAATTTCTTCTTTTATGTTACGAACCGTCACATTTGACTCGCGTCATAACCGTCATCACCAATTCTGAAACCGGCACACCACTATCAGAAACCCTCAATTTATTGTTTCCCTCTCAAACATGATTGGATTGTGCAGGCGCCACTGATTGGGACAGCCTATCAGCAATCACCTTCAGCTTTCCACTAGTCATCTCCATGGACGAAACAGCTTCAAATGAGGGTGCAAAAAATCCATTAAAACTCTAGCAGAGGTTTGTCAGAGCGTTGCCATTGTGCTATTGCCTTGTGGGCAAGTGAGAAATGTTAAATAAAGCAACATGGTAAAAAGATGAAAATGACTTGATTTTACTTTCAATTCCTTTTACATTCTCCAAGGTATTAACATTAACATTTTTCATAACTCAATATAGGACGTTTCTGTACATAAATGTAAGCACTGTGGCAGTAGTAATGCAATAGTTAGAAAATGTACTCTTGTACTCTTGATACTCAAGACTTTACTTTTTAAAAACAAGTACTTCAGTACTTTTACTTAAGTAGACATCTGACTGTAGTACTTTTACTTGTACTTGAGTAAAATTTAGCAAGGTGTATCTGTACTTTTACTCAAGTAATGAAGCTGTGTACTCTGTCCGCCTCTGCAGAATGTTAATTTTTGGGCAAACTATCCCTTTTAATAGACAGAACGTGTCTGTGCTGAAAAAAAAATACAATACATGAATGACTTCAGAGTATCATAATACACTCATTAAGATGAAGGTAAACATATTTGGCTTGTTGTGATGGAGCGTTAGTCCACGTGACTGAAATTGTAAATACCTCCTGCACCACTTATTTAAGATTTGTATGATACTTAAATAATATTCAATACATAATAAAGGTGGAATTGATGTGGTGATGAGATGTTGGAAGGAGTGCAGTATTGGCTGTTTAAATGTCATTGATCAACATGATTTGATGGACATATATTACTGTTTTTACTGCATTTTTGATCAAATAAATGCAGCCTTATTGGGCATAAGATACTTCTTTCAAAAATCTAACTCCAAACTAAGAAATGTTAGTTTACACCTTCTAAAAAACATTTTGAACTCAATTTAAATATCCGTGTCCAAACCAGCACAGATGAATATGGTTGTTTTTTTTGTAGTTTTTTCCTGAAATGCCACCAGCTCTGTTAAACGCATCTGTTAAATGGCTACTTACTAAAAATACTCATTAGCAGAATGTTCCTGCTCTCTTTATCTGTACTGATTAGTCTGCTGGTTGCTGTTTAAGGGTCCTAAGATTATAGCTCACCTTAGAAAGTGGTGTAAATCTTCACTAATTGTCATTGTGACAGCTTTAGGGAGAGTGTGTAAACAGAAGTGCTCTGGCTCACGGACTGAAAGCATGTGTGACCCCCTCTGACTGCTCCGGGCGGGATGAGAGCTCCTGGCTTGGGTGAGATAAGAGCAGAGGGAGTCTGACTGAGACCCACTTCCTGTCCTAAAGCTCTAGCTCATCAGTTTCATTGTCAGTCTGTGAGTCAATCGCCAGTCCTTTCTACTCTCCCTTTCCTGCCTTCTTTTGCATGGCTTTGCTTTCACTAGAATTGCATTGTGATTATTTTTCTGTATCTATCTTATATTAAGAATTAAGAAATTGTATTTTTGATACTGTTGCTGGTTCGCAACATGAACATGTTCAGACATGAACTCAATTAAAAATGTCGGGCTTAAAACAAATCACACTGACAGTTAGAAAAAGAGTATTCACATTTAATAAGTATTTAAAAATAAAACTTTTGTAATTGACAGACTGTGCTACTTTGTGTAATCATAATTGTCTCAAATACACTTTGCTCTAGGACACTCTAGACATTAAACTGAAACCGATATCCTGAAATTTGTTCTCTGAAATTGTTAATCAGCATCTGATTTTCTGCTTGTTTGACTTTTGAATATAGTTATTCTGTGTTCGCACTTTAATCATGTTTTTTGCAAGCTTCAAGGGATAATTCACCTAAAATGAAAATGTTGTCATCATTTACTCACCCTCAAGTTGTTCCAAACCTGTATGAGTTTCTTGAACACAGAAGAAACACTGTATATAGCCATTGACTATGTAAGTCAATGGCTACTGTCTGTTGACCAACATTCTTTAAAATTTCTTCCAAAATATCTTCTTTTGTGTTCTAATTAATACACCTATTTTGGTGACTCAGGTGTCTCTTTACAAGGAGTTGCATCCAAATGCAATTTTCACTGAAATGGATGTGATTGGCTATAAAAGTTCATTGACATTTACATTTATGTAGACATTTTTAAAAACGCAAATATTAATACTGAAGCATAATGCACTTCTCAGATACACAAGTATCGAGGTCATTTCTACGTGCCCAGCAGCCCTTGAGTACTGCATTAAGATGACAGGAACCGTTTTATCCATACTGTTTGAGTTAGTGTGCTTGTAGATGTTATCATCTAAAAATAACAGGGAGAGATGTTTGTTTTGACATCATAAAAGAGCGAAGCTTCGTTTGCTCTCTCTCTCGAGCAAGTTTGCCATGAGTTTGTTTTTTGTCCACACAGTGAGCGGAGGGCGGTAGAGAAATGTCCCGCTGTCAGCAACAGCATGGTTTGGCACAGAGGCACAAGTGATCTCACCTCAACGGCGAGGTCTTTCTGGTAGCCAGAGAGACGGGCTGATGCCAGGCATGGTTCAAAGCATGGCATTGAGCTCTGATTACAGCTCTCATTTTCATCTGAGGCCTTAGTATTAATTATATTTTATAAATATATATACAGTAATCTAATTACTGTCATTTAAAGGGATTACTCTTAATATTTCTGTTATTTAATTACAGTTACTGCTGATGTAAATAAATACAGTACTAGACTATGACTACTATAATACTAATACAGATTCTATATAAAACAATAGTGGATTTAACAACAAAATTTTATGTTAAAATGTATGTTTTTATTGTAACCTTCGCCCCACACTTTGGTCAGTTCAAGAATAATTTATGCAATTGTATATTGCTTATTTTACAGAATTAAAAGTGCAGCTTCATGTCTATCCTTGTGTTCAACTGGTCGAGGTTGATATGGGATTTAGAAAGTAATAAATAAGTAATCCAATACTTTCTAGTAATTAATTCCTTTTTTAGAGTAACTTACACATCACAGATCGCACAGGACCAGGCTCTGTATCAGTAAAAGATGCATTACAGCTTTATAAGATGTGACTGCAGTGATAGCCATTTCAGAAATGTCATCGAAAATATATCTCTGAGAATAAGCCCGTTTAAGAACCATAATATCCCAGTCCTCATTTTGTTGTCAGTTGAATTTTCATCCTCTGTGTGAATAGACCCACAGGGAGTCATGGTTTTGATTCAGTCTTACTGCGGCGAATATTCGCTGAAAAGGCCTTTACTTAGCCAGAGATATTAAGAGCTAGTTACACATTAGCATCTGTTTATTCCATTTCCAGCCCATAATGATTCTATGCATGGGTGAATCTCAACCAGTAAAACTGCTGATCTGCAAAACCATTATAATATAAATTAGATACAAATGGCATGTTGTTAAAAGCACATTTACAAATCAATATAGTGCATATTGAGCATTTGATTGATTAGATCTGTATCTAAAATGTGATTGCTGAACTCAGATTTCTTGGCTTTCCCTTATGGGAAATGTAAAGTAAGGCAGGGAAAGCGCAGAGGGTTGCAGGAAAGAGTCTACTCTAGAGACATTTAGATAAGAGGTAGGACAAAGCTCTGGGTTCCAGTTTCCTAAGAACATTTCCTCTTTGTGTGCTTAGATGTCTATTGGTAATGGCAGTATCAGTTATACCTGTAGTTATCTCACTTTCATTAGAGTAGCCTGTCATAAAATATGCATTACATTTTTAACTATTTGAGGAGGAAGGGTTAAAATTTCAAAGACTTTTCATAAATTTAGTATGTGAGCTTACTGTGTAGCTTGTGTTGTTAACTAAAATGCAGGCTTTTCTCTTGGAATCGAATGTTCCATAAAAGAACCTTTAACACCAATGGAACCTTTCCACTGAACAAATGATTCTTCATAGTTGAAAAGGGTTCTTTAGATTATTAAAATGTTCTTTGCACTAAGAAAAATTGTTCTTTTAATAACTGTTAAGTGAAACATGTTCTTTGGGGAACTCATTTTTAAACCTTGTTTTTTAAGAGCAAATAGCAAGATTAATTCCAGTCCACATAAGATTAACAAAAAAGTGACAATTTTGGTACAAAACCAACTAACTAAGTGAAATATACAGGGTTTTTTTCTCTTTATAAACCCTAAAACGAGTCCTACAAATGGTCTCTGTTAACAGGCAGTACCTTTAAGAGGTACTTCGCTCCACCTGTCTCATGATTCATTCGTTCTCAGTAACGGTACTGTGCCCCAGGTGCTCTCAAGAAACCCCTCAGCACATTGAAAGCATTTGAACCACTTTGTTTCCTCTTAGCCGCTTCTTTTTTGTTGAAGAACAATGAGCGTCTTTGTTTGGCAAACCTACATTGCAGATTAAAGTCTAACACAATGATTAGCACTGTTATCAGGAGGACCCGTGAATAAAACCTCCCTCAGAAGCCGCTGGAAATTACTCTCTCAGCATTAGACTGGTGCTGTTACAGAAGAATAACACTGTAAATCATTCAAGAGAGATACACCCAATAAAACCGAGGGTCAGATATTCTGTGTGTTGGCAGATTATGTGAAAGTTTACTTGATTGCTATTTAAATATCCGAGGGGACCCTTGTTTTGGCAAATTCCAGGCTGGGTCAGTCACATTCCTTGTGTGGATTTAAGTCAGTGGGGAGAGTGCAGGGATTGGGGACAGTCTCTGTGTTTGGACTGATAAGGGCGAGTGTTCAGGCGTGATGTTTCTCTCTCACTTTTTTTTTTTTTAAAGCTTACAAGTCCATTGCAATGCTGAAAACAATCAGCCTTAGAGTAGTTTAAATGTAAGCTAATAAACTTGTGCAAAAGTGTAGCCTGTCTTTGGAAAGTTGTATCATTATTAAACAGTGCATTAACTTTATGATCGGCAAAATGACTTCATGGTGCATTACATATTCAGACTTCAGAAAGTATTACAAAACTTAGTCAGAGACCTATAGGGGTAATTCACATGCTCTGACATTGTAGCTTGTGTTTGGTTGACCTGAGTTCGAACCCGGCAAGGGTCATTCCCTGATCTCACGCCTTCCTTCTCCCCATCGTTTCCTGTAACTGATGTCCAATCAAAAAGGCAAAGGCCCCAAAATTAAAACAAATACATAAACTGGTGGTCATGTTGAGACAACTAATTGCTATATCAACATATGGATCCATATCTCTACATACACATTCAAATATATGCATATAAAGTCTGCTTTTTCTTTACATTTTACAGTGGGACATCAAGTTGTGAAACATATTAAATGTATTAACCATTGTGAAAAAGAAGTGCTCTTAAATGTATTGAATGTGCACTGGTAGTGCAGTGTATTTACAGATAATATAATATTAATGACATTAAAAGTTAATTATACTTAAAGGGAATACACTTTCCAGACTATGTTTATTAACACACTTACTAGTACACTTTTAACAAGTTTATAATACTGTAAAATTTAAAGTTTTAATTTAAAGTACATTTTATATTCGTTGTGTTTTATTTATATTTTTGTAATGTTATTTCCACTGAAACAGAAAGACAGGGCGGGGCATATCAAACAGCTCCTCCCATTTTTTTAAATAGCCAATAGAATTTAGTTTATCTTACAGCTTGCTCGGCCAGAACCTTTGAGTTTGGTCACAGTTATATATATATATATATATATATATATATATATATATATATATATATATATATATATATATATATTATATATATTAGTCGCAGTTTCATCCTAATCTCTAGCCATTTCTCCTCCTAATCTCCTCCATATCGCTTTAAAATATAGCATTCTGTGCAGAATTCAAATGGGTCCGATATGTTTTCTGGTCTGCGCTGACTCACACATGTGATCCGTTCTGTGCTGCCGCGTCTCTGGAACGGGGCAGACTGTGTTCGCGCGACACTAACATGAAACCAGACTTAATTTTCCCCAATGGAAAGAATAATTTACATAATTGTTCCCTATAGTGCGCTTATCTATTCATCGTAGAAAATAGTAAATGTTTGAACAAGTTTAGCAGCAGCTTTAGCGTCTATTTATAATGTAGGGGGGCGGGATGCTTTAGATTCTAAAGAGCATTTGATTGGACAGAAAATTTGATGAGAAGCTGAAGTGCAGAGTGATGTCATCAAAATCATTGATCCATATTGGCAGAAGTGAGAGACTGTAAGTTGTGAACGCTTATATCTTCTAAATGCGAATTTTGACATTGTTTAGGAGCACACTAGCTAAGGTAAGGCTAACACATTCACACTAAAAGCCTAAAAACTTCCATTTTGATTTCATGGAGACTTTAAAGCACATGTAAAGTACTTGATTATGGTTTGTTGTGTTATTTGATATTACATTTAAAGTTAATATACAATAGTTTAAATATACTATATTTCAAATTAATCATTACAAATAGGCCTACATGACATTTCAATAGAAACTACATAATAAATGTGCATAAATGTGTACATTCTGCCATTTTTCAAAGACAATAGAAATTACATATAAAATGGAGCCTACTTCAGTCCTAGTTTAATGCGTCAAAAGATCGAATATTTTTTCCATAATAAGTAGGCTACTCTTTTTAGAAAGTATGCTAATGTATACTTCTTTTACACGTGGGAATAGTAACTACATGTCCAACAGTATGCAAAAGGTAATCATGACATGGGCGGAAAGGCATTTAACCTTGCTGCAAGTGAACCCATATTTACAGTTATTTTCTTTTAACCTTGTAGTCAACCTGTCAGTGTTGGTGTCAGTCTAATTTGGCTGCTTCTATCAAATGAAAGATCAATTTGATTTTTGATTTGAAGATGTGAGAAGCATTTTTCCCCCACAATTTTAATGATTGACAATCCTATTTATTATGCTATCCTAATCCATGATTATTTGGTTGCATTTTATTGTTTGCAATTGGTCATTTTTGGATCACAACCAACCAGGTATAAAGCACTGTTCAGGAATATGTAATTTGCATGTCTCTTCATAGATGACTGACCCTCAAAGATCTCTATCGCATCTCTGTGCATTGATGGTGATTTTAATGGTCGGGTGTAATGGGGAGACTGCATTGATTGCAGAGCCGTTCCCAGGGTCCATCTCTCCAGGGAGAGATCTGGATTGTAGTGTGGATCTCTCCACCATCATTACAGCCAATGAGATGCACAATAGGTCAGGGAGATGAGATAACATTGTCTGTCGGGGAGCCGCAGGTGGGAAGCTCAACAGGGCATTATTAGGTGTCCTGGTCTCAGGGTATAGCATTGCTCTATAGCCTCAGGGGCCCTGCCCCACCATCTGCCATTACTGACTCTCTCTCTCTCTCTCTCTCTCTCTCTCTCTCTCTCTCTCTCTCTCTCTCTCTCTCTCTCTCTGTCTCTCTATCTCTCTTTCCCTCCCTCGCTCCTGAGACATGATCTTGCACATGCTCTGTGCATATTAAATGTTCCATTGGTCGCTCTGAGTAAAAAGTATGACAAATTTGCACTAGCTTTTTCTGTCATCAAGCTGTACACATAGATAAATTAAACGAGAGGTCTATAAGACTGACTGTTCATTTCCTAGATACAAGCACTTCTGGTTCTACTGAGCCTCTCCTTTTTCTGATTGTGTTCTATCTCTTATGAGTTTTGTTCATTTAAACAAATACTGTCTGTCAAATAACAAAGGAACAACAACAACATCAGAACAGTAGGTGATAAAGGAAGTTGTAAATAATATCGCCACATAAAGCCTCTCGTTGCAGTTTGACCTGTTTCCGCAATTGTTCTCTTTGTGGCTCTTTTGAATATAAAACAGTTGGGAAACATAGAGTGATTGTGTCTGTTCTCATGTTGCCTCCGATTAAGTTACAAAAATAGTGAAAATTAAATCCTAAAAGCACTTCAGACAGCCTGGAACTTGAGAGAGATCGACAGAAAGTAGTAACAATTACTGAATAATTATATTTTCAACTAGCACCATGCTGCCTTGTAGTTGAGAGAAAAGGAAAAAGTCCCTTTCCCTATTTTAATTGTAAATGTTCTGTAAACACTAAACACCAGGTCGCTTTCAAAAGAGCTCTTGAATGGTGGAATAATTGTCTGATTGGAAATCAATTAGTTAAGGGAAAAGGAAGCACTCTTACAAGTGAAAGACCATTATAGAAGAATGCAAACAAAAGGATGTGGGAATGTGTGGAGGAGGAGGCTTTCAGGAGGCTTTTAGAATTTACATTCAAATGGCTAACAGGGTGAAGACAAGAAAGCACCTGGAAACATCAGAGGAACACCATATCTCTGTCAGCCGTACCTTCCAACAGGTTAAAGAAATAAATTAAAATCCAGGTAGTCGAAGGGCTCAGGGGCCGTGGGTATTAAAAACGTAAGGGGAAAATGTATTTTATCGTCATGAATATTGAATGCATATATTAGAATACATAATGTATATTAGAAAATGCAATATTCCAATGAAACTTAACACATATAATAATACTAATAATGGTACAAAGTAAATGATTTCCAGATATTATTTATTGATTATCTTCTTTTGGTTTTAATTTAGCAAACAATCACATTTACAATTTTTCTATAAAGTGTATAAATACACTACCAAAATGTTGGGTTTGGTAAGGTTTTTTTAAATAAGTCGTCTATGCTCACCAAGGCTGCTTTATTTGAATACATATTAAAATGTAACATGTTCCTGTGTGATGTCAAAGCTGAATTCTCAGCATCATTACTTCAGAAATTATTCTGATATGATGATTTAATGCTCAAGAAACATTTCTGATTATTATCACAATTGAAAACAGTTGTGCTGCTTAATATTTGTGTCGAACCTGCAGTGCAGGTTCAAAAGAACAGCGTTGATTTGAAATATAAATCTTTTGTAACAATATAAATGACTTTACTGATGCTTTTGATCAACTGAATGCATACTTGAAGAAAAGTACTATATATATATACATTATATAGTATATATATAAACTTACTAACATTGTGTAGTGTATATTTGTGCATGTAAATACATTGCTTTCTTTATATTTTAGGAAGGTGGTCCCTCTTTTTTTTCTCTTGGCTTCAAAAAATTGAAACCCCCTTGAAATACTGTAGATGAGCCTTTGTCATGCTTGAGATGAAGGATGATGGTGGTTTTCATCTCCCGTTTTTAGTGTATGGATCAAACTATCATGGGTGTCACTCAGTATAATTTGTGGCTCATCCTGGACAAGCTTTTTTTTCAGGTAGAACGGCTGGTCAGAGCGTGAATCTGTCAACGGACTGCTTTGTACACATTGTGCCCAGACCTCGAGTCCTGGCCTACCTTTGATCTGAGGCCAAGGTGTCAAATCAGAGATGAATCCTCTAACACACGTGTGGACCATCACGTTAGACATGACACACACAAGCAGAACTTCAGGGCTATTGAATTAAGGCTTGCCGTCTGGCCTGCAGGCTTCAGAGCCATGGGTCATTATCTCCATGTGGACAATCACAACATAACTTCCAAAAACCACCGTGGGACCTTTATGACATGATGGTCACATGTTGACTTTACTTTAAAACTGGCAAAACACTGTCTTCTGATGTGTCGGAATGATTGTACCCTTTGAAGATCTCACATAACAGCTGTAAGTGCTCTTACCTGTTTTGACTTTCAACATGCCGTGCACATTTTTCTTGTTCTCAGTCAATTTTTCCTGTTTTCTAAACATCCAGGAATTGCAGACTTGCTGTCTACAAGACCAAAATTTGGTTACACTTTATTTGATGGTGTCCTTAGTACTTAAATGTATAATTACACTGTAACGAGTAATAATAATTTACAACATGTACTTACTGGAGCTTGTGTTAGTTGTGTGTAATTATGCATGATTATTTATTACTATAATAAGTACATGTAAGGTGTAACAATGAAACTAAGAAACTGGGTAACGCTTTACAATAAGGTTTCATTAGTTAACATTAGTTAACATGAACTAAGAATGAACAATACTTCTACAGCATTTTTTAATCTAATTAATATTAATTTCAACATTTACTAATACATTATTAAAATCGAATGTTGCATTAGTTAATGCACTGCAAACTAACATAAACAATCAATGCACAGCTGGATTTTTATTAACTAACATTAATAAATACCGTAACAAATGTATTGCTTATTGTTAGTTCATATTAGTTAATACATTACCCAAAATTGTGCAAAAAAAGGGTAGCAGGGATGCATCTGTGAAAATACTCAAAAATTATTAAAGCAACTCACCTCATGCTCCCACACATGGTATATCCTTCAGTAACAGACACCGCTAACCTGATCTGTGACCCCTGAACCCTGGCTAACATGCTTAGAAATGCTAATTATCAACATATCCCACATTTGACCATGTCGCTATATATCCTGAGACTGTTCTCTGCTTCTTTCCACTCATTAATCTTGCAAACATATCTAATGGCAAGGCATTTGCAGTGCCTGGTTGTCTATGGCATATCTGCGGTCTTGTTTTGAATGGGTGAAATGGATAAGCGGCTAGTAGCATGAGTGGTGGATGCAAGAGATGCGCTTGTGCACGTCCAAAAGGCTAATGATTTTAGCAGATGACCCTGTCTGACCCTCAACACAGCCCTACGTCCCCAAAAGACTTCCAATATCATGATTTACGCACGTCTGGTAAACAAAACTGCTCAGCACGGGTTAAAGCAGCACAGAACATTAGCGTAGGAATGGCACTGCACAGACTATAAACACTCATTTTAATACACACAGTTCTGATTATGAATTTTAGTTGGATGAGCTGTATTTGACCCTATACTGTAAAATAGCGATATAACAGATAACAGATAAGACGGGTAAGACGGGTAAGAATTAGGTTAAACAGATAAAACAAGGAGTCAAGGACCACATATTATTAAAATGATCTTAGTGGTATATAATACTAAACAAATTGCTATGATGTTTGGCAACCATAAACAGGCTTATGAAGTATATTACTTAGCCCATTTAGAGGGATCATATAAATTGTATTTAAATTTTTTATTTAGTACTGTCTGAATAAGCCCTTTCACATAACAGATGTTTAACTTTTGAACTGGTTTATTTATGTAACTTCAATCATACATTTTTATGATCCCTCTTACTCTGTTATAATCTTGCACGTTCTACAAGAGATATGTTAACCTATATGTATAGGCAGAAATTAATAGTTCAGCCATGAAACTTTTGGATCCACCAGGACCAGACAACATTCCATTTACATTAACCCTTAAACGCAGACCTCGGGTCGTTAGTGACCCCGGACGTCATTCACTACCCTCCTCATTCATGTTTTAAATTTAGACATCAACCTTCTAAGTATTCCTCAATCAATTCACTATAAACAATATAACAAGAAAAAAACATTAAATTATAAAAGAATGCCTGTTTTTCCATTCTTTTTTTTCTTCTTTTTTTCTTTTTTGTAAAAATTGGGTAACACTTTATTTTACAGTCTCCTTGTCACCATAGTAATAACAGTAAATTATGCCTAATTACATGCAATTAACCCTCAACCAAATCCTAATCCTACCCTAACCCTATAGTAAGTACATGTAATTAATTAATATTTATACTTAAATATTTAATCAGAGCACAACCAGAGCAAGTAGCTACTGAACGCAATCAAATATTAGTGTTACTGTCACTTGATTGGTTCAGGTGAAGAAGCTCGCAAATATGAGCCAGATACTGAACATACTGGGAAATGAGCTCTGACGAGGACAGTGATGATGGTATAAAACATTTACTCAAACTAAATGCTTCCAATCTTCAAAAGGTAACAAAATATGGTTTATGTTATTCTTCTGTAACTGTTACTCTAATATCAGGAGAGTTTTATCGCGACAGTTAGAGATCCATCGCTAGATATAGATCTACGTTGCTAAAGACCCGAATATGTAAAAATGATTGGAGAAACATTAATGCATTTAAGTGTTAATATAATGTATAAACTATCCCGATAGTTATCATGACTAAACTGTATAAAACATTGGTGGCTTTTATCAGACTATTTGGACACTCACATCACCAGCTCTGTATGACTACTGGTCGCCTTACCAGTAGTAAAATCATTAAAACTCTCAGCCTCTCGTAGAATACTTCATATAAAAGATTGTTTCCTATATTATTTAAGATAGCTATAATGTTTTTTAAAGGAAAATTTTATGATCTTCTCATGTTCATATATATACAACCATTCTTGTACAATGAGTCAACTGATTCTTTACATTTAGGCTAAATGTCTAAATTCTATGTAGCCTATAGAATTTAGATTTAATGTAGCCTAAATGTAAATGATCAGTTGGCTCATTGCACAAGACTTGTTGTAGGAATTGACTGAAGAGACACGATATCTTCAGACAGCAGTGACAGACGTGGACTGCTTTCAGACACAGAACAAGTCGACCTGTCAGGTTTAAGAGGCCTAATCTTATCAAAGAACTGAAAATAGAGGGCCGGGCGACACTACGACTGTCTCGACGGGTGTGAAATGTCACAAACACCGCGTTATGTGCTACACATTGTGGCTGTTAGTCCTTAAAAAAAGCTATGCTACTTTTAGAGATTTAGTTTACAGTTGTAGTATTGCCATGCTATGCCTGACAGTTTGCTGTATTATACAACAATTAATTTATGAAGTAGGCCTACAAATTGAATAACTTAATGAAGGTTTAATCCATATTTTCTTTTTTACACAATTCCATTTTGGTTAAATAACAATATAAATATAAATAATCTATGAAAAAAATATCCATCTGAATTTAATACAATCAAATATGTTACATTATGAAAAATGCCTCATGTCCTTGACATTATCTTTCTCTCAGTTTGATGAAGTCGGCTCATGATTATGAGGTGTACGTGATTTCACCAAGTACAACATGTTCCTGGATCAACCTTTTTGTTGATCCTGGAACAACATTCCAATCAACCAATCAGATTTGAGGGACAAGTTTACAGTTTATGTCAAGTTTAGGATAATAACCAGGGTTAGGTGCCTCAGTGTTATTCGTCATTTCCCTCTGAGTTAGGGATAAGTTATGGATAGGTTTAGGTTTAGCAGTAGGGATAGAGTTAGGACTACATTTTCATGTCAACATGTCTTGGCAAAATCCCAGTGCCTGCTGTTTGCTGTCCCGGTGCTCTAGCACCTGTAAATGTCATTAATATGGCAGTGCTGCCAAAAAACAGTTTGCATGCGCCCGGGGTCATGGAAAATAAATAGTACGAAAGAAAGACAGAAAAAACAGAACGGGGTCCACAAACCACTTGTCCCTGTTCCTGTAGGAGCCCTGCTGGGCACCATAAGGCCTCTGTTTTGTTTGCTGCCATTTCGTTCTCTGAAATGTGCCCAATAAAAGCTGAGTAAACACAGAGCAGCCCCTCTGTACTAACAACTCACTCACTAATACACAGATTGTCAAATGAGCAGAATTATGATAGTGCAGATCTGGACTGGTAATTATGGTAAGTGCTGCATTAGTGCTCAGTGTCAGTGTTATGACAGAGTGTGGTGGTTCTGGGTTTCTGTGAGGACAGGAGAGAGCTTTGGTTTCTAATGGAAAGAGGTCAGTCCTAATGATCCTAATGTTTCCTCTCGCCTGAGACAGCAGTCTAATAGGAGTAGAACTGAGGGCAGGTGACATGCCTCTTATTGATGGGCCGTTCCATTCAGGACCCTCAAACTGATTTACCTTTTGGGAACTGCACGACACAAATGTTTTTCTCTCTTATAAAAGTCTAACATTCACAGTTTTATTTTATTTTAAATATATCTTGCTTGAAGTCTTCTCTTATTTTCCTCTTCTCACTGTTCTCACAATTCTTTTATCAATTTGTTTTATTTCTTTTTGCCTCATTCCATCTCCTCTCCTCGTATCACCTAGTCTCTTCTCTTCTCATCTTGCTCATCTCATCTCTTCTCGTTTCGCCCTTTCTCGTTTCGTACCATCTTTTTGCATCTCTTCTCTTCCCTTCTCTTTTTTCCTCTTCTCATCTCTTGTTATTTCTTTTCATCTCCTATTGTCTCTTCTCGTCTTTTATTGTCTCTTCTCGTTTTGCCCTTTCTCGTCTCATCCCATCTTTTTCCATCTTATCTTTTCTATTCTTCTCTTTTCCTCTCATCTCTTATCCTCTCGTCTCTTCTCTTCTCGCCTTTTATTGTCTCTTCTCGTTTCGCGCTTTCTCGTCTCATCCATCTTTTTGAATCTTTTCTTCTCTTCTCTTCTCTTCTCTTCTCTTCTCTTCTCTTCTCTTCTCTTCTCTTCTCTTCTCTTCTCTTCTCTTCTCTTCCCTTCCCTTCCCTTCCCTTCACTTCACTTCACTTCACTTCCCGTCATGTCCCTCTCATCCCCTGTTTTGGGGATTTACTGGTTCAGTAGTAAGACACCATGGATCCTACTGATAGGGTCTGTAAGCTTCACCAGACCATGAAGGAGTTTGTTTAACTGAGATTTAGAGCCTCAAATCCTGTGAGTCAACAAATGAATGAGGTAGAAATTTACTCCAGGGTCTCTGTCTCCCCCTCACAGTATTCCCTTGAAACAGAAGGGAGCACAGAGGAGCATTACATCATCACTGAGCAACACTGACTAAAATAGAAGGGAAACATTTGTGTCTTATTCCTTAAGTGCAAAAACGTGTGTTGGATAGCTGTTACAGTAACAGTGAGAAAAATAACACAAAACACATTTGAACTTCCAAATGTGATTATTTCACAACTTCAGTAAACACCAAATAACGATTTTCCAAATATTTAGCTGTTCCTGCCAAATTACAGTGTACTATTAGTGTTTTTGGGCTGCCGTTCAAGTGTTGCTTTATCTGTCAAAGTTTCCTTAACATTGTCTTGTCACTGTCTTGCATTTTTTGAGCTGACCTCAAAGCAGAGAGCCTAACTGAGCCTGACTGTGTAAAAAACACAGCAGCATTGTTTAAAATGCCTTACGAATCCAGGACTTTGTTCCAAACAGATAAGGCAGACCGCTAATAAACAAGAACGCTTACAACTTAATTATGATTTATAAAGTCAAAACTGCACGCCCGAAAGATCAGACACCTCTGCAAATAACCCGGTTTATGATAAAGAAATGTTAACTGTGCCGCATGATCTCACCTCCTCAAGAACAAAGACGTTCATTCCCTTTCATGGGTCCTGAGCAGGCCATGTTAGGTCTTTATTGGTGGAGCCAGGATTGTTTATTGCTCCTCATAAAACCATGAAAATTAAAATGTGATAGATTTTACACTGTGTATCTCCAGCCGTTTTATACTTTCTTTTAGCAAATGTAGTTTATCTTTGAAAAATCCAGCAAATATTAATGGAGGTTTTTTTCTCGTTCCAGTTATGTCTCATTATGACTTTGTCTCAGGTGTTTCTCTTAAAATTCTTACTCTTAAAAAGAGAAAAAATAAAAATGAAATAAATAGTGACTTAGCAATATTGTTGACATGCAGTAAAAAATAAATAATACAAATTTAAAATTAGACAAAGGTCAGAAAAAAAACTGTTATAAAACTTAAAAAGTCTGATCCCCTTCCCTTCTTAAATGATGACGGCCCTGATCTGTGGAACACAAACGTAGATATTTATGAAAAAAATTAATGGTTCAATGTTGTTTTGGTCCCTATTGTCTTTCATTAAATGGACAATAATAAAGTAATACAAGTTAATAAAGTCGTAATCTAAATGAGGACAGAAATATCATGAATCTGCTTTAACAGAAGTCCTGACAGCTCCTCAGTGGTCTGAACATGTGAACAGTTACTGCATTATGCTTGTGAGGTTGTTCCTGGGGGCTTAGTTCCTCATCAAAGGGTCTGTATTTGTTCAGAGTTGTGGTCACAAGACTCACCACAGCCTCTGTAGCTGAAGGAATGTGTCTCTGTGGGGCGGGGGTCTCCCCTGGGATGCCTATCATCTGTGAGGGGCAGGCATGCCACATGCGCTGCTCGCGGACAAACAAACACACATAAGCCCTCTTCTCCTCTGCCCCGTGATTTGTGAGGAGTCAAGAGTGTGTGACCTGGTGAGGGTCAGGGGCGGTCTCTACATAAACAGTAGCTGAGCCGGCACGCTGCCCTTTTACTGGGCCCTCATGATGGCTTAGTCAATAGGAACGACATCTCTTTAATATCTCAATTGTTTTCCCTAGAAAGCACTGAGAGACTTTAGGTTGAAATGTGACAATTCTGTCATCATTTACTCACCCTTATGTCGTTCCAAACCTGTATGACTTACTTTCTTCTGATGTGGAACACAAAAGAAGAGATTGAATATCTGGTTGTGTTAATTCAATACACTGACAGAGAGTACAGAGAGAAATATTTAAGTAATTAATAGTAAAATCACTGCAGATGATATTTCTCTCCTGTGCGCTATGCAGTGCTTCATACTCCAGTCCAGTAGGTGGCAGAAGTTTTCACCTGCTTTTTCTGTTGTTTTAATGGCAGTGAAAATGCAATGTAATCTAGACGTACTACATTCGACATGTTGTCATTTTCATGTGACCTACCAGCGTCAGTTACGTCGCTTCACTACCATTCATAAATCCTCTCTTGTGGCCTCATGGGATAGTAAAGTGTATATTATATGCAAACTTCAAAATCTGGGTACTTTATGCCTACTCTTTTATGAGTACTGTGAATTCTGACATTCTGCTTTTGTCACATGCTGTTTTTCACCTACTATATAGTTGGGAATTATGTGATTTGGGATGCAGCCATTGGATGGTAGGTCACATGATAATAACAGCTTGGCAAATGTAGTACGTTCAGATTACATTCATACCACACACTTTTGAAATACTCAGTGTCCAAATTTGCTCCATTTACTCCTTTAAGTGGACTTCATTAGTAAATTAACGTAATAGTGGATGGGGGGGGGGTAAAAAGATCTAAAATAATGTTTCTCCAGAGTTAAGGTGTTGTCACATTTACCCTTTATCTGTAAAATTTTGCAGGTGAAATCCAGTTTTGCATGAGGATAAAAAGTTCACCACACAGGTTTCACTCATGTTCTAGCTGGTCATACAAATTCACCAGGCTGACCGATAGAAAGAAGCTTGGTTTGACAGTGACATGTGTGAGCAGTGCTTCATACATCTCTACGCTATTGACAATATACAATGGAGCCTTTTTTTTGCACATTAATTTTAGAGTTGCTAATTAAAAGTCATACATTTTAATATGAACTCAAATTATTTAAACTATGCTATCTGCATTGATTTTAGAGCGCTGCAATTTTACTTTAATTTTAATCTACTTTTATTTCTGCTACAGATTTTTAGGAAAAACATCTGAGACAAAGTTGATACTTAAATGAAACCTATCTGATAACTTAATTTAGTCAGTTGAGCTATAAAGGAGCAACCTTTAAGCATTCAAATTCAGCTCTGGTGGCCTTTCGCTCTGCGTGTCATGAGAGGTTAAAGGACTGTCATCCTCAAAGGATTCCCAGACTTTACCCCATAGAGAGACACAAACAGAGCTGAGGAGCAGGAGGCCCGTCGCCCAATCAGATCGCTCGATGCATGCCCCTTTCTCTGTAGGCACATGTGAAGGTACCGGCAGAGGCAGTCGAGCTGTTGCCATGGCTATGAACAGGCCGCTGTCTGTTAGGATATAGGGCAGCTGAAGGATTTTGCATAGTCATGTTCAGACAGCAGCTGGGGCTAGTAGAGCTAATATGGCTCCCATCTGGACTTAGTTACCCTATTGTATTGATGCATCTGTCCATCTGTTGTACATGTATGTGCGTGAGAGCTTTTTGTGAAAAACAGATCCTCATGGATGTGTGTTTTAAATCCGAATTTGAGTCATAAAGTTGCTTTGGGGAAGATATACTCATAAATAGCTTCATATGCTGTCGACTGTGGCATTAGAATGGATTTGGTGGGGAAACAACTAATGTGATGTTTTCTCACATATTTAATTATTATTATTTTTTGTAAATTTTGGTAACTGTAATAAGGTTTCATTTGCTAACATTATTTAACTATATTTGTTAACATGAATTAACAAGAAGTACAATGAAAAAAGCATTTATTAATATTAGGCCTATTTAATGTTATTTTTTACATTTACATTTAAAATCTAAATTTGCATTTGTTAATATTAGTTAATGGACATGAACTAACAATGAACAGGTGTATTTTAATTAACTAATGTTAACAAAGATTCATAAATGTAACAAATGTGTTGCGTTATGTTAGTTGAAGGTACACTATGCAACTTTTTGTCATTTAAATAATGAGCCAATACAACATCCTTCTTCTAAAACGTGTTTTTGTCTTATCCTGATTCACCATGAGAAGTGTTTATATCTTAGACCTGTCAGAATGATTTTGGCTGGAAATTGCGTACATTCGTCACTCGCCCGTGAGTGACTCATCATATACGTAAATAAAGAAAAGTTTCTCTGGTTACTTTGACGTGTGTATGGTGTGAGAGTGACATAGGTTAGCTGTCACAATGTCTGAGAAAGGTTGACATGGAGCTGCTAAATCTCGCCGTTTTAAAAACTAACACCAAACAGAGGAGAGCATGCTGGGAAAAGAGAACCTGACAGAGCTCGTAATAAAACAAGAATCAACATTGACTTGGCCTCACGGAGATGGCGGGATTTGAAATGTTGTGAAAGCAACTTGAAGATGTTTTTATTACTCAACAGGTGAGTAAGATATTTCATTGTTTTCTTTGCAGGTTGTGAAATTCAAGTGGCTAAATTAATGCATGACGTGCAAAATGAGCCCGAGCCCGACACTGTTTCCTTGTCTGTCCTTCTACACATTGAAAATCATAGGATCCTATCATTCATATTACAGAAGTGGGATGATTCACGATGCTTTGACTGTCACAAAGAATGGTCCACAAGAGCAGCCTGTTGTGTGACCTCTGCCAGGCGAAGGGTGAGAAAATGCTGTCAGAGCTCCATCAGGCTGCCCTGCTTGTCACGCTGTAGTCTGCTCCATCTGCACCATATGGCACATATTCACAAGGCTCTGAGAGAGTTGCATCGCACAGCATCAATATGTAAATGGAGATGCTGAGATCGGTGGGGGCCGTGCACACAAGGCCAAAACTGCAGCCTCTTCTCATTATTATACACACAGGACGAAGCAAACAAAGACACGGCATTATGACGCAGTGAATAATGGAGGCCTTTTAAAAATGGAGACATGATGCATGTTTGTCTTCTTTTGTCTAGACTCTCTTGGGAATGAGAGCTTTAAACCCTGAGACAGGACTGAGATGTAAACAACGAACTGGGGTTTGAAGGAATCAGGCCTTGAGAATCTTTTTATGGGGTGTTTTATGAAGTGGTAAAACTGATCTGTGACATATACTGGTATAATGTATAGCCTGCTTGTTTATACTGTAAGTGGAAGTAGAATTTGTTTGGGGCCCTTTTAGATTTCACTTTTATTTATGGAACGTAATATCGCTTCAGCGGAGACAGGGTCGTTTGCTTTTAGTACAGAGGGTGTATCGGTAGTAAGGACGCAGTTCACAGGACTTTTCTCCCAGGCCCAGGCCCTGACGTTTGGTGAGTTATTCCATATTAAGCTCCATCTTGTGTGAGTAAGAGCTTATTAAAGTGGAAAACGCATATATTTGGCTGCCCATATAAACAATAACATTAGGTTATGGGTATGTGCATGCATCTTATGGCCAATGAAGAAAGTAAACGGCTGTGAAGCTGATAATGATATAATGATATATGAACACCAAGCACTGTCATTGCTGTAGTTTTGTGGTGTCTATTTTGGTCTGAATACCAATAGCAACAGGATTTTTCATTTCACACAATAGGTCTTTCCTGCATTCGTTATGAATGTAAGTTAATCTTTGTCGCCCTCTCCTGGCCAAGTGTGTACCTCCATAACTCTAATATTCTGACAGAATTGACTGTATATTTATTCTTGCAGGGCAAGGCTGCATGCAACATTCACAAAAGTAACCTTCATTTTACCTTTAAATTATTTTAGTACATTTCTCTGACTTAAACCAGATGTATTATTGAAGGTATTAAAAATTTAGAGAAGATGTGCACTTTCAAAATGTAAACGTAAGAAACATCATAATGTTGCTTGTGTTTGAAGACAATTTTAAAGTATTTTCAATTTAATTCAATTAAATTTGTCTCCTGAAAATGAAAACATAGAAAAACCCAGTATAAATTAATGAATAAATAAATATAAGACACTCTTGCCATGTAAAAGTTTATTGCATTTATTCCTGTTTTATATCCAGATTCACTGAGACCCCAGACAGATATAGCATGTTATCAAGTTTGTGATCAGTTTTCTTGAGATTATAAAGATGCTATACATAAAGGTTAGCAAAGGCTTATCTGTGCACAGCCTTGCACTGATGCAATATGTAATATTGTGATCACACACACACCACATAATGAACATCAACAACATGTGCCAAACAACATCTGAACATATGAAGGTTGCCAGCGGACATCTACAGCATATGTGTAATATTAGCATATGTGACTCAGACGTTCATCTTATCCACAGAATTCCCCCGGTGGCTTAGATTCTCAATAACAATGTATGTATGATAATAAATGGAGAATGAAATTTCAGTCCATGCTGATGTGTCTCCACAATGATTTTCTGTAATGAGAAAGAGGGCAGGCAACACAAACACCGGACTTATATATTACCTAATTAAACCACGAGCATTATAAATAACGGTATTCTAAAAAGAAATATGGTGGATAATTTGTTCACACCATCAGACAGTACAACCTTCCCCCATCCGCCACAATATAACCTCACTGAACAGTTCATTTCACTCTCTTTGACCCAGTGCATTCATGCATGTGTGTATTCAGATATGCACTTTATGTAACACTTTTAACTGTTTAATTATTACAATATTGTATCTAAGTGTGAATGTATCTGTCTGTCTGTCTGTCTGTCTGTCTAAGTAAATATTAATAACTTTTTTCACAGGACACACTTAATTTCTAAACTCCTACAAGCGTAAAGCTGACTTCACCAGAGAGTGTATAATATGTCACTATACAGCACTGACATTAGAAGCGACACAATTTGTCACAATGCTTTGTGATAGTTCAATGTAGTTTATAGTTCATATTAGCATTCTGTTTAGACCCCCACCCAGTTACAAGCCATTTGTTGTCACTGTGTGTCTGTGCTCGTGTTACCCGAGAGCCACCTCACAGCCTCATATGAGATGTAATCTAGCAGGACGGAGCCCCTGGCATGCATGGAGATGACAGTACTGTGATCAAAATGCTGCTGTGTCCTCTTCTATCTCAGAGGTATAGGGGATGCCTGGCCAACTGATGAGAACTGCAGAGGAGCCAGGGGGCATGTATGTAAACACACACACACACACACTGAACTATACAAGTTATATACGATCTGGCTGAGAGTAGATTAGGTACTTTTGGACATTCTCCAGTCTCCAAAGGCCATAGTAATAAGAGTCCGCTTAGAAGATCTGCCAGAGTTTATTACTTGCTTTAACGTTGTGGAAAGACTGACATTGTATACAAAACCGTGATATTTTATGTATGAACTCCTAGTATTGTTCTGGCATAGGCGATATAGAAATTCAGAGTATTTTGCAGCTGTAAGCAGGGATATGCAGTCGGCCCTGATGAGCTTTAGTGAGCCATTGTGACTAAACGCAGCCAGGAAATTCCTGAGGACTGGCAGATTTGATAGGCTATAAAGCCCAAACAGACACCCACATGGATAGTTGTTTAATCCCCAGGATCAGCAGCCAATCATTTACCGTTTCAAAAAAAAAGAAAAAATTTGAAAAAAGTCACATGGCACCTCTCGCTCATTCCTGATGTCAACAATTCCTCTGCGCCAGCTCCTACGGGAGTCCTGAACGACTGACATACGGTCATCAAAATCACATTATCTTCCCCCAGATAATGTATACACTCCATTGGCTGAAAAACAAATCCCGTGATTCATTTCAATAGTGATGTTTTGTGTTTCATAATGAGAGATGGATCGTTAACCACATCATTATTTCCATATACGATATCCATTATATCTGCAACCGTGTTTATGCAACTGGTGAAGTACCTGAAATTCTCAGCCTGTGGTTTTGACCTAATGTTATTTATTTCTGGTTGTCTATCTCGAGCCTCTCATGTGGCCAAAGGCAAATCTATTGTATTGCATTGTATTTCTACACTTAATTTTTTCTATGCATGAACCTGCCACACACAAAAGCCTATTTTGCAGCATTTATCCTGCTAAGCTCACCCTCACGTGGTGTCCCACTCTCTTTAAATGACCCCTCACCGCCAAAACACATCCAGCTGGAAGCTGATCAATACACAGCACTGCCGGCGAGATGGCATTACAGGTAAGCAAAACATCCTCCACTGACATGTGAACAGAGTCAGCTCAAGTTTGCTTATTGTGTTGAGTAATGCCAAGATTTTCAAGATTTACTGATGCTAAAATGCACTTAAGCATTTTAAACAGAAAGGTACTGATGTGATTACAGCAGTTTATCATCTAGCATATGCAATTTTAATCTCTTAAACCAGGAGCAGGTTTAGATGATAAATATTTGATTTAAAATGTGCAGTTTCTTCTCCAATGAGATGGCAAGGTGAGTCTTAAATCTTCTGCATAGCGCATTGCCCGCTATCTCACTCTCGCTCTCCTTCTCAGCAACCTAAACTAATGATGCTTTAATTATTTTCCATGTGGCTGCACTCAAAGTAATGGGGACATTAAAATAGGCTCAGTTTCGATCTAAAGAACACTCCATCACTATCTGTAAAACACCAGAAATCAGCTCATTTTCCTTTCTAAAGTCATTAAGATGCTTCTAAAAATCACTGGCTTTTGGTGCAGCTCCAAATCTGCACTTTTAAATGGAAAAAGTTCACAGATACAGGTGGCTGCTTGCATGCTCGTATATGCTGTATGACATCTCGCGCTTATCTTTGCAACCAGTTATTGGAGCCTGACGCTCAGCGTTGATGTGTGGAAGTGTGACGATTTTTGCAATTTCCCTTCGGTTACCCAAACACCCTGTGGCACCAAGCTCTTATTAACGTGGTTCATAATCCAGATAGCAGAGCATGTGGCACAGCACAGAAGCACCTCTAAGTCTCAGATAAAACAGGTGCTGGCCAATGGAGTTGAATTGATACTGTGGATGCAAGCGGTGTCTCATCTCTCTCCTTTTCTTTCAGAAGTAACTTTCAGCAGTAACGTATGGGATCAGTTACTCAATCAGTTATCTGTGTGAAATACAACTGCTTGTTAGATTATTAATGTCACAGATAGCTTCGGGCCACAGAATATTGCTTTAACATCTTCATTTCTTTCTTAAATGGCACTAGCCGTGCAGTAAAACAGAGGTCTATTCATTCCTTATAAAGTCAGAGATGAGATTCCTGAATGGATACCTCTCATAATTGCACAATTGTAGTCTCTAGACTAGACCATAGGCTTATAAATCTTCTGATATTTGGTCATTCAGACATTATCCGAATCTCCTTCCACACTGTAAAAAATTATTTTTTGGTAAGGTAAATACTACTGAAAAAAAAAACAATGTAATTTACAAGAAAAAGTTAGTTCAGGCAAGAATTTAAAAAAACTAAGTAAATTCCATATCAGTACTTAATTCAAGCGAGTAGAAATGAAAGCGTAAATATCAACTCAATAAAATTAAGTAAAAATTACTCAACTTTTCTGATACTGGGGTTCCCATCATGCACTGGACCTTGCATAATTAATTAGGTTCATTTTTCACTGGTTTCCAGCTGTATTTACACTTTTTTATCATTGCTTTTGTCGTCAGGATTAGTAACTTGGCATTTTGTGACATTTCGAGTAAATTTTCTGCTCAAAATGACACATTCAAACACAAAAACGATCCATCAAATGTTACCGTCATTGTGTATTGTCTACCAAGTATTGAGGTCTTTGCATTCACATCATGCTTAACATCTGACATGATGAAGCATAAATTACTTAGATACTCTAAGTGAAACACATACTATAAATGAATGGTATAATTCAATAAAATTGTTTGAGTGAAATGTAATGCAAAGGAAATTTCAACTAAATATTAATCAACCTTTTACTAGCCAAGTTAAAATTACTTATTTTCTTTGTGCCTTTCACTTAACTAGGTTAAGTAAAGTTTACTTAATTCCATATTCCAAGTAAATTTTAACTTAAAGATTTCTAATTAAAGCTACTGATAAATATGTTTAGGTTTTTACTTGGCAAATCTTTGTAAATTTACTAGCATTTTCTGAGTGGAAAAAGTTGCCTAGCTTTTTTCAAGTAAATCCTACTCCAAATTTTTTTCAGTGCACTTGGTACAGTTCCTAAATTTACCAACAGCCTTGTCAATAGACAAATGCTCAAATATTATACATTTGGTACATATATATTTATATGTTTAGAATATTTGGTTAAATATTTACTTTGAATTTTGAGAAAGTACTGCATGTGTATTTTGCATATGTGTTCATTTAAATTGCTGTAAGCGAATTATATTTATCTATATCAGAGGTGTCCAATCCTGTTCCTCGAGGTCCACTGTCCTGCAGAGTTTAGCTCCAACCCCAATAAATAACACTTGAACCAACTAATCAAAGTTTTACTAGGCATGCTAGAAACTTCCAGGCAAGTTGGAGCTAAACTGTGTTCCTCCATGAGCAGGTTTTGACACCCCTGATCTATATAATTTGTCTTACAGTATACTGGAATTATATCATCCACCCTGCTCTCTAGTTATCAGTATCGTCATTAACATTAGCCTTTGAAAACCCCTAAATGGATTGACCCCCACTCTGTACTATTTAGTGAAATTGATTATGCTTTTTTTTTTTTTTATCAGTTTGAGGCGTCCTGTCCTAATGGACTATGTCCAGGATGGAGTGTTATCCTGAAAGGAGAGATTCCAGCAGAGGCCAACAAGTAAGTCATAAGCCTATCTAAAGCTCATTGCCAAATGGAAAAGGAGTTGTCGGAAGAAAACTTGTTCTAAAAAAAAAAAAAAAAACTAAGTGTTGCGCTAATATGGCAATAATATTTGCTTCTTTTATCGCTCTTCAGAATGGACAATGAGAAGAGAGAGTCCCATAGGCCCATTCAAAATTTCTGTGAGATTGAAAATATCAGTTGCAATATTCTTTTTGGTAACACTTTACAATAATGTTCATTAGTTAACTACATCATTTAGCATGAACTAATAATGAACTGCACTTATACAGCATATATTAATCTTTGTTCATGTTAATTTCAACATTTACTAATCATTTATTATAATCTTGTTAAAATTAGTTAATGCACTGTGAACTAACATTAACAAACTGAACAGCTTTATTTTTTATTAACTAACATTAACAAATACAGTAACAAATGTATTGCTCATTGTTAGTTCTGGCTTTTTTATACCCAAATAGGGCAACGTAGATATTCATAAAATCCAAATTATATCAAATATATAAAAAAATCCTTAATTCCTTAATTTAAAAAAAGTCCAGATGATGTAAAAAGTGACATGAAAATATTTTAATTTATGCGTTTATTTATTTTTGTCTGATCATTTTCCACTCTTGCCTGTTTAAGGGTTAAAGCTGTTTAAACTACACTTCAAACGTAATGACTAGGCTTTTTCAAGCCAACATCAAAGTTTGTCTACAAACTTTAATAGTTGATATGTACTACTCTTCAATTATAAAATAGTTGACATTGCAGTTATTCTTTATAAACAACCTGATGAATGAGTCATTCGTGATTTGAGAGCTTGTGGATGATTCTGTTTCAAAGAGAGAGAAAAAATAATATTGCTACTAATATTTTCATTCTCACAGAACAGAATTTTTGAAAAGAAAGAAATGCGTTTAGAAATTTTAGTCTTAGAAGAAGAAGAATAAAAAGCAGTAGTAGATCAGAAAGCCATCATAATGAAAATGTCAATACAATCATAGGAGACACGCATGCATGTGCCAATTCATTTAGCCTATGTGCAATTTTCTTGAGAATGCTGAACAGAACACATTTATCAATCCAGATGCGGTTCAACTATTATTCCTCTAGAGACAAACACAAGCTAAAATATAATCTGGGTCAAACGTGATTTTCTTCCACCATTTTGCGTTAAAATTCACTTTTACGCATGAGAGTGATGGAGAATCGCTCAAACACAAGTGCCTCATCTTAGCACAAGAAGCTGTCTCAGGTTCAGTATTGGCCAAAATGATTGGTTTATTATAGCGTATGGGTCTTTCTTTCTCTGTCCTCAAGGTTCGAGATCAATTTCCTGTGTGAACACGATGACAGAATAGCCTTCCATTTCAACCCCCGCTTCACTGAGTCAGATATCATCTGCAATTCCTACCTGGCCAACCACTGGGGGCAGGAAGAGAGGGTCAGCAACTTTCCCTTCGGAGTAGAGGAGCCTTTCCAGGTGATAAAGCATCATGAGAAGATTTTTATTAACAAAGTATCACCACCAACAGGAATTATGTTTGATTATGAGTGAGTTATTTAATCAGCATCAACTCCATGTCTCTCAACAGATTGAAATTTACTCGGACAATGATAACTTCAATGTTTACATTGATGAAACCATGGTGATGCAGTATAAGCACCGTGTGGAAGAGCTGAAGACCATCACAAAAGTACAAGTGGTGAACGACATCACTATCTCCTCTTTAGAGATCACCAAAAAACACTTTTTCTGAGGGTGGGCAGTAAGGAAAAGCAGGCAATTCATTTGGAGTCAGCCTTTTTTTGTTTGTTTACATTGGGTTATTGTTTCTTTGCATTTCTGTTTACACACCTTTCATGTCTCTTGAGTTCATTTGCCTGTGAAGGTGTGAATAATGGTATTGACACACCTTAGCTGAACTACATATTCATTTGAGTTGTGAATAAATGAGAAGCTTTTAATCTTTTAATCTTATAAAAAAAGATTCATGCAAGACTCGTCTGGTCAGAGTGTTGTGGGTTACCTCCTGATTTCATCAGTGTCCAAAAAAACAAAACAAAAAAGGAGATCTGGAGATCTATCTGGGCCAACTTTTGAGAAAATGTTCTAAGCAATCAATACTAAAAATAGACTCATGCTCATTGAATAACAACACAAACATCAATAGTCTCGTTGTATATTGTCTTTGCACAGAAGCATTTACTGTAGAATAGAAATATAAAATGATACACAGTAGGCCTACATACATTACAGTTAGCCAAACTGACATAAAACTCTTCAAACAGTTTTCCAATTGAGAGTGTGTGTGTGTGTGTGTGTGTGTGTGTGTGTGTGTGTGTGTGTGTGTGTGTGTGTGTGTGTGTGTGTGTGTGTGTGTGTGTGTGTGTGTGTGTGTGTGTGTGTGTGTGTGTGTGTGTGTGTGTGTGTGTGTGTGTGTGTGTGTGTGTGTGTGTGTGTGTGTGTGTGTGTGTGTGTGTGTGTGTGTGTGTGTGTGTGTGCGTGCGTGCTACAAATGTAGGATTGGTAATTCAATTGTTTGATCAAAAATACTGTAAAAAAACAGTGATATTCTGAAATAAAAGATTTAGAATAATTTCTATGTGAATACTTATTGACCTCAGAATATTTTTTGGGAACCTGTAATACATTTTTTTTTTAGATTCTTTTATGAATAGAAATTCCAAAAGCATTTAAAATAGAAGTATTTTGCAAAGTTATATAACATTATATAAGTTTCTATAAAAAAATAAAATAAAATCGTACTAACCCCAAACTTTTGATAAGTGGTTAAAAAACTTTTCTTAATCAGTGATAATGCAATGTGTTCACATTTTTTGGCAGATACAGAACGTCAGTCACAGGCAGATTAAATATAGCTCGTATAAAGAGCTTTAACAAAGTTCATCACATCATAAGGGCATCCCATCATATAATGCTGTTTATAACTGAAAACCCATTATAAGCTCATAATAGGCTGTTTAATGGCATAAAATATATATTTAAAGTATACTTTCTTCAATAGATTTTAGCTACATTTTTTATGTCGAAAAAGATTACTTTAAAAAATAATCCTAGAAATATTCATTTTAAAAAAAGGGTATTCTGTGGCTGTGATTGTATTTGCACTCTGTGCTTGATGGCGCAGCTTTCTGTGACTTAAGAACTGTCGTGGGTTGTTTTAGGGAATTTTTTTCCACTCATGCTCATTAAGTTTGAACCACGGATCACACAAGTGCTGATCAATACCGTCACTCTGGACTACGCTATTGACTCCAGCTCCATTGATCAAATTGTTTGATGTGCTTGTTTGTTTGTTTTTTTAAGCATGTTTGAGCTAGGCTATATCAGGTAAACATGATTATTATTATTATTATTTATTATTATTATTATTATTATTATTATTATTATTATTCAATTGAATTACACTGATGGCCATGTGATCTCATGGCGGGACCCATAATGTGGCGACCTTTTCCGTGTAGAATAAAGCAGATTTTTCTTTAAAAAATGTAGGCCTATTTTGTAGTGTCTACAAAATCTCTCATTCGGATGTACACTATTTAATGGTATTTCTCAAAAGTGTTGTTCCTTTCGTTGTGTGTACAACTTTTTAATTAGCAAAACATCGGTGAGTGGATCTTTAATTACGCAGTGTGTGTGTGCGGAGCAATGAGGTGAATGAGAAAACTGCTCCCATTACATCAGTGACATGCATCGCCTCCGTCAGCAGAGAGTCGTGTGTGTGTGTGTGTGTGTGTGTGTGTGCGCGCGCGCCACATCCGCAGACACTCGTTTTTTCCCTTCAGATGGAGATGGAGAAACACACTGAACACAGTCCGTCCTCTGACTGCACCTGCTAATGCACACACATCGGTATGTACTTATATTTCTCTTGATGCGGTTTACATTGTAGATTAAATAATTACTCTAATTCATGACAGAAGTAAATAAGGAGAAAGTGACACATGCGTAATATGTCAGTGGAAAATCGCTAATAGGTAGTAGGTCTACTTAAAAACAGTTGAATTTACTAACACTACATATTACATTTATTATGCTTAAGCAGCTAGTAAAGATAGATTTATTGTTGCTCGGGATTCTTCATTTCCGAGAGTTTGCGTACTTCACAGTTTAATTCTGAATGATTTTGAAGGAAAACAATCAGTATGCAATATTAAAAGATAGACTTATTAGTAACACTAGCCTGTGTTGAGAGTTCATTTTTTGAATTATTTCCGAAGCACAATTACACAATGCTTGGTTTCTCTTGTGGTTTTGTTTGTTGTTATTGCAAATGCATAACTCAAAACTGTCTGAAATCAGAATCATTTTGCTCAATTGTGTCCTTAAGCAACATCACACAATATCACACACTATTTATTCTGCTTAAGCAGCTGATTTATTGTAACATTGACTTTTTGTGGTTTGCATAATTCACAATTTAATCTTGCATGACAAAAGAGAAGAAAGAAAAGAAAAATATATTATTAAAATAGATCATTATTTAAGTTATTTATCATTGGCAGTCAATTTTAAGGCGCACAGTTTAGTCAATGCAATTGCTTGGGATTTCTTGTTATCTTGTAATTTAATTTCCCTCTTAATGTGTGCCATGTTTCCGTAGAGGGCAGTTGGCTAAATGATGGATTTCATTACCTTACTCGATTTGGCTGAAGATGAAGATGCCTTAAGCTTTAGTACTCGACTCTGGGATGCCTGAAGCAGCCTTTGGATTCCAACTACCGCATATCAAAACATCACATATCTCCTGAATCTTTAAGGGAAACAAAAGGAATATGAATTTCACTGCAGGTTTGCTGAAAAAGGAGCATATGCTCTTAAACACCTTGCCGTCGTTGAATGTCTCTTTCACCGGTGCCGAGGACTTCATGAGCGACGTTTACCTCCACCAGAGTGGAGAGCTGGAGAGACTGCTTCTGCTGACGATCAAAGAGCCCACCACTATCGCTCTCACAGTGATGTATTCATTATCATTCGTGGTGGGATTCATTGGAAATCTAATGGCCATTCGAATGCTCACCTGCCAGAAGAGTAAGAGGCTGCAGAGCATCAGTGCCACCCGGAATTTACTCGTGAACTTGGCAGTGTGTGATCTGATGGTGGTTTGCATTTGCATGCCCATCACCCTCGGCCACACCATTTACACCGCATGGGTGTACGGAGACCTCCTGTGCCGGGCCGTTCCCTTCATCCAGGCCGTGTCTGTGTCGGCCAGCGTCCTCAGCCTCACCGTCATCAGCGTCAACAGATACTACAGCGTTCACAGCCCGCTGAATTCACTCTCGTATTTCACCCAGAAGAAGATCTACATCACCATTGTGTGCGTATGGGTCTTGTCCTCTGCCATTTGTGCGCCTTTGCTCTTCATGATCAAGCTGGACAAGATCCACTTGATCGACATCGTCGTGCCAATCTGCCGAGAGCTGTGGCCGCAGGCTAGACTCAAGCAGGTCTACAACGTGCTCCTTTTTGTAGCTCTCTACTGCATCCCTGTGACCTTTAACCTCATCATCAGCTTCCTGACGGGCCGAAAGCTCTGGAGGGCTTCTCAACATTTCGCAGACTTCGATCCGCACAGCCTGGCCATACAAGCCTCGCGTCTGAAGATGCGCAAGAAGATCGCCAAGGTGGTGATCACTTTGGTCCTCCTATTCGCCGGGTCCTGGCTCCCGCTTTACGTGGCAGACATCCTCATTGACCACGAGGTTCATCCCCCTCACTGGGTTCTGCAGACTCGGCCTTTCGCACAGTGGTTGGGCCTTACTAACTCCAGCCTCAATCCCATCTGTTATTGTTTCTTGGGCGATTTGTACCGTTCTGCCAGAGCAGTCAGGTCCAAGTATCATCAGAGGATGCTCTCTGTCTTTAGATCCTCCAGCTCTTTTAAACTGTCCAGTTTGCTCTCACTCAAAACGCAGAAAACTGGCCGGCGACAAGGTGGCGTGAGCCAGGTGTCAGTTGAGACTCTTTCTGACTGGTGTTCCAACAACAGCCAGATGGTGTCTCTCCAAAGCTTCTCAGAGAAGATAATGTCTACAAGCAATCTTGAATTATCAAACTTGTAGTAAGGGCGCATGTTACCTGAAAGGACACAGAGCACTTAAAGGGATTGTTCCCCAAAAAACATCCTCTTTTGTGTTCCACAGAGGAAAGAAAGTCATACAGGTTTCGTAACGACATGAGGGGTGAGTAAATAATGACAGACTTTTCATTTTTGGGTGGACTATCACTTTAAATATTGTTCACTTGTCTTGCAGTACTGTCAAAAAGCATGTGATTCTATTGTAACATGTAGTTCGTTTTCGTAACCATCCACAGTTAAATCGCATCATCACATACATGGCGATGCATACAGTGTGACTTCCTGTAAATAAAGAGCACTGTTTTGTATAGACATCACTGATTGTTCATAGATTCTGAATTAAGGCCAAGAGCAATGTTCGCATGCAAAAATGTGATAATAAATGTGATAAACATTTTAATTTGAATGAACAGCTATTCAGACAAAGTTGAACATTCACACGCAGTTAATGTGGCAAATGTTTTTAAGAGAGGTGTCCTAAACTCTTTTGACTCACATTTCGTCCAATTTAATTGCACATTATTGGCATTATAAGAAAAATAACTCTAGGCAAGCAGCCAATACAACAATAATCAACACTCATTAAAGTTTAGCTACTTATATGCATTGCACTGCAAAGACTGTTACATCAAAGAGCTAGGACTTGAGCAGACTATTTTTCTAGGTGACAGTGAATAGTATACAGAAAGGATCCAGATCTAGCGCTCATTCTTTGTAGCCTACTCTTGTATTTGGTGTGGTTTGATAGATAAAAAAAAAAGCAAATACAAAAATCTGAATGGCTGTTTGAGTGAAACTTAATTTCTTCTCTGTGACAGACAGGTGTCAGAAATGGAAAGTTGTGCTGCACTGCTTTCTTCTTTTGTGTAAGCGCCACCTACTGTCAGTCTGTCTGTGTTTTTAGTTTGTTTTTTTACTCTTTGGAAATGCAAAAATCTGATTATTCAAATTTCCTTCCCAAACATTTGTGTTGGTGTGAACAGGCCTTTACTAAAAAGGAGGACAGATGTATTTTAAATCATGGGTTTTCAAACTGGGCCCCACTAAGGCCATGAGCAGCTAAACAGAACATTTGTATGAAAAATTATTATTTATGACTCTTTGCCTCTGTTGCCTTTAGTTTGGTTGTAAGGCAATATAAGATCATTTATAAAGCTGTTTAAAATGATATTTGTTGTGATTTTGAAAACTGCTATTGCGTTGAAAAGAAAAATAAAGTAAAATTAAAATGTTATGCATCCAACTGTACTCTAATAGCAGTTAGAAAAAATATACTGTCGACTAATTGTGAATTTTCCAGATATTTTAATCACTTGCTTTGACTTTAGAACAAATACAATATAAAAGCCAATTATTTAATTGTTTACTATTTTCTCATACAGTGTAAATGGGTATTTACGTATGAATATACACTGTCCTGCCAAAAAAGGCAAATGCTTAATAGGTTATGTCATAGACATCCTGGAATATGTTGTTTACATGGTTGTTTAAGAAATGAAAAGCTTCACACTCCATCAGTTAGGGTTAGAAGAACTGTTGCCAAACATATAACATGCTAGAAACATAATAATCACAGCAATAACGATCCAATCATAGACAAGCATTTGCCTATTTAAATGTCATCATCTAGGTGTCCTTGACTTCAAAATGTTTTGAAAACCCTGTTTTAAATTATGGTGGATACAAAAAATTTAGTAAATGTACAGTGCATTACAGAAATTTCTCATACTTTCTCGATAAACATATAATCGTGTACATTTGCATTCATTCAAATATGTAATTTTCATGGGTGCATGAAGGAAATGGTCAGAGAGAATATAGGTCCTAAATGCCTTGTAAAGATGCATAGCAATTTGATCTTAATTAAATGTACTGTGCTTGATTGTGAATAATCATTTGTACTTGCCTTTTTTAATGGAAGCCAACGTGTATAGAATCCGAGATGGTTCACTAAGTTAACCTGCCCTCAGATTTTCGATGGGAACAGATACACACACACACACACACACACACACACACACACACACACACACACACACACACACACACACACACACACACACACACACACACACACACACACACACACACACAAGAAAAGAATACAATGAATTAAACAACCTTTGCCTCTTCATTTCAGTTTTTATGAGACTTTGTGAGATTTACAAAAGCAAAAGATGGACTAAACAGAATTCATACAAGTCTAAATGACAGTGGGAACACTACAATAACAAAAGAGTTTACATGAAGCCGTATAGAGACCGTATTTGTATCCTCGTTCAAGTAGCCTAGCTATTCATAGTCATGAATCCTCGTCTCAGCAAGAGCTCCATCTTTGCCTTCCATAGACACATGCATTCTCCTTCATATTCATGCTAATTCTGATTAGCAACTGTCACATCACTCATTCTGCAGAATAGGGTTGATTAGCCTATAATACGCAATAATGGTATTTCACTTTAGTAAGAACGAGCGACTACTGAGAGCAGATTTTGTTACATATTACTATAGATACAGACCGCAGCAGTTATTAACCCGAGCTCAGTAGCACGTCTTTCACAGGAACTGGGTGTTATAGTATATTATATACCAAGTATAAGGAGCACTTTTTGGATTAAAAAGACTACAACAACAACTACCCAGAATCAGTGAATATCTTGAAGATAGTATAAGATAGTAATAGTAGAATCCCTCTAGTCTAGATGCACTGACATCAAATACATGTTTTATAATCTGACACATTCTGCATTTATTTGCATTAAAGAATATTCCAAATAAAATTTAATTTTAATTCAATTGAATATGACAAATGAAGTGCCTTGTTATTTTATTACAACTCAAACACAAAAACGTTGAATTCGCACACCAAATTCAAATAAAATTTTGTAATCCAAATCTACACTGAGATCCATGGTCATGAATGTAATGAAGAACTGCAAATCGTACTACATGTGATGTAATAACAATGTGTAGGGTAACATCCTGACCATAGATGACAAATCTCATCTCAGCACTTTTGATACATGGCTATATGATATTTTTTAATTTTGTCATGCCATCTGAATATCACCATTTGTGAGATTTAGTTAACCAAGGTTAGTTGATCTATTTTTGTGTGTCTGGAAAATAGTGATCTATGACATTGAATTATGTGGAATATCAAAGTTTGTTGTGTCTATTTGTTAATGAGGGATTTGTGGACACATCAATGTTTTTAGATTTGTGGAGTAACAGTTCTAGTTTTTATTTTGAAGAAGAAATAATACTTAACCCTTTCTATTTATGTAATCGAAGATACTTATTCTATTAAATAAATAGAATAGTTGATTTAGTAGGCCTATATTTTACATTATTGACTAAACCCATCTTACCCCTCTTTTAATATTTTATTCGTTTTGCTATAACAAATAAATGAGCACATTTTTCTATGTATTTCCTATAATAACACATTGGCTGATGCTTCATTATCCTACACATGCTAAACTTATATCTAAATACGTAAGCCACATTGTTCTTAAGGGGGGCATCTTCCCCCATGTTACCCTCCATGTTTTAATCTTTACTAACATACCAAGGAGCCCACAAATCTTGTTGTTGTTGTTGTTGTTGTTGTTGTTTTATTTCTTTGAAAAAGTTATGACAATGAATTCAGATTTTTAGATTCTCGGTCACTAATGAAAATGTGTGACAACACTGATCATGTGACTCTTTGTACAGATGGTCGGATGTTTTCTATTGAAGCTCAAGATTTTCTCTGGAAAATCTCAAATCATTCTGGAGAACATGATCCTCAGGTTTGATCATCAAGTTTCATCATTAATTAAAAGACAGACAAACCAAATACTGAGACATTCAGAAATGCCTTAATCATATCTGCTTCAGGTACAAATATATATATACTTAAAAAAAAAACTATTAATAACCATTTATGTTCTAAAGGGTTTATTGAATGTAGCTGTTTGCATCAATTGTGTTATTCTATAAATGTTCACAGAGTTTTGAAAGCATGCAAAAACATATGTTTTTAATGTTTGAATCTGTCACTGCACAGATGCTTTTAACATTCTGGGTATTAATAAGGAGTTGATTCTCCCAACTCTTCTACTTGGAAGTTTTCCACTAGATGTTGGAACATGACTGCATGAATTTTTTCCCATTCAGACACAAGGGGCCGATGGGTTCTGGCTTGCTGTCATTCTAATAATTCATTACAAAATCAACAGTGGGGCTCATGTCTGGGTCTCTGCTCACCAAAGCTACATTTATTTGTTCCGGACAACTTCGAGGCCCTCATTAGATAGATATCAAGCCACAAACTCATCAAGATTCAATTATTTTGAAGAGATAAAATCAAGATCATGTTTGTAGAATGAATGGTGAAACCATAATACATTTTTCCAGGATTTTTGGATGAATAGAAAGTTCAAAATAACAGCATTTATTTGAAATAGACATTTTTGTAACATTATAAATTTCTTTACTGTCACTTTTGATTAATTTAATGTGTCCTTGCTGAATTATAAGTATTAGTTTATTTAAAAAAAAAAAACAACAAGAAAACATTTAAAAAAACTATACTGGCCTTTTGAAAGATAGTGGCTATTAAAGCCAAAGGGTTACAACCGTCCCCAGTCTCCTGTGCTTTCAACCAACAAATGGGACAAAATGGCATAATTCGAATGCTTTTGTCAAAGAAAAAAGCCCTTGGAAAGCTTTTTACCATCAGTGGAAGTAATACCCCAAAAAGGCCTATACCTCAAACATAAAATTATGACATAAATATATTATTTTGATGCTTTCAGCTGTATTTGAGATGTACAAATGGCAGAAGAGTTTCAAGAATTTACTTTAGGTAAAAGACACCAAGTACAAATGAATGAAACAAAGTCGCAGAGAGTATAATGGGTGTCTCTATAGTGCCTCTATTTCCTAACCTTCTTAATCACAGCGATCATAATTATCATGTGAACCATTGATCCAACCTGTAACAATCAGTTCAATGATACCCAGCGATGGATTCTCTTCCTTCACGGTGCAAAAGTTACTTCTATGACTCATTTTAACCCTGGTGTGGTTCCACTTCCATTAACCCCAGAAGGGTGAGTCAGAGAATAAACATTTCCTAAGATAAATCCCAGATACCTGTCAGCAGAGTAAGAGCACCTGCTACGATCTCATCAGCAGTGGATGAGTGCAGGTTGATACACTTGTGCTGATAATAATAATAATGATCTTTCCTGTTGCTCAAACAGAATATGTGATATACAGCCGATTCAAATACTTAAGAAGCCGATCTCTAGGGCTCCTTTTCTTTTATCCATTAGCTGTGGCGCATCAAATCATGCCCACAAATTCTCTCATGATGTCAAAGGGAAGACCAGAAGGAATATAAATATAAGGATACATCAGGATGCAGTCAGGTGATAGATGACTTCATTAGGATGAAGAGTTCAGCCTGAATCGCATCTAGAGTGATAAATCATAAGTAATGCCGTTTAAGTGCTATTGTCTCACATTTTTAGATCTTTATACAAGCTCTTTATGATGACAGATAAATTAAACCTCTGCAGTTTCCACAAGTGTGACACAAATGGACTATGTGTAAAATCCATTTAGAGATGAGACCTTTAGGTCTGGACTTTTTTTGTGTCAATAACAAATTACAATGTCAAAGATAAAAGGAAAAATATATATTTTAAAAGACTAGTTTGAAACTTGTCTAGAATATATATATGTACTATTTGTATTCATATTGGTATAAACTTGCATACCATTTTCAAGAAAAGATTAAACTGAATGACTAAAAATATCATGTGGCGTAACTATCAAGTCATATATCATATAATATCATATTTTCCTTACACTTTGAATACATGCGAGTGTACGCATCATTATTTTTACAAACGTGTTAAAATATATTTTCCAAGGTAAACATTTTGTTAAATATATATATATATATATATATATATATATATATATATATATATATATATATATGTGTGTATATATATATATATTTGATAATAATCAAATATTATGGCAAACTTTCCAAAAATGTTCTTTTAGAGTTTAAAAAAAATCATTATGATTCCAGGACAGATGTATTATCCTGATATTTTTTACTTTACGCCCCATTAACATATCAAAATGAACTTTATTTCAGAAGTGTGTGTGTGTGTGTGTGTGTGTGTGTGTGTGTGTGTGTGTGTGTGTGTGTGTGTGTGTGTGTGTGTGTGTGTGTGTGTGTGTGTGTGTGTGTGTGTGTGTGTGTGTGTGTGTGTGTGTGTGTGTGTGTGTGTGTCAATGAATAATTGTCGGATGAATTATTAGAAATAATGCACACCCGAGATGGTATTGTGCATTATTTACACTTCGGGTGTGCATTCGTTTTTTTATTCAGTGACCCAGAGTCCGTTATTCCACTTCTACTACGGTTACAATACCTCAAGAAATTGTTCAGATGTTGTATTTCAAGACATTTGTCAGGTTTTTGTTCTTAAAATGTTAAAAATTTCCTGTATGTAGGAGAGAAAGAGAGAGAGAGATTAAGCGTAAGTGAATTACCTGAGTCTGTGTGTCTCTCAACAGTGTTCGGCAACAGCGTCTCTTCTAATAGCGAAACCGTAAGTCTAACTGCTTCAAGAACAGTGCCTTTATACCTTGCTAGTGAGAAATGTCATGTAGCTTTTAAGTTTCTAAGCTATTTTACTGTTAAAATCATCAGAGCAGCGCTGACAATACGTTTCTGTGTGAGTGTATGTGCGTTTGTGTGGTAGAGAGAGCAGGAGAAAGAGAGTATGTGCTTTCCATACAGACTAAAACATGGAGATAATTTGTCATTAGGTCTGTAAAGACCTTTGAAATCACTGAAATCATTTGGCGAAGTGATATGGAACTGTAATGCAGTCAAGACCTGCCTGGATCTACTTTAGATAGATAGATAGATAGATAGATAGATAGATAGATAGATAGATAGATAGATAGATAGATAGATAGATAGATAGATAGATAGATAGATAGATAGATAGATAGATAGATAGATAGATAGATAGATAGATAGATAGATAGATAGATAGATAGATAGATAGATAGATAGATAGATAGATAGATAGATAGATAGATAGATAGATAGATAGATAGATAGATAGATAGATAGATAGATAGATAGATAGATAGATAGATAGATAGATAGATAGATAGATAGATAGATAGATAGATAGATAGATAGATAGATAGATAGATAGATAGATAGATAGATAGATAGATAGATAGATAGATAGATAGATAGATAGATAGATAGATAGATAGATAGATAGATAGATGACCTATTTGCTGTAGACATGATTCCAGCATTTATTTTTGAAAGCTGTTGTACCGCAGGCTATCAGCCCAGCCTGGCATCTTTTCAAAAACATGTTTACAGGACACTCATGTCCTGTGGAGACAGCAAAGTGTCAACAACTTCATCTCTACAATGCTATCACCTCCTCTGAAGAGGGAGAGAAGCTTTGACTTTAGTGGCATGGCAGATGTGTGTGAAGGCTAACTTTAACCCTCCTTCTGCGGTCATATCGCCTCAGCTGTGATAGCATTCATTCAAGAGAGGAGAGAGAGGAGGAGTGATGCATCTAAACATCTACAATCATCTCCCTGGGTTATTTCCTGGGGACATGCCAGCTGGCCTTTAAAAAAAAAAAAAAAACTTACTAACAGCAAGGTCAACCAACAGCCCTATTACAGGCACCTTGAAGTAAGGAACATCCACAGATATTGCTGGAAATCTTGCTTGCAGTATTGCTCAGAATTAAAATGTACTCTTCTTAATTGACCATCATCAGATTTATGGGCATATACTTTTTACCTTGGACTGAAACCCCACGTACACAAAAATCATATATGGTGGCCTAATAAGTAATTTGATTAGAAGGTTGGCCAAATGCATTACTTAAAGACTTTGCCACACATGCGCAAGCTAAAGAAAGCATGAGTGAGCAGATAGAGGGTTGTACGGAAAGCTTTGGGCATGTTTTATTCAAATTACTAGCAGCAGGCACATTCAAGAGAACGAGGGTTAAGATTAACCCCAAAAAATCGTAACCCTCGTTCTCAAGAAACGTGTGCTTGCAAGGAGAATAGTTCTTAGAAATATTTTTAAAACTTTTGATTTTTCCTGCCCTTTAATACCACCTAAAATTAAACTTGCTGACACATTTGCCAGGCCCTTTCAGCCGATCTAATTCTAATTCGATAAAATGGTTGACACCGCTGATTTCTTTGCGAAGGAAAAACGTGATTGACCAGACTTTATGCCCTCGGTCCACGCGACCTATCGGCAGACCATTTTCATTAGCATTTCTCATTAGACTGCTGTTGAAAATGATCACAGTGACATGCACAGACATCACTGGACCAACAAAAACTGTAAAAAGAGTGTCTACATTCATTAAAAATATCTATGTCCTGCTCAAAGACAAAAAGGGAGAGCAGGAAATCAATTGGGAGTTCTGATTCAATTAATAAAGCACAAAATACCTGCATGTCATTTTGAAGTTTAACAAATTAAAAAGGCAATCACTTTGCAAAACCCTTGGCAGGATCTCATCTTCAATTCAACCTGAGAGGTCTGTTTGATATTGGTAGGACTGAAATTGCTCTTAATGGTCTCGGTCTGGATCATGGTGTACATTTACAGTTTTGCCATTTAAAATCTCAAATCATTTAATTATTTCCTATTTATTTTAAATGTGCTTCTGTGCATCTGTAGTGAATAATCAGTCATATTCCCTACAGTCCAAAGCTGTTTCATAAATTCAGAAACAGAAACGGCTCTGGAGGCTTAATTAATGGGGTAAATATTGTTTTTTAGATTATAAAATGCTGAGTTTTTAGGTAACAGGAGCTTTAATTCATCTTTTCGGTAGCCTGCGGATGAAAATTGTTTAAAAATGTTAAAAAAAGTCATGCTGCATATTGCATTTATCTTTAATTGTAAATATCTTTAAGGTCTATGTACTAAGATAACATGCGGAAAAAAATGCAAGCTACCTACTCAGCTCTGCATACAAAACATCTATACACATTCATTCTGATTATAAATTGTGTCTTTGCTGACAGTTACATTAATGTGCCATTTTTAGTCTGCATTGCTTACACTACAATTACAAAAAATACCAAATATGTGCTTACACCCCCTTTGTGATCCTGAGTGGAATTTCTCATTTGTGAAGAGACAAATACAGCTAGACCGACTAATCAGCAGTATCATTAATAACATCCCTTCCAATTTTTATTAAAAGATCATGCAATAAAAACTGATCATATTTCTGCTGGAATCGAGACAGACAAAAACCTTGTCTTGTGAGTGTTTCTTGTAGCCATGGGGTGGCGTAAAGAAAAGAGCTCAGTCCGTGTGGCCCTCATGACCACACTTTTCCACACACTGATCTTTCCCCAGTCAGAGGAAGACAGATTCTATGCTTCAGTGCATTAGTAATATGTACCTAAAGCACACACACACACACACACACACACACACACACACACACACAGAGAGACACCAAAGTGAGTCATAACAGCTTCAACACCCCTGTTTTCTTAATAATAGTATTATTCAACATGAAGACACTATCGCCAGTTTAAATACCAGAGGTAGTGGTGATTCTTTAAAACCGTGAACACAAGTTGATTGACTGGACTTGTTATCAACGTAATTACTATTATGCCTATGTAAGTTCCCATATGTCAGGGGTCGCCAACATGGCCACCAGGAGGGAGAATCACCGGCACGTGACAATAGCTCTATTGGTGTATATTCAATTGAAAAATAAAGTCCCTCGAACTTTATATGCTGACTTACATTTTGAGGTAATCATTAGTCATAGTCTCACTGCCTGTTTTAATCAAGTAAGGTAATATAAATACAATTACAGTGTGAGATTTTATCTTGATTCGACAATCCATTCACGCGACCGGAGACGTGCGCGCTTCTGTGATTATTCCTCCGGGCGCCATTAGGTTGCTGTCGACCGTAGGTTTGTTGAACATACAGTGAAATTGTGTACTTCTGTGCCATCTAGTGGTTATGAAGCTGTCAAAACGCCAATACTCTGTAGTAGGAATTGTAATGTATTTTTGTTAGGAATGCACAATACCTACCAGCCTATATTTCATATATAAATGAACAAATATATGGCTGATACCGGATATTTAATTGCATATATTATATTTACATTACCTCTGCATGTCATCTTACACTCAGTTAATATTCAAAATAAATACAAAAACACTGTCCAAATGAATTTTTAATGTAATCTTTAGAAATATCAAAATTAATGTTTAATTCTGTACATTACAATGTCATTCACGAATTCACTTGTAGTATTTAAATTGATACTTTTAATATTTACTATTTTATTTTATTTATACTACTTGCAGAAAATTAACGTCATTCTAGTAGAAAAATGTGTGATACAACGGACAGTTTATCAGTATACATTTATAGTTTGAATCAATCAGGCTGAACATCAGCAGAGCTCTTACACTAAATAAACAGTCATTGTATTAATGAACAACACTTCTGTAAAACAAATACAGGGCAGACAACAGCTTTGCAGTGTTTGCACCATGCACTGATCTTTATTGAATCTTTTTCTTTTGAAGCATTAAATAATATAATAAATAAAAGAAGAGCTATGTACATTGGCCAACAGAGAAAAGCAAACCAAACCGAAATGTCAAAAAAACATTTTTAGACTAAGACCTGATTTAATGTAACAAATATTTCCCTTTTGCACTCAACATGATCTACTGAAAAATATTTCATGCAATAAACAAATTCCTATGACTGAAAAGTACATCAGATTAAAAAAAAAAAAAAAAAAACTATTTTTCATTAATATTGGCATGAAAACAATCACTAAACAACACTTTTCTTTGTACAATGTGGCACCAACTGTATACAAAACACAGGTCCTCATTTTGAAACAGAAATCAACAGCATTGGCAACTGCACACGTTTTAAAAATGTTTCCCCATGTAACAAATCTTATGGTTTATAAAATAACAACATGTGGAACTGATGTGAAAAATCTCAACAGCACCGCCAGAATTGTGGCTAAAAATCTGATCTTTTCCATGATGCAACACATATTATAAGCACTACTAATTTTTTTCTTTTAAAAAGTAGGAGTTTTGATTGTTTTCACTGCAAGTCAGACTCGCTTACAAAAATACTTTTTTGTGTAAACTTTTCTCCAAAGGCACTGCAACCAAATGGGCCCAACAGTGCAGCGATCCAGAACTGTGGCTTCCCCTGAAAGCTGTCTGAACTGGGGCGTCCCGTTCCCTTTGGCCCTTCCACGACAATCATGCTACACTTGTGCTCCACAGTATTAAATCCTATTCCTACTACAATATACTATCTAATCCCATCTCTCACTGCCTTTAAGGTTGGTTTTATACATGTGATCGATCGGATGTGCAAAATGCGGCACGAAAACATGATGACCGAACGTATAAGAAACACTTTCTTAGTAAAGAAAATACTATTAAAAATGATCATAATAAACCCTTAAATACTACTTTTGCACATGCCCACGTTCAAATTGCGACTAAAAGAGGAACTATAAACAAAACTAACATTTATGCATCAACTCTCTAAAGCAATTACACATAATAACTCTTCCGAAGTACGAAATAAATACCCTGTGCCTTCAATTATATTCCTAACAATATGCAAACAAGGCCATTATTTTTCCAGAGCAAAAAACGAATATAGTTTGCTACAGTATTCTTGAGTGATGCATATATATGAAGGACTGCAAGGCACACATGCTAACAGCTATAGCATGCTGCAGATCAGACCCAGCTACACACTAATAGAAGAAATGGATCAAAATGATGAAAGGCAATACTTCCTTGACAAGAACAGGCCATAACCTGAATACTCCAGCATCTGTTACAAAGAAATGTCTTCTGATGTCAGTTACACCATTTACTTGCTTCACTGCAGAACACTGGCAATTTTGTACAATAAAAGACTGTGAAACTGCTTTAAATGGTTGAAACAATCCACGTGTGGAAAAAAAAAAAATCCATGGAAACCTAAAACTGAGGTTTGTCCACGGAAACAACAGACACATAAATGTGCCATCTTAAAGAAAAGCAAATGACCTGCTGTAAGAGCAGTAGATCCCTTTATGATTTAAAAAATAAAAGTGTAAAATGTTTGCTTGCATTTCAAAATGTTATCTAGCTTTTTCCCAAAGACAAATGTGCCTTCACTTTTCACATTTAATTGTAAAAGGTTATAAAAAATATTCTAAAATACTCTAATATGTGCACTTGCTTAATGTACAATACTTTTTTTGAATTTCTTGTGATATTTCAGTTTGGTGGATGTTTATTAACTAGTACATACAACTATAAAACTGAGGGACAAATGTCTCTTACTGGGATTATAACATCCATTCCGATCTACATCCATCCAAACTATAAGAAAAATACTGATGAGGTGATGAGTTTTTTAAACCACTGTTTCGGTATATAAAAAAATAACATTGTGCAGGCTTCACTGAGTAGGTAACCATCTAAATGTCTCTCTCCAAATTGTCAATGAGGTCCATATACAAATACAAACAGATACACATTTAAGGGGTTACTGGGAAATGGATCGAGGAAATGTAACTGTGTGCAAGGAATGTATATTCACTACAGTATTACTTTCAATGCCCATAAGCTTCACAAAGACCTAAAGACTCTTTCACATGACTCGCAAATGTTAAAAGCGCAAAGTTTGCCATGTCGTTTATCACTGATCTTTTCGAAGTGCAGCCAGTGACACAGTCAGCTATGCTTTTCATGCCTTTTCACCAGTCACAAACCCATTTAATAGTGACTATCGTGAGCTTTGACGTCAAAGGCAGCAGACCGGGAAAAACATCCAAATCCCATTTCATTGTTTTTTTGTTTTTGTTTTTAAATTAAGAAAAAAAAACAAGCACTGGTAAATAATTAAAAAACAAAACTATAATAAAATGGTAATATAAAGTGATAAAACTAGCTATACAACAAAATATTTGTGAAACAAATACTTTTGTACGGACATGACATGTCGAAAGAAATAGTTACTCTGGCCATGAAGTGAGAAACCATTCCCACAACTTAATTTATGGCCATGATTTAACAATTTGAGTCAAATTGTCCCCTCGTTTTAGTTCAATTGTGGCCATGTTGTACTCTTATTTACTTTGTTCTAGCTAAATCATGGCCATGTTAAACTAATTCGCTCCCTTTTTTAATTTATTTAACCTGTTAATCACCCCTCTTTTTGAACATACATGTGAAAATGGTTGTAGTTCATACAAACTTTTTAAAGAGGACACTGAGACGATTACTGCAGATGTGAAAGCACTTCAAAAAATTAAACTAAAGCCATAAAAGATTGTTTACTGTAAAGCAAATGTACTGAACTAAAAATTTTTATAACATAATTTGGACTCTAAATGTGCTAGCAAATCAAAGGCATGTTCCTAATCAAGTTGTGTTCCAAATTGTTTGTTGATATCACAAAAATTTAGCCCGCTAAAAGGATTTAAATGAACATTTCCATTGTAATGCAATTTCCGATTTCAAAACGGTTTCCACAGGATGAATTGAGTATGCAAGCTTTCGAATGATACATCATTTATGGTGATAGCTAAGATACATCTAGCAAGCCACAGTTGTTTGTTTTGCACATTCGTGATAGACCACAATTATTCAGTATCGTTTACTGTGGGTTCTGTCGCCAAAGATAACCCCATAAAGCGAAAAGGGCTGTGGAATTGAACACGACAACTCCCATGATTCCACGCTCCGCTAGCCTGGGAAAACCCAGACGAACTTCCGCCAAATTTAGATTTGCTCTGCAAGTTAGTCTGGCGAAGAGCCCATTCAAGCTCATTTCCAATCTTTCCAAATGGAGCCACCAATCACAAACGTTGAGGCGGGCTTTACAAGATGACGATTGATCTGATTGGTTTTAAGGTCTATGCAATTGCTTACAGAGGCATTTGAGCGACGTCCGTTGGTGACGCCCCTTTGGAAATGAGCTGTGAATGAACCTTCCCCAGACCCTAACTCAGTTACGACTGAGAAAGGTCTGGTTTTAACCAGGCTAACGCTCCGCCACTGCATCATCAAGCTATGTCGATGTTATTGTTTTAATAAGCGACCTCTAGCAGTTGCAAATGTTCATACTCTGCTTTTAACAGGTTAAATCACGGCTAAGATTGGACTAAAACAAGGGAACGAATTAGTACAAAGTGGCCATATTGAACTAATTTGCACAACACATTCTTAATCCATGGCCACAATATCTTGTTTTCGTTCCCAGCACGTAATGTGCATGGCTGAGTGGAGAAAGATGCTTTTTGAAAGCAGATGGCTCAATTCGAATATCTACCTGCAAGACTTAAGTAGACCATGCGAACTAAACAAACATTGATCTTTTGGACGTGAGTCATGTGAAAGAGCCTTTATAAACAGAATAATGTGAAAAAGCCGCGCATTAGGAACCAGGCATCAGGAACTCCCATCACCGTGTTTATTGTGCCATGAAAATATTTTCAGCACCCCAGTAAAGCTGATGATGAACATATCACTCATGTAACAACTTCTCTGGTTTGGAATATCCAAACAGTTTAAAGTCGGCTTCATAGAGCCTGTACAGCTCTTTTCTGGACTCCAATGGTATGCTGCCGAACCAATCCTGCTCCCAGCTGCTGACCGTTCGGTTCCGATGACTTTGCGGGAACTCCACGACATTGTCTACGCGGAGGATCCGCAACAAATGCTCAGCATCCTCATCCAAGGTCTCCAGCTTCCCCACGAAATCGTAATTGATCTGGCAGGGATGGCACAGACGGTAGATTTGTCTCCAGTGCTCGTTGAAAGGCATCTCTTTCTCAGTGTTAGGATCCAGTAAATACCGAACGAAATTTGAGAAAGACGGTCGAATCCCAGCGGCAAAAGCATCCACGACTGAGGCCGGAGGATCCGAGTAATTGCTATATTTTTTCAGCATAATAACAGCGAATCTCTTGTAGAAGTCCTCGTTCTCTTGTTCGAATTTGTTGCGATAGGCAGAGATCAGTCGTACAAAAGGATCCCTGACAAACAAAAACTTGGTGTATTTCTTAAGTTTGATTTTCATGAGATGCCGTGAGAACTTTCCATAGCGCTTCCAGAACTTGTTGAAGGTGAAGTGCAGGCTACTGTTGTGGATGAGCTCCTGAGGAACATCTAGAGGGTCTTGGTAGGGCACGCCGTCCAATAACAGGCTCTCGCTCAACACGATCATAATGCGCTTCCAGTTTGTGCAGGCCACCTTGGGAACGTAACAGTAAATAATTCCATGCCTGTCGTCCACAATGAGGTGATCCAACTCTTTATTGGGTATGTCATCAAAAGTCCTGTTCTTTCCAGGGAAGTCTAAAAAACTTCTGTTACTGCACACATCTTGGATCAGCTGCTTTCTACTTTCTTGCTTCTGTTTTTTCTCAGGGTCAATTGGCGTCAGATGGATCTTCCACTCTCGTCGCGGGACAAATTTCTCATCCGATTTCTCAGAGGACTGATTGTGAGGGTCTCCAGGGGGCGGTTCTCCTCTCACCTGTCCCGTGGGGTCTTCGGTTCCTTCCAAAAACTGGTTGACAAAAGCATCTATGTCCATCAAGAACGAGCTCTCTTTGTCTTCCTCTATTTTCTTTTCAGGGTCACGACGGGCCTGTGGAGAGAGGCGGGACGGATGGGGCCCGGAGATGGTTGTGTGCAGGTAAAAATTAGAGGCTCCCACATCATCCCAGTATATGATTATAAGGAGGATCATGCAGACAGCACCCACGATCATAAAAATGCGGAACAGTCTCGATTTTCCCATTTTGGTTGATTTTGACTGAGAAAGTGCCATTCTCATCTCAACTCCATTACATAATCCACAGCCCAGACTGCATACATCATACTCTGAAGTAGATGGAAACAAATCAGAAAAGGGAAGTCAAGAGTGTGCAAATTACTTGGTTCAATGTTTTGCAATATTGCGACTTTCACTACGCAATAGAAAAGTAACATTTCATATTCTCTTAACATGACACACCATTTTCATTTTTTTCTGATTGGTTGGTCATGATTGAGTGTTGTGTGTGTGATTTAGTGTATGATGCCCAGTTTTTCTCTTTAACCATTTATGTACAGTCAGCAAGTGTATGATGCATAGTGTTTAAAAAAAAAATCTGGTAGGATTTAAAAAATTGTGTAGTATATTTCAGCCTTAATCGGTCCATAGAAAAAGTTACTTTTACAAATAATTAATACTGACCAGACGCTTGTCAGATCTTTTCTTATTGGATCCTTTAAGATAAACATTTTGATATTCATATTTTGACACATACTTATGTCCATTTATTCGGACAGCAGGCCATTTTCACAAATTAAATCCTGTCAGGGATTGTTTGAGCATAATAACTGACTGACTGACTAAACATTATCCCTTACTTACATAACACTGAGGGTGTTTTAGTTCAAACTGATTTATTTAATATGTAATGTAACCTCCGTCAATGGTTATTTTGGCACACTGGGGCCTTATATCACCCTGAAGGGGTTTACAGGCTTCTACATTAAATATTGATATGATTATTATCTTCCTTGTAGGGTGTGCAGAGACAGAATACTAACACGAATACATAGGAAACGGCAGTAATTAATGTATTGTTGGAACAGACTCATTGAATTCCTCTGGAACATTTGGTGTGTGACAAAACGAAAGGCTGATAACGCACAGTTATTGGCTCGTTTAGTGAATGGCGTCACAGCACAAAACAAAATGATGTCGGCTACAAACAAAATGTGCTTGCATAGTAGTAGCTAGCGAGGTGTAATAATAATCGCTAACAAACTGACAAATGTTTACGAACTACACTTGTGGATTTTTCGATGTATGACTTTTTTTAATTTAAATTTAGGCCAATTATTATTCGGAAAACTCACAGTGAACAGCTATACATTTGCCATGCCCTCCCGTTCTTTTCCAAGGCAAAGGCGACCCCTCACATTCAGTTGGACACAATGCAGCTCTTTGACACCAGCTCTTACTGTGGGAGGAAGCTGCAAACATTCGAGCTTATCCGTGAAAACTCCTCCTAACCCATTCGTGTATAGATACTTTCTACTATGCAGCTGATACCGGTTAAATTGGATGAAACGGTGTCGATTGTTTTTAAATTGACAACAAGAAGATATGAATTCAAATCTAGAGCAAGTGCTTACAACACTTTTTCCCATAGGAAGTCATGAAACTCGTGTCTGGGGTTTTGTAGATCGGTTGCGTTTCGAGCACACGGAATTAAATTAGTACTATATTTAGAATGATATGGTCGAAAGGAATGTGTAACGTGTCCAAACGTGGCTGTAACGATAACGGTCTCACCTCATAGCAGGAGTGTATATTTCTCGGCAGGAAGGCAGACGGCGTCAGCTGAGGAGGGATGTGCTGCGCCGGGTGTTGACACAGCAGCGCTTCAGTGCTCCGCACAGATATCGCGAGATTTCTAACTGTGAACGCAAGGTAATGCTGCTGTTACAGTTTTGTCAGCACAGCAGACTCTTTCAATGTTTATATTTTAAATAGAGAAAAGACCACATAATGAAAGGTGGCCGAGAATAACACGTATCACCTACAATATTTTCTGACAAAATGCAACAGTTGGAAACGCTACCACAATAAAACGTTGGTGTCTAGCCCTTCAAAGTCTAAGCAGGGTTTAAGTCCGCATGGCACTATGTTGATATTTTGGCTTCTGGAATGGTCAATTTTCATAGCAGAGTGTATAGAGTCATATTTCTGGATTCTATAGACTCTCAGCTACAAGGTGGATGCATTGACAATACACCTATTGAGACACTTGTATGTGTTCTGACTGATGTGATATATCACCAAGAAATACAAAAACGGAAGTTCATTTTTTTGTTTTTTTTTATTATATAAAAAGAGTAAACCATAAATGAATAAGGGATTTTATATTTAGAACAGTGGTTCTCAAACCTGTCCTGGAGTACCCCCAACACTGAACGTTTTCTTTGTCTCCCTAATCAAACACACCTGATTCAACTCATCAGCTCATTAACCCATGTGATAATGATCTGATGAATTGAATCAGGTGTGTTTGATTAGGGAGACAAAGAAAACATGCAGTGTTGGGGGTACTCCGGGGACAGGTTTGAGAACCACTGATTTAGAACACCTGTAAAAAAAAAAAATGGGTGAAAAAAATATAAAGAAACAAAATAACTATTTACATTTCTGTGACTGTAGTCACCATACGTTTTTTTTTAAACAGAAATTATAAGAAAATGTAAAGGGAACATAAATGCTCATTTTGAATTGAATATTCTGTCAATTTACCAAACACATCCAAAAACTACCTCTAGATGGCACTGTATTTGCACATCGGTCTTTCAACATTATTCTTGTATGTTGTGCCCATAGACTGTAAAAAAAAAAAGATGGATGACACCCCTTCGTTCTCTTCCATTGGCGAGAAGTGAAGCCGCCATAGAGAGCCTAAGTCCCTCCCCTCCGCTTCCGGCTCATGGGACCTTATTTCGGAAAAAATATGGGTGCTTCTCAATATCCTTCCTCGTTCCTCCGTCCTCCATCCTATGACCCGGAAACCGATCGAGCTCAGCCATCTTGAAGGACATCTCAATTCTCCATGGCTCCCCAAGGAGGCGAGGATCGAGGAGTGAGGAGGCTTCCAGAGGAGTCATGAGCGAGGATACACAGGTGTATCCTATGCGGAAGTGTTTTATTGACTAAACGTGATGCACGTATCAATTCTCCTCCCCCTTCACATCGGTCACAATTAATTTAATTTATTCTTTACCTTTGCAGTTTATATAAACCACATATCTCACATATTTCAACAGGGTATCTTGCTTTATTATTATTTCTTATGAATTTCTTAAATAAACAAACTTCAATAACATCAGCGCAGATCATTTGAACGCTGCTGATATATGACGCTATAAAGTGACGCTTGAGCGATCAAGTATTCCAATGTATAAAAAAGCTTTCATTCGATTCCTGCATCTTCGTTTTCTTTCCTTGCAGCCTTCCCTCGTATCCAACAGGGGGTGGAGCTGAGACGCGAAGAAAGGAAGCGAGGAAAGGAAACGAGGATGCACAACTTAAAGGGTTAGTTTACCCAAAAATGAAAATGATGTCATTAATGACTCACCCTCATGTCGCTCCAAGCCCGTAAGACCTCCGTTCATCTTCAGAACACAGTTTAAGATATTTTAGATTTAGTCCGAGAGCTTTCTGTCCCTCCATTGAAAATGTATGAACGGTATACTTTCCTTGTCCAGAAAGGAAATAAAGACATAATCAAAGTAGTCCATGTGACATCATTGGGTTAGTTAGAATGTTTTGAAGCATCGGAAATACATTTTGGTCCAAAAATAACAAAAACCACGACTTTATTCAGCATTGTATTGTCTTCCGGTTCTGTTGGGGATCCGCGTTCAGTGACGGTGCTGACGTAAGACGCTGCTGACGTGTGTCTGGTGCGCCCGAGCTTCGTTTACAGTCTGAGGGAGACGCACGCTGGAAACAAAACAATCTTCACAAACATGTCTACGGATTTCCACACAGAGGAAGACTTGCATTGTTTTGCCCAGCCATATTTATTTGAACCCGAATACATGGACACACCAGATACACGTCAGCAGCGTCTTACGTCATCAGCGTCACTGCGGACTCGTGAACACAGATCCCCAACAGAACCGAAAGACAATACAATGCTGAATAAAGTCGTAGTTTTTGTTATTTTTGGACCAAAATGTATTTCCGATGCTTCAAAACATTCTAACTAACCCACTGATGTCACATGGACTACTTTGATGATGTCTTTATTTCCTTTCTGGACAAGGACAGTATACCGTTCATACATTTTCAATGGAGGGACAGAAAGCTCTCGGACTATATCTAAAATATCTTAAACTGTGTTCTGAAGATAAACGGAGGTCTTACGGGCTTGGAGCGACATGAGGATGAGTCATTAATGACATCATTTTCATTTTTGGGTGAACTAACCCTTTAAGCCTGGTTCACACGGCAGGATAATTACGCTGATGTTAGCCCCGATTTACCCCTTCCGACAATCTTAAGGATGCTCCGATTATCGTAAAATAATCTGGTCAGATATTCCTGCCGTGTGTGGTGTGTTAAGAGTGCTCTCGTCTGCTCGGAAGGACGTCGGGAACGCTCCGATCTCAAATCGGGGATATCCAACATGTTGGATTTTTTTGGCCCGATTTCTCCTCGTGTGTGGTGTCCCCCGGGGACAAACGAGCACGCAGCCTGTGGACTTTGACGTTTAGCCAATCAGAAAGCGAGGTGACGAGGCGCCGGTAAACAAAATCAAAACAGCCGGCGGCATGGCGCACCAGAAAGTCCGGTGGACGTCGGAGATGGAGGACCAACTCGTCGACCTGTGGCAACACCGTGAATGTTTGTACAACGTTTCGGGTAAAGAATATCATAACCGCAATGACAAGGAGAGGAATTGGGCAGAAATTGCTGCAGCACTTGAGATACCAGGTAATGTTTATCTACACTACACATCGCTAGCATGACGATAACATCCATTCATATAAATGTCTCGTGTCATGATTGTTTACTCTGAAGTCACGTTTGATCTCGAGGTATTTTGCGAGATTTTCCGTCTGACCTGGGAATGCTCGGGAGTCAAATCGGTTCGTGTGTGATGTGTTGATTTTGCCGTGTGGCTGCGCACCACACACTGTACGACCAAAACTGTTAGACCCGTGATTTTTTATCGCCGTGTGTGGGGTCTCTCAGGTTTGGAAAATCGGCCGACAATTTTAAAATCGTCCCTTGTGAACCAGGCTTTAGAAATGAGAAGCACCCTATGTATGATAGGCCTACTCAACGGCGAGAGACAACTTATCTTTTTATTCCGTCTGAACTGTGCCCTGAATTACACATATGATGTTTGTCAATTTAAAAGATAACTATGAAAGTCAAGAAAGTCACAGTTTGTCATAAAACAGAAGAGTAACATTTAGTTTTATGTGAAAATCCCTCAATGAACTACATCACTCGTCTCGCACTATGTACATCACCAAGCTCGTGTGTGTGTGCAGTCTGGTACAAAACACACAGGCATGACGGCGTAACGTTACGATTATAAAACGTTAGACTATAGAAACAGTAGGCTTGTTTGAGATGAGCAAAATCAGCGCGGAACAGATCACCGGTGATCAGCGCGTAATGCATGCCGGTTAGAAATGTGTCCGAGTGCGGTCCGCCTTGCTCTGAGGCGCACGTGTCGGATTCGACAGTCGCACGCAGTTGCTCTCCACCGACTGCGCTGATCAAAAGAATGATGGGAAACGACTTGCTGACGACACACCTTAATGTTGATTGGTTTAAACAACCGTGATGTATTGTTCTCTTTTAAAATGTTTGATTTTAAAACTCGGAATCATGTTTTATGTGTATGTTATGAAGTGAATATTCCCAAACTCTCTGCGATCTCTATGGGTTATGCAATGTAATTTTATTATTAAAAACTAATAAACTAATAAACATAAACATATTCCAGCATTGCAATCTTAACGTCGCAGACGGTTCATAATAGTCACAGAGCTTCAGAGCTAAGGCAGGGCTACAGATTATTGCTACAGATTGTCCCTAAAGAACTATCTAACAGTTAGTAGTACCGCATTGTAATGGATTTGCTTTCTTGTCAGTTGTTTGACATGGATTTTTAACGAGGGTTCAACAAAAGGTAGGCTTTAAATTACTTAATTCCTGCTGCTGGTGTATAATGGGTGTGTCGTTGCGGCTCCAACCAACAAATTAGCGTAGTTTTCAGTCAGAGGTAGGGGTGGGCGATACTGCAAAATTCGGTATCGATCCGATACCAATACTTTTTAATTTTAAAAGCATGCACTTGAACTTACATGCACTTTCCTGTGCTAGAGCAGTGTGTCATGATTTATGAGGTGAATGCATCATTAATATGCTAAATCTGAAGACGTTTTCATGACCACTAATTATTTTGTGATCTGTGCTCTCAACTCGCCTGTAATTAGTCAAAACTGTAATATTATTACAATTTAACATGGGCTATTCTGTCATTTATTCCTGTGATCAAAGCTGAATTTTCAGCATCATTACTCCAGTCTTCATGATCCTGCATGATGAGAATTCATTTTAATATGCTGATTTGCTGCTCAAGAAACATTTCTTATTATTATCAATGTTCAAAACAGTTCAATGTTTTTGTGGAAACCAAATAATTTGGCATAAAATGTATCATGATGAACAAAGTTGAAAGAACAGCATTTATATGAAATAGTTTTTTTTAATAAAAAAAACCCTGTAAAACCCTTGACTGTCACTTTCGATCAATTTAATGCATCGATCCTTTGTTGAATAAAAATATTAATTTCATTAAACAAATCTTACTGACGTCAACATTTTGAACCATTATGTAAACTTTTAATTTGTTTATTGCGAAATAACTCCCGATTGTTTCTCTGTCATCTAAGCAAGGCTTCATTTCCCAAACGCACTGAGACAAGCATCAACATCGAACGCTCTCTGTGATTGATTGGTTTCGTCTTGTATCCAGATGACTAGGAGAAATAGTTCTACCCTACACAATTATTCGCTAACATTCGCTTATTTTTAAACTTAGAAGCTTTTTTTACGTACTGAATTGAGTTCTAAATTAATAAAAATTACTGGTTAAAAAAAACACATTTGGATCGATATTTTTATGTGAGGATCGATCCTTTTCGATACCACGTCATTATCGAAAGTATTGATACTTCAGGATCGATCCGCCCACCCCTAGTCAGTGGACTGTCATTGACAGGCGAGAGCTAGCATTTTATTTGAGTTTTAGCCTACATGTAGCCTTGTATTACGGTCTGTGAATTAAGATATCCTACAAGCCTGCTCTAATGCAGCGCTTGTTACTAGACATCAAGTTGTTGATTTTGGCTCGAAACATGTTTGTGTCTAGTTTGTGAAGTAGCATCGCTAGCTAAAGGCTACCGCTAGCTATTACTGGATTTTAAAGATAATCTTTTTTATGCACCCGTGTCGTGTGTCATTAAATACCCTGATCATTTTCATCATCATTTTCCCCCGAGAGTATGCCATTATTCAGTAATCTAACAAAAGCAATCACTATGAAACATGTAACTTACATGTGTGTCTGAGGTGATTTAATTGCTACATCATAACCCCGTAACTCCACCGCGACAATACTTTGATGGTTTGTCAGAACAAGGCAGAGTGCCATAACTTGCGCCTCCAGCACCTGCTTCAGCACATTATGTGTGTAATGTATGCGCTCGTGCAAAAACAAACATCCCCGCCGGCCCCACAAAAGCCTACACACACGTCAAATACACATGAATGATTATCGGCCTGTTCACATTGGCCCTATTTTGACATCGGAACGATACCGATACCAAGATATGGTACAGAACCAATCCCGTGTCATCACCGTGTGCGGAAAATTCACAGAAAAAATGTTTTTTCTCTTCCAATAGTGATTTACTGATGGCAGCTTTAGAAGTCCCGTACAAAACTAATCCAATGAATTTGAACATCTCTCCAAGGGTGATGGTGGTCCACTTGTACTTTTTCCCATCAGCAATGTTTCTCTCTGCCAGCTTGTTTGTGTTGGCACACAATGTCCTGATTGAATCACTAAAAAAGTGCTTGAAAATGCAGAGGGGGCTTTGCTCTACAGACGTGTCCAATTGCACTCCAGGTTCCAGTCTGGGGCAAAACCTATGCGGAATGGGAGCCACATCAGGATCCTTTTCTGTCTTCCATCCTTGTTCCGGCTGGTCTTGTGGTGCTGGACATCTGACAGGTGAAAGTGGCTGGCCTACTGGGGAGCCAAACTGACTCTGTGACACAGAGGGCCTCCTTCTCCTACGACGCGACCCCAAGGTAGGGGTCGCAGACCATCCTCTTTGTGCTCTGTGGCAGTGCTGGAGGAGCCGGGTCGAGGAGGAGACCTGGATCTATGGGCTGCAGGAGGAGACCTGGATCTGTGGGCTGCAGGAGGAGACCTAGATCTGTGGGCTGCAGGAGGAGACCTAGATCTGTGGGCTGCAGGAGGAGACCTAGATCTGTGGGCTGCAGGAGGAGACCTAGATCTGTGGGCTGCAGGAGGAGACCTGGATCTATGGGCTGCAGGAGGAGACCTGGATCTGTGGACTACAGGAGGAGACCTGGATCTGTGGGCTGCAGGAGGAGACCTGGATCTGCGGGCTGCAAGAGGAGACCTGGATCTGCGGGCTGAAGGAGGAGACCTGGATCTGCGGGCTGCAGGAGGAGACCTGGATCTGTGGGCTGCAGGAGGAGACCTGGATCTGTGGGCTGCAGGAGGAGACCTGGATCTGTGGGCTGCTGGAGGAGACCTGGATCTGTGGGCTGCAGGAGGAGACCTGGATTTGCGGGCTGCAGGAGGAGACCTGGATCTGCGGGCTGCAGGAGGAGACCTAAATCTGCGGGCTGCAGGAGGAGACCTGGATCTGCGGGCTGCAGGAGGAGACCTGGATCTGCGGGCTGCAGGAGGAGACCTGGATCTGCGGGCTGCAGGAGGAGACCTGGATCTGTGGGCTGCAGGAGGAGACCTGGATCTGTGGGCTGCAGGAGGAGACCTGGATCTGCGGGCTGCAGGAGGAGACCTGGATTTGCGGGCTGCAGGAGGAGACCTGGATCTGCGGGCTGCAGGAGGAGACCTGGATCTGCGGGCTGCAGGAGGAGACCTAAATCTGCGGGCTGCAGGAGGAGACCTGGATCTGCGGGCTGCAGAAGGAGACCTGGATCTGCGGGCTGCAGGAGGAGACCTGGATCTGCGGGCTGCAGGAGGAGACCTGGATCTGCGGGCTGCAGGAGGAGACCTGGATCTGCGGGCTGCAGGAGGACACCTGGATCTGCGGGCTGCAGGAGGAGACCTAAATCTGCGGGCTGCAGGAGGAGACCTGGATCTGCGGGCTGCAGGAGGAGACCTGGATCTGCGGGCTGCAGGAGGAGACCTGGATCTGCGGGCTGCAGGAGGAGACCTGGATCTGCGGGCTGCAGGAGGAGACCTGGATCTGCGGGCTGCAGGAGGAGACCTGGATCTGTGGGCTGCAGGAGGAGCAGAAGCGGTGCTGTGTGGAAGAGGGCAAGCGGTCGGGGTCCTGGGTTCAGCAGATGATGTAGCCTACTCGGCTGCTCTGGGATTTCCTGATTTAGACTAAAACACACAGATTTTGTAATTAGTTTACATTCCCACATATCAAAAGTTGTACAGCCGTTATTACAATGTGGTAAATAAAGATTAGCTATTCATCATCATGTGTGTATTTTTCACATCAATTCATAGAACTTCTAACTACAAAATTATTACTGGAGCCTTCATCATAGTATTATATGCACAGAGTAAATACAATGTCTAAACCAAACCCCCTCCAATGTAGACAAATAGTACTTAGATAAGGCTTACTGCACCATTATTTCTGAAAAGCTACAATAAAAAATGTCCCTAAAAAACATTACAGTAAAATAGACAAGCAAAGTAAACAAAATAGCTTATAAATGAAGATGGACTACATGCGGCCAAAACTGCAATCTCATTTTAGCAATAGGCTACTGTACTACCTATGTAGCAGACAAAGGCCCATGCATTTTCAAATCTACTTACAAACAGTAGTGGCGCACATTATTTGATTACTGCACCGTTATATCTGAAAAGCAACAATAAAATAATTTTACTAAGAAAAACAATACAATATTAGAAAACATATTATCAGCAATATTGCATTTATACTTACTCCTCAAATGGATCAATTCCGTTCAGAATTTGATCCTCTTCATCTGAATCAAATCGATCTGGATCAGATCCGTTTTCACTCTCATCGCTCTCGGCAAAAATCATTTCAGCAGCTTGCTCGGCAATGAATCTTCGTTTGGCCATATTGATTTTTTTTTTTAAAAGAATCTAGTACAAATACGCGTATCTCCAAATGTGTTGTGTCCAAAGACTGTATAAAAGGATGTGTCTTGGAGTTGGAAGACGCAAAAATTGTGGGAATCCCACATGGGATTTATTCCAAACCCCTCCCCTTTTTTACGTTCTTTTAGGTGAGAACAGCCTGCAGATTTGCACAAAGCTTCTCATTGGTTACTGTACGTACACATCGCCGCCAACTTGAGCTGCAAAGAAGCTCTAGTCGCCCTGTCAAGGACGCTTGTCAAAAAGTACGGGGAAGCTTGTTGACGCTTTGGCCACTCTGACGTAGCAGCTTTCTACGTTCGATCATGGGAGAAGAGAAGTGTCACAACATGAAATGTTAAAAGAAAAAACAAGCAATACATAACATTGACACTTGAAACCTTTTATAATGACAGTATTTTTATAAAAGTTTTGGTCACATTTGGTCAGGGGAAAAAAAAAACTTTCCGAAACTTGTGACAAACCGGAAGGAGTATTTGTGGCACAGAAATACTCATAGACAGTAAAAGAAATGGACACAGCGACCCCATTGATTTAAACGGAGAAGACTGTAGTCCGATTATTGCACTTCCTGCCTGATGGCTGAGCGACTGCGCAGGCTCAAACTGAGCTTAACGAGTCTGACAGTTGTAAATCTTCTAGTAGCTGTGCCAAGACAAATCTGAATCACCGTCCTAATTCCTCAAAAACATTGTTGAAATATTTTGTTCTGTTGCCTCATAGACAGTAAAAGATTGCCCGCGAGCTTCTCCTCCTGTCTATACGGTAATGTCTCTATTGTGCGACAGAAGTCGCGTCGTTATGACGCAATCATTAGCCTATTTTTACAAAATCAGCTTCTACGGGTTCATAACGTAAGATACAAAGTAATGGAGCCTTTTATACATTGTTGTGTTTCTTAAGAAATAAATAATGGACAAATGAAGTCTTTGGACGCCTCAGATGTAAAGTTATTCGCTGTCAAAGTGATGCCAAAATGAATGGGAGTCAATGGAATGCTAACAGCAGGTGAAGTTCTGCTACAATGGCAGCTCCCGCGCATAGACAGTGGCTCCCGCGAGGTTTCAGTTTCCGGCTGATGGATTACCCCCTTGGAAATACTCCCATCAAACGTACAACCAGAGAATTTCTAATAGAAGAGAATTGGCACTGTCTAGTTACTTCCGGTTTCTAGACTGGCTGCAGTAACAGGTCTCTATGGGGTTTCACCCCCAGAAATCCACTTTTCTCAGGATGTAATTTATTTGTCAAGTAATTTGAAAGTTGCATTCAATAGCGGGGCTAAGATAATACACTCAGCTGAAATTGTATTTTTAAGTTCACTTATCTGTTCTAAAAATCAGTTCAAAAATGTGATGACGTCACATAATAGCAGAATGCTGCCGTGTTCCGGCCAACAACGACCTAACCTGTAAGAAATCGAAAGGACTTAAGTACTCGTTCATTCGTCTTTTGGACTATAATCTATATTGAACTTGCGGAATCAACAATAAAATCTACATTGATTCAACGACAAGCAGGAGAAATATGGAATTACTTTTGTGCCAATAATAATGAACGTAACTTTTCAAGAAACTGATGAAAATATAAATTGAAACTGAAAAAAATATCTTTGAAACTGAAAAAGAATAAATCGCGGGCACATTTTTTTACTTCGTTCTTAATACACGGCATGTTTTGCTAACTATTTCTCATATTTCGTTCGCTGATCTGAACTTACAAATGCGCTTCCAGAATTTTCAGTTACGCTTCTGAAGTTTTCGTTCGCAGTTCTGACACATATCTCTCGTGGGGGCGGGGCTAGTAGCAGTGTGTTCTCATTGGCTACTGAGTTTTTGATTGACAGCTTCGTGACTTGGAAGTGAAGACGTCAGTGTTGTGTTTACATGTTTGAATGTGAGCGTCTGTAAGCGCAGCTTTCTATTTAATTTTACTGATATTAAGTTATGTTTGTTTTTTAATTTTATCTGTATTTACCTGCTGCTACTACTTTGTCGACAGAAGCTTTTAGGAGTGCAAGAGATCTATTGAGTCTATTCACTATTCAGGTGTAATTGTACATTAAAATAGGCCTACTGTATAATACTGAAAATATTGTATAGTGTCCAATGTTTTCGGAGAATATTTGTTTATTCCTGATGATTCTTTTGCATGTTAGGCTCTGGTTAGATTGAGCTGTTACAATTTAAAAAAAATACTAGCATAGTGTGTGATATTCAGCCGTCAAGAAGAAAGTTTCACTTCAACCAGGTAATCAAGGTTGGCAACCATGTCCATTACTCATTGTCAGCATATGCATTTACACCATCAACATTAATGATCACTTACATAAGAGGAATTTAAACAATATAAAAATTACAATCGTGGCCTGTTGTCAAATGATACAGACCTCAAAGGGCATTTCATTACATATGTCACACAAAGAATGTTTTTTATCATGCTGATAATTTTATTTAGTTATTTAATTTAGTTAATATTATCTTCTAACATTTAAAATTTAAAATTTAAAATTAAAATTTTAACAATCATCAACAGTTTCAATTGTGATTTATACAACCAGTTAAATGAAAGTAATTACAAATATGAATTCAAATAAATGTACATTCTTTATTGTCAATACACACAAGTATCAAAGTGAAAGTCTTGGATGCAATAATGTTGTGACAGGAAAGACCAGAATCCACAAACATTACCTGCATACTATACATGTAATGCACAGTATTATCATGATATACATTACTATACAAAATGCACAATTACAAATACAGAATACATATTTAAAATTCATATACATTTTAAATGATGCTATGATCCTTTGAACAGTTCCTGTTATAGTAAAAGTAACAAAGCAGTGACTGGGTGGGTACAAGGATAGTCCGCCCAAAAAATGAGAATTCTCTCATCATTTACTCACTTCATGCCATCCCAGATGTATAAGACTTTCTTTCTTCAAACATAAACAAAGATTTTTAAGGAAATAATCCATCTCTGTGAGTCCATATAATACAAGTGGATTGTAATTCATGTACATATGATAGTAGGTCGGAAGTGACTTTTAATAGTTTTAAACGGTTTACAATTTACATTATTAGTATTTTTCTTGTCTAGCCTATTGTTTCACTCCAGAAGTGATTGATTCATCCACTGAGGTCGCATGGACATCACGGTCACTGTGTGTGGTTTTTAAAGCATCTTTAGGACTCGCAGAGATGGATTACTTTCCTTAAAATCTTAATTCGTGTTTATCTGTAGAAATAAAGTAAAATGCATCTGGGACAGCGTGAGGGTGAGTAAAATAAGTGAGAATTGTATTTTTGGGTGAACTATCCCCTTAACATTCATATGCTGTTGGTATGCTAATCCATGATCAGCATAAACTAATATAAATCAAGTGCAACCTCTTGTGTACTTGTGAACTGTGTTTGTTTTGATCTAGAGGAAATTAAAATATTTGCTATTTTATAAAAACAAAATAAATCAGGTGTCTGAAGATCAAGATCCCAGTCATTCAAATGTGATGTGTCTGAACAAAGTAAGATTATTGTCTGATGTGGACAGTGTATCTCTGGTACTATCACTCCATCCTCTGTGTCAGCATCAAAATTTTGTTTATGGAAAAGTTGCTCAACTCCCTGGAAAATGAGAAAGGAAACATATAATCAATACAAACTGATTTGAACTCCCACATACAGTAACAAGTTGAAGACTTAAAATATTTATTTCAAACAAATTATATAAATGTTTTAAGGGATTTTACAGTACTAAATATTTACATCTGAGTCATGCACCATTTATCATCTGTAATACTGTTGTGTAACCAGTAGATGGCTGTTATAGCCCTATATATAAACATATATCCATGGCTGTGTATTCCCTAGTTGCTGGATGTTTTCAGTCATAATTACTTGCATGTATTAAGTTTTGAATTTGGACATATATTTATTATTAAAGAGTATTAAAGATTAAACATTTTTCTCAGAAATTTTAATTTGAAGTGAACATTTTTGCATTATTATTAGTCAAATATGGACACAGAAAAAGCATTTTGTTACTCATACTAGCTACATATAATAGCTTTATCAGTCATCTTTATCACACAAAAGTAATCAGAATAAATATTGTGACCAGGGTGATACTTCAAAATAATTGTGTGTTTACATATCATGAACAGAGACGTGGTCTGAGTTCAAAAACTCTGCATCACAAATTCATCAGAAATTGAGAAATTCAGGTTTAAATAGCTTTATTGGCATGGTAAAAAAAGGCTTTACATTGCCAAGGTTGAATCAGGCAGTGATTGACAGCGCTCTGGTCCAATGGCATCGGTCATTGTCTGATACAGTACTTTTTGTACTGTAGGCTACACAGTACAGATACTGTACAGTACTCTAGCCCAATGTTGTTTGGGGTGGCTGGGGGGAATATTATCTAATCGAAGCAACTATGATCTAATCAAAGACATAATCGTATGTAGATAAACAAGTCATGTAATGATTGGGCTAACAGTTGAATCAAGACAACACTGTATAATGTTATGGGCTCACTGAGCTCTAAAATGCCTCACCACCTTAAAAAGCAAGTACTGTATTATAAATAGTATTAGTATTGTATATATATATTAAAAAAAAAAGACTTACCACGAGTATCCAGTATCCTGATAGTGACGATGACTAATGATAATGATATCATTCGTCTGTAGGCTACTATTCCTTCTATAAGAAATCATCTCAACAATATAGTGTACCAGCAAATAAATACACAAACTTAATATCAGTAAAATTAAATAGAAAGCTGCGCTTACAGACGCTCACATTCAAACATGTAAACACAACACTGACGTCTTCACTTCCAGGTCACGAAGCTGTCAATCAAAAACTCAGAAGCCAATGAGAACACACTGCTACTAGCCCCGCCCCCACGAGAGATATGTGTCAGAACTGCGAACGAAAACTCAGGGAGCGTAAACGAAAACTTCAGAAGCGTAACTGAAAATTCTGGAAGCGCATTTGTAAGTTCAGATCAGCGAACGAAATATGAGAAATAGTTAGCAAAACATGCCGTGTATTAAGAACGAAGTAAAAAAATGTGCCCGCGATTTATTCTTTTTCAGTTTCAAAGATATTTTTTTCAGTTTCAATTTATATTTTCATTAGTTTCTTGAAAAGTTACTTTCATTATTATTGGCACAAAAGTAATTCCATAGAGAAACGGATACATTTAGCCATCTAGCTCCATAGACTCCCATTCATTCTGCACTCGCCCGCTATCACCTCCAGTAGAATTCTAATGGAACTGCAACCAAGATGATATACAATGGGGCTAATAGGAAGTGCCAAGGCTCTCCGTTAGACGGGCTCTGGTACAACTTAATTTTTGAAACTTTGTCCATGTTTAGCACGGGAATCCAACTCTTTTAAAGTGTAAAAAACTTTTACATTTACTATTACTTTTGTTTTGCTGTGTTATATCTAACTCTTACTCCGGTCCTCCATCTCTCACCAATTTTTTGTTGTTTACTTTATAACTCAAAGGCTCTTTTAAGAGCCATTCCCCCTAAAACTGTGAAACAATTAAAGAGTTAAAAAAATAATAATCAAACATTTGCTCACTTTTAATGATAAGCATATATCATTAAAACCCTTTTCATTTATGGAGTCAGATTAAATAAGTTAATACATATGAGAAAATGTATTTAATTTAATCTTGAATGTTGCAGAAAAGGAAAGCTCTGGTCAAATTCAACAATAGAGAAAAACAACAAAGACTTAAATTTCAGTTCAACTTTATTCCCTTGTTGCGCATTTAATATCAGGTAATCTGAATGGAGGAGGATACAGACCACTGTAGTGCCATTTTTGCACACTAGAGTACAAGTTTGCCTCTTGGAAAATCTTAGGAAACAAAATGTTTTCCTTTGGTGAGTTGATGTAAAAACAGTTTATGGCATTTTGTGCCATGGTGACACCCTTTGATGAGGTAGACCAACCAAAGGCAGGAACAAGAACACGTTATGATCAGATCCACCAAAAGCAGGCCTGGATGATGTTGGCAGGGCAGATTCTCCCACAGCTGGATGATTTTGTTAAAAAGCAGCAGTCAACAGTGGCACCAAATTCTCCTTCTGCAGCGACCAGTATTAAAAGGCACTTGACTGATGATAACAAGGAATACTCTTATAGGGGGATCCCTCAATTTGCCACACTCCTCCACTAAAAACGGATACTGAAAATCAGAAAACAATATAATTACGACTGTGCCAAGGTATTACAAAGACCATACACTAGAGTAATATTGCTGCACATACAGTACCTGCTGTTGGAATTACAGATCTCCGATGGGAATAATTTCTTCATTGATGAAAAACTCAATGGTCTCTTCCTCATAATCCTCGATGTTGCTGTCTAGCTCATCAGTGTCCACACCTAGAAATGATTAGAAAATCCATTGATGAATAGAATATAGTGTTTAACCCAAACTCAACCTCTAGGGGGGACTGTCACAATAATTACACGTTGACAATAATTATTCTGTTGACAGTTAAATGTCATAACCATCACAGACTGAGCCTTGTTTCGGTCATGTATTTTGGGTTCCTTGCTGTTTCCATTCACCTATTTTATGCACATTTTGGGATATTGCATAAAATAAAAATGCAGGATGGAAGCACCAAGGAGTGCATATATTCTAAGCGACGTGCACATAAACTACAATGGAAACTCTGAGACACAAGTCATTTATGATGGTGCACTGACACCAGGGCTGAACGATTTTGGAAAATAATCTAATTGCTTTTTTTCTTTTTTTACCAATATTACGATTTAATATGCAATAATTTTTAAAGCTCTTTATCTTCTATTATTCAACAAACACAAGCAATAAATCTTTGTATAGTAGGGGTGGGAATTTTTAGTCACCTCATGATTCGAACCAATTCTGGGAGTCATGATCCAATTCCAAAACGATTCTTGATCTACTTTTTTTTCTTATTAATCTTATTAATATAACTTTATTTATTTTTATCTAATTACATATGTATTTTCTAAAATAATTACACATAAATAATTAAATTAAAACAATTGCATGTAAAGAATTTTAAATAGCCTATATAAACTAGGTCTAACGAAACATAAGTAAATAATAGAGGGAAAATAAAACAAGCAATAAACAAAGAGTGCTAGAGTATACCTCAACGTTTTCCTTTCAAGAGCTGTGAATGATTTCTCTTTCTCATCCTTACCGTTTTATCATTCCCTATGATGACATAGACAGCGGTAGATCCGATAAGCTGCATTCACACTAAAGCGCAGATCTCTTTTACAATATAAGATATGGTTTGTCCTATCTGTTTGATCCCTTACAGCAGAGGTGTCCAATCCTGCTGATCGACTGTCCTACACAGTTCATCTCCAACCCTAATCAAACACACCTGAAGCAACCAATTAAGGTCTTCAGGATCACTTGAAATTAAAGGCAGGTGTGTTTGATTAGGGTTGGAGATGAACTGTGCAGGACAGTCAAATGGGCAGGAGCAGGATTGGACACCCCTGCCTTAAAGGGATAGTTCACCCATAAATGAAAATTAGCCCATAATTTACTAACCCTGAAGCCATCCTAGGAGTATATGACATTCTTCTTTCAGGCGAATACAATTGGAGTTATAGTAAAAAATGTAGAGTGTTTAGTGCGACAATTCAGTGTGTATCTTGTACGTGTTAGTGTATATATATATATATATATATATATATATATATATATATATATATATATATATATACACACACAGTCTTTATAGCTCATATATATTGTGACCCACTCATTTTGTCTGGCCCGACAGTGGAAACGTAGCTTGATTTTGGTCTCGCGGCTCGAGGTCTGAGGTAGAGACCTGCGCGGGACGGTTTTCTTCATCCCGCTCCCGGCCGCCGAATTTCTGACCATTACTGCCCGCTCCCGCAACGTATGTGTTACACTCCCGCCCGCTCCCGCAATATGTATGTCCACTCCCGCCAGCACCCGCAAAACTGGTTAGAATTTATTCCCGCACAATAATAGAGATGGATTGATTTTGTCTTCTCCCGTCCCGCAGGAAAAAACACGTATTTGTTTTGCTATTATTAAAGAGCTTCATGGGGTTGTTTGTTTCGTTTCCCTGGCCTGCATCTGACGCACTGATCATTAAAAGATAGTTGTATCTTAGGATCAAATACAATCATGTATTTGTATTTATTTAAATCTATTGATCTAAATGTATTTTTATTTAATTGATTTTTTTATTTAAATGTATTTATTTATTTTTTATTTATTTGCTGTTTTTCTAGCTATTCTTCTACATCTTCTAATACATTTAGATAAATAGATTTAAATGAATGCATACAAATACATGATTGCAGATCTTTTGAGGGTCCCCCTTCAACTTCTTTCTAAAATGAATGAGCCGTCGATTTCTGGGAAAAATCTCAACAACAGTGAAGTTAATGCAGGCGTACCACTGTCTACATCTTTCTACAATAATTTAAATGAAAAGGACAGGTAAAAACGCACTGTTGTGGACCTATCATCACAGCAAATATGATGCCGTAAAGCAAAACAACACCCCGAGAGGGAAACAAATATAGCCTACCACAAGAAAATACAGTATACAAAACATTCAAAAACATCGCTGTAATTGACAAGTCGGAATCGGTGATAATACATCAACTGTCAATGTCAATATATATATATCCTATGTTCATTTGTCACGATGAACAAAGTCCAGTTCCTTTCCATCTTTGTCACAAACAATTGAGAAATTTCTCCAAATGTCAGACTTGCCGTGCTTACGTTTTGTGCTGTAAATACCTCGTTTGAGGTTCTTTTCCACGTCATTTATTGACATCTCATTCTCCACTAGGCTACCTCCCGATCCCGCAGGTTTTTTTTTAGCTGCCCATTCCCGCCCGCAGCAAAGTTCAAACCGCCCGCTCCCGCGAGATTTGCGTTGGGTCCCGCGGGACTCAATCCCAATGCAGCCCTCTAGTCTGAGGCTATTGGCAACCCGTCCGGCACGTTTTTAGCCCTGGCTCGACAGTGGAAAAGCGGCTAATGAAACTCAATGCTGGACAGAGCTGTTCTCTGCATTAGTTACCTCCTCTAAGTTCAAGGCGGAGAGGTCTCTGCTCTTGGTAAATTTCCGCGGCTCTCTCACGGTATTTGCGATACTCATCCATCATGGCACGTCTCTTGTCCACCAGATCCTGTAAAGCACAAGTCACCCATCTAAATTTGAGCACTGAACTTTGATCCACATCTAAATACTGTGCCTATCCTAGAAAAAAACTAACATCAATCTCATACCTTTGATGCTTTAGACTGACTGAGACGATCTTTCTGCTCAAAGATCTTTGAGTATTTCTTCAAGTCCTTCTTAATGAGCTGTGGGTTTCAAAAGGTCAGGTGGGATTAGAATTCACACTGAAGGGAATAGACAGAGTATTGAAAGTGACCCTGCATCTGACCCCATCTCACCTTTATTTCCTCTTGACTCAGGAGAGAGGGAGGACGGGGCCTCCACAGCAGCTGGCAGAAGCGTTCCTTGTTGGTTTTCTGCAGCAGACGGCCCTGGAATGTCCACAGCCAGAAGGCGTTGTCCACCTAAATCAAAAACATTTTATACAAAAACCACCTGAGATGCATTCCCAATCCAAACACATTCAACAAAAATAATAAATATGTAAAAAATACATTTTAAAAAATTAATCTTTGGTACAATAGTTTAAATATACACTACCATTCAAATGTTTGGGGTAGGTAAGATTTTTTTTTTATTATTCTGAAGGAAGTCTCTTACAGTCACCAAGGTTGCATTTATTTGATACAATACAGTAAAATCATAATTACTGTGAAATATTAGGATTAAAATAACTTTCCTATTTGAATGTTTTTTTAACTAATTTATTCCTGAGGGAAAAGAATTTTCAGCATCATTAGTCTTCAGTGTCACATGATCTTTCAGAAATCAGTCTAATATACTGATTTGCCGCTCAAGAAATTCTTATTATTAATGTTGAAAACAGTTTTTCAGTATTCTTTGATTATTTCTGACCCCAAACTTATTGACTGCTACTGTTATTTTAGCTATTTTTGTATTTAAATCAGTTAAATCACCTTGTGACTCCACCAGGAGACGGATGTCACAACATATCTTCCAGTGGGGTCCCATTCCACGTCTGAGGCCATGTAATGCTCTGCGATGTTCATCATGGTGCAGTCTGACGTGTCCACAAAAGCAAGAGCTCCATTCATGCTACATGACGAAACATGTAAAATTATACAAATGAACCACTCTAAAAATAAATGCATATAAAAAACACACATTTTATTGAGTACAGACCTCCTCAACCCAGCCAAGACCAAAAACTGCCCCTGTGGACTCCAGAAGATGCTGTTTGCCTGTTGCTTGTCAAACATTTCTGAAACAACATTTTGGGGTTAATATTTAGATCACGCACATACCTTAAAACTACTTGTAAAGAGAAATTAGTTTACAATGTGAATACTCACTTATTAAATCAATTTTGCCATTGTTCTTCACATGGTAGAAAGATACATTGATTCTGGGAGATTCACCATGTAGCACAGCAAACTTGCTGCCATTTGGTTCCCAAGCAAAAGCAATGATGCTCTCTGTAAAATGGGTAGAGAAATCAGAACCAAGAGTAGGGGTAAAAGACAGTCAGAAAGAAGAAACAGCAACATAATCCTTTCTTTACCTTTCATCTCCACCACATCCACAGGTACCTGCTTCTCTCTCATCCGGAAGATCTCAAAGTTGGTGACAACTCCCTGAAGTACAAAAAGAATTGAGCAAATCCATGAAAAGGAAATGTTTAAGCTTAACCTGGTAGTGCAAATTCAAGACAGCTCTTATACCTGCGTTCCTTTGGGTGTTCGGTCCACCTTCACGCAGAGATAGTCTCCATTTTTCTGCCAGTGAAGTTTACAATCCACAACATTAAACAGGTTGCGGACTCTAATCTCGTTCCTTGATGGAAGCTGCATGAGTGTCACCCTTGCTGGGATGTCCTTATCCTCAGGAACCCAGAATGCAATGATGTTATCACCAGGTGACCAGGAGAAATCCCTATGGACATTGCATTAATTTTACATTAAAATATGTCTTTTAAAAACACACACCAAACAGAAAAATAATTCAGTGTAATGAATAGTGATAGATATGGCGCAAATATCTATATATTTTTTTAAATATAAAAAACTTTTAAAGTTTGGGGAGAGTGCTTTTTTAATTTTAAAGAAATGAATACTTTTATTCAGCCAGGATTCATGAAATTGTATTTTTTTAAATAGATTTTTTTGGTAGTATTATAAACATCTTTACTGTAGTATTATAAACATCTTTACTGTATCTTTACATCCGTTTTTTTCACTTTCTATTCAAAGAATCATGAAAAAAGAAATCATTGTTTCACCCAAAGTATGACGCAGCACAACTGTTTTCAACATTGATAATGATAAGAAATGTTTGTTGAGTAGCAAATCATCATCATATAATTATTTCTGAAGAATCATGTGAAGCACACTTAACACTGAAGTAATAGCTGTTAAATTCAGGAATGAGTTACATTTTAAAACAGTTATATTTTGCAATATTACAGTTTTGACTATTTTGATCAAATAAATGCAGACTCAGTGAGCTTATGAGATTCTTTCAAAAGCATTGAAAATTCTTGCTTTCAACTGAAAACTTTTGATCGACAGTGTATTTATGTTCTCAATAGTTTTATTTTACTCACTTAATTCCATTTATCTTCAAACTCTTCTTGTCCAAAAGACCCATCGACTACAAAAAGGAGAAAAGTTGATTTGTTAATTAAGCAAATAAAACCTGAGGATTTTCCAACCTTGCGTCTCTGACACAAGTTACTTACAGGAGTCTCATAGATGCTCAGCGTGTCCTGAGTCATTCGGGCAAAGAACTTCCCATCTGGACTCCACCTGAGCAGAACAAGTAAATATATTCCAATTCTACTGTAATCAAATTAATAACACGTGCCATGAAAATTAACTCAAACCACACTTACTTGAAAATTGGCCAGTGGGCAGAGCTTTCACAGTGAAAGCCTCTTTTCTTCTGTCCTGTGAGAACATCCCAGATAATAATCGCCTGTGGGTCATCTTTAGTGTCCATAAGAGGGCTGAACGTGACAACATATCTGCAAACACGAATTACATTAAAAATGTGTGTTTAATAGCATGAAAAATAAATGTACATGGGTTAAAGCAAATAAAAAAAATCTTTTGACTGAGAATTTTTCCTCTGCCAAACCCCATTTCGCAGCTTGTCACACACCCAGTTTAAGAGCAGTTTCTTCTTCTTGTAATTAGGAGTAAAGTGAGTGCATACTTTACCTTCACAAATGAAATGCTCAAAGAAAATTTGCATTTACAGAAAGGCCATTTTTCACTGCGTTGCTATTATTTACACACTTTATGAAATTTCAATGTTTTCAATCTAATGCTTTTACAAGACTTGACTCTTTGTGATGTAGTCATACAAATAATTAACCATTTGCACAACTTTAACACACGTTTTATTTCTCAAATAATAAAAGCCAACAGAGCTTTTGCCGAAGTGAGCTAATATCTCAAACTATACATAATATAATATCTGTTTTTAACCTAGCCATCATAAAATAAACAATATAATGTTATTTATCTATGTTGATTACATGAAAAGTGAACAGCATGAGCGGGGCCGTACGCAGGATTTTATAAATACCGAGGTCGTTGCTATAGTGATCCTGCTATGGGGGTTCGTGGGCAGGTGGGGGTATTATTGTGCTATATAATCACCAACTCAACATGAGTCTTGTGGATGTTCTGCAGTTTAACTCGTTTGAATGCCTTGTTTTGAGTGTATCTGTCCACACTTCCACTGACATAGCTAGTCTAAAGGCCTATTTAAGATAAATAAAGACTTTTTATCTGAATTTGCAGATATGTTGTCCTTGCTATGCCTCAAATTCGAGAGAACTCTTATTTTGGGGGACTTTAACATCCATAAGGACATAAAAGATTCAACCACAACAAAAGATTTTTTATCTTTATTGGAGTGCTTCGATTTGAACCAGCTCGTGGACTGTCCTACACATAATAAAGGCCACACTCTTGACTTGGTGATTTTAAACGGCTCATTTGTGTCCTGGTTGTGCACCTCTGACTTAGGGCTATCTGATTATCTGGCTATTTTTTAAATATGGAACTGCCTGACATAAACACTATCCCTTCACGCATTATTAACTACCTCAAATGGAGATCGATTGAACACTCTGATTTCTCTGATTTGTTTGCTTCTTCCTTAAGCTGTTTTTCCCCATGTGATGTGCTGGAGGACAAAGTTATCATGTTAAATTCTGTTCTCTCATCTGGCCTGGACTTATTTGCTCCTCTGAAAACCTTCTTTCGTTCAATGAAGGCGTCGTGTCATACAATAGAGTGTAGGTGGCGTATGTCTGGCTTGACTGTTTATCACCAAGCCTGTAAGGTGTACTTGAATATAAGACTCAAATTGCATCGGCCAGGTCTGCTTATTTTGCACAGGTAATTGACAAAAATCAGAATAACCCAAGACAATAGTTTAATTCCATTAACAAACTACTCAAATGTAACAGTTATTCAACTGTTCCAGCTTCAACTCACCTCTGTATTAAGATTTAATTTTTTTCAGTTCCAAGATTGATAACATTCGTAAATGTATTCTCTAATCTTCCTTAATCTCTTTCTGCTACAATCACTTCTGAATTTTCTGGTATCTCTCTCTCAAACGTTTCCTCATTTGACTTTCACTCTCTTTGTAATGAGGTTTCAAAAATGAAAGCTGTCACTTCCATAGCTGATCCTGTACCAACCTGTCTGTTCCAATCATGCTTTACTACTTTATGTCCTGTTGTATTGAGTGTTATAAATGATTCTCTGTGCACTGGTGTTGTCCCGGCTACATTTAAAACTGCTGCTCTGACCCCTGCACCGAAAAAAAAAAGACAAACTTTGACAACCTTAATTTCCATACCATTTCCAATCTTCCCTTTCTCGCCAACATTTTAGAGCGAATTGTTGCTACTCAATTGCATTCCCATCTTACTGCAAACAATCTTTATGAGCCCCTTCAATCTGGATTCTGTAAACTCCACAGCACTGAAACAGCATTAGTTAAGGTCACTAATGACTTGTTAATCGCTTCTGATTCTGGCTGTCTTTCTATTTTAATTCTTCTTGATCTTAGTGCTGCTTTCGACACTGTTGATCATATTATTTTACTCACTCGGTTAGAATCGGTCTTTGGTGTTTCTGATACTGCACTAAGCTGGTTTAAGTCCTATTTTTCTGATCGAAAGCAGTTTGTCGCTATGGGTGGTTGCAGGTCTGATACTGGTGTAGTGCAATCTAGTATTCCTCAAGGTTCAATCTTGGGCCCTATACTTTTTAGCATCTACATTTATCCTCTTGGTCAACTTTTAAGACCACTTGGTCTCAGTTTTTACTTTTATGCAATGACACCCAGCTTTATATACATTCAAAACCATATGTTAATGTGGCTGTGTCCTTTTTCTCTATATGTATTTCTGAGATTAAAAATCAGATGTCTAGAAATTTGAAAAAGCTGGTTTAAGTCCTATTTTTCTGATCGAAAGCAGTTTGTCGATATAGGTGGTTGCAGGTTTGCATGGTATGCATCATCTTTCATGTCACATTTTTTAATTTGATCAATAAATTCAGTTATAATAAGACACTATAGGGCTGTTACCCATCAAATTACATAATTTGCATTGCAAAATTACAACTGCAATAAATAATCTTATGAGATTGATGTTTTGAATAAATGTTTGAATATACAAATAAAAAAAAATTCAATACATATGGAGTGTTCAAGTCCTCCTGGGAAGTTCATACGTACGAAGTGGGAAGTCGTGTTTACGACGTGAGGTGCATTCAAGTCAGTTTCATTGGAGATGAAGATGGCGGTGTACCTTGGTTTAATTAATTACACGAAAATACAGGTTTGTTAACTCTGCTTATAGAAAATGAAAAAGAAAGAATGCACATCAGGTGTGTTTTTCTTTTTATGTTTTTAATAAACTTATGAAGCCAATGTAAACTTCAAACTGTTAGCATTTTTTGTCGTAATTCATTAACGTTCTGCTTATAGCAAGATCAATGATGATCATGATAAATAACAGTTTCTAGGACAAGTAAATATTGATATCAATTAAAATTTACCGTCAACTACAGACAATTGCATCCATTGATTCCGCCATTTCCCCGACACGCCCCCAGCTCGTACAGATCGGGGCTTAACCTCTTAACCAGCGCCCCTATTTTTGAGAATTTTCTGAAAACGACATACCCAAATACAAATCTCTGTAGCTCTTGAACCCTATGGTCCACCTTCATAACTCTGATATTTTTTTAAACTAGACACTTGAAACTTTGTTACCCAAGAGTCATTATAACTCAAAGTAGCATAGGAACAGAGTAAAACAAGGTAAAATATACATGAAATTGACTCACGATTTCTTTGAATAAACTTCATTTAGGGGAAAATGTATCAGAATTTTATGTTAAGGGCCTGAAAACACCATAAATATAAAACTGAATGTCTGACCATGTTTTGATTCAAATTTGAGGATGATACTCCCAAAAATTTAGTTCCTGTAAGCTTTTATTCAAGAAAAGTCTAGGCGTCCTATCCAAAAGGCCACTTGGAGACTCCAAATGGACACCTGGTTACCAAATGACACAAGGAGTAAACACTACATAATACATACATGTTTATCCATTCAGAACTATTCTGCCCATCAAACTACACAAGAAAAAATGATTTCAGCACAACATTTTAACATTTTAACAAAATACTCTTTATTTTGAACATTTATAATAGCAAAAATAGTGGGGAAAAAAACCTCACTTCATTTATACATTCCAAAAGTGATTGTTTTACTAATGAATAAAATATATAAAAAGAAAAAAAAATTACATTTGTAATTGCAACAGTGTTTTTTACTCAAATAAATTACAATAAACAATTACAATGAATATCCAATTACTAAAACAAAAAGCAACCGCTTCCTCTTCCTCTCCCCTTACCTTTACCTGTACCTGTGCCTCCCCCTTACCTTTACCTGTGCCTCCCCCTTACCTTTACCTGTACCTGTACCTCTGCCTCTGGTAGCTGAAGCAGATTCAGATGGAGATGCAGAAGATGACGATGACTGCCGGCGTCTCCTTTGTCGCTCATGACTGGACTCCGGATTCCATTCCTCATCTGATTCAGTTGAAGGCCTATTTTACAGCACAGGAAAACACACTCACAAACACACAAAAGAGGATTTCAGTTTGAGTCACATTCATCTATTAGCAGCATCAATATTCCATCTTATTACAATATCAAATGTCACATACCTTATCATCATTATAATGCTCAATATTAAAAATGCTTAGTAATTATTATTTTTTTTCTATATATATATATATATATATATATATATATTTATTGTATCTTCACCTGACATCTTGTACTCCTTTCCTTCCATTATATTTATATTCAATGCACCATTCATTCATATAAACGTATCACTGTAATCTCATATCTTGCTAGTCATCTCCACTGTTATTTTATAATCAACACATCTTCTCCTGACTTCTTATAATCCTTTCCTTCCATTATTGTTATATTTAATGCATCATAAATATAATGTGTGGGATATAAATATTTTCTCTTTATGTAACGTTATAATATACATCTCTATCACCTGCTCGTGTAGCCTCTGTCTTTGCTAGTAGCTAATGTCCATCGTCATTTTATAATCAAAAACATTACATGAACAGAAAAACTGCCAATAATAAACATAACAATTAATGAAAATGTGTTGAAACTTACCGATCTAAAACGGGATCGAGTCCATGAACAAACATCTCCTCTTCTGCCGAATCGACGACGCTCGACACCCTGCTCTCTCTGTCTGAGATGCATCTCTCTGCCTCTTTCTGCTGCTCTTCGTCGCTGCTTCTCATCACTTCCTCCAAAAATACTCTCAACACCACAAAAACCCTTCTGTAGAGGACGATCCATGATGGAGATTGTCAAATATAACTTTGGAGTAAATCTATGAGTTGATACGAGCTCCGTGTTGCAAACCAATACCTAGCCTATGCGCTCTGTGCGTAAAATGGCAGAAGCGGACGAGCGAACGACAACATTGCGCACTTGTATTTGACAAATCTGCTTGAGAACTGTCAATCACTGCAATCGTGTTTTAATTGGTTAATACTCACATCCATCAAAACATTGCCGATTACACATTGGCTGGCTATATCCAGACTTTATCCAGTCAAAAACCGAGATGCGAGATTGACAGGTTTCTAAGCCTGTCAGGCGGTCCCTTGGCATTTTGATCGATTACAGAGACTGTGATTGAAGGAGAGAGAAGGGGGATGACTCATTTCATCCGGAAGAGTCTAAACTACAGGGGTGAGATGGCTTTTGAGTGTTGGAATATGGATTAGAATCGATATTTCTTTGAAAATGAACATGATGCGAACTCTTTCTCGAAAACGCGCATGTAAACAAAGGAGGATATTTCATTTTTTTCCCTATTTTTCGTTGTTTTGGATTAAAAAGTGGGATGCATTTTGAAGAGTGGACCCTTACATTGAAATGTATGCTGTTGTTTCTTGGATTCTTCCGAACTGATCTGAACCATACGAGATGAAAGATAAGTATAGCGATTCATTTTGCTCATTTTCAAATGAGCAGTCCTTTTGCATTTAATTTAACCCTTTCCTCTCTGGTGTATTGATTGCAAAAACAAGTTTAGAACATGATTCTTGAGTGTTTTAGCTTTCAAATGATGTATAGTTTATGATAGTCAGATGAATATTTGTTATAAAACAAAGCTTAAAAAGGGTAATAAAAGTATAGCCACGCCCTCGACGGCCCGTCCACGGGCCGGTGCGGGTTATCAAGTTAAAGAAAATCCTGAGCTCCCCACTGGTATACGACATTGTGGTGGCGTTCAAGTGCATTCAACTCGTAATTACGATCTATACGAGATGACTTGAACGCACCATTAAACATGAAACTAAACCGCCAATAGGTGGCGGCATGTGACCGACTTAATTAGTGAATCATTGAGTCATTCATACAAAAGATCCGTTCAAAACGCTGAATCACTCAGTAACAAAACACGCGCCGCTGTTGCTTTCCTTTGGAACTATTTTCGTCAGTGAAATAGAACAAAAACAATGCAACGTTGTTAGCAGAAATACACTACCCATTATCAATCGCTGTTCACACTGAATGTAATAAAAATCACAATCATTGTTCGGTAGGGCAAGTAAATTTATCTTTCACTTGCCCTTTCAAAAATTCCACTTGTCCCAGACAAGCGTTAATGTCCTGAGTTCATTCATGGTTTTTTGTTGTGCTGTAAAGCGGAACAGGTGATCGGTTCACAGCGATCTGTGTGACTGTCACGCATCCTTAGAGCGCCAAAAAAAGATCACAACAGCTTGAAAGACGTCTATGGTCTCACTCTAGTCTAATTAGCACATTCCCAATTATTATTGTGAAGTTTGCTTTTTAATTGTTCCGCTTACTCGTTTAAAATCCATGGGTGATGGGGCTTTTTCTTCAATTGCTCCAAAACTTTTGGAATTCCCTGCTAGCTGAGATTAGGCAAGCTGAATCCCTTAGTGTTTTTAAATCATCCCTTAAAACTTTGTTTAGGGTAGCTTTTACATGATTGTTTGTAATTGTCATATTATTATTATTTTATTGGACTTTTGATAGCATATATTTGGTATTTTATTTTCATTTGTTTTTTCTTTCATTTACACATTGTTTGTATTATTGTATGTTTTATCTTGTTTCTATTCTTGTGAAGCGCTTTGAGATGCTACTTTTAAAAGCGCTATAGAAAATAAAGTTTATTATTATTGTTATAATAACTAACGTAAGAGCGCAAACATGTGAACGGCCCCTAAACCAGCTCAGATGAAGTCGGTTTTTCTGGCAATATGCAATATCATTGCAGCACCAAAGTAGAGTTAACATTAGGCAATTATTTCACAACCTTCATTATATGCACTTCAAATATAGCAGACAAAATAGAATCAGGACATGGAGGCGCCGGAGCGAGATTGCATTGCACGTGAACCGGAACACTGGAATATATATCTGTATTAGAACCCATTTAAACACAGGAATATGGCATACCTCTCACAAGGAGAGAAATCAATGAGCTGGACCCCCTGATGACTGAACCTCTGGATCTGTTTGAACTTCTCACCACCCCACAGAGCAATGCCTCTCTGATGGAATGTGGCCAGGTAGGTGCCTTTTGGAGACCAGCGCACGTATGTCTCGGTCCAGCGCTACAAGCAAAATGTACGAAAAGATACTGAATACAGTATACATGGCCACATGGTTATATTTTAAAGATGAATGGGTGAATGCTCCAAAAAAAAAAAGTTGCAACTTTCAACTCACCGCTCTCTCCTCCACTTCAATAGGCTCCTTGACATCATTAGCAAAAATGCCTGTTCTTTCACCAGAGTCATAGATTACGCTGTACTGATCACGACAGTCAGAATCCTCTAACCAGTGACGCAGATTTCCCTGAGACCAAAACACCAAATATTAATCAATAAGCATTTCAGATTTAAAAGCATACAGGGTAGCCAGGGCTGGATTACACACAATCAGAAAAGTTCTTAAGAATAACTACTTACAAAATCTTTAAAGGGCTGCTTCTCAGGAGCTTCCCACTCATCACAGATTGACATGTACCTACAGAAACGAGAAATTTTAGATTACTGTTTGTTAACATTTTTCAAATATCATGTTCAGGACACCTGAAAATGTTTGTGAGTCACGATTGTTTTTTGTGAGTCATCTTATTGGTGTGCATGTAAATGTGCTGTTTATTATATGGGCGCACTGGAGTTTAGTTTTCTGCCGCTTTAAATGCTTGAGCTTTAACAAGCAGAATGGATTCTGATTGGCTGTCAATGATTCATTGCTCGTAACCTGGAGAATTTTTTTTTTAATTCTCCCCAACAGTATCGTTCTTCTGTGCCGTTTCCATTATAATTCAGTGAACTCAACATTTTTTGAATTTAGACCAAACTAGTTAGCATTTCAGTTAGTGGTCGACCGATATATCGCCACGGTCGATATATCGGCCGATATTTGGCTTTTTTTAAATATCGGCATCGGCCGATAAGTTTTTCTGATTGGCCGATGTGTTGGAAGCGGGACTTTTATTTTGACGGTGCAGCAGACTTTTATTTTGACGGGCGGCGCTGAGAACACCAGCACCTGAGAAGAGAACACAGCGCTTACTCACATTCTCCGTCTCTCTGTCAGTCATATCTAATAGTTTATTAGACAGAACCGGTGGCTACAGACCTGGTAATCAAAGAAAGTAAATGGTATGCGAAAAAGTAATGCGTTTGCTTTTATATTATTTGTAACCGAAAATAATCAGGCTAAAATACTTTCTCATTTACCGTCAATATTCAGCAAATACGCATCTACATAATTTAAACAAATCTCTGAATATCTAATAAACATTTAATTTCACAAACCTTGCAGATTTAATCGAATCCAGACGTGATATCTTGTGAAGTGTGCATTTGTAGCCTGCATGAATGTGTTCCTGCGAGTGAGGGTCGGTCCGTGCGCAGTGAGTGAATGCGAACAGAAGATCAGCTTTACAGGAGACGCGATCGAAAAACTTTAAATCCTTCATTTTAAAACATGCTGTGCTATATCCAGTTGCCCACTGTGTCATATTCATGTCGTTTTCACTGTGTGCCGTATGTAAAATTAGCGTTACCTTGTCAAAAGTCAAAGTAAAAAAATTATGATTATCAGTACGCATGAAATTACCAGATTACTGAGTGCCCTGTTACAGTGTTTACTTCCTTTTTATCCACATATTCATATATTTTTAAACAATTACTTTATTTGTGAAAAATACTGTAATAGGATTGCAGATTCAAGAAGTTGCCATCTAAAGTATAGGGCCTAAGCATGTTTATTTTAAATATTTATTAAATGTATCTAATTTATTAAATATTGATTTATATAAATATAAAGTGTGTGTATATATATATATATATATATATATATATATAGAGAGAGTATATACATATATATATATATAGATATCGGCTTTATATCGGCCACCCTGCCTCGGCCATCAAAAAACCCATATCGGTCGACCACTAATTTTAGTTATCGTCCTTGTTGTGAACGTGCTTTTACTATCTTGAAATTAAATAGTGTGACATCATCTATATCGGCCACCTCTAAAATACTGGATTCAGCCATCAAAAAATACATAGCGGTTTAACACTATTTTAGATTGCAACAAATGCTGTCACAATAACAGCACAATTAAGGACAACATACTTATCAAAGTCTGTGAACAGATTGACACGGAAAGTGTGCTGCTTGTCCAGCTTGTAGCCATCGGCGTTCTTGACTGCTTCAAGAGCGTGACTTGGTGCAGAATACTCCAGGAAAATGTACCTGTTAAGATGAAGCGCATTGATAATTACAATTCAAAGACTAATACCACCATGTTTTATCACATGAAGAACCATATTCGTCAGTATATGCATAATAGGTTATAAAAGTACAGTATCCATGCATTTACTTTATATAAACATATCCATTTTAAAACAGTAGGCCAAGTAGGAATAGACGTTTAATATTCGCCAAATGACAACGGTATCATCACCCATGCAAACCAAAAGTTACCCCTTAGTCTTTCCGTCTGCGTCTGGATAGAATTCATTGGTTATTTTCCCGAACTTTGAGAAGATCTTGTGGATGACGTTCCTGAGTTTCTCCAGGCGTTCTGGTCCGACCTGAGGGACATTATCAACCACAATGACCGAGTCGATGCCGTCAGCCTCCAGGGGTTTATCCTTCAGAACATCCTCCAGCAGCTCTGCATACAGATAAACCATCCAATAAAGACCCTGTCAACATCTTAAACATGCTATATGGGTAAACAGATGTTACAGCACAATGAACTTTCTGAAATCAAGCTCAAAACAGCTGCTGACTCAATGCTATGACACGCGCGTCTATTTCCCTAAAGATGCTACGATGCTTTTGTCCTGCTCGCGCACATACTTGGACGTTAACAAGAGCGCTTTAACCGGGATAAAACATGTTTATTCTTGAATAGGGTAGTGGTGCAGCATCAAATGTTACTAAACAGTTAATCCGAAGGGTGTTCGTGTTAGTTACAGGCCGATATTTTCAGCTTTAGTGTTTAGTTTGCGACTCGTAGCCTGTTAGCAGGCGGGCTATATGGTGTAGGCCTCTCTTACCCTGATCACTGATGTCATCCACGAAATCCTCCGGATCGCTGAACGAAGGCTCTTCTCCGTCGTCATACTCCATTTCGGCCTCCATATTCTCCGTATCTCGCATTTAGAGATCGATTCCTTTCAGTCCTGGCTGGTGAGAAGTCGGTGGTAAATTTTACTGCAGTAATCCAGAGATTTTTCTCACTCGGCCATGTGCAAAGCAACCGGCGCCAACCACTGCGAGCGAGAGAAGGACCGTACCATGTGTGCGGAGAGCGCGTGAAGCCTCTTGGTGACTGTTTAGTAATCATGTACAACACAGATTTAGGAGGAATATAACATTTATAATTTAGAACAGCAGTATATGTCCTTGCAATGCATACCTTCTGTTCAAATGTGCTAAATGTGTAGTTTTACTATGAAATGTGGAATGATCGACCCCTTTTTTGACAAACCTGGTCTTTCCCTGCTTATCTCTCGGAACTTCCTGTTCATGTGACAAGAACCTCCCATCTGAATAGGCGTACTTCACTACTGTAGTATGCAATTGCATAAAGCTGTATGTCAAACTGGGACTTAATTTGCAAGCCCTAGTAACTGGATATTCAGAGAGATAAGCAAAGGGAAAGATCGCGTCATAAGGGGGCAAGCATTCCACATTTCATTGTAAAACGACACATGTAGCACATTTGAACAGCAGGTATAAATTATAAGGACATATAGCCTACTGCTGTAGGCTACTGCATACTGCATATACAAAGGGTGCAGAAAAGGTTTGCTTGACGAATGTCACATTTCATAGAAAAATATACACATTTTAACCACAGGGATAAATTATAAGGAGATTAGATAGATAGATAGATAGATAGATAGATAGATAGATAGATAGATAGATAGATAGATAGATAGATAGATAGATAGATAATCTTTGATGGTAAATGAGTTTGATATAGCCTACAGAGGTATGGTACACAAGAGTTTCCCATAGTATTACAATTAACTGGAAGGGTAAAGCCTAATGATCTGCAAATGAGACCCTTTAATCTTTGAGGCGGCTGGAAACATTAAACAAGAGTAATTTTTCAAATACATCCTCAGGGCATGACGGCAATACACAATTTATGTCTACATGATTTTGTTCATTACCAAAACCTTAAGAAGCTATTTTATTTGGATGTTTTCCAGCTGATTACAATGATTGAAAATGACCTGTGGCAGTACTAACACACGGAAACTATTAAACACAATAGGGAATTGTTATTGAATAAGCACAGTGGAGTATAAAGAAAGATATGCTCTTTTCATCCAGTAAATTAACTGTGGACCTAAAGCACAATTCAACATCTAATGGATTGTACTCAAATCTGGGTGAAATAAGCTGTGTTCCATATAGGTATTTTGAGGTGTAAAGATACACTTGTTTAAAAGTTTCTTATACAGAAATACTTTTTGGTAGAAGGAAGACAGAGCCAACTCAACTCCTCAAAATGCCCTAATTAAGAACCTAGTTTATTTTATTTATAACAATGTTGGTTTTTTAAAGCTATTATTTCACAGTAAGGACATGGACCAAATAAATTAACTACTTGTAACTCTTTCTCTTTATACTGTTTTTTAAAATGTTTTTGAAACTTAAATTGTAATAGTAACTTATGCCTGTGATGGCAAAGCTGACTTTTCAGCATCATTACTCCATTCAGTGTCATCCTTCAGAAATCATTCTAATATGCCGATTTGAAACATTTATCATTATTATCAATGCTAAAAACAGTTGTGCTGCTTAAGTGGAAAATGTAATACATTATTTTACTTTACACACCGTGAAAGATTCTTTGATGAATATAAAGCTTGAAAGGCCAGCTAATCTTTTCCGAGGAGCAAAAACAATGGAGTTGATATTGGACATAATATACAATTTTTATAGAAACAAAATTTAATTAAAAACAAGCATCATTGTATTTTTACATTCCCTTGTAATATTGAATATCATGTTTTAAACTAAAGAGATTTTTAGTACAAGTTGGAGGGTCGTTTAAAAAAAGACACTTCTTTACACATAACCAATAGGGGGCGCTCTTGTTACAATGTGTTACAAGTTCATACTGGTTTTCTTGGGTTGGTGAGAGATTTCCCAGTCATACAAGAGTCAGATGATTTGTTCTGTCTGTACAAACTCTGGCCATCTGCACACTGATTCGTGTCCTTCCAGCAAAGTTTTTGCAGTTGCGATTAGATTAACAGTAAAATTCCCGTAGGCACATCTTTTCCAGCTACTGTCAGAGCTGACATTTTCTCTCACTCCTTTATTCTGGGAAAATCACTTTTGTATCTGTATTTGAAAGCCAAACACAGGCCTAGCAGGCAGATTAAAATAAAGGGCAGACTGAAACATTGTTAAATAATCTGGCAATGACTGCTGCCCTTATTTACTATTACTAAATATCAGCATTCAATTTTGAAGTGCAATGAAAGGCAGCCTGGAGGAAATGTGAGTATAACACAAGTCATGAGTTTTACCTCACGCAAATAAGCCATGGTGGGGCCAGAAAAGGCACTTTGTGTGCTTAGACAGTATCTTCTTCCTTGAGCAGGGGATTTTTCAAGGGTTACATGAATATTTGTTTAGATGTGTTTTACCATAATAGGGCCTCTTTGTTCATAGTCAACCATTAGATCCCTCACAGGAAAGGAAAAGTTCTTAGCAACTCTAATATGACAATAAAGCCTAAAATAGCTGGCTACAAAGATGGGTGGCGTTTTGAAAAAGATGCATCTAAGCTTCAAGTTAGAATGGTACTTAGGCTCCAGTTGGGGTAACACTTCCTCTGGCACTTAACTCTTGCATAACTTTTGTTTATTTGTCTCTGTTTGAACTTGCTCCCAAAGCAGTATGCAGGAAATGCACAGTGTGGGGACAGTTCGGTTTTTCATAAATGGGAAAATGGCAGATTTAAACTTTACACACAACTACGACATCAGAAAGCTAATAGTAATAAGATGCAGAAACAACAGTAAATGACCCCAAATAATCTGCTTACATACAAAGGCTATTGGCCTTATAGGCTATAAGTGGCTCTCAAACAATGGGTTGTGACCTAAAAATGAATAAGCCATGCAAAATGCAAATGATGAAATGCAACTATTCTTATGATAAGAAATTTTAAACAGGGTGTTGTTGAGGTCAAAAGTTAATCAACCTATGGTATTTGAAAGGACATTCATAAGTCACATGCATGGTAGAAGCCTGCCTATGGCTGATTTTAACGTCTACATACTGTAAAAAAAAAACTACTGTAAAATGCAACAGTACAAACCTTTTAATTGCTTAACAGTAATTAACTTACCACATAGAAGCTAATTTTAACATTGCAGTAATTTTACTTTAAAATAATGTATGTTTTTTTGTAAGTGCAAACTATGAATTACCATATAATTTATGATGAAATACAATAAAAGTACATTCTCAGACATTATGTTCATATCAGTAATGTAAATGTTTTGTTACATTGTATGTTATTTAGATAATGTTTATTGCATTATTTTTGCATCAGACAGTTTGTGTGTGACTCTGGCCACTGTCTGAGTGTTGGCCATGTTTTAAGGACAAGACTTGAAAAAATATGATTGGCATATTAAGGGGACAGTTCACCCAAAAATGAAAATTCTGTCAGTATTTACTCTCCCTCATGTTGTTCCAACCCCGTAAGACCTTCGTTCATCTTCGGAACACGAATTAAGATGTTTTTGATGAAATCTGAGAGCTGGATCATTCCTCCACAGGCTTCTAAAGGATTGAAACTTGGTAGCCCCGAAAAGTTATTAAAGACATCGTTAAAATAGTCCAAGTGACCACAGTGGCTCAATCTTAAGTTTATCAAGTGACGAGAATACTTTTTGTGCACAAACCCCCCCCCCCAAAATAAAGACTTTATTCAACCATCTCTTCTCTTCCATGTCATTCTCCTAAGCTGTTGACATAGTGTAACAGCGCAGCGCTTCTGTGTTGTACGTCACACACAGGCTCACTATTGGCCGACGCTGCGCTGTTACACTACATGAACTCACTCGAGGCTCACAGAGAAGGAAATGAATAGTTGAATAAAGTCGTTATTTTTGCACACAAAAAGTATTAGCCTCGCTTGATAAACTTAAGATTGAGGATTGGACTATTTTAACGATGTCTTTAATAACTTTTCGGGGCTGGCAAGTTTCAGTCCTTTAGAAGCCTGTGGAGGAGTGATCCAGCTCTCAGATTTAATCAAAAATATCTTAAATTGTGTTCCGAAGATGAACGAAAGTCTTACGGGGTTGGAACAACATGAGGGTAAATACTGACAGAATTTTCATTTTTGGGTGAACTAACCTTTTAATAATCTATCACTTAATAAAATAAAGCTACTCTAAAACAAAGCTTTTACACATAATGCCTAAATTGTAAGATATACAGGCACTTATATGCCTTCCTGTAATACCTGAAACATTTACATTGAATTTTATGCTGTATTTCAGTTAACCACAGCTGCCAAAACCAAAAATATAACAGGATATTGTGCATATTGAGTTATACAATATGCAGTAAAGAACAAGGCAAAAACCATAATTTTTTTTATTGTATTTATACAGTTCTTATATACAAAACACACATAATGCAGTTAATCTGGAATTTCACACTTTTTACAATCACTGGATACGTAAAACATTAGGGAAGCAGAATATACAAGTGGAAAAAAGTACAGTAAAACTCAGAAAGGAACAGCAGAGCAGCAAATGTAATGTAAATACTGTAGTTAAATCATCTTCAGCAGAATAAAATCGCAACTGGAAATAGTTTATGTTTATTATTCTCCGAATATAATTTATATCAAATTAAGTACACACCATATGCTTATCTTGATTACGAGTTTTAATAGCCTTTGTACTTGTGTCTGGGTTTCTTCTCCGGTATTTAACTTTTAAACTCTCCCAATGGAGTTACGGTCTTGAAAGAGTAAACAATGATGAACACAGCCTTGAATTAAAGAATCTATTCTGCTTCTTTATGTGCACAAGAGGCAGACATCTTCCAGTAAATGCACGTTTTGCTCCCACTGGGAAGAGCTGTCAGGGACAAAGGTTCAGGGTGTGTCCAATTTCTCAAATCAAATCCCTTCCTGCCAGCGTTCAGTAAGCCAACATGACACTGCAGTGATTACAAGGAAGGACAGAATTTAAATGCCTTTAGGGCACAGAGAAACATTGTCAATGTTGCTTTGTAATAGAAATGAGCCACATTGTCCACTGCAGTACATAAAACAGAAAGAATTCAAGAAAAGAGCTTGATGCTCTTTTTAAAACTTGAAAACTATTTGATAACATATCTCAAGCTGTCTCTCAACACAAAACAACAGCAAAACAAAATTCTGACAAGCGGACACCTGCACTGAAATTGAAACCGCTCGCCCTCCGAGGAAACTGTGAGTCAGCGACTACCTCTGATGACAAAAACAGATGTCTGAAAAACAGATCAAATTGTGCCACCACCACCAACAAACACTCCTCAGCATTAGCAGAAGTCTCAGGGAAGTCACTTCACACCCTGTTCATGGAGTAGTTCAAAATAATAGACCGCAACATGGGTGCAACAAATCGGGGGCTCGTCCGGGATCGCAGCAAGGGACTCTTGCAGCCACATCAGCTAAAACTAAAAGCACACAGCTGTTCACAGCTGCCATTCAACAAGGCCTGGAGAATAAAGCTCAGTCCCTGGCTGAAATCAAGGAAGAACTAAGATCTTAACATCTGCTGATGGAATAACTGAACAGCTAAAGGTCGACTCCCTCTGTTATTCTCCTTGTAGAGTCATGAACTACACAGGTTATATACATTTCGAGAGGCTTAACATCATATGAATAGTCATAAAGTACATATGCTGTGCAATAATGACATTTAAAGAATACCGTTAATGCATTATTCATCTTAAGTTAGTGGTGTTAGGCATAACCAGTGATTTGACCCTACTCTAAATTTCAAAGCTTGTAGCTTACCATGAAGAGACAAATAAAAGCAGACGCAGTTAGCGTACAAAAGCCGCTATTCACTCTATGTACAAAAACCCTGCTTAGTTGTTAATGAGAATTTTGCATGTCATCTATAAACTCACAAGTATAGATAAAGCAAAATGCGATTTAAATGTTAGATTATATCAAAAATAAACCTGTCAAATGACATTAAATTAACTACTTGTACCAAGCAGGATGTTCAGTGCAGGTTTGTCATTTATTTTTAGGATGTTATTTGGGAGATAAGCCAGTATGAAGTTAATGTGCATTGTTTGAGTTTATCCTTAAGAAAGGAGGTGAAAATACTCTAAAATGATTTACTACCAAAATGCTTCATTTTTCTTTGCATTAACAAACTGTAATCCCTTCAAATGTTCTTGGCTTTTCCACCATCTAAGGTGTCTTCAAACCTCCTGTTTCACAGGAAGAAATTAAAATGAGTGATGACAGAGAGATTCATTCATTTTTTTGCATGAATATCATGTCTCTCATATAAAGCTCTGCATAATGGAGTACTTGATCAGCTAACACAAGATGCAAAGTACATTTTGCACTATGATCTTTTTCCTGCACCAGAAGTCCAGATGGCACTTCCTCCTGCGACAGGATGGAAATTGGACTCAAACAATGGCAAAAACAGATCAAACTACTGTAAATGTCACTGCAACATTATGTCCTTAAGGTTCTCCTGAAGAATTGTATCTTTGACGGCATGAAAGACAAAGCGAATGTTCTCAGTGTCAATGGCAGTGGTGAAGTGGTGAAAAAGTGGCTTGCTGCGGTTGCGACGTTTGCGGTTGAAGCACTGCACTAGATAAGCCTGCACGTCCTCCAGTCGGTGAGGGTCTCCCCGGAAGTCGGAAAAGTGCTTGCAAATGCTGACTTTGCGTACCTTCTCCACCAGAAGGTCCATCTTGTTGAGGAAGAGGATTATGGACACATTGGAGAAGAGCTTGTTGTTGACTATGGTTTCAAAGATGTTCATGGACTCCACCAGGCGGTTAGTGTGCCGGTCTTCCATCAGCACCTGGTCATACTCGCTGGAGGACACCATGAAGAGGATGGAGGTGATGCCATCAAAGCACTGAAACCATTTCTGTCTCTGGGAGCGCTGGCCACCCACATCTACCATCTTAAAAGGGATCTTCTTAATGATAAAATCATGCTCCACAATTCCCTTGGTGGCCTTCCTTGCCAATAGGATGTCCTGTCGGCTTGGTAGATAATTCTGTAAGAACAGGTTGAGTTAAATAAAGTCAATTTTAAATATATTTTGTTTGTTGTTGTTGTTTTTTTTAGCACAAATCAAACTTTTTTATTATTAAAATATTTTTATTGACAAGGATAATTATTGGCAGGATCTTCTTTACCTACGTATGCAACTTAAAAAAAGAAAACTACACTTTTTGCAAACTTAACCATTCTGATTTTTGTGAAATCTATGTGGTAAAATAAAAAATAAATCAAAAGCAAAAATAAGAGTGGTTTGAAAATTGACAAAATGATATTTGAAGCAGTTTTCAAAAGGCCCACATCCAACCCAAACTATAACATGTATCTGTTTTGTATTTGGCCTTGGTTTCCATGGTCACACAAAACACTTCCAGGCCTTTTTTAATCACTCATTTGAGACACACTATGTGTTCTTGGCAACCTTGGCTAATATCAATCTCAAATAGACCATTTTACTTTCATTTTCAGCAGTTCACCTCTGCTGGGAAACATTGCATAAAAAACACTATTCTGATTGACTATCTTTTCAAATGACTATCTTTGTTTATATTGCATGGTCATATACCATGAAGAACTGGCACTATTAATTAATGCTGCATTATCATGACTCACCAGTTGGCCAATCCGATCCAAGTTGTCCAGGAAATATTTTACTGATTCACTCTGTAAAAAAAAAAAAGACCACAAAAAGTTAAGTGTTTCACTCTGTACACAGAACAAGAGTAATCCAGCTTATTCCCATTTAGTCAAACTAAAAATAATAATTACATAAATTACATCAGTCCGGCATCAACTAATTAAGTCACTATAATTCATTAAAGGATTCATACCTCGAGGCACTAGTGATACTTATTTTTTGCAAGAAATTACTACTTTTATTCAGCAATGATGCATTATATTGATCAAAATAATGATTTTTTTAATGGAGGAGCTCCGGAAAGATAAAATAAGTGACAACAGTAGAACAAGAGAGAGGACCAGGCTTGGGACATTTATGGTAATGCTTTATCTTTATGAGTGACAGTCGGCCGTGAGGTGGCTGTAACTTTCATTTTGTTTTTGCTTATATTGTGATTAAAGTTCACATTTATAGTTGCCTCCTTAACCTGAACATGAACTGTGTTACATACAACATCATAAAAGACTCTTTCAAAAACATTTAAAAAATCTTACAGACCCCACAGAAGAAGATTTTCTACTTCTACACAAGCAGAACAATAAAAGTTTATATAAAACACATTTTGAGTTTGTATTCTCTTATTCTTTTTTACAATTTTATTAAAATAAATAGGGCAACACGATCCCAAAAGCAGTTCTAATTCAGGAATGGAAAGTCTAAAAGTAACAGGATGTTCCTATATTTGTCTGAGAACTATTCGGGACACTCATACCACACAGTGCCCGTCAGCAGAATTTCAGTTAACTCTAAAACGTAGCTTTTACACATAATGCCTATAATCTCCTGTTACTTCATTAAGTGCTGTAGGGAGATGAATAATCATCCTCAAGTACAGCTCCCTTGGACCAACATTTGGTTAAGTGCACATTAACACATTTTATAGTTGTGACTGCATTACATTAAGGGTGGTTTACATTACAGAACGTTGGCTGTAATAAATGGATCCTTTTATTTCCAAATATTACAAATGAACAGGCACAAGAATGACTGGAGGCTTTTTATCTTGAACTCAGCTCAGACTTTCACTCCTATACAACAGGAGAATCAGGCCAGAGGTCAGAGCCCAATCCATTAATAAACCTGACTGATGAGATGTCTGAAGCTCAGGGTGATCAGAGTCAGTACTGGATGTTCACACTGGTCTCTTCTTCCAAGAATCAATTATATCTGCTGCCTTCATAAGCCACAATCTGCTGATAACTGCATTTATTGGCCAATATCTGGAGACTTTTCCCAGCAAAAAACATGTTCTGTCTTAATGGAATGGACTCCCTAGAATGAAGAAATAGAGAGATGAACTAAATTGCTGTGTTGAGCATTATTTCCTGACAAAGTTGTTTTCACGCAGGCTTTTGTATGGCAGACACTGCGGCCTTGGCGTTTCAGTGAACATTGTCTGGAAAAGCAAATTGTGTCCTCTAGTTTGTGTGTGTGTCTCACAAAGGCCCCTAGCCTGGCCCATGTTCCCAACAGGAAACAGCTGTGTGTGAAAACAGGGGATTAGTAGAACAGCGCTGGCCCTCTATAACAGACTGAAGCCCAACACCCAAAACCTGCACGCACACACACACACACACACACACACAAACACACACACACACGTTGGGTTTCCATGTTTTATGGGGATTTCCATGGACATAATGATTTTTATACTGTACAACAAACTGTATATTCTATCCCCCAAGACTAACCCTACCACCACAGAAAACTTTCTGCATTTTTACATTTTCAAAAAAAATAAAAAAACATATTTTAATATGATTTATATGCTGTTTTCCTCATGGGGACCAAAATATGTCCCCACAAGGACAAGGATTTTGGATATTGCTATCTTTGTGGGGACATTTTGTCTCCATAACGTAGGATATACCTGAACCACACAGACACAAATACACGGCACACTATCATCAGGACTTAATGTAACACCGGAAGGAAATCACGTAGATATCTGATATCGCCTGTGGCATTTATCAGTCTCGGATCTTTCCTAGGAATACGAACAATAAACACACACAATAAAAATTAATCTACTCCACTAAAAAAGTATATATAAATAATTATGTGTAAATATATTATTTTAGATGGGCAATGTATAAAATATTTTTTTATTTATATATTCAAATATTACAACTAAATTGTATTTTTTTAAAAATTTTATTTACATGAAAAAAAAGTCCAAAAGTAGTACGAAATGAAAACTAAATAAAATAATTTTTGTTATCTGAAATAATTAAAATAAGGGAACTAAAATATAGTCGTGACTTGCTATCAATAACACAAGACTGCACTAAAACAGTGTTTAACATTGTTAAATGACATTAGCTAATGCATTAATCTCAGCAGCCCAAAAATAATATTAATATAAAATAAATACTGTGAAAAACTAAAAATAAACACTTAAAAACAGTCAGAATGAAAACTAACAAAACTAAATTACTTTTTTTATAATAATGGTAATGTAATGCTATTGACAAAACTTTAAAAGTACAATTATATAAATGTGTATAAATGTTATTGATAAATTCCTCCCTATGCAGTGTAGTAAGAAGCTGCAGTAGAGCAGAGCTAAAGCACAGGGCTGTCGACCGACCCTTATCTGAGCTCTCTGATTGGTCCCTGCTCTGCACAATAGTATATGCTGTAGGTCATTGGCCAATAAAGCTTGAGGTCTCCCTCCTCCCTCGATCTGAACTCAACGCACACATGACGGCCTGTTGAGAGTGTGGGAAAGATCTACGCTGAGGCCTTGCAGGCCACAGCCACAACTTTAGCACAATGTAGGAAAGTGTGCCCATGGGTATTTGTGCAGTGAGTAAGGGGAAGCATGATTGAGCACGGCCATGTTCAGAGGTCTTAACCCCTCCCTTCCCAGTGGTGATCTCAGTCGCTACAATTCTGCCCAGTCTTCTTCAAATAAACAGCAGATCAGCAGAAATGAGATCCAATTAAAGGCATCCCTCATGACCCTCGACTCAAATACAGACCCTAATCGCAAATAAACTAAGGGAAATGCCTTGAAGGAAAACATCTTTGAAAATTTTGAGAGGAACATGACATAAAACTAAGCCTGATAAATCTTTCTTTAGTCTCTGTTTCACTCAAATGGGATGAGAGTCGTCTTGGGAGAGAGCTTATATGAAGCTGAGTAAAGGGATGAATGCTTTCCTAGAGCTTCAGCGAGTTGATCAGGGCTTCTTTTCACCTCACACTTTGTTGTTAAAGTGATGTTTAACCGCCAGATCCAGCAGCTGTGCTTTGTTGGTGGATAACCGTTCCACAGTGACTGCGAACAGACATATCACCAAATGTTTTCATTTTTCTCTCTGTAGGAAACGTATTGTGCCTAGAAAAGTGAAATACAGCTGTGTGTTCCTATTTTTCGCAAGTGACATTGTTTGGCTGGTTGAAAAGAATACTTTACAATAATAGTTTAAAATAAAAGAAATGCTCGTCCTCATGTCATTCCAAACCTGTATGGCTTTCTTTTTTTACATTGAAAACAAAGACATTTGGAAGAATGTAAAAAATGAATGGGTCCAATTAATGGCAAACATGAATGCTAACGAGCAAATGAGATTTCAGCATTTAAAAAGATTTTCAGCAAATTATGAATTAAATTTAATTCTGTTCATCCCAACAATTTAACATGTATAGCTTCAGAGGACTTTCGATACAAAATATTATCATTTTGGGAGCTTGAATACCCGTGTCCACATTAATTCTAATTCTACTGTTTGGAAAAGAGGAGCTTAGACATTCTGCAAAATATCTCCTCCATGGAAGAGAGAAAGAGTAAATGATGATGGAAATGTCAAAAATGTCAGGTAACACTTTACAATAAGGTTCCATTAGTTAATATTATTTAACAAAGGGAAAAATATTTCTAAAGCATTTATTAATCTTAGTTAATATTCATTTTAAAATTTACTTATGGAAGCTTGTTTCCACCACAGAATAAAAAAGGTAATTGCGACATTTTATCTCACAATTGTGACATTTTTTTCTCAGAATTGCAAGATATAAACTCACAATTGTGAGATATAAACTTGCATTTCTGAGAAAAAAGTTAGTATTTTTCCCCCTCAGAATTGGACTTTATTACTCGTTAATAAAAAAAGTTAGAATTGCGAGAACTCATAATTCTGACTTTATATTACACAATTCTGACTTTATAACCCGCAATTGCCAGTTTATATCACACAATTGTGCGGAAAAAAGTCAGAATTGTGAGAAAATCACAATTACCTTTTTTATTTTTCTTCTGTGGCAGAAACAAGCTTCCATATTTATTAATGCATTATTAAAATCAAAAGTTGTATCTGTTCATATTACTGGTTACACTTTATTTCGATGGTCCACTCCACTTTAGATAGAACTATAAATAACTGCAACTACATGTCAACTAACTCTCATTAGAGTATTATAAGTAGACTTAGGTTAGGGTTCAGGTTAATAAGTTGACATGTAGTCGCAAAGTAACTTAGTAGAATGTCTGTTGTGGAGCATCAAAAAGTGTTAGTAGATATTAAGCTGACAGTCTACTGTTAATCTAATGACTGGTAGTTGCAAAATGTCTAAAGTGGACAATCAAAATAAAGTGTTACCATGTTATTTAATGGACCTGAGCTAACATTAACTAAAAATGAAGTTATATTTCAAATAACATTAACAAAGAATAATAAATGCTGTAACAAATGTATTGCCCATTGTTAGTTAATGTTGGTGAATGCGTTAACTAACGTTAACTAATGGGACCTTATTGTCAAGTGTTACCGAATATCAAGACCATAGCAAAACTTCCAGATTCATTTCTGTTCATTTCAGTCATAAAAAAAATCCCTCTTCTGTGGTGACGATGTCTGCCCTCGCCTCCGTAAATATCAGACTATGTAAATAATCCTCACGCAAAACAAACAGAGTTTGATTTCCCGGTCCTTGGAGTGGGATTGCCTGTTTGGTTTGGATGACAGAAGAGAACTCATATTAATCCCCCACATGGAGCTCCTTCACCTCCAGAACTTCACAGAACCTCGGGCTGCTCCCACACTGTTGATCTAGCTGTAACCGTACACCTTGCCTTTTATCTTTGCGGATAGACTCGTATTAAGATTTTTGAGTTTGGAGGAGACCAGAAGAAGGAAAATGGATGAGTGTCAGGGAACTTACATTATGCCAGAGGTATGTTAGCAATAACATGAGCCGTGCTCCTCAAAACAAAAGACTAGAATTGTGTAACTAAACGCTGATTATTTAGTTACACTACCGTTCAAAAGTTCAAGGTTAGTAAGAAATTAATGACTTTATTCAACAAGGATGCATTAAATTGATCAAAAGTGACAGTATCATGAGACATTTATAATGTTACAAAAGATTTCTATTTCAAATAAATGCTGATCTTTTGAACTTTCTATTCATCAAAGAATCCTGAAATAAAGTTAATCACAGTTTCAGCAAAATATTAAGCAGCACATTGTAGCAAATTAGCTTTAAGAAATATTAATAATCAATAATAACTTCTTATAGTTGATTATGAATATTTGAAACAGTTAATAGAATTAACTTAATGTTGTAAATTAAAATTACAAACAATTAACCTGCTTATCCCGTGAACACTCAGTGTTAATTGTTTATCAATTATAAGAAATGTACATTTCCGGGGTATAGGAAATGTCTTTCTTACTTTACAGTACTACTTAGAGCAAGTAGTCAAAATCTATGATTAGGGACTCCAGTATAAGAGTTTGAGAAACTGACAACTTTACGTGTGACATGAACAAGACTTTATTAACTAGACTACACATTTAAACTACTCTAATATACACAGAGAGCTGAAGTGGAATACAGGAAAGCAAGAAGTTATAGCATCGTTTGAAATTCAGCAGATCAACATCCTTGAGCAAACCATCAGTTTAGTTCTAACATGCCCTTCTTTAAAAGGGGTAAGGTTACTTAATGCATAAAATAATGAGACTAAGTTTGATACTTGCATGTCTCTCCAATTTGAACTAAACTGTCCTGATGCAATTTTGCTGAGGCTCCAGTTGATCTTTGCTGATGTTGTCTTGATGAGAAAGAAGTGGGAGTCAGAGGATCTTTGGTGAATGGAAAGACAAGGCCGCAGCCTTGCACAAGCTTGGGGGTGCTTAGAAAACTTCTAGTTCAGCATCATCTTCATTAAGATTTCAGAAAGGGACTAAGAGACCTTTGGGGGAAATTTTATGACCCATTGTGTTCTAGCAGGGCATTTGAATATATAATTTGATTGGGTGTTTAAGAAAAGAATCTTCATGATTCTTATAATACTAATGCATCACAAATTTAGAAAAAAAATGTAATGTAAATTAACAAATGTGGGACAAAGATTGGAGTTAGAGCATATCCCTTTGTTGGCTGAATTTGCTGGATTATTCATTAAATATAATAATTGAATAATTTGTGTCTGATTGGTCCAGATGCTACATCATCTGTTTTTAACATCGATATTAAGAAATGTTTCTTGAACATTAAATCAGCATATGAGAATGACTTGTGAATTATCATGTGACACTGAAGACTTGAGTAATACATTTTAAATACATTTTAAAATGTAATAGTTATTTTAAATTGTAATAATATTTCACAATATTACAGTTTTACTGTATTTTTGACCAAATAAATGCAACTTTGGTGAGGATAAGGGACTTCAATTCTTTCCATAAAACAATCGACCCAAATCTTTTAAACTGTATTGTATATTAACCACAATAAAAGTTATGCAATTAATCATGATTGACAGCACTATATATATATATATATATATATATATATATATATATATATATAATTTTTGTTAAAATGTAGTTAAATTGTCTGTAGTTAAAATGTAACTTTAATCACTGGATTAAGTTCAGTGGAACAACCGTGATAGATGGGTCTATCATGACTGTTCATATGCGTCTGAAGGAGCTCCGTGCTCTCCAGAGCCCCATCTATATATCTTTATGTGACACATTGCTGCTCGCTCAAAACAGAAAACGGCCAAAATGTCAAACACATGGGCAGACGACCTGAGAAATCTGTCCACAGGTTTCTGACATCTCACATTAGTGGCAGTGGATGGCAACCACTGCTGAAAAATACCATGACAGAAATGTCACTTCCAAGCAGAAGATCTGCACACCCTGTCAATCTAATGCATTGCTCTGGTTCAAATGAGTAATAGAAGAACAGGAGACACCTGTACCGTTGAACCACAAAATAATGTGGTGTAAGCTAGGGCCACAACTAAAAACTGTTGATTAATCTGCAAATTACATGATTGATTTAAGAAGAAAAGAAAAAGTATTTTTTCATAATAAAAAAAAGAAAAAAATATTTGAGTGCTATTACTGACATTACTTGTGCTTATACTGTAAATGTCAATAATTATTTTCTACAATGCCACTAGTCACTGTTCTTATGAAAATATGATTATAAATAGATTTATTTTAAACATTACATTTAATGTCACACAATCAATTTTAATCAAAGGGACAAAATTATTGCTTCATACTTGTCAGATAATGACTTAATTTACAACATTTAAAGAGAACATAAATTAAGTTATGCACTGCAGAAAAAAAAAAGATTTGTTTAATATAAAGTTGGTCATGTTTTTCAGACCTGTAAAAGTTTTCACAACTGTAAAATGAGGTCAATGGGGACAAGTCTCAAGCATCCAACTATTCAACAGAGAACATTTATTATGGATTTGTATTGATTTTATCGGTTAGTTGTTGCAGCTCTAGTGTCATCATTTCCTCAGCTCAATTTAAGTGAACTGTGGCTGTGACCTCAGCAGCAGAAACAGTCTGTCAAGTCCTCTGTAATGTGAGAATGTGTAAAAAGCGTGAGACTGAGAGCCGTGCCGCTGTGTTTGTTCCTCCTTCGGCACTCTATGGCTCTGTGGGCATTTCCCACTTTTCTCTCCTGTGTCTCACCTCAATCAGTTCAGCTCCTATCTTATCCATTCGCCTAATGGCGGCCCCTCAGGGAGACTGACCCTAGACAGGCCTGGAAACAAACCACTGTCGGGTGGAATAAAAACAGTGAGGGAGATAAAAAAATAGTCAAGAAAAACAGTGTGGGTGTGTGATGTTTTCAACAACAGCCAAACATCCAAGGACACGGCTGCCTGTAAAGTCCGTTTTCCTCTTCCAGTACTGTGCTCCCCTTGGGTCTGTTTTCAAAAAGAACCGCCCACTCGCCATCTGTTTCACAGGGACTCAAAACTTAATATCTATTGCTAATCCTCACACTTTTCTAATTAACATGAAAGTGGAATTAAATTTTGTCCTGAGGTTTACTGAACACGCAGATAGAGCAATATGAATTCGTTCAATGTCTCTCTGAGCACATTATTCCCAGAGGACCTTTCTGAAAGCAATTTTGATTTTGGAATTTAAAGTGTGTGTGTGTGTGTGTGTGTGTGTGTGTGTGTGTGTGTGTGTGTGTGTGTGTGTGTGTGTGTGTGTGTGTGTGTGTGTGTGTGTGTATGCGTGCGTGCGTGCGTGCGTGCGTGCGTGCGTGCGTGCGTGCGTGCGTGCGTGCGTGCGTGCGTGCGTGTGCGTACACCCCAGTTCAAAAGTTTGGGGTTGGTAAGATTTGTTTAATGTTTGCTCACTAAGGCTGCATTTATTGAATACAATACAATACATATCTGTATCTGTAAATATCTGTTTTCTATTAATACATTTTAAATTTATTCTTGTCATGGTATTGCTGAATTTTTAGCATCAGTCTTCAGTGTCACATGATCCTTCAGAAATCATTCTAATATGCTGATATGATGCTCAAAAAAACATTTCTTATTCTTATCAAAGTTGAAAACAGGGTAGTTTCGATAAGGCCCCATTAAAGTAACAAAAAAAGAGACCCACATGACTATTTTTCAAGTCTTTTGAAGTCATACAATAGCATTGTGTGAGAAACAGATAAAAAATGATGTTGTTATGCACTGATAATATTATAAACTAATAACCGTTGTGAACGAATCCCTTAGATATTGAGATGAACTCGAAAAACAATTTATGAACAAACCATTCAGACTGACAAACAAATAATTTGATTCATTGAAATGATTAGACTCAAAAAGATGTCCTTTTACAGATTTGAAATGTCCAGTCTTACCTCAAATCGACAGTACATACCTCAAAAAGTTTCCTTTAGCGTTCCACAGAACAAAGAAAGTCATTTAATGTATGAGTTAATGATGAGAGATTTTTTTGGACAAAAAAGACTAAGATTTTGAATAAAAGTAAATAAGATATTTTTTTTTAAAAGACAAAAAAATAATTCCAAAAAAAGGAATCATTGTGAAAAGATTTTTCGAAGGAATTATCACATCATGATATTTTAACCTTATGAATGGGAGTTTAGACTGGAAACCACCTGCAGACACACGAACAAACCTTTCATTTCCATTATAAGGAGTGAATTAACCTTGATAGGCCACTTAGGTGTATAATCCCCAGCCTAGGAATGTCAAGGCAATGGAAGTGTTTGTCACGGTCATATCAAACCTCAGCAATGCCTGTGGAGTACTTTGACTAAGTTGTACTATAATGGCCTAGATAGGGCAGACAGACAGATAGGACACTGGAGGAGCAGGCCAAAATGAGCACACATTTATCGCTCCTGACAGTCTGTCTACAGATAGCACATGACAGATGACAGGGCAGTCGAAGAAATATGGCTGAATGCACCAGTGACACCTCTCAGAGTCAAAAGCCTTTCTGCGCTGTCACTTCTATTATGCCTTCAGAGAAATGAGGGGTTATAGTGATGTTGTGGCCAGAAAAGAGGGAAGAAAGGGGATGTAGGAATGATAGGAATCTGGGAACATTGATTTTACTGCTGTTTGAGATGTTGGATTGCAGGTCAAGGTCTTTAAATGATGTTTTTTGACTAAATTAACTGTTTGTGTCCCTGATCTATAAATGAACGCAAATTCAAAAATGTTTAACTATAGTTCCCCTGGGGACATTTTCCTGGTTGCAGTCACACCACCTTTAGGAACTCAGAAGGTACACAAAGTCTCCGATGTACTTCAGGTGAAATCGAAGAACGAACTGATGTGACGTCATTTCGAACAAAATCAGGCCAAAATTGGGCGTTCAAAACAGCTTGCCAATGCTAACTTTATGGATAGTTTGCTACGGCTGGAAAACACCATTGTATAACCATTGGTCCATGGCAATTGTACAATAGGAAGATGTGTGCAGAGCACCTTCTTTGACGTGAAAATCTTTTACGGTTAATTTCTCCTGTTCAGTCCGTTGAGGCCAGACATCCACGAGTGAAAACATGAACACATCGGAGAGCTGCTTTATAATAAAAACGTCTCGGTTAAGTATGTAACCCTAGTTCCCTGACAGGGAACGAGACGCTGCGTCAAACGCTGTGGGAACGCCCCTGCGTTGTGCGTCATGAAGCACGTATGGAATCAGCCCAATGGAGAGATGGAACGTCATAGGCGGGTGACGTCATCGATCAGGAAACTATAAAGGACCCCATAAACACAAGCGCAACAGCTTCTGATAGGCCTGAAGGAACCGCTAGCGGGAATGCCGGGAGTATGGTGGAATGACGCAGCGTCTCGTTCCCTATCAGGGAACTAGGGTTACATACGTAACCGAGACGTTCCCTTTCAAGGGAACTCGAGCTGCGTCAAACGCCCATACCCACGTCGCCATAGGACCAAGTGACCGCCATGTGAGAACTAGCGCACAGAGGACGAGAGCACCTGTGCCCCAGAGGTAGAACTTAAGTCTAGGTCTTAGAACTTAATGAAAGTATGCGGTGAAGACCATCCAGCCGCATAACAAACGTCACTGAGGGAGACTCCTGACAGTAAGGCTTTAGAAGCCGCCATACTCCTGGTAGAGTGGGCTCGTACAGCCAAAGGTGAAGGCTGACCAGCCGACTCATAGGCAAGTGAGATGGCCTTGACCACCCACTTGCTCATTCTCTGTTTAGACGCGGGACACCCCTTCTTGGGTGGCCCAAAGCACACAAATAGTTGTTCTGACTTCCTCCACAGGGCAGTTCTGTGGACATAGGCGTCTAACGCCCTAACAGGGCAGAGTAAATTAAGTTTCTCCTGGTCAGACGACAGAAATGGAGGAGGACAAAAGGCCTGCAGAACTGTAGGTCTAGCAACATTAGTAGGGACCTTGGGAACGTAACCTGGTCTAGGATGCAGAAAAGCCTTAACCATGCCAGGCGAAAATTCCAGGCACGAGGGTGAAACCGACAGAGCCTGCAAATCTCCGATTCTCTTTAGTGAGGAGATACCAAGAAGAAAGATAGTCTTAAACGTGAGAAACTTCTCAGGAACTTCTTCGATAGGTTCAAGAGGAGCTAGGGAAAGAACTTCTAATACGATGGCCAGATCCCAGGCCGGCACCCTCGTACGAACTGCTGGCCACGAAGGAAACGAGTTATAAGCGGGTGTCTCCCAAGAGAAACTCCACTGAAAGGGACGTGGTAAGCAGCCAGTGCTGCCACATACACCTTTAGTGTGGAGGGGGATAGCCCTGTGGAGAAGTGCTACTGCAGGAATTCCAGCACTGCACCCACTGGGCAGTTAACTGGGTCCTGCAGGTGCTCTCCACACCAAGAAGTGAAGAGTTTCCACTTCAAGGCATAAAGCTTCCTCGTGGATGGAGCTCTGGAGTGAAGAATGGTCTCAACAACCTCGGTTGAGAGACCAGAGTTCATGAGCTGGGCCCCCTAAGAGGCCAAGCCCACAATACTGGGCGGGGGTGAAATATCATGCTGCCCGCCTGAGAGAGTAGATCCCTCCTGACCAGGAGCTCCAAGGAGAGTAGTTCCAGGAGAAAAATCAGGTCCGCAAACCATACTCGGGCCGGCCAGAACGGGGCTACTAATAGTAGCTGACCCCGTCCCGGCGAACCCTCTCCAGAACTCCAGGTAGCAGAGCAATCGGGGGAAAGGCGAACAGACGTGAACTCAGCCACGGCTGCACCATAGCGTCCAACCCCAGAGGGGCTGGATGGCTGATGGAAAACCACAGATGACAATGCGCGGTCTCCTTGGAAGCGAATAGGTCCACCTCGGCGCGACCGAAACTCAACCAAAGGAGCTCCACCACCTCGGGATGGAGTCTCCAATCCCCCGGCCTCGGCCCCTGTCTCGACAGGGAGTCTGCTACCACATTCAAATACCCAGGAAGATACATTGCTCTCAGAAATAGTAACCTCCCTTGGGACCACAGGAGGATCTGACGGGCCAACTTGTAAAGCCGGCGAAACCGCAGGCCCCCCTGATGATTTATATAAGAGACCACCGACGTGTTGTCTGACTGAACTAACACATGATGACCTCTCAGGTCTGCTAGGAAGTGTTTCAGAGCCTGGAAGACCGCCAACATCTCTAGACAATTTATAAGCCGTTGATAGATGATGGTCCTGCGACAGCCCTTGGGCTGGACGACCACTCGTGACCGCCCCCCACCCTGTGAGGGAAGCATCCGTCGTTAGCGTTACGCGACGACAAAGAGCCCCCAACACAGGCCCTTTGAATAGGAACCAAGTTTCTTTCCACATGACCCAAGCCGAAGTCAGCACCGTGTGACTTTGACCGTGCGGAGCGGATTTCCCCTCGCGGAGAATCCCTTGGTCCTGAGCCACCACTGTAGCGATCTCATGTACAACAGGCCGCAAGGTAAAACGTTGGACGCTGCTGCCATCAGACCCGACAGTCTCTAAAACTGTTTTACAGTAAGTAGCTGGCCTAGCTTTACTTGTTTCACAGCTGAGAGAATCGAAACGATGCGGGTCGGAGCGAGTCGCGCCTGCATCGAAACCCAAACCCAAACGACACCCAGAAAAGTGGTCTTCTGAGGAGATAATACACTTTCCTTTGCGTTCAGCCTCAACCCCAACTTCCTGATATGAATGAGAACGACATCTCAATGTTGAACCGCCATCTGCTCTGTCTGAGCTAAAATCAACCAATCGTTGATGTAATTGAGGACACGAACACCCTGAAGCCTCAGGGGCACTAGTGCTGCGTCCATGCATTTCGTGAAAGTGCGGGGAGATAAAGCTAGGCCAAACGGAAGAACCCTGTACTGGTACACCTCGCCCCCGAAGGCGAACTTCAGGAACTTCCTGTGTTGTGGAAGGATGGAAATGTGGAAGTACGCGTCCCTTAGATCTATCGTGATAGACCAGTCCTCGGATCTGATTTGTGACACGATCTGCTTGATAGTGAGCATCTTGAATTTTGGCTTCCCTACCGAGCGATTCAATAGGCGCAGGTCTAAAATTGGACGCAACCCCCCATCCTATTTTGGAACGATGAAATATCGGCTGTAATAGCCTGACTCCACACTGGGAGGAGGAACCCGTTCTATAGCCTCCTTTTGAAGGAGTGCTTTCACCTCTTGTTCCATAACCAGAGCCTGCTCGGGGCCCACCACTGTAGGCAGAACCCCTCTGAATCTTGGTGGACGACACCTGAATTGGATAGCATAATCCCTTTCTATCGTCTGCAGGACCCAATGAGATATTTTTGGAATGCTTTTCCACTCTGCCAGAAATTCTACTAAGGGTACCAGTCTCTCGAGACTGGCCTCTGGTGTAACTTGAGCAGCAAACGCAGCGCCCTGTAATGGCACACCGGCAGGGAACAACTGGTCTAACCGCTCTGAAACCCTCCTCAGAGGGAGCGAGCGTCCCTCGGGAAATCGCTCGCTGGGACCGTCTGCGCCCCGGCATGAAGGCGGGGTTGGCAGAACGGGCCCCTGAGGGCACCGAGGAAGAATGGGCACCGTAGAAAGAGGTGCACACCTTTCCGCCTCGGTGGGGACCACCTCTCAGTGTCCTGCGCGCCGTGGCGCCAGGACTTCTTCTTAGCCGAAGCCTTCTTAGCTAATATAACTGTCCTCAGATCAGTTCTATTACTGGAAGATTTCGGCTGAGAGTGCCGCGGCTGAGCCCACTGTCCAGCAGGGGGAGCACGAGACGCAACACTCTGCTTCAGCCCTATACGATGAGCTCGCAGACGGCCGGGGCTGCTCCCGCCCAGCAGCCCCAGGGACATGAATTTTTAAAGGGAGAAATTTCTTAAAAGCTGTTGTTTGCTTTTCCTTCTCCTGGAATTTATCGATGACAGAATTTACAGCACCGCCAAATAAACCCAGGGGGAGAGAGGAGTGTCTAAAAGGAAAGCTTTTTCTTTTTCTTTTATATTTGTCTGATTTAACCACAGATGACTTTCTGCGGCCACCAGAGCTGCCATAGATCGACCCACTAGCTTGGCCGACTCTCTGGTTGCGCGCAGGGATAAATCAGCAGCCTGACGTAGTTCGCGAACCACGTCAGCACAGACCTCCTCACTCTCACTCACGTCCCTCAGCAGGTCAGCCTGGTATGCCTGCATAATAGACATAGTATGCAGACATGACGCAGCCTGACCCGCCGCCGAATACGCTTTACCCACAAAAACCGAAATATTTCTAAGAGGCTTGGTGGGTAATGCCGGTGCCTTAACAGATGACGCAGCCTCGAGGGAGAGAACACTCGCAAGCGTCTCTTTTACGCGAGGCATAGCCGAATAACCATATGATTTTGCCCCCACAATATTAGAATATGTTGAAGTCTGGGGACTAAACACTCTATATGACACCGTTTTTTTCCACGATTTTGACACCTCAGTGTGGAGATCGGGAAAAAACTGCAAGCACCAGCGTGGAGGTTGCACTCGTGACGGCAAAAATCTCTCATCTAATTTTGATTTAGAAACAGACTCCTGTCTAGTCACTGGCCATACAATGCTGAGTTTTTCTACAGCTCTTGTTAATACCTCCACTAGCTCATCACTTTCGGGAGTGTAAGGTGACGAATCCTCCACATCTCCCTCATTTATAACTGGTGCCTCAGCCCGAGCGGAAGAAACCGCAGCGCGTGCTTCCGAACATGGGACTGAGGCACTGGATCTCACAGGTGAAGGGAGAGATAAGGCAGAGCCCGTCTCTAACCCCGCTGAGAGATCCATATGCGATCCCCACGATACGCGTCGTCGCTCTGCCTCGGCAAGAGCGGGACCCGAACCGCGGGGAGCGCGCACCGAACCGCTCTCCTCGAAGAGCGCCCGGCGGGAGCGGAGCGTCCTTAATGGCAGACGCTCGCAATGCTCACAATCAGCTCCCTCGAGAGCTGACTGGGCATGCTGCACTCCCAAACAAACAACACAAAGAACGTGTGTATCCCCACTAGTAAAATAACGCGAGCAGGGAGGGACACACTTCCTAAACTGCTGTTCATTCGCCATATCTCTCTTAATATATATATATATATATATATATATATATACATACATATATAAATTGTTTGTGTGGGGCAGAGTATGTAAAGACAGACAATATTCACACAGGGACAGATTCACATATAGCGCGACTGAAGGCACAAAAAGCTGTTGCGCTTGTGTTTATGGGGTGCTTTATAGTTTCATGGTCGATGACGTCACCCGCCTATGACGTTCCATCTCTCCATTGGGCTGATTCCATACGTGCTTCATGACGCACAACGCAGGGGCGTTCCCACAGCGTTTGACGCAGCTCGAGTTCCCTTGAGAGGGAAAGCTGTACTTCTGATGAAACAAGTCACTGATTTTAAGCAATCCATTGTATAAAGTGCTATAAATAAATGTGACGTAACTTTACTAGAGTGCCAAATAGCAGAGCTTGTGCAAACATATCCACAATGTTTTTCTTATGCTTTATTAAAAAAATGCTTGCTGATTTATACATTTGTGTATAATAGTTGTGTGTTTAATTTGTTATTGAGAGGAAAGCGGACAGCACCTATTTACAAATTCATCTAATCATAGCTCCCAGCAATGTGGGTGGCGTCTGGATGTTCGGCAATGTCATGTCTTTTGAACTTCATTTAACCGACTAAGTGAAGAATGAAAAAGTACTTCGCCGTGAGTATATCGGGGCCTAAAGCCGGCCAACAGCGATATCATTTAGGCACGGCAATCAACAATGCAACAACTGGAGCTGTGTTTGTGTGGTGTGTCATGGGTTTCGTGATAACGGAGATGTAGACGTATAAGTTATGCGATTGATAGAGCAAAGAAAGGAGGGCTAAGAGACAAAATCTCCTACGACAACTTGCAGTGCTAAACATCATTAAGGTTGAGAAAAGAACACAACGTCGCAGACAAATGCGGCAAGTAAATGCCGTTAACATTATCTTTTTATATATTCATGTGTTTGTGGAGTAAGTATATGCAAGCTGTGTGTTTACAGATGGCTTTTTAAAAATGGCGCGTGCAGGTGTTTCGTATGGCATGCGTCCCAGACAGCAACAAAGTGTCAGCTCAGATCAGGCACACATCTGGTATGTATGGAAACCACATGTACTAGATTTGGCCCGGATCTGGGGCAACACTGTTGCTTTCTGGGGTTCGACCAATACATGTACAGTTCACTTTGTCACTGGTAGTTCGTATTGTGCTGGGTTAGACTACTCTGAAGTAGTAGCTAATTTAGTTCCCTTAAAAGGCGTTCCTATAACTAAAATCGTTCCCAGTTCCTGCGGTGCAAACATGCCAAAAAGCGGGTACTCCCGCCAATAGTTATAGGAACCATGAAAACGTTCTTCTGGTGAGAAAACCCCGAAAGTGAAGCCATTTTATCTAAGATGCAGAGGAAATTATGGGCCTGAAAATAAAAGTCTGATTGGGTGAATCTCACAAAACGTATCAAGAACACATTTAATAACAAAAAAAGTGATGTAAATAATAAATAATAAAACTATAAATAATAAAAAAAAATATTACAGGAAGGAGAATGAGAATTTTTACATCGTCACAATGCAAAAAAATAGGATTCATTTCCTTTATGCAAAATATAATTAATCACTTTTTCCTTCGGTTTGAGGGTAAAATAGTGCCAACACGTTTCGTTTGTAAGATTCCTACTGCAAGTAAAACATTAATCTGCAAGAAAACACTATTCTTCTGTTTGTTTCAGAAGAACAGAAATGAGATGCATCAAAGATGCCTTGTTGTAAATTTCCACCAAAAATCCAGTGTTTGGAAGTGTGTTACATAACAGATATCCAAATATAGTGAAATATACATGTCTATTTTCATCTCATTTCTGGATGCCCTAAACGGAGGGGAAGTATTATAATTGCTTTAAAGCTATTTGTATAGATTAGCTATGTGAAACAATTCAGTGGATGAACACAAACAATTAAGGTTTGAAAGTAGCAATAATGTCATGAAGCCATTTAGTAGCAAAGGTATTTATCTAATGTCTACATCTCCCTCATTATGTGCTTTTCTTGCTCTCTGTAAATAAATAAAAAACCTGAGGAATTAATAAAATGTTTTCTGGAAATGATCTCAGCAAATCTCTCGGCCAAAACCCACAAACCATCTGGTCAGTATGCCTTCATCAATCTTGCCACTACCGATTAACTGCAGTAATTAACCGTAACCCTCTCTGAACCATGAATGACATTGTGTCTGTGTTTCCTCCATTTATTCATACATTTCAAACCGGACTCTGCTATGAATGTCCCAGTACAGTGTCTATATCCCAGCTGTGTGAATAAGTCTGGCTGTGTTCCGGGGTGGAGAGTGTTACCCGTTGACCGGGAGTCAACTGAGCAACAACAAGGCATTATTTACCCTGGCCACAACCAAAGAAGTGGTGGGACTCAGCGAGAAAACTTCTCCCACAGCTCAGCACTTATATTATTGCTTATTGCACACACTCTTAGATGGATTTGCTTTAATTACAGAGTGTGTAAAAACCAGGCAACTATTGACTAAGCATACTCGGCTCCAGCAGCCACAAACGCTCAGCAGTAATCGCAGCCACATCCGCTGGAGGGAGAAGCCAGATTGATTCAACAAGAAGATGGGATTTACGAAAGCGCGAAGTCTTGAGAAGTTCCGATACAAATTGAGATGTCACAAGCCAAAAATGGAAGATATCCACAATGAGATCTATATGAAACATACAACTGTACTTACTCAAAAGGATTTAAAGGAATAGTAAATGAAAATTCTGTCATCATTTACTCAGCTGAATGGTCGTTCCAAACAAATTTTTGCCAAGGACACACAAGCATCCAAGTGGACTCCCTTCCTAAAGTATAACGGCAACCTTTATGTATAAAATCCTATTTAGAATGTGTGAAAAAAGTTATTCAAATTTCATTGGGAAAATGTTTGCTTTGTATAATGCTGACAGTGAACTTTTTTATTCTCACTATTAAGGCTTGTTCACACCAAGACGAATATTCGGTGCGTTAAATTTTTTACTTTGAACAAACAGCCATTAAAGGGACAATGTGTAGTTTTTTAGGTACTTTATTATCTAAAATCAATATTTGTATTAATTAATATGTCCTCAATGGTGTACAAATACCTCTGCCAATTATCTGACTTATCCTAGTAAACGAAGAATTTATTATCTTAGAGAAGAATTTATGTGACGGGTAGGTCCACGGAGGCTTCCATGTTGTTCCGCCATCTTGAAAAACTATATCAGCAGAGAGGGTCAAAAAGTACTAGGCCAACGCGTTTCCACAACGCGTTTTCGTTCAGAGCAAGCGTCACGTAACTGAAAGCAGCAGAAACGGAGGAGCAGAGCAGAGCAGTGAGAGGCGCTTCTCACTGCCCCGGTAAAGTCAGTCAGTAATTCATACTGTAACATTTGTTTGTTCGTTGTGTCAAGTTGCAGTTTGTTTGAAATAACAAACCTTTTCACCCGAAGGAAAACTCGACGAAGTGCTATTAGAAGACATCCTGTCATAGCTTTTTGGTACATAACAGCTACCGTAGATGGAACACGCATTTGAAAAAGCGAGGTGCTGGAGAGCACAATTCGTTTGAATGCAAAATACAATTTCACCGCTAGATGGGAGAAATTCATACACAATGTCCCTTTAATGTCTGTTCATGCCGACATTAACATTTGCATGCCATCAATGCAATGGATTTATTTATGGAGAAATCTTCTAATTTCTTTTCTATCGCACTGTAAATAAAACTGGCCAACCAGTAAGATTTGCACTTTTGGTCACAAGCCTAGAGCTGCAGCTGTTACTTAAAACTGCAACTTGAAGACACTAACAAACATTATTTTCAGCGACAAATAGCGATAGACCTAGCTAACGACCTGAAAAAATATGTTCAATCCATTTTTATTTGTTTCATTCTTAAAAAGTGAGTATAAATATTGTTCCAAAGCAGTTTCACAGAGGATACTGTCTCCATAGGAAGCAAAGAAAACGTTAAAAAATATATATTTTAACAAAATTAAATGTATGTAATTGTCAATAATATCAAAATGGGCACATGCGTTTAAATGTATTGTGTTAAACATGTTAATTGCTGTCTATATTTAATACATTAAATTTGAAAGTACAAAAAATGCATTTTGTAAAAAAAAATCACAATTCAATTCAATTGACCCTTCGCAGGGAGCTTGATTGACAGGTGATCTGACCAATCATACTTCGCCATCCGCCATTTTGTCCGACAAAGCAGTCAGGAGAGTTAGTAGATTAACATGGGAGGATTTGAACTTGAAAAACTGAATATACTGACGCCTTTCCGCGGTTAAAACAACATTCCTTCTTATGTTCATTCATGTTTATTTGATGCTATAAATGAACTAGAAGGAAGAGATGATCGGTTCACGAGCAGCTTTAACTGAGGCTCTACAGCGATCTGTCACGACACATTAAAGAGCCACAAAACGGTATTTATAGTTTAAATTTCTTTTCAAAAATGACCAAATTTGAAAGGTGAGACTTTGTTTAACGTGTTTAATATCAAAAGTAACCGAAAAGTAACCTGGTCTGTCCTGTCTGTCAGCGTATTGTCAGACTCCTCTCTGATCCGCGATGTATTTTTCACTGCATGAGAACATGGTGTGTGCGTGAGAGCGGCGTAGCTTTTCGGACATAGCGACAGTAACTAATGGGGGCGGGTCTTTGCGAAGGGTCAATTCAATAATACAATATCATACTTCAAATAAGAAGTTGGATCAGAAGTTTGAAGTTTGAAGTGTTGAAACAGTGAATTTCAGTTGATCTTGTTAAGGTAAATTTTTTACTTATTTTGCCATGTGTAAATAATGGTTAAAAAAAATTCCACTGAAACAATACATAATCATATTTAGATTAAACACAAGAGTTACATTTCAACTAAGTTTAATAGTGCAAAATAGTAAGTAGTGTGTAAGTTAGTGCCCCTTTACATCACAATTAGGCTAAGTTGTAACTTACGCACAACTGATGCAACTTGGTTTAGAGGAGCACACAAGGAGAAGTTTAGCATAATGTTAAAGCTGCACTTTTCCACCCTTTTTCAACTCATTCCCATATGCATATCTTCAAATAAGCACTTTAAGATGCTCGTCTGTAAAATATACCTTAAGTTATCCACAGAAAAAGGAAATGGGTTTCAAAATGAGTTTGGAACTGCACATGTTAACAAATTAACTTATTTGTCATTAACAAATCTGGAAGAAAAAAAACAATTAAACATATATAAGTACTAACACTAGCTTTTGACAGAAATAGCCATCCATTGGCTTCTAGTTATGCTTTTTGTTTGTGTTGTGCTGATGTCTAGGCTGAGTGTGTTATTGGGGAGGTGGACCGGTCTCTGGAGATCTACTCTGCAGCTGCTCAGGAATGTGAGCTGTTTTGCTTATCTCCAACTCTTCTGAGGACGGCTTATGTTCTGCTATAAGCCATCGCTCCTAGCTCGCTCAGTAAACAAATACACTCTTCCTCTGTATGGATTCACTTTATATATTTTGGATTGGCCCTCTAAGACCATCAAACAATTCAAATGGTCCCCACATTTACAGAGTGGAAACTGAAAAATAGAGCGAGGCAGGCCCAGACCTGGCGAGACCGCCAGGAGGCATTGTAAACTACTAAAGATCATCCTTAAAATTGTTGTTTCTGGGTAACAATGTGAACAGCACGGTCGCTCGGTCTGCTGCCAGGAATCTCATTAAACATCTCGTACAGAAAAAGTTGGGTAACAGGAAGCTTACCAGCACCCATCGTATTTTCAGCCGTGAGGAATGTAAGACACATCCCAGAAACATCAATCTCCCTGAGGAATGTTGAATGCCGCCCAGCTCTTGGGCAGCGGCAGGGATATCTTTCTTGGGGCTCGACCTGAAATGTTCTTATGCAGGGCGGATGTGTGAAACCTGAAAAATGTCTTCATTTCTGCTCTTTGTGTACATGAGATAACAAGCTCACTAGTGGAATGGTATATAACGATGTTCTGCATGACAAGCCCCACTGTTCTTTGGGAAGGTTCTCTGTGTAAATGACACAGCCCTCCCTCCTTTGCACAAATAGACATCATTACTCCTCCCGCAGATTCGTCCGCTAGCAAAATCACAGCGAGCTTCCCTTCGTGGTTGAGGTGGCTTTTCACGGATGAAATATGGCTGAGCCTTGACTTAAGAAACTGACATTTAAGAAACATAGATCTTGTCCTCTGACAAAGCTCTCACATATGTGCTACAAAATGCATTGGAATCCATTCATCAGATCCCGACCATCACGGGGCAAAAAAAAAGATCAATTAAATGTCTACTTCATGTCCTTAGGGTGGACAACAACAACTAACAGAATATAAGATGATCATACCATGTCAAGAACATATCTAGGTTATATTTCTATGTATTTCTAAGTTTACAAAAAAGTAATGTGAAAGTGTATAAAGTCACAATTATGAGAAATTAGAACCATAATGAGATTTGTATATTATGTGTACTTATACTATAGATCTCACAATATAAACTTATATTGCAAGTGCGACTTTATTTTAAATATATAAATAAATATAAAAGTCGCAATAACAAGATTTGTGTTACAGAAACTGGATTCTGTATGTTTCATTTCCGAATCAAAAATATTTATATTTTTTGAATAATTAATTGTATAGTGTACTGTAATAAAAATAATGTCACAATGCAAATAAGTCTTAATGGGATAGTTCACCTAAAAATGAAATTTACCCCATGATTTACTCACCCTCAAGCCATCCTAGGTGTATATGACATTCTTCTCTCAGACAAATACAATCGTAGTTATGTTAAAAAAATGTACTGGCTAATAAAATGGCAGTGAACGAGAACCCAAAATTTGAAGCCCAAAAAAGTGCATCCATCCATAATAAAAGCTTCCACATGGCACCGGGGGTTAATAAAGGCCTTCTGAAGTAAAGTGATGCGTTTGTGTAAGAAAAATATTCATATTTATAACTATCAACTAAAATAACTAGCTTCCGACAGATGGCCATTCACTGCCATTATAAAACTGGGAAGAGCCAGGACATTTTTTTTATATAACTCCGATTGTATTCGTCTGAAAGAAGAATGTCATATACACCTAGGATGACTTGAGGGTGAGTAAATCATGGGCTAATTTTCATTTTTGTGAAATGGGGGTGAACTATCCCTTTAATGGCTCTATTTTCTTTATGCAAAATATAATGTCCTTTTTTTCTGTTTATATTGAGAAGAAACATTATCCAAAATACAAACCACGATCTCTGGGAAAATCACCCAGTTGTGGATGCACAGGCTCTGCCAATACTAGTAACATTGTGATTACTCAATTTTTGTTTTCGGTTTCAAACCAAATACCTTCATTTAAAATGAATTAAGCTTTCCTATAAATCTTAAAAATATTCAGGAAGTTTTATGAAGATTATTCAACAGTGTCTCACTTTACCTGATATACAAGCGACCCACCCTTTTTTGTGTGTATGTGAAGATCATGGTGTGTTTGCCAGGAAGGAATTTATGATGGCTCTGACTCAACAGCTGTGAAGCTGCATTGCTCATACAGATCTGCTGGTCTGGGCCGTGAGATCTAGTGTGGTTTCTTGGAGGGGCAGCGGGATCAGCCTTCAACAAAGCAGCAATACAGACTTCCTGTCCATGAACTCTCCGCAGCCTTCAAGCAAAGCAACGTTTGTGTTCAATCACAGTATGACCAGAGCCGCCCTACCGCTAATGGCGAGTCTTGGGATTTTGGCAGCCTTACTGACAATGAATACAATCCATTTTCTTTGTGTTTTTTTTTTTGTATGATAATGTGCAAGTCTCACACACATTAAAGCCAGTTTTCCTTTAAATTTTTCCTCATATAAATGCTAGAAGAAGGAAATTACATCTCAGCACAAATCCCTTTACTCAACCATTAAATTCAAATCACACAAATTGATCAAGATCCATTCAGCAAGTCAATACAATCCCTCGCATCCAATGGTCATATGGAATTTTGACATCAATTTAGGGTTGCATACTGACAAAAAGTCTTATGTTTGTTTCTCATAGTCAATGCCAATACTTTTCCCCCAAAGAGATCCTCTAATAGGCTACAACCGAGGGATGAAGGACCGCCCTCGCACCACCACAATCCTCCCAAGAGCTTAAGGAACAGAGCAGAGACTGGTGAGATCCGGGCCAAGATTCTCACAAAGAGATGCATGAACTCCACAAGTATGTCAAATCTGATGATCATGTTCTCCAGCATGATTTGAGATGATGCAAAGAACATCTGACCGAAATATCTGATCAAAGTGACAAATTTACTTAAATTACTGAAATATTTCTTAATTTCCTATCATAGCATTTCTTTGGTATTAGATGTTCAAAATCCAGAATCTACATGGTGTAATTCAGATTCAGTCTCTGAATTTTGTAGTATTACTAGCCTACACCCTGTGTACTGTTTGGTCACAAACTGATGGTTGGTGGGACTAGAGAGAGAGTTTCTGGTCTCAAATTTTGTCCTTTACTCAATGTTTCATAGGACTGGTAGAAAAGAGAATTTCTGTAAAGCGAAAAAAGAGCAGCATTCCCACAGGCGCACTTTTGTTTGGGGCAGAAACTAAAACTTGTAGGACAGGGTTAATGCTTGGTCTCTGGTCAAAAGGGAACAGGAGTTGCTCAGTCGGACAGGCTGAGCCCTGTAATGTCCTCCCACTCACAGGATTTTGAATGAACTCACAAACAAACAGGCCTTCACAGTACATAGAGAACAAAAGAGACTGAGGGAGGCAGGGGCACCAAACCTTTGGCCAAGTCTGCCAGTACAACGTAACCCTTATAGGGTCAAAAGACTCATGTCACGGACAGAATTGGAAAAACAGCTGGGTCAAACTCCACAGTCGTCACACATGTTTCATTAAGGCAAACATATGCAAATAATGGCTTTAAAATGACAGAAGCGAACTTAAAAAGCTTACCCAGCTAGATGTTGAATGTTAAGAGATTCTTAGTTCTTCTCACTAAATGATCACTTTGATGGACTGGGTTGCAAAGTCTCAGTCAAGGTCTATTTTATCTTTCATTAAAGTGCTGTGTTGTTAGTTCTTGGCCTTTCTTTTTAGTCTGTTCTCATAATGGGGAAAAGACAACAGATATCACTTGAGATCTGTTCACTTTATTCAATGAAATAAATGGGAAAAAAACAGCACTCTTCTTCATCTGCTCCCATAAAACTTTAATATAATATATCATTTTCTTTACTTCTAATCCATATTAGCATACTATAGTATAAATCTCCATTCTGGGCGTCAACAGTTCAAAATTATATGTTATGTTTTTGTTTTTTTTAGTTAATATTTAAATAATTGCAGAATTTTGTATAAATATTATCGACTACTATCATTAAAATGTATTATGGACTATATCAGCATTATAGATATCAACATTGATCTTTGCAAATAAAAAATCCATTCGACCACTAATTAAACCAAAGCATTACTCTAAAAAGTTTTCACATTTTTCTAGTCACAATTAAATTGACAAAATCACTGTGACTTTAATTGGGAAGTATATAAATTTTTAATACACAATAAATTGTCTAACTTATTAAATATCTTAAACTTTTTAAACTTTTATACAAAGATTATTACAAGTAAATAGTATTTATTGATGAACACGTCCTCAATCAGGACCATCTGCGTTTCATCACAGTAGCAAAGGCTGATGATGTAAACCCACTTGTAAAAAAGAAAAAAAAAGACAAGGGGTTTTGGGGGCGAAGCTCTGCCAACAGATGACCTCATCATATCAGAGCCAAAGACAGAAATCTGATTTAGCAGATTACAGCCTCTGTTCTCAGCCTTTGAAATGAGTATTATCGTAGCAAAAGATCAGGAGCCACTTCATCAAAATAATCAATGAGATGCTTCAGACACTTTATACTCCTAACTTCAGAGAAAAAGTAGATTTTATGAAAAACGTGAGCAGTGAGAAGTCAAACCATCTCATGCATGAAGGGAAATTTGTGCCATTTCCTCATAGGTTTCCTCACTGTCTATCCTATCCTCCATCCTGCACCACTGACCTAGATCTTCAGGACTCTCACCAAAGTTTAAAAATTCATAAAGATCCAGAGGTGCTGTGACAGAGACGTGTATGTGAATCGCATCGCTCCAGTGCGCAGTCAGAGCGATTAAAGTTTGAGAGACTCCTGTGCACAGCTTCTGAACTCATTAAACTCCTGTGGAAACGTACACGCTAAGATGAAATGCACATAAATAAGTCAAGCTTCCTCTGCTTTTCTGCACTCAGCAGGTTTAATTAAGGTCTCCCATTGTCTAGCTTTAATAGCTAGGCCAACGATTTACATCTAAATGACACTGAAATATTACTGTATTTCCCGTAACCTCTAGACTATCAAATGGTAGAGCTTGTGGCTTTGATTCCCAGGGAACACACATACAAGTAAAATGTATTGAATAGTCAGGAAGTATATTATTTAACATAACATATTTATTTATTTTTATATGAATATACACCACTGTTCGAAAGTTTGGGGTTGGTAATATTTTTTGAAAAGAAATCTCTTATGATTAATTTGATTGATTATATTAAATTAATATTAACAGTAATATGAAATATTATTACCATTGAAAATACCTTTTTTTTTTATTTGAATACATATAAAATGGAATTAATTATTGTGATGGAAAAGCTGGATTTTCAGCATCATTACTCACATGGTCCTTTAGAAATCATTCTAAAATGCTGGTTTACTGCTCAAGAAATATTTATTTTTACTATCAATGTTGAAAACATTTGTGCCGCTTATTATTTTTAGTGGAAACCATGATACATTTTTTCAGGATACTTTGATGAATAGAATTAAAAAAAAACAGCATTTATTTGAAATAGAAATCTTTTAATTTATAAATGGGTACACTGTCACAATTTAGCTAAATAATATCACTATATTTCAAAGGTTAGTCAGATTGAAGCTCCACTATAGCAGGCTATCCGTGAGCAAACCACTGTGCCCTTGAGCAATGCACTTAACCCAGGTGAATACAGGTAAATAATACATCAGTTGTTTTATGAGAACACTCGTCGGCAACTACCCAAAGAACCGTGTGGCGCTTCCTGTGAAGTGTAAGAGTATCCAGATGGCACAGGTTGTCAGGAAATGTATTATGATTACACTCACCAGCTGAAACTCACTCCGTCGGCCATAGGCTTCCTGGATGCCACTGTCATTCCAGAGCGCCTGCAGGGCCGGGGCGTATAGCTGAAAGGTACAAGGTTCGACGGGCATGCCTGCTTTGTTCTCAAAGGACATCACAAACATGCCATGCTTCTCGTTCTCTGAGTTCTGCCAGGAAACGCCAAGTTTGTCTCGGGCATCCACCAGTACCCGCATCCCCTTTGAAGAAAAAAAAAAGACAAAGAGAAGGAGAGAGAGATGAATACCATGTTTTTATGTCAAGGGTGCATAACAACAGCAGGGTGTGTCCTCTGGAGCTGGAAGCAGGAAGCTGGATGTAGCAATTCTTCTGGAGACAAAATAAAGATATAAGCAATGTCTTCACGGTACCTACAGCACACTTTAAACATGCTAAAATCCTGCCTCTGTAAATCTTCCAAGCACAGTTTCAAACTATTTACCAACTTATGTTTAAGTAAAAAGGCTTTGGAAAAATACAATCATGAGCCCATACCACTCCAATTCAGTATTCAGCCACATGGCATGCCTGCCCTGATGATCAGCAGTGTTAACTACACCAATATGAGTTAAGCCAATCATATTAGAGGCATTTTACCTATATTGGCCTGAACAGACAAATCGCATGCGACAATCATACAGAATTTTTGTGCCGAACATTTATGTTGGTGTGGACAAGCTTTTATTGTAAGTAAAAGTGTCAGAGAGAGAGAAGAACATTTAGTAAAACTACTACTGTTGGTGCAAGAAACGGTTTTGCCTAGCATTATATTTTGTACCTCAGGATAAAAATTCAATAAAAAATTTTTTTTAAAAGATGCAAAATAAAATAAAGTCAATAAAATGGTCCCTTTAAATACGCACCACTGTTAGTTAAAACAGTGACTAATCTGAAGTGTGTTTAAACTGCATTTGGGCGAGGATTGCTGCTGTTCAGTCATGACATGTATTTCCAAAACACAAGATTTGTGCCTATGCCTGAAACACTCCATTCTGAAGCCAAAAATGAAAACGTCTCCAGAAAGCCCTGTTAAGGACAGCTAATGCACTGAAACTAAACTTCCACGATGAGCCTCCTCACTTCCAAGCATAACACGGAATACACAAAACCCTGAACTGAGACTCTTTGGCAGTAACCAGGAGGGTTGGGCTCTGTGGACGAGCAGACGCTTTGTAAATGTACATAAGGACAATGACTTTTCAATCGAGGCAAAATGGGGGGGTAGTGATGGCGCAGTGGATAAGACGCATGCCTTTGGTGTGAGAGACCCGGGTTCGAATCCACTGTGAGACACCAATGTGTCCCTGAGCAAGATACTTAACCTCTAGTTGCGTGCGACCTCTGAAATATATAGCAATTGTAAGTCGCTTTGGATAAAAGCGTCAGATAAATGTAAATGTAAAATCCTGCTTTGCAGCACATTTCACCCTCCTTTTGTTTCACTGGAATAACATCCTGATGTTCAGGGTCCCAGATGGGGGTCCTAGGCCTCTCTTTCTGCTCTACGGGCCACGTATGAATCATCGACACTAGCACTCAAAAGTGCCCTAGGCAAATGTATGCTTCAGTAATTAGTGCGCCCAGCCAGATTTTGCCTCCAAAGAAGATAAAGGGCCCCTCAGGCACAGGTGCTTTATGGGATTTGAACCTGTGACCCGGAAAAGTCCGTTAAATGCCATTCCAGCACGACAAGTCATTGGGTTGGGTGTAAACGCAACAGAGACTCTTAGTCTGTCTGCATGTACAAGTGATCTGCATGTCAACACGAGACGCATGCATTGCAAAACCAATAAAACAGTAGGACAGCAACAGGAAATGAATGTGGTACAGTTCTGTTAGTCTGACTGATTCCATCAAATCCATCAGATTCCCCCACCTCCCAAATCCCAAGATTTCCCAAGCCATCAAACAGTTTACAAATGTAAACAGTTGTTCATGCTTAAGGCCTCCCTGCTGGTTAGGCTGAATGATCTTAATAGTGTGCTTTGGTTCAGGGTTGTCAGGGTACTTTCCTAGCGGCCAAACTCACTCACACTTCTTTATTTGTCTCCAAGAGGCAGCCCCCAAAACCTTTCCAACCATCTTTGACCTTTCACCCACTTCTGGCCAACACTATCTGGGAAGCGTAGACGTATCTTCCTGCCCTCATTGGCTTGATCTGTTGACACAGTCAGGGCAAGAGGAGAGAGAGAGCGGTGAGGCGGCTTTATCACAGCGGAGAGGTCAGCTGCAGGGCTTCCAATCTCTTCCTGAGATGTGGCAAAGTCCCAAAAATATCACTGAAAACCACCAAAACCTCACCTCGCCGTGAGTATGTCTCCTAGCGTTTCTTGAATGCCTCCTGAAAACAAGCCCTTAGCATTTGTTTTAAATGGCATCTTTCGAAGCGACTTTTTTTTTAAGTCTTCAACAAAAAGCCACAGACTTTTCCATGTCTAAAACAGACATTCATTATATTCTCGTTGTTGTTTGTTGAAAAAGGAGGGGATTTCCTGAATCTTCAGTCAACAAAGAGTAAAAATGAAATTCAGGGATATTGGTTTCTGTCGAGAGACACAGCTGACAGCGAATCCCAACCATCGGCCCTCATCTGACACGCATTAGACGGGCCCTGCGTGTCAGGCGTAGTAATTACTCCAGTGGTGGTAATGGCAGCGCTGTGATTTTGCAGCGTAAGCAGATGTGGGGAGCAATCCAGGCAGCCGCTCATGGGTTCCCCACCGGTGAGCAACCACATCTAAATCAGCAACAACTCTTTAGCCATAAACAAGACGCCTGTGAGGGAGCCTCCCAAGACTCTAGTCACAGAGGAACTCTCAGATTTATCACACAGGAAGATGGGCTTGATATATGCTTGCTCCCTGTGTCACCCTTCAGCTACTTCCTGTATCCTCCCCCACAAACTTCTTGCAAACAGGACGCATGAATTCAAACCTTTCAGTGTGGCACAAATTATTGATAATTTGCTCCTCCGTACGCGGTCCCCTTGGGATGATGGAGCAAAAAATCATTCTGGGCAGTTACTGAATACCGCAACTATTTTCTCAAGGATGTAGTAAACAGAGGAAATGCTTCAATGCCAGTGGTGTCCCATTGCACAAGAGACCTTAGCAATAGGGACATTGACTCTTGGAGGATCAAATGATAAGTGAGGGGTACGAGGGGCCAAACAGAGGTGAGATCTTATCGTGTTCCGACACGTCATGTCAGTCTCAGGGCAGACTTTAAATCACTCTCACAAAGAGTTAACAGTAATGAATAGATAGCTAGCTACTGATCTAGGAAGTAATAAATTCCCAGACATAAATTACACAACCTACTCAAAGTGGGTTAACAACAACAAGGCAGGAAAGGAAAGACTGACTGTGGTGAATATAACAATTTATTTGGACATTAAAGACTGCACTCACAGCACATTTAGCTTTTGTTATGCATATTTGTAAATCAAATGACATTCATTGGGAAATAGTATGGGATGGGATTTGATTTGATTGTATCCATCTAGTTTTGGATCGGATCATAACTACATCAGTAACATGAACAATAATACTTCAGCAGCATTTAGAAACTTATTTAAAAAAAAATTTTTTTAGATCAAAAGCATCTGTTAACATTACTTAATGCACTGTCAACTAACATGAACAACAGCATTTTTACTATATAACATTAGCAAAGGTAAATAAATGCTGTAAAAAAAAATACTGCTCGTTGTTGGTCAATGCATTAACTAATGTTAACAAATTAGACCTTATAGTAAAGTGTTATCCACTTTTTTCCAATAATGTGCACTGACAAATCATGTATAATATGCCCGGGGACGATAATAAAGGATTTATTTTAAATTTGATTTTAGCTAACAAGGTTGTCTTTTCAAAAATCATTGATTGTAAAAACATTTTACATTCTTTCCAGATCACCTCTACAGGCAAATGGTGCCGTAATACCCAAAAGGCATTAATAGAAGGATCTGGAAGGAGTTGAGAGGACTATGTCCTGGACTTTTGCCACTGTAAAGTGGCTGAAATGAAGATAATGTTATCTTTAAAATAACCAATAATTTGATCAGCACATAGGCTGAGATTGGCTCACGTAACTGTTAACCTCTCTAATTGTGTGTTCATGTTTTTTTCCACCCCTGAGGAAAAGTCTGGACTGGGGTTCCTCCAAATTGGTATCGGTGAAACAAACATAACCGACACTGTCATCATCCTAAAGCCTACAGAGGGATGGGCTGAACAACAGGGTGATGACAAATGGTCAGAGGGGAGATGATGGCACGACTAAATCGCCATTGTTTGCGGCATTCGCTGTCTGCACTGAGGAGAGGCATTTCCTTTGGCTCTGTGGACTGTGCGATACCAAGAGCCCATAGAGACCACCATTGTGGAGATATTCCAATCTGACCTTGACTTCATCGCTAACAAACAAGGTCTCCAGTCCGGCATGGCATCCAATTCACTTTTGGGCTGTAAAATAATGTTTTGTCACATCATGCTTTACTTTTACTGGCCACTTGTTCTACAAAAAACATTTTGCTCCAGTAATGGGAACTGTTTGACCTAAACTAACTGAAATTCCCAAACAATTTTATACAATTATTCACACCAATTCTAATGTAGAATTTTTATACTTCCTAAAAAAAGAAAGCTGCATGAATTGTTCAAAAAACCTCTGAATTAAAAAAAAACTTACAATATTTCTGACTCACCATTAGAAACTCAATAAAATCAAACGTTTTAGGCTTTTAGTCAAACTGTGTGATCTCTATGCTAGTGTAATCCACAAAAAATAAATATTTTTAGCAAATATACGTCATCAAAATGCTCATTGTGGGGGAAACGGCTAAAATCGCACCACAAGGGCATATTAAAGGGTTAGGGTTTTTGTTGCTGTAACCTTGATTCAGCCAAAAAATATTTTGACTTGAATATAAGCAGTTTTTTATTCTCATAAAATTATTCAAATTTTATGAGAGTAGAAAAGTCCACACTACAACTATAAGGTTAACGACACAGAGTAATGATATTGTTGGAATCACTAGTGGAATGATTTTCTCGAGCTGATGAATGATAAAAACCTTGACTGCCACCTGACTTTAGAGAGTTAGCTAGTGCATTTAGAGTGCCATAGCTGTGGCAGGTTTATAATATACTTACTGTCCGTTGCGGTGAACGCCAATATAGTTAGCATTACCGTTCTTGGTGTTAAAGAGTCTTTAGTGTAAATAGGCCTTTGCTCCATTTTTATTCCTGGACCCTGATAATCTAAGCTTTTCAAATCTACACAAAGTGTTTCATAAAGCTTTTTGACATCTACAGTTAATGAAACCAAGTGTGGTGACTGGTGACAAGAATCCATGGTAAACTATTTAGAAAACACAAAACATTAGGCACATTCTTCATGCCCATTTCACTTGACTGAAAGGGCAGTGAGTGGACCATGTAATCAGTGCCAACACATACACTTTTTAGGCCGTTTAGTGCGACTAGTCATAAAACTCACTTCAAGTTCTCATATACAAATAGATGCTCCAAAACATAGACCTCAACATTTGCCTCTGAAGCTAATTATTTACTGTGTGGGGAAGGGGTCTTATTAAAAATAAACTGATGACATCATCTGCACAAAGAAAGCTCAGTTCTGCAGCTTTGCTCCCCAGGTCCTCTGCTGGGTTAGAAGAGGATCTGATCGCAATCAGTCCCAGTCGAACAAAGTCAATCTTTGAGTTCTGTCTCAGTCGTGTCATTGTACGACATATTCTCCTGGAGTCTGAACAAAAGCTTACATGAGAACATTTCACTGGCTTTGGGAAGGATGCATGATGTGATGCCTGACAGTTTTTGGAGGACAAGAATCATGGAGATGGAACATGTGGACCTCTGCACTGATATTCTGAGAAACAGATCCTTTTCCATATAAAGCAAAACTCTTCCACTGAGCCAAACCTCTGATCTGGCCCTGCTTTTGGCCAAACTGTGGGTAAGATAACAAGACCAAGGATAGGAATATTTATTATTTCAGTTTCCCACTTAATAAATGATCACCATAGTTTGCCAGAATACAGACATATTCGTGTTCAGTAGAGCAAAAAAAGCACTTTGTATTGAATTTGGTTTGAAAAACTTTGTGGCATTTTTAAAAACTAAAGTTTAATGACTCTAAAAATGTCATGTGGTGTAGCCATCACTTAAAACGTACTAACTTTTCTTTAAACCTTGAAAACATGTAAGTGTACAAATCTTAATGTTTACTTTCAAAATATGCCATTTATTTGTGTTTCTCATTTGTCTGGCCCATGCATGTGGCGGCAGGAAACTAGCAGGTTTGGGCAAGTAAACTTGGCTTTGGTAAACTTAGATTAATCTGACTCAACATCATTTTTAAGATGTTTTGATGCAATACAACAGTGATGATTAATGTAGTTGCATTTAATAAAATAATTTACAAACTTTTTCAAGGTAAAGGGTGTTTTCTTTTTACAATATCATGAATTATTAATTCATAATTCATCATTGCGTTTTGGGGAGTTGCACTGCATGACATTTTACAACCTGAACTAACCCGGCCTTGTCAAAAAGGTAAAACTGTTTGATATTTTGACTTACTGACCTCAACAAATAACAGTCATGAAGGTCTGCAGGGGTCCACCTCACTATGATATCATTTCCTGTTTTGCATTACTGCATGTTTTCTGCATGTTGTATAAACAGCATTTTGTTATTTATTATTAATAAATTATTAGATAAGGCAAATGAGCATCATGACATTGATCATATAATTTCAGCTCATCTAACATTAAATCAAAGCAACAAAAAAGACGACAATGACAAGACAATGCACAATGACAATACACTGATTTTTTAAACAAAGGACACGCTCTTTTATAAATAAACGCCACGGACTTTTTCAAAGCACACAGACATATTGAACAACATGAAAGAGTGTTAGATCTTCTCTATCTCTAATGTAACATGGAGAGCATGTCTTGTGCTATCAGCAGCTCATCTTAAAGTCTTTACTATGATCACATCAGTAAACTTCCCAAACCTAATGTGAAACCAAGTAAGAGATTAAGAGAGGAAGGAACAAGAGCAGAAAGTACACAGATTGGGGAAAATAACAGAAGTCTTATTTATCAAGACATATTGAGACATCCAAAGACACGTGAGCTCAGAAAGCACATGAGCTGATCACAATGATAAGTGAGACAGTCTCTCCGTTCATAGCAGAGTGAGGGATGAACCTAGACAAAACAAAGTGACTCAATGTACTGCTTAATTTTAAGGTCAGCTAAACTTAGTCTTATAATTCTGGAGAACATTTGCCAGCCTGCAAATGTTAAGTTTCTGATTTGTGATTACTGATTTGTAAAAAAAAAAAAAAAAAAAATTAAGTTGCTTCTACCAGATCAGGCCAAACATTGTTCCTCATGATCCTCGCCAACTCCAAAAAGCCCCAGGCCCATGTCTTCTCACACACACACTCTGGGACGCATTTTCATTCTTTTCCTGTTAACTCTGAACTGTGAGTCAAGCCATGCACTGTTATTAAACACAGGCATCTTAAATAGACATGCTTATAGGGAAATGACCCAAGAATGATCCCCATGGATTTTGCTTTGCGGTAGAGCAGACGCCTAAAACCATCACATGACTAACAGCAAAATGAATCAGTCAGATCCACACATTTTTTCACATGGCCATGGGTGTCCAAACACCTTAGTCTAATTAAACTGATCTGGACTAGATTTAGACTGATCTGATATAGGCTTACATGAAGAAAGAATTGGTTTGATAGCAACTCATGTGAGACTGCATGTTTGACAGCATAAGAAGGATCGTGTACATGTGATGGAAGTTCATGTGAGCACTTGCTGATGACTGACACACAGACACTGAGGAAGTGGGCTATTAATTATGCTGAATGCAAAATTGCATTTATTTGTGTTTCTCATTTGTGAGGTGCATGTTTAGCTTACTTATTGTGACAAATGAGCCTGTCTCAACAGAAAACAGGCAAAATTGGAAAAGAAACTTCTCCTTAGTGACCTTAGAATGAATAAATAATCTGGCACATAATTTTAAGACGCTTTGAATTTTGATGCTAAAAGTATTATTTTATTAAGATTATTGATTCAGTAGTTGCATTTAATGAAATCTATTTATTACTAACTTGAATAATAAATTATTCTGACTATTGATCTAGTCATATGTCCATTGGAAATTCAAGTTTAAGTAAATTATAAATATTGATAGACTATGTTTTTTTCATGTAGCCTATATTAGCACTGTCAAATCGATGAATCGGGATTAATCACATATAACATAAAAGTTTGTTAATATAATTTATATGTATGTTATAGCCTATACACGTTATATAAACAAATTTATGTTAGATGCGATTAATCGCAATTAATCGAGTTGGCAGCACTTAACTTATATAATTATATAAACTAACAAGTAATTTATATCAGTAACATTTAAATCAACCTATCTATCTATCTATCTATCTATCTATCTATCTATCTATCTATCACTAACTTGAACAATTAATTAATATTGTCTCTATCTAGAAGGCTAGTCAAGTCCGCTTTTAAAGTTAATTCAGATTGTTTGCATGAATAAACAATATCATTGATCATCCCATTTAGTGTATGACTTAACAAACTTAAAAGGCACCATATCCACAAAATTATTGACAAACAAAACAGACAATTATGACGTCAGAAACAACAAAAACTTAAGCAAACTATCTGAAACCGTTACCTTGATGACATTCTCAAAGATCGTGTCCCTGAAGTCGAGTAGCGCTTTCTGGTCAAACTCTTTTCCGTGGATGATCCTCATTTGTTTGAGGAATGTGGATTTGCCGCTTTCTCCGGCGCCTAGCAGCAGGATCTTCACCAGACGCCGCACCGAGCGCCTCTCGCGCGCGAGCATGGCATCTATCTCGCGACTGCGCCGCTTCGCCTCGCGCTCCGGGTTCACATCGCGCTCGCGGGCTCGTTCTTTCCCGGTACTCCTGTCATCGTGAGCGGCCTCAGCGGGCAGCAGACACCGGCTCAGGGTGCGTACCACGCCAGCCATCCTTTACAACTTCGACACGGTTAGTTACCACCTGATGTATTCATTAAAGTGCCCGAGAACTTTGACTTTATGTTTTGTACAAAATCTACATGGAATAACGTTAGACTCAGCGGGCGCCGGCAAATATCTAACGTTATCTGTGAATATTTAGCGGTTAAAACAAACAATAAACGGAAAAAGCTGAAACACAATAAGCATTTTCCTCCATTATAAAGACATTTGTGATGGAAAAACCGTTGACACTGTAACGTTAGAAGTTCTTCCCCAGCAAAGCGACCACTGCTTTCCGCTGAAACTATGAAAAAAAGCAGCTGCCCACTAAACAAATCCGTTGGTCGTGGTAATGAAAAAGCACCAAGCGGTAAATGTTGTCAGGAAATGTTAATTAGCTGAAACACTTATTCCTTTATAATCTGGTAGCGACGTAAGTCCCGAAAGTTCATTCTGGAGGAGCGCGAGCGGCTTTCTGATGTTTCCTCTCAGTCAGTTTTGTGAAGTTTCTTTGCTGGACTGATCAGATGCCCCTCCTGCTGTGTAGCGCCTGGTCGGTAGGGGGCGCCAGCGAAATGGGCGTTTGAATGGACCTGAGCGGACCTGAATGAACCTGAGGGGGATTGCAGTGCCAGAAATGTCATACAGTGGCCCCAAGTCTGTCGTGGACTATTGTCGATGTGGCAGTGCTTACTAAAACTCGAAACTTAGCAAACGGCGTATCAAAAATGTATTATTGGCTAAAACAATTTGCATGATACACTCTGTACAAAGCAACTGGATCAGTGACAAATAAGGATGTCTGAGATGTAAATGGAGCAATCTTCATTTTGGTGTCATAATTTTTTTCCCAACATGTTAGGTCTACAGTGTCCAGCGGTGTAACATTGCAGGGCAAAAGTCATTAAAAAAATCAACCTTCTGAGTTGGTTCTTTTAAAGTCACCCTGTGCATCTGTGCACCCTGTGCATTTTTAGCATCTTTATGGATACTTAAGCTATAAGACATGAAGATTTTTTTTTTTCACAGGACCAAATGTAATTTTGGTGATCAAAGATGAGTTTTAAGGGATAGAATTATTGACTAAAGGGGACAAGATCTAATTTAAAATAGTCTTTAACATTGCCCTGTATAGCCGCGAGGGTTTCTTAATAAGCAAAATTGACACTAAATATACCGAAACAAATCGAAATCAAAGCGAATCGTAAAGCGAATCAAGAGCTTGTGAATCGAATCAGGAAACATGGAGACCAAGACCTTGTCACATGACAACAAAGTGGCTTTTTGATTGACAAACTTTTTTCAAATATTAATATTTTAAATGAAATCGATTCACTGCTTATCATAGAAAAATATTATGCAAAGCTACCTTTTTTCAGCCTTTTATTGATAAACAAGACAGTCAATTTTTTAAAAGTCAGTTTAATGTAATTTAGGTTGAAATAACTTAAAACATCCACGTTGATTGTACTTAAAAATTTAAGGGAGCAACTTTTTTTACATTGTATTTTTCTTACATATAGTTTTAGTACAATCTCATTATACGTAGGATAATAAATTCCTGCATTAATATTTTAGCAGGTCAAAGTGAGCTGCAATGTTGATATGGTATGACCAACTGAAGCCCACTTTATCACACACTTATTTAATCATGCCTGACAAATATTCTCTCTCTCTCTCTCTCTCTCTCTCTCTCTCTCTCTCTCTCTCTATATATATATATATATATATATATATATATATATATATATATATATATATATATAAACACATATTAATGGGTTGTTATGGGGACAAAAAAGGTTAATAAAATAAACTGTTCATTCAGCAGAGGGCAGTGTTAACCTGTACATACATTCATACATTTCCTTTTAGTCATGTTTTGCTAGTGGATGTACATCATTGTTTTTTTGTTTTTTAAAATGAACTCTGTCTGTTAGATTCATACGTGTCGAGCCGAAAGAAAAGAAAAGAAAAATCCCCTTTATTTATCTAGCGCTTTAGAATAGGCCTACAGATTGTTTCAAAGTTTTACAGTGATAACAGGAAAATGATGCATTTCGGCTGAAGTCAGTTCAGTGTTGGTTCAGTCATGTTGTAAAGTTCATTACAGTTATTAAATTAGTTCATTTCATCTATAAAGCAATTCTGCAAAAAATGATGTCTTTGTCCATGCTCAGTTCAGTTCTCATACAACAGCGTCAGTACAGTCAGATAAATAATATTGTTGAAAAGAAAAGTTTATAGCTTCATCCGCAAGTTAAAAAAACATAATGAGCTAATTTATTAAAACACCTTGAATGCAAATCAGTCATCATTAGTATGGCTTTGTTCTATTTTGTCTAATAAGACACTCTCATTATGTGATTAGACATACTGTCAACAATATAAAATAATATTTAATATTTAAATGTTTGCCCATGCACATGCAGCACAGTATCACAAACATATTTTTCTTATTAAAACCACAGGTGCAGTAAAGTAGAGCGGGCTAATTTAGTCCCACTGACCACCTACATATGAAAATCAGGGCTTCCGAAATTAGCATATAAATAGTGACAATTTTTTCGTTCCTCCTCCAAGTAGATTATTCAATGCCATTCACAGCACTGTAAAAAAAACACTCTCTGATTACTTTGGTCCCGATGCAGAGTTCTTAAACCTATTTGTCGAGTTGATGTGCTCAAGGAAAACATTTAATGGAAAAGCTTTCAAGTTGATTTTCAAGCAGGAGGTTAATTGGACTGGGTTTTGGAGGAAAAATGAAATTAACATGCACATGAAATGCAGCTGAAGAGGCTTTCAGAAAGCAACACGGCCATGATAACACATTTTCATCACCAAATCAGAAAGCAGCACAGAAATACAAGTATCCATTCTTCTCATTGGAGTAAATTGCACATTATAGCATTCTTGGAAAATGTGTTGAGGCGAGCTTAGGCTGAATAACCATCACCGCCATCCATGTTTCACACTATATGCTTTCAAGCAAAGGTGGCAATGGAGCACCAAGTGCTATAACTTTGGGTATTCATGTAGTTCATTCATGGGATAAAGCAAGAGTTTTATTTAATTCACCATGTAAGCATTGGAGCTTTTTAAATGTTACTGTTCTAACGTACTAAAATCAGACAACAATTATTATGGCATTAATAGCTGAATATAAACTGTTGGCAAGTCACTGAATAGGAGCCTTAAATATAGATGTCATTTCTTTCTCTTCTTTTCTTTTCTTTTTGGTGTATCGGTCAAAGTTATTGTATTCTGGTAAGTCTTTTACATATTCTGGCAAATGAGCATGTTGTCTATGTCAGCAAAAAAAAAAAAAAAAACATTCATTTGTGCATAACATTCAACATGCACTTTACATATGAAATCAGAACAGCATAGACTCTTTAAAAATATAGTCTTTAAAAGCCTTTTAAAAATCTTGTTAATAAACAGTCGTTTTAAAGGGACAAGTCACGCAAAAAATGAAACATTTGTCCTTTTGTACTCCCCTTCATGTTGTCAACCTGTACATCAAAAGGAGAATTTTTGAGGGATCTTTACCAAGCTCTTTTTTCTCAAGCAAGTACATAGTAGTGCAAAAAGTCCTATTTTTATGGTGATTTTTTGTTTTGGCGATGAACAATTGTTATAGGCCAAGAGCTTTAAAAAAAATGATGATTACAGAATGTTCATTTTTGGGTGAGCTAATCCTTTAACTTTGTTTTCTAAAGGTTATTTAAGACTATTCCTTAAGAACATTTAGAACAAAGCCTCCTTGAGCGGATAAAATAATGTTTTCAGGCACAAATGCTCGGAAAACACATTTTGCAAGGGAGTCAGAAAGTAAAACAGTCAGAAAACAGATTCAAAGCTTTGTCCAGTCTAATTAAGTGAGATAAGAATTCACTAAACCCAGCAGGCATCTGGTCTCAGAGGACTATACAGGGAAATGTCTAATTAAATAAACGGCAAATAATTAAATTTATGCTACTCTTTGATTCCAGCATATTGACGCTCTAACTCTCATACATGGAAAAGTGTACGTGTCATTAATAGAGGTCCGGACTTGATGGCCAGGTTTGAAGGTTTGCTGGAAGAAAAACAAACAAGGCCATGTTTATCAGGGGGAGGGAGAAAGAAATAATAACAAAAGAAAATAGCAATTGTATTTTTCACAAGCAGATACCAAATAAATAACATCAAATTTAAAGTGATAATATTAACATAAAAGAGCAGTGAACATTAAAGTCTGCATGAAATGGAAGTTGCAATAGTTTTTTCTTCCCAACTGTAAAATATTATCTTCCCTATAGGGAAGCCTGTTCCCTATTTTTACTAATTGTGAGTGAAATTGCTTCTTGAACAAGAAAAAAAAAGTAGGGCGGGACTTGATTTTGTCTATGGAAATTGATTGGATGGTTATTTGGATGGTTACTATTGGTCGATCTCATGTGAGTGACAGATTGTCCCGCCCTCACGCCAGTAAACGCGTCATCAGAGAAGAGAAGGGATGTAAAAGGAAGGAAAAGTTATTTTGATCAAAGATTATGAGGGCACATTTTTTAAATAAATTAAAAATGATGTGCACGGAAAAATCATTCATAATAAATACTGCAATATTCCATAAAGAAACAAGGTTTCACGGTGACTTTAAACACCTTCCAATGGTGCAGCTGATAACCTCTCCTAATCAAGGCAATGATCTTGAAAATGTGTTTTTGTTAACAAAGTTCTGAAACAGCACAATTTTCTCCGCACATTCACACATGAAAACATATTTAACAATGCGGAAAACATATTTATCTGTGCTTTGGTAAGCAGCTAGAAGAGGACCTGAACGCCTGGTGCTTCTCAGAAGCAAGGATGAGTGAAATCTGATCGCTTATAAGGTTGTGGGTGAAATAGGGAGATGTAGATGGCCTGAGACACAAAGGTTCTGATGTCTGTGACAGACACACTCCTTCATGGAGTCCTTTATGACATTTCAGTGCCGGTGCTCCTTGCAGATTTGATTGATGGATGCAGGGACCACTGCATTCAACAGATTGGCAAGCCATCTGCCATAGCAAATTGACACGCTCGAGACGTACGCAACACTTCCTGTAGCGATCTTCTGTGGAAGAAAGGCACAAACAAAAACCGCTGTAAGTGTGGCAATGAAAAGCTCAAAGTAGACTGAATTTTCATGTTGTGGGTTTTGAATATATTATGATAAAGGATACAAATTAGTTTGTGAATAATCTCTAAAGTACATGCCCAAGATTTTCAAAATATAATGTGTTTGCATTGATGTGCAAATTATATTTCTATATCTCTACTTGGCCTTTTACATATGCACTAATCCTAAACAAGAACCTGTCGCATTCAAAAGGAAGCAAACACACAGCGTTTCATTCTGAACAACACGAGATGCCCAGTCTTTTCAGGTCGTAAACATCTAATGTGATGTGTTTTGTTGAACGAAACGGATTTCTCCTCGTTTCAGTGAGCGGCGACAGATCCGAGGGCCTCTTCAATGGTGTTTACAATCACAGTGGAAAGTTGGTTTACCGTCAGAGTTGTTGTCTGCGAGTGACGCTTACTCTGAGAGGAACCCCCACCAACACCACATAAAGCAACAAGTTGTCTGCTTGTCAGGGCCCAACTGAAATTTCCACTGCGCTGCTCGTGACACACTCTCTCCAGGATTTTTCCTCTTTTCAAGCCCTTTTACTGTTTTTGACTTCTCATTTCAACAGCACAAATGTGTCAGTTACTTTCTGAAACACATGTGCATGAAGAGTGAGTATTAACCCATAAACGCTGCTACTCAAATCCTTTTATTACATAAAACACACCATGCAATGTTGTGTCAGCTGCAAAGTACATTCCTGTGTCCGTTTATGAAACAATATGTACAAATAGCATTAAAATCAAGGCTTTGGAGTAGGATATTACACAAAAAAAGTTTCTATATATCTTGGACATAATAGTGACAAATTTGTGTTGTTTTTCCAAAATTAATACCCCTCGAAACAAGGATGTACATCCCTGGATAAGATGCCATACAAACATTAACTAAAAAACATCCTGTCATTTAGATAAACACTGCTGTTTCATTTTATTAAACAGGTGATAAGGCTGGCATCAATCTCAACAATAAATATATATATATATATATATAATTATATACACATCTGTATGCTGTGTTTAAAATCGCAAGGGTCAGAATAAGGGTAGTTGACATCAATCATTCAATATTTCTTTTCATAACTCTTTTATAATTATTACACTAGAAGTTTTAATGACTTCATACATTCAGGGCGTGAATGACAATAAACACCTAAAATATACATTTTCCCTTATAAATTCACATTAACCTAAAATGTGAAAATCCTATTATTTGTAAGCTAGCCGTAAATCATGGTGTGTATAAATGGCAAACAGTAAATCATCTCTAAAGACGGTACATGGATAATAATATTTGGATAAGGCTTACAATCAGAAACAGCTCTCATTGTGATAACATCTAGAGAACATGAGAGCCCACTTTAGTACGTCAATGACAGCTTAAACGGCCTCCAAAATAATGCCAACATAAAAATAAAAAAAATAAAATCCACAAAGTTGAGCTCAGCATGTAAATACATATAATGCCAATGAACTACAGTATGCTTAAAACCTTGGCAAGTATTTAGGTAGCAGCTGAAATGGGCACTGAGAAAAAACACATGTGTGTTATCTGTATAAAGACTAACCTAGAAAACACATTACAATATGGGCTTTTATTAAAATAAATATAGAAGTGACAAACAAACTATATTAACTTCTGTAATGTGCCTTTAAAGATAAAAAGTACATACTGTATACTCCAACATTAATTGCATCTGATTGAATTTACAGTTATACACAGATATCAGCCAGAATAAAACTTTAGCAAAATGCAGTGGGCAGCACTATATTGAGCATTACAGGTGAATGCTGGAAAGGATAATGTTTTATTGACAACAGCTTCGGTTCAGGAGAATAATAGAAAAGAATCTCAGGGGTGAGAACATTTCCACTGCCTACTATGTGACCCTCAGGTGCAACACATGGAGCCGTTCCTCGACCGTGCGTTTTCTTTTTTTTGACAGCAGAGAGAAACGCACCTCACCAAGCTGTGGCCTATGACAGAGTCACTTCCTGTTCACAAGCCTGTGCTGCATGCACACATTTCCCCCAATGTGGAAACAGACGGCAGAAACTTGCTTCCGTGATTAGGTTACAGCAGGTCCTGCTCCACCCAGACCGTCTTCTTCTGCTCCTCAAAAATCTTGTCCTTGATGATCTTGACGAGATCCTCCACCCCACCCCACGAGTCAGGCTCCACGCTCGCGTACAAGCACGGCAGCGTCTCCAGCTCCTTCTCCTTGGAGCGACACATCTTCAAGAACTCCTCCTCAGAGTCCACCTTCAGAGGGAGCCGTCTGCTCGAAGAAAACATCACAAACTATTACTAAGATGTCTAAGGATCAGCCGCCCATGAATAATGAATCTTCAGACTGGAACTGAATAATTAATATGACATGCATTCAAGGGTGCAATGAGTCTGAAGAGCTTGAAAGACTGCTTGCCTTAATTTTTTGATGTTCCTTTCACAGATTTTGATGAAGATCACGATGGGGTAGATCTCTCTCCTCAACAGGTCTTTCACACAGCTCAGATCAGCTTCCAGAAGACAGTGCTTATTCTAAGAAGCAAAAGACTGATTTAATAGAATGTATTTTCTTTTTTAAACTATACACTTTCATTTTGTTGTGTTTGTGTGTTAACAATTAAAGACACACTTAATAAACTATATTGTAAATGTCCATGTATCATTTAAACCAGAAAAGAGAATTGAGAACTCATTCAGCAAGGTGTCGGTTCTCGTTTTTGTCCTGTTTTTGGCACACATCTCTTAACAAGATTTGCAGTGGAAAATTAGACTCATCTCCTGACACATTAGCAAGTGAAAAACAATATGATGCCTCTCATCTAACCACCTGATAAAACCCCAACAAGCAGATTGCATCTGCAGCCATCAGGAGCCGTCTGTCTCCTACATACTACTGCCGATTCCCCTCTCAGTGAGACTTTTTGAGTTTCCATGTTTACCATATGTGATAGGCTTTTACATTAAAGCAATGACCGACGCACACATATAGAGCACAAGTTAAATCTGTTTATCATACAGTATAAAGCGATCATATCTTGGATTAAAGCGCTCAATTCATATGGATTTGTTTTATGGCGCCTTTTTGGATCTTCGAAATTTTGGTTACCTGAACTTTCAAATGGAGGGACAGAAACTTCTCAGGTTTCATTAAAAATATCCTAATTTGTGTTTCTTATGGATTTGTAATGAGAGACATGAGGGTCAGTAATGAATTTTCGGTTTTTGGGGTGAACTAACCCTTTAACCCCTTTTAAAAATGACAAGTGTGAAACATTCCTGGCCTTAATTATTATTTAAAAAGTTAGGCCAGGGCTAGGTGTAGTGTGAAAATCCCATTGGTGTCTTAAGGAAAGGGTTAAGCACTCACCAAGAGGAAGCTCTTCTAAACGATACTGCTTGGCAAAACAGCAAGCACACACATACTGACAAGCTTCTTGAGTAAGCAGAAGATGTGACAGCACATAAAAGCAAAAATATAATTTAACTGTTATTAAATTATTCTGAAAAGAACATTTATTACTGTACCTTAAAGGCAACCGCTTCGATATTTTCTGGGGTGATGCATTCATATGTGCCTGCCTGCTTTTCCTTGGAATAAATGATGGGCTCTATCTTCTGTTTCATGAGGAATTCATCTTTTGTCACAATGTCTGGAAAGAAGATGAATTCATAGTTCTTGTAAGCAGGCATGTCAAGGAAAACATTGCTTGCAGGGAAGACAATCGCAAGGATATGGTACTGATTCGATCATTCTTAAGTAGTTACAGTTCGTTAAATGTTATATTTATGATTAACTTGGTACTTTTGAAGCACACCATTACAATTAAACTCTGTTGTGGACACTTAAGTCTCACATTCAATTAAACAAAGAGTCTTTTCGACTGATTCATTAAAAGACCAGGTAATAAGATTCAATTCTTTCATGAATCTGACTATGGCACCTCTCTCTTCGCATTCAGATTCTTACAACCTCTGAAGCTGAAACTATTTATTTTGCCATGGCGCAGCAGAGTCAGTATAGCACAACAAAAAAAAACGTTTATGAATGCAGATTTTACTTGAACCATTAATGAATTGAATGTCGTCAAAAATCATGGGGTTTCTTCATTTTACTCGTTTAAAAAAAATAAAATAAATATGGTGCCAATTAAAGATAGCCTGACGATCGGTTAATTCAGTTTTCAGTTCTTAGATATTACCAATAAATGGTGCCATCAAATGAATACAAACAAACAGACAAACAAAAACAAATAAATTAATGCATATAGTCCTGAATATTGGTTATTAGGCACTTACGCATAACCACCAGTCGATCTCTATGCCCTGCTCTACTGAAAACCCACTCTACATTAATAACTGATAAAGTTCATTTCTAACTGTAACAGCTGGATTTGTCTGATATATTTAGTAAGGTTTATTACATACATTAAAAATGCTATGCAAACACTTGTGCTAAACAAGGACTGAGTGGGTTGCTGCCTGTGACATAATAGTTGAAGTCATGGAACAAATTAAAATAAGGATCCATTTATTAAGATGAATATATCATATGTGTGACCCATATTTGGCAGCCACTGTTTCTATATACAGAACAATATCTCTATCATCATTACCACCACAGTGTGCTGCTATAATTAGAAGGATAAACCTCTTCCAGCTATTTTTACCTGGTTTGCAGATATTGAACTCCATAGCCCCTCCAAGATTAAGGAACTTCTGGACGATGGTCTTGGCTAGGATGTTGGGGGTGAAGAGGATGGGTCTTTTGCGTTGGCAGTGGTGTGGGGTCACTAGACTGTAAGGGATCAGATTCAAGCTCTTGTTTAAGTCGCTCTCTGGGTCAGATGTGTCTGAAAGAATGGAAAAATACTGCTAAATGTCAAATGTGAATCAGCATAAACACTAGAAATGGACATAAGTGGACTGTGAATAAGCATTTTGTTCCCATCCCTTAAACCAATACATTTACCAGCAAATTTTTTTTGGAGATTGTACTTAAAAAGGGCAATTACTAGCTGATCAAACAATTTAGAGCATAAAAATTCTGTTTCCAATTGCATTTCCAATTGCAGTCCTGGAAATCAAGCTTTAAAGTTTCAGCATGGGGGCAAATCAAGCATGGGGGCAGTCATGGCCTAATGGTAGCAGAGTTGGACTGGTGACCCAAAGGTTGCTGGTTCAATTCCAGTACCGGCAGGAATATGACTGAGGTGTCCTTGAGCAAGGCACCTAACCCCCAATCGCTCCCCGGGCGCCACTCAAGGCTTCCCGCTGCTCCGGGTGTGTGTATCCACGTTTGCAGTGTGTGTGTGTGTACACTACTCACTACTCTGCTCCTAATGTGTGTGCACTTACTTGGATGGGTTAAATGCAGAGGTCAAATTCCAAGTATGGGTTACCATACTTGGCCATCACGTGTCACTTTCACTTTCACTTAAAAAAAATCCCTAAAATTTAGTACAAAAACCCATCTATATGGCATCCACTGCAAAGATTTTGCTGAAATAAACAAGTAAAGACAAGGGTGGGCAGTCTTACCCTCGGGCCTCAGGGTTTCAAAACCTGGTCTGGTAACTGATGATGTATTTCCTCCATTGACAATGCGGACACGCTCACTGCTGTTCATCCTCTTGTACTTGTTATCCACCCTGCTGACAAACTGACACCAGGGATCGGTTTTAATCTCAGCAAGACTCCACTATTTTAATAAGATAAGACCTCAGCCCTATGGCAGTGTGAGCAAACTCAAGAGGACCTGTTACCTGTAATAACTGAAAGATGAAGACACTGGCTCTGGACAGACGTGGACTAGACTTGGGGTCTAGAGAAGGTGTGGGTTCCTCAGGTTGTAGAGTGTTCTGCGAGCACAAATGGAAGAGAGAGAATTCATTAGAAGGAAATACATGGAAAGTGAGATTTACCAGTAGAATTTTTGAAAACTAAGCTGAACAACGTCTCATTCCAAAACCATTGTAGTTATAACATCACGACTATTAATAATGTGACCTATGACCATACACACATCAACACCTACAATGTATTGAGCAACACTGATCAACAACAGTGCGAACTACTGTAATATGGAGGTTAGCCAATCATAACAGAGGTGCAGTAGCAAAAACAGTTTGTTTAATTCTGATGGTCAAATTATGACTGTTTTGGTCCAAGAAGCATTGACTGACATTATAAATAGACTTAAAAAGGCCTGTTTACACCAAGGACAATAAAAAGATAACTTATATAGCTGCAAGAACAATTAAGGGACCAAGCACAAAGGCGGCCTAATAAGGCATGCAAGCATGGCTGGGCATTAGAGCAACTGCAACAATGAGCAATTAAAAGGCATATTAAGATAATTTTTAGCAAAATGCCTGAAAAATCATAAATACAGTCGCTAGTTATGATTTAATTGTCTATCACTTTAGACTAATAGATGGCACTGTGACCAAATTGATGTGGTGTGGTCAGAGTAAGGTGACAATGACATGCAAAGTTTGGTGTCAATATGCCAAAGCATTGCTGAGATACAGCCTCAGAATCATTTTGGCATCATGTCTCAAATTTGCTGCTGTGGTATACACAGCTATTGACACAAAATCATTTTTGTCGGCACAGTCTGAAGATGGCCTAGGAGGAGTTCGAAAAGGTAGATTTTAAAGAAAATCAAAATAGCGGACAGGAAGTTCGGCCAAAAATGGCAAAATTGGTATCTATGTTCTCAGCATGACCAAATTAATTATTGAGACCAGTGTCATTACAATAGGCTAATTTATTCAAATTGTTCAATAATTTCATTTTAACTTTTGACCACAAGTTGGCGCTGCCCAGAAACATTTTGAGTACTGTCAGTACATGGTGCCGAAGACATACTGAGTTGCGTAACAATATGGCAATGTGTAAAATGTAGCATTTTCAATTCAAATTCAAAATGGCCGAAATGGGAAAATTGTGTGTATCGTACGACTCGGCATGATGCACTAAATATAAAGAGATCAGTTTTGTGATTTTTGGCCAAACCGTTCCGAAGTGTTATGAAAAAACTTATAATTTTTCATATCTCCTGACCACTAGATGGCACTGCGACAAAACTGTGCAGGTAGCCTCAGGTCATGGTTGTCATAACACTTGCTGTGATTTATGATGGGAGTGTGCTCTATCAGTTTGCCAAATTTCATAACTTTGCCTAAAGCGGTTCTATGGGCTACCATAGATTCAAGAGCGGAAAAAGATGAAACGGAAGAAGAAGAAGAATAAGAAAGCCAACGGATACAATAGGTGACAACCAAATGGCAACCTCCATGTCTCTCTGCAACTGCAATTCAACTGCAAACTGCAATTCATTGAGTGGCTGCTTAAGGCTGGATGCAAAAGTGAGTCAAATCTGTATCTCCCCCATGTTAAAATGCCCAAATTTACAGCAGAAAAAAATAATTTTACAGCCTGGTGCAAAACGTGGTTTTGGTCTATATAGCTAATTTTGCCCTACATGACAACTGTGAGGGGGGCGAATTATTTTACAACTCATCCGTTTAAATGATATTAAGCCTTAAAGTTCTGCATAATTAAGGGCGTGCCCACTTGAGTGACAGGTGGATTGCCGCTGCTGTCACTACTAGCAGTTTGTCTGCTGTTAGCCGTCATGTCACTTCAGCTAATTCCAGCTGCTGAACTTGGCATCTCTGCAGCGTTTGCGCTTTTTTTTGGGATTATTTCATACAATTTAATACTCGCATTATACCTTCGCCCCTGCTGTTGGATTCAATCGTTGCCGAGTATCGAGAGAACAACCATCGCTGTTTTTCACTTGTTTTCTTCTATGAACATGTACTTAATTGATATATGACAATGTCATTGCTTTTTGGAGTTCAGATTTAAACTGAACTCGGTACCGTTGCTCTCAGGGAAAAATAGACTAGGCCTATGCTTATTTAACTATTTAAGCGATAAAAAAAGTACCGTCAGATAAAATCCTGCAGGTGTCAGTGATTTCTGTCCATGCAATAGATGCACGTTCCACACCATTGAATGAGCGTAGATTTCTAGTCCATTTACTTGAACTTCTGAGGTAATATCTTTGGTTTAACCCATTCGAGAGGCGTCCAAAATCAGAATTTAAAATGGTCGGAATAAAGCTCTGTTCAAACTTGACATGAGATGCCGCACTGACTGACATGTATGCACATGAATCTCTGTCAGCTCCACCCACATCCCGCCTCTTTGCTCATTTTCTTTTATCCGGGAGTGACGCACTGCCAAGATGGCGACGGCTGGCTCTGCCAACTTAAGGCTTCAAAAGCGCTCTTCAGAAACCTACGGTTGACGTCACGGACACTACATCCATATTTTTTTAGTCTATGGTGCCAACGCAGTACGCACCTTCGGTGCTTTGCCCCTAATAAAGTTTTAATAATCATTCTGATTCTGTGAGAATGGCGCAATCCACATCCATAACATTATTGATAGAAGAACAATATCACTGCAATATCGCTGATAAAAACATTGATAGTCAATCAGAATCCACCAACTTTAAAGAGCTTGGAAGATGACAAAACTGCAGTGTGTCCTTATAATTAACAGAACTTTACCGTGCGATGTTGTGGATGCTGCTAATATTGTTATTGTTATAGTTTTCTGTATAGCTATCATTCTTGCTGTGAACGGGCCTTTAGACCTACAGTTGACCAGTACACAAAAGAAGATATTTTGTCATTAGATGGACAAAAACAGTCAAAATATCTTTATGTTCCACAGTAGAAAGTCAGTCATATAGGTTTGGAATGACATGAAGGTAAGTAAATGACAGAATTTTCATTTATTAGGAGAACTATCCCTTCAAAATGATAAAAAGCTGCAAAAAGTGTTGAATATGGTCCCTTTAATTGGCATTCAAGTTGTGTCCTGTCAGCTCTGACTCATCTACAAATGTAAAAGCCGAAAGTGGGCACAATTCTCCAACAATCTAGAAGGAACTGACCCGGAGCCCTTTCAGAGTTTCGGCTTCCTCTCGACCTCCTCGACACATCAGCTTCTGAATCTTCACCAAGAGGAGCTGCTGGGCTCTGGGGAGGAGGTGACAGCTAAGTTTGCTTAACAGCTTCTCGTCACAGTCAACAGATATAAAAATGCACGCCCACACACTCACCCACACACTGACAAACAATCTGCAGCAGACAATAGACAAATGTTCACACATGATTTGAAACTGACACTATAATGGTCACTCATTATCAGTGTCCTCACCTGGAGTAGCTCGGTATGGTACCTCTCTCCAGGTCCTTGTCGGTGAAAGCATCCACACGGGCGCACAGCCACTCGCATTTGCCCTGGTGCATGGTGTCCAGAACATGGAGAACCTCGTCACATCGTACGTTCAGTGAGCAGCTGTCCGACTGGCTGTATATGTTCAGATTGAGACGTATGTAGAAGGAGTCTCCAGACACCACTGTGCCATCTTCAATATCCTTAAGCAGCCGTCTGTAGCCTGGAAACAAGAAAGCGGGCTCAAAACAAGACATTTTGTGGTCTAATAAATAACACCTGAGCACAGGAGCCATTGAGGTGCTGAGAATTGAATGCAACCCAACACCACACTGAATATGATTCAGAGTAGACTTTTACACCAAACAGAACAGCAGCACATTTGATTTAGACAGAACTGTGGGCTTAAAGACCAAAGCCCTGTCTTTTCTTTAGAGTCTGCATACGTTATTAGGCTCTTCCCAAGGCTTGTCAAAATATTGGACCCACGCACTGAAATCTTGAAACTCTTTCCTTTTAAGAGTCTGGACTCACCATCATAGTTTAACTTGTAATGGAGATGCACCTGTCCGGTGCATCTCTGCAGGGTCCAGTGAGCTTCCTCCTTGGTACAGGTGTCCAAAGCCACACTCTGGGCTTCTCCACGGATACTGCCCTCCAGCTGGGGGGGGAAATGAAATCACCACTACTACAGGTTTTTTAATTTATTTTGGTTGTACAACAAATGCAGGAGTTCAACTCACCATTAAAAGATGGTGTCCGATTTTAACTCCGGCCTGTTCTGCATCAGAGCCAGACTGGACAAAGGACACAAAGATGCCACTATCATTTCCACCAATCATAGTGATTTCTGACAGTAGGTCTTCACCAGAGAGAAAAAGGCTTTGCACTGGCCGCAATGAGTTTCGCTGAGGGCCAGAGGTCAATGAAGGACGAAATGGTCTGAAAAACAAAAAGAATAGACACGTGCACAGATCAAAGAGAAGTTATATTATTGATTTATAATTTTGTAAAGTGAGGACAAACTGAGATGACGGAGACAAAACAATTTTTTTTTCTCAAAGTCACCAAAAGGGAATTCAATGCAGTGTTCAAAGAATGGTCATAAATAAATAAAAAACCTCTCCAAAGAGAATTTCCTAAAGATGTTATTGACTTGCTCCAGATCATACGAGTCCATTGTCTCAGATTGGTGGGAAGACGAAGATGAATGAATGGATGAAGGCCCATAGGAGGACATGTCTAAGTCGTGGTCATCTACAGCAAAAGAAAGAGCCCTTTTTACAAAGACGAGTCTTTTAAGTGTATGATTCAGACGGTGAGTGGGCAGAATAAATGATTTATGCATGTTCATACCCATGTCGGCATTGTCTCCACTGTCAGTATCTGCAGTTTCTGAACAGGGAAGACTGAAAGACAGATTCAGTAAATTTTACTCTGCAATACCAACAACAACAATTTGACTTTACTATTGTTACTGCGTTAACTATGGTATTTTTTGTGTAAATGCAGTCTAAATAATCTATGAAAGTAGCAACAATATAGCCACAGCTAGTTTTAAAGATATACAGCTACACAAGTTTTCATGTTACACTTACCACCTGTGTTGAGAGTTTGGGTTCTCCTTGATCCTCCTGACAATGGATTGAGGGCCCGGAGGCTCTGGCGCAGTGGACAAGATGCTGTCGTTACGGGGACGCAGCTAAAAAAAAAAAAGCACATACACAACAGTTGCCTTCAAATAAAGATAAAGATAATAAAGATACTTGGAGATATAAACAAATGAGATGAAAATGAGTCATACATTTTTACAGAAGATTTCTGCAGGGGAAATCATTACGCTGGCACTGGTAAGTCCTGTGTTGTCAGAGGCTGCATGGTCCGACAGATCTCCATTGGTGAAAGGCACGGCTACATAATAAGAGATTAAATTAAAAGAAGCCAAGCTCATTCTTATTGAAAACATATGGTGAACGTTATCATGCTTTAACCTCATATTAACTGCAAGTTCAGAGCATTTTAATAAACATTTTACCTTGGAATTGAGGACTTTTGGGTCCAGCTGCTGGAGATTTTGGTCTGTTAATCTAATAAATGAGAATGACAAATGTTGAAATGCAGAAATAATAGCTTATAACCGTATAATAATTACAAAGACATTCAATGAGAAGTTTCTACTCACTCTGCCCTTTAGGTTACATCTGCGTTGGAGCTTAGACTCTCGATCATCAACAGCTTCTTCTCCAGAGTCCTCTGAAGGACCTCCTGTATTTGCATCAGGTTGCCCAAAGTGCTGAGCTATAATTAGTGGAGTAATGTCTCGTGGCAGACTCTGAGGTGGAAATATCATGAAAGAATCAGAAGAAATATTCAGTGGCTTGGAATAAAGCATATGCACCAACAACTGATATTGTGACATCACAGCAGAAAGGGGGAGGGAGTTTCAAAATATAAAAAAACACAACTTGTCAGTCGGACAGATAATGTCTCACCTGATCCAAACCATTTTCCTTGGCCGACCGTCTCAGTTTGCACTCCAGGTTGACTATCTTGGCTTCTTTGCGTACAATTTCAATTTGAAGTTCATCGCTCTTCTCTTCCAGCTCCCGTATTTGCTTGCGGTACTTGTCTTTGTCAATCAGGCATTGAGACACGAGGTGTTGAGCATCATCTCTTGACTTGAAAGCCTGTGAGACAAAGTAAGCAATACTATCGATAACTCTTAAGTAACAGGAAGTGAACTGATTTAAAGCCATCGCTAGGAACACATTAGTACTCAACCTGGTCCCGTTCACGCTCCACCTCTTCCAGCTGCACCATGACTGTATTCATGCGGTTCTTGTACATTTCACAGTCCTTCACCAACGTGGAGCACTTCAATTCAAGGTCCTCCTTCTCTTCCAGGTACTGTGCATTATTAGATTAAACGTTTTTCATTTAAACCCATCAGTAGAATAAAGAGCACAGTGGCATCATTCAACACTGTATCACATGAACCTAAGAGGAAACCTTCTAAACTGTAAAAAAGATTTATAAACAACAGTTTGTAGGGTTTCTTTTCAGCACTTTATTAATACCTACCCCTCAGAACAACATTTCACACTTCACAATGGTGTTATACAGCTCAAACCCTGCGGACTGCTTCATCATTTACAGAGAAAAAGCTCTGCAACGGCATGCATTTACATTTTGCTGTAGCACAAATTTCAGTATAGCACACCAATCCTTTCAAACTAGGATTACTTTCCATGTCAATAAACAAACAAACACCAAAGATCTATTTGGGAATGTGGAAGATATTTTTTGGCTTTGACAAGCATTCTGCATGTATTAAGCATGGTTGCAGAGTTGCAGAGAGATGCTAGTAAGACTAACTAAAATGCTTTTTTTTGGCCGAAAGTAGGCCTTCAAGTTCAACACTATAACATTTGATGCAAGAATTGGAACATTTGAAAAGCTCCAAAAGAGGGCTGACTGTGATAAGTCGTCACTGCCACCACCCCTCCCCCCTTCCTGCCGTACCCTGAATTCTGACACTTTTCACACGTCACTTCAGATGCACTTCTAATTAGAGCTGCAGCACATTGCAGAAGGGGCCACTTAGAGCAGCCAGTCCTCATCAGCCTCTGTCACTTCTCGTTCATGTGTGACAAGAAAAAAAACAACCTTTGCCTACACTTCATTATTTCTAGCCGTCATCTAAAAACTCATGCGGAGTCCATATTAAGCACACTTAATGCCCCATGATGCCAATGTAATATCACATTTGGCATGTTGATTATTACATTTAAACATTCAGGATGTCACCAAAAAGTCACCAATATGACCCCACTCTGAAGCTCTCTTCCAAAAGTGAGCTGCCTATCCAGACAGCATTTTAAGGCATCATTTACAGTATCATGACATAAAGACTGATCTAAACAGTAGGCAGCAAAGTTGTGCTGTTATATGACATGACTAATTTTGGCAAAAAAGTACTGCATTACTTGCAGATAAGGTAATGCCAGAACGCAGTGCAACTAGCACACCTATGAATAAAGCCTAGTTGTATTGTATCATGAAAAATGGATAAATATTCATAACTTTTCAAAAGTTTGGGGTCGGTAAGATGTTTTTGAAAAGTCTCTACAATGTAAAATAACTGTTTTCTATATAAATATATTTTAAAATGTAATTTATTCACCATTTAGCTGAATCTTCAGCGTCATTACTCCAGTGTCACATGATCCTTCAGAAATCATTTTAATATGATGATTTGACGCTCAAGAAACATTTCCTATTATCAACGATGTTGAAAACAGCTGTGTTGCTTCATATTTTTGTTTCAGGAGTCTTTGATGAATACAAAGATCGAAAGAGCAGCCTATATTTGAAATGTAAAATCTTTTGTAACATTATCTTTACTGTCACTTTTGATTAAATTCAGTTATCCTTGTTAAATAAAAGTTATAATTTCTTCTTCTTTTTTTTTAATCATACTGACCCATACTTTTGAATAGTAATATATTTCAATTTGATGTTTGAACATTCTTTAAGTTTTTCCTAGCGAGGCCTTTTTTAAAAAGCATCCATTACTTTGATCTAATTAAAAATAAACTATTTTACCCAACATGTATATTTGCAATGCATTGTTTGGGAAGGAGCTAAAAACTGAAACGATTATTCAAGGCATAAGGCTAGTCCTGACCTTGTCCCGAAGCTCCTCGGCCTGTCGGACTTCTTCGTGCAGGTTATAGAGTCTGTTGACTAACTCCTGACGATCCTCCAGAGCCTCCTGTCGGTCATGCTCCAGAATATCCAAGATGGCCTTGTCTGAATCAGGTAGAGGACCGGGCTATGCATGAAAAACAAAAGAAACATACAAAACAACTGTGAAATCTCTAACTTTGTATAACCTTTCCCCACTGTTTGCTTTTCACTGTCTTCTATTTACTGTGATGCAGAAAGGGTCTTCACCTGTATGATGGACTGCAGCTCCTGGAGTTTGATCTTCAAGACCTCATTCTCCCGCTCCAGCTCAAATATCTGCTCTTTCCGAGGGCGGTTCTCAATGTCATTCTTCAATTTCAGAGATTGCCTTCTCTCCATTTTGCACTCCTCATCCAACTTGTTCAACTTGTGCTTTAGTTGGTCGATCTGGAGGAAATGGAGAGACAGCAGCCAACATTTGTCTCAAATAATTCATGTAAATATGAGTGACCCATCGCTTTTAGTAGTAAATCTAGGAGACAGAGACTCAAATCATCCTGCAATGCTTTCAGAGCCCTCTGACCTCAAGCTGAAGGTCTCGGCTCCTCATCACGGCCATATTCTTCTCCTCGCTGAGCTGAGCGTACCGCATGGCCAGCTGATAGTTGTCATCCTTCACCTTTATAAGTTCATCATTATAATTATTGCGCTCTTCTTTCATCTTATTGTAGCGCTCCTGGAAAGTCAGCAACTCCCGGTTGGCCAGCCGTAGCTTCTTGGAATCATCCTCTAGTGTGCGACATTTGGTCAAGATATCCACTCGCTGCACGTCTTTAGCCTTGGACTGCTGCTGTAGTTTTATGACTTCGTTCATTAAGAACTGGATGAGTCCTTCCTGGCCCTCTTCCACTACAGGCAAAGAACCAAATACAGTCAAAGAAACACAACTGCACAAAAAAGTACCATGTTATTATTGAGATGTAACCTAAATACCACAGTGTATGAGTATGGTAATCATTTATCACCAAAGTGCCCTCTGATACCATTAGTGCACCATAGTACCACCACAGTACTGGTTTATTAGGCTACTACACATATCTGAAGGAGGATTTAAGGCAGATGCTCATCCCAGAGGGGAAGCAGGTGGAAGGCAACAGACATTTTAAGGCATGGTTGTAGGTCATTTATATGGGTGGCATTTTAATTTTAAAGCGTCTCACCGACTATAGTGGAACATCTGCGAGTGGGCTCCTTCCCCGTGACGAGTTTGTAGAGGTCAGGGTAGTACAACTCCAAACTCTCTAGAAAAACCACATAGCCTCGCTCTCCCTTCGTGTGCAGGATATCCATCAACCGACCTGAAACAAAAACACTGCAGCATTACACTTGTTGAACTGAGAAAAGTACAATGTGGTTTTTCTACCTGATGTGACCCTTAAAAAATACTTAGTATATGTTAATAGTATCAGGTTGAATCATTTATATCAAACCGCAGCAGCGGTAATATTTTTACACAGTTGTGTTTTTACTTTAAATTTAGTAATTTTATGTGACAATTATCATTGTTATTGTTTATGTTGTTCCTCAATAAAACAGCATCTTAGTTTAGTTATTTAGCTGACAAAAAAGATTAGAATAAATATTGATACATTTTATATATTAAAGTCAGAATAAAATGGAAATTCACCCCATCTATTCTCTGAGTGCATGTTAGTGATCTTATTGTTAATAATTCACCCATGCATAGGTTTCATTTATTTATTTTTTGACCTCATAATGCAAAATGTCATAAACCTTCCAGTAAAACATCAGACTTCTCTCTGGTGACTTCTCCAATCATTCAATTTGCTTAAAGGGTTAGTTGACTCACAAATGTAAAGATATTATAATGAAACTTGTTTAAGCGACAAAGTTGTAGTTCTGTAGGCTGTCAATGAAGGGAAAGACATCTCTCAAATTTTATTAAAAATATCTTCATTTGTGTTCCAAAGATGAATGAAAATCTCACAGGTTTGGACAGACATGAGGGTGAGTAATTAATGACAAATCTTTCCATTTTACAGTGAACTATCTTACAATCAGCTGCATGTTCACATTCAGATCTGACTCCATCCCATCAACAAGTGCCCTCCGTTTTTTTCTGTTTTACTCAGATGTTCGTCATAATATGGGAAAAAAAATAGCGCCTTGCATCAACATTTTAAACAATCAACATGAAAACAACATTCCCTGACATTACTGACTATGTTAAGATTATGTGAAAATATCATAATCTTTCCACATTTTTATTTTCAAATTTGTTATTTGTTCCATTATTGTTGATGACATCTTTTTTTTAAATGTGAAAAATGAGTGTCAGTAATTTAGTTTCTCAGGCCCTCAGACTTGCTTCTCTAAACTGTATTAGCCAATCACACTTGGTGTATTGCTTAAAGTGGGATTAAAGGTCCATCACCCCTTGAGGGGGTTCCCAAGACATAGTCCCAATGGGCGCACAGGACCACCATCATGCAAATCACAAATCATTTCACAAACGTAACTGACAGCTTAGGTACTGATTGTGATCTGCATTATATTAAAATGAGACAGAAATGCACTTGCAGAGAAAGCTCCGCCCACACAGTATTCTGATTAGCTGTGATTTGCAATTTATTAATTAGCTTTTTATTTTGTCGCCTCTGGTGAGGACAGACAAATTGCTTGAAGCTGGAATTATACTTTGTAGTTTTGTTGCACTGCAGGAATGTCCAGATTTGTCTTTTATAAAAGCGATGCATTGTATTTTAACTCACTAGAGAAAGTCGTGGCGCAAAAAGTACTTGAAAGATCTTCTGTGTTACATGCCAAACTACTAGTCCCAAAGGGAAAAGAGAATCATTAGGGGGCTGTGAAAATCCCAGCCGTGGTAAAAAAGCATTTTGATGTGCTGCTTTGTGACAAACAAACAGTGCAGACTTTAGCAAGCTGCTCGGCGAAATCCTTGTCATCCGCTCTGCCTCTGGCCGTTCGGAAGTTGAAAAATGATACGAAGGTTCAGGAAGGAGTCGTTGGGAAAGAAAAACTACAGCAGCAGCTCACAGGATTAAAAGCGTCCATTCATCATCAAATTACACCACTGGAAAAAACACAGTGAAAGATGGGGTGACCGAGTTACTGATTGATGATGTGATTTGCATGTAAATGTTTTCGGCAAGGAATTTGCATTTCCATATTCCACAGTGTTTAGTATTTTCTGTCACTGGCATCTATGAATGTTGATGTCTCCTCAATCCGACTTAGAGAGTGAAACCAACCGTAGATGGATCCGTATCACATTATCAACAGTGCTATAGTATAGTATATGCTTAAACGCACACAAGAACACATAATACCTGCTCGGTTGGCTTTGGACTCTAGCAGACGTGAGTTGAGCACCTCGTCTTCGTCTTGTTCGTCGATGACCTTGCATTGCCGCAGATATGAGGTTAGCTTGTTGGGGTTGATGAAACGGCATAAGATGTACCGGTTCTTCTCTGCATTCTCCCACAATGCCTCCCCATAGTCTAGCAAGTTCATTAAGCCTCCGTTCTCCATTCCTGCAGAGACCCCTATGAGACAATGAGGGAGAATAAAGTTTCAGATGCTATTTCGACACTCCTTTCACAGCCACAGCATTGGCAGCACATCAAATAAAAAATTTTGAAAAAACATATTGCATGCACAAAGATAGATGTGGGCTGAATGATTAATCGAAATAAAACCAAAATCACAATAGTGCTCTTTGAATAAACACAGCACTGTGTTCTTTTACAAGCTTTAAGCGCTACCTGCAGTTTCCCACCAAAATATAAGTTTGCTGGTTTAACTTTTGAAATTGAAGAACACATACATAAATATTAGCACTGTAAATTTACAATTACACTGTAAAATAAAAATTACAATAGTCATATTTCATATTATGTACAATAGTAATATTTCATATTATGTTCAATATTAATAATAAACAATTATTATTACAATTTTAACTTTACAATAAGGTCTCAATTGTTAATGTATTAACCAACATGAACTAACAATGAGCAATACATGTGTTACGGAATGTATTAATCTTTGTTAAATGTTAGTTAATAAAAACCCAGCTGTTCATTATTTGTTCAAGTTAGTTCACACTGCATTAACTTATGTTAACAAATACAACATTTGATTTTAATAATGTATTAGAAAAAATTAATATAGACAAACTAAGAATAATAAATGCGGTAGAATTAGTTCATTCTTAGTTCATGTTAACTAAAGTAGTTAACTAATGTTAACTAATGAAACATTATTAGGTGCTAAGATTATTATTATTATTATTATAAGCATCATCATCATTATTATTATTTTATTGTTTATATGTAATCCTTTTTTTTAGCCAAATTGTGCAGCACAACCCAAAAAACAGCAATTTTTAAGTTGTATTTTAAATCTCAGAAACTGTAGTTTATTCCCAAAATCATAGAGGCTTTAAATGTAATCTTTTTTTATATTTTCTTTTTTTCCTTTTATGCTGATGTCTCTGACTGTGCAGACAATAAACTTAAATCAGGGTAAATGCCATAATGAATTTAACACAAATGAAAATGAGGCTGTGATGGATAGACGTACAGTTTTACAGATCACACGTTTCAAACTCACAATTGTCAAAACTGTTTTATAGCGTTTTTAGCTACTGACATTTTTTGTCAGCTGAACTCACATGTCTCACTCACATTAGAAATTTTAAATCTGAAAACAGGGTTTCATGTAGATTTATTTGCCAAATGGTTAATTATAATTTATTTAAATACAACTTCTTGTTACAAGAGAGTAATACAATATGTTATTAAACTGTCACTGACACTTGCAACTGTATACATTTTCAGCGACAACGAAAATTATTGTTTCCACAATTGCAAAGTTACTTTAACACTACTACCTTTAATAGCCATTTATTGTCTTTAAATATCTTCATAAAACATGCAAGAGTGACCTGCAGCTGTAGTGGGCATTCATGTCCTGTGGTGGGCATGCTTTTGTGTTCTACCACACACTGCCTCATTTAAGAGAGGTGTGACAAACCATATCTTTTTTTAAACCTTGTGGACGGCGGCTGTAAAGATGTCACAGCACACCGCCGATGTGAAAGAGTTTGTCTCCACTACTGCTGAACTGAGCTTCTGAATAGCTGATGGCTGCAGCTCAAACAGACACTCACATACACGTGTGACTCGCACTGCGGCACAGTGATTAACAGTTGAATGTTATGAATGCCGAGAGCAGGCCTGCAGATGGCTGATAAAATGCTGATAAAGGTTATACATAATACAGTACGAAAACTCAAAAATACTGGAATTAAACAAGCCTTTTAAAGTGAGGAGGTGCATTTACTTATGAACGCTTGCTGCTAATTTCATACTAGATTAATAAATTAAGGGGTTTCTTAATGTAATGAACAGCTTTGAGATCGTTGCTCTATATGTATTGGTACAGGGCACAATAAAAGCAGATATGTGGATATTTTTGGGTGAACTATCCCTTTAAACATACAGACCAACAACTAGAGAAACAGTCCAGAGGAAACACAGAACGCATCCTGTGTCAACAGTTCTCGGACAGATTGACAAGTGATTGCGAAATGAAGAACAACCCTAGCAACCATCTAATTTGTCATGACAACCTTTTCCAGTGGAAAAAGAGTAGCAAATAAATAAATTGACCTAATTTAATGCTGCTGAATCTAGTCTCTGGAGCTCGAACCTGATTGGTCGATTGTTAATGAACATTGAACATTCAGTGCAGTCTTTTATGCTCACCAAGTAGAAATGCTGATTTAATGTTCAAGAAACATTTCTTATTTTCAATGTTGAAAATAGTTGTGCTCCTTCATATTTTTGTGGAAACTGTTTTTTTTAGATTCATTAATTAACAGAAAGAACAACAGCACTGGTTTGAAATGGAAGTCTTTTGTAACATTATGCAAGTATTAAAGGAGAACTCCGGCGCAAAATGAACCTGGGGTGTAAAACACATTGGTACCGAGTCGACTGTTCTCTGGGATTTGTTTTCATGACATGACTAACACGGTAGCTTAATGAGGGTCTCTACATACAAACCGAAGCACTGAGAACTTTGTAAGTGTACAGACAGTTTAATAATAATATACTTTATAAAGACAGTACCATCGCGGAGCCATCTTTGGAAAACAGTCTCGACCAGTCGAACCACGAACGCCGTGCTACGAGCTGAACTGTAACTTGGAATCTCACAGTTCAGCTCACTTAGCACGGTGTTAGTGGTTCGACTGGTCGAGGCTGTTTTCCAATTTCCGCCGGAGTTCTCCTTTAATTGTCACGTTTGATCAAATGAATGCATCTGAACCTTTGGCTGTAAACTGAATCTTTTAAGATGTTTAAGAGTGTACACGAGTTCATCTCATGAAACGGTTCATCATCCAATGGCAAAAAGGGTTTAAATTCCAGCCAATTCCTCAGACATTCATCATGTCACAGTTCCATTCTCTGGAAGAAACTGAATCACAATGAAACTGATAAAAGAGACTTTCTCTAGTGAGAATACTTTGATGTCTCACCTACTTTAAAGAGACAATACAAGGTGTGTCTTTTTCTGGCCTCTGAGTCAATTTAGTCTTACCAAAAAAAAAAGTTCCCGCATGCTCTTGATAAGCTTTCATATTTCCCTGATTTTCTGTGGGGCGTAGATGTAAATTAACGAGCAGAAACATGTTAATTCAAGACTCTGCATGACAAATTTCTTGTTGCAGGTGAAGGTGCAGTCGGTCTCCTTCAGCGGCATAATACCAGCATTGTTTTCCAGCGCTCCATGGGCCTTTGCAAATGAAATCCAAACATTACTACTGATATGCCCACACACACTTTTGCATATCCCTGTGTATCCATCATACCAAACATCCCTATATCTGCCCTTTCACTTTTGCACCCCTAGGCTCAGCAACAACTGCATATGCAGTGTTGGGGAGTAACGGAATACATGTACCGGCGTTACGTATTCAGAATACAAATTATGAGTAACTGTATTCCGTTACAGTTACAATTTAAATAGTTGGTATTTAGAATACAGTTACATTGTTGAGATCAATGGATTACATGACGATACTTTTCTGTTTCATGAGTTTATTCACTCTCCAAATAAATTAAGGCAACTCCATGCATTTCCCAGAAGCCCCAATATGAAAACGAAAAAATGAGCGGTTTGCGTGATCAGTCACAATGGAGTCTGAAGAGGAGAAGTGGGAGCTAGAGGTAGAGATGGAGCTGGGACAACAGAGCCAGGGCAAGAATGCGTTTCTATCTTGGAAATTCAAACAGCATTTCACATTAAAGAAAGAGAAAGGAGAACAAATGTAACTGTTTATAAGTTATTAGTTTTTAATAGTTATTAAATATACTTTTTTTTTTATTAGCCAGGGGTAGTCGTCTGCTTTAGTTTTACTAGTCACCTTGCTATTTTATAGTTGTATCAGGTAGGCTACTAGCTACAGGGCTGTAACGATATGCGATATGAAACCGAAATCGTGACACTCAGATCCATGAACCTGTGTCTCGTGTGAGAAGGCAGAATCGCGACACTCACCTTCCAACTCCCAGAGTTATCCTTCCCGTTCAGATCCAATGCTAACACATCTTTAAATTACTATTAGTATTATTTGAAGTTAACATTAGGCTATAAAATACGTAGACCTACACCACAAAACTAGTTGCGGAATAATTATTTAAAATTTAGCAATTGCGTTGGACGTGACATTTGCAGTCAAAACTTGAAATATAAATTCTCAGAAAATGCATTTAATACGCTTTTATAAAATAATCGAAACGTCTGTTTGTGTATCCATACTCCCTTAATAAAGGAGTCCAGACATTAGAAAAAATCTGTCTACACATGTGTTTTATATTTAATATGAGGGAAATAAACATGCGTGACACAAAAAATATTTAACTTTTAGGCCAAATATTTTTTAGTAGGCTACTTCTGTGAATTAGGCTACTGCGCAAAGCAAAAGTAATACCCACCGGATGAAGACGGGTTGGCTCTCTACAGAACATAAAATATTAATTTTATTTTATTTTTCTTGTTAGCATTTATGGGGAAAAAACAATGTTACGGACGTGACCACTCTGAAAAGCGGCACTAAGAGACTGCTTTAAAACTTTCACAGAGACATCAAACAGATGCACAAAGCCTTTCTTTAAAGTGAATTTCCATTTGTTTTAATTGTATGTTAATTTTAATCAATGTTTCATCAACCAATTGCCTGGAATAAATAAATAAGTTGTAAATATAGCAGACAATAGATATAATGGCACGGAGGCGCCGGTGCGTGAACTTGGGCTAGTCTCATCGATGAACCGAAACTTAGCGTATAAGGTAGGCTATAGCCTACTTGCCTCACAGACATGTCTACTTTTAAACAGAACAATTCAAAACGAAAGAAAAAAGACTGCTCTCTGTTTATGTAATCCGTATGAAATGTGCATTTCTCTCCGGCGCGTTCACTAGGGTGCTGCGAAGATCGCGAGTCAGCATCGTCAACTTCATCTTTGCAGCCGACACTAACATATTCAGTCATTAGGCTACTTTTGCCGGTTCTTTGAGACAGCTTTTAGGTGCTTTATTGGCAGCGCCACCTTTACATGTTACATGAACGTGTCACCACCTCATCACCGCACCGGTGACCGCAACATACATAGTCTTTGTTCTTCTATAGCAAATTATAATATATTGCACTTTCAGGGAGACATGGGCCTAACACATTCAGCCAGTTGGAACAGAAAAACACACCAGAATAGGTCTGTTTAGCAAGCAGGATTTGATGGCCGCATTCCTACACTTATAAAATGCAATTCAATGTGGAAGTAATCCAAGTATTCAGAATACGTTACTCAGATTGAGTAACGTAACGGAATACGTTACAAATTACATTTTTCGGCATGTATTCTGTATTCTGTAACGAAATACGTTTTGAAAGTATCCTTCCCAACACTGTGCATATGTGAGCGCAAACTAACTGTAATGGCCTCACTTCCCCATCCCTAGCAGAACGGAGGCATTTGACCAGACATCAGTGGGTGTGTGAAACAGGAGGATGGTTTCTGGTTAAAGGGAAAGAAGAACTGCAGATTTCAGCCAGCGGTTGCAATTTTCAAGTGCAACATGCAGTCAATCCGATGTCGGAAGGATGAAGATTCAAGAACTTATGTCGTCATACATCTAATATTAGGCATCAGCATCGTCTCATAAAAGCCAGTTTCTCATATTTGGAAATCAGAAAAATGAGTGGGAGACTGTGTCAACATAGAGCTTTGAAAGCACTAGGGCGTGTGCATTCTCCCACGCTGAAAACGCCCACCTTTTGAGAGAGAGGGCCTTTAACGGCGCTCTTGCTTGCGAAACGATGGGTTTCTCACCCCACGTTTTAATGCGCTGATTAAGAGATACGGCATTAAACTGTCATTCATCACATTGGCATTGTGTTCATGTCAGGACGTGACTCAGCCGAGTTCAAAATGAAGCATCAGATACTACAGCGGTTCACCCCGACAGACACACAAACACACAGTCCACCCCCAACACTGTGTTATATACCTTGACCAGATTTCCTCTTGACTTATTTTGAAGTGAGTGAGTAAGAGAGCGCTCTTCACTTCCTCATTTCATTAGCAGGTGTTTAGCGGGGCCTCTTAAAAGGAGAAATGTTGGGAACACATTTAAAGTTGCACAGCAGAAGTGATACTCATTTTGCAGTATATTTAAATACAAATTATCAGGAGATCAACTTCCACTTACCAGTGAAAGTCAATATATCTGTATCTGCATCATTGTCTAATGAGACTCATAGAACATCTGAAAGTCATTGATAGAGTGGAAAGAGAATAGGATAACTGACTTTTTTGACTTCAAGACTTGTTCACTACCTAGTTTGCAATATGAGGAAAGAGTAAATTAGTGAATTTGGACACAACTCCTAAAAAATATACTGCACTTTGTATTAAACTACCTGAAATGTGATCTGACCACTGAGACGCACGGAATCAAAATTCTGATTGAATCGGATTTCTTTTGAAAAAAAGTTTATGCTCAACAAGACTGCATTTATTTGATCAAAAATACAGTAAAGTAGTAATCTTGTGAAATATTAATACAGTTTAAAATAACCGATATTCATTTATTTAAAAATTTCATGTATTCCTGTGATGTCAAAGTTGAAATATAAGCATCATTACGCCAGTCTTCAGTGTCACATGATCCTTCAGAAATGATTCTAATATGACGATGATGCTGAAGAGAAATGTTTTCATTATCATACATTAGATTTGGAAGTGTTTTACTAATTACTAATCCGGAACGAGTCAGACACAAATCTAATCAAACTAAGGTCAAAGACCTATCATTTTGTGTTGTTTAACAGATAATTATTTACATTGTTTCAAGATCACCGAGCAGTCAAGAACAATGAAATTGTGTTACATCTACAGGTTGTTTCCCTGCGGGACCCTGCTTGAGTGATTTTCATGTTGAAGAGCCGCGTAAAACCAAGCTAGCGGAAGCCCCTACCACGTGCTCTGAGACGCCATCCGATTTTAGAAAAAAAACCACAAACCAAAAGCGCCTCAGCCAATGGGCTGCAGCCCTGCTCCACCAAGCTACAAGTTCGGGGGAACTGCACTAAACTGTTTTGTGTGAAAGTGAAACAGTCCTGATGTGGGGCCTGCTCTCTTACAATGACTGAAATTTTACACTCTAAATACCAGGATCTAGAGTAAATTTTGACCTAATTAAGACTGCGCTGATGAGAAATCTAAATATAGCACATTTGTAGATAAAAACTGATATGCGTCATGTATTATTACACAAACATAACAGGAACAGTTTACTCAAAAATGAAAATGATTTAAATCCTTATATCGTTCTAAACCCGTATATGACTTTCTTTCTGTTTGAACACCAAAGGACAGGTGTTTGACAAAACAAACAACGCACCATAAAAGTGTCCATGAAAGTCATAGGCAATATTCCAAGCCTTCTGAAGTCATGCAATGGCTTTCTGTGAGGAAGTGGGCAAAATGTTTTCTGCTGTCGAAGCTCTCAAATCTCACGCAGTCACACTAATGCCATGTTGGGTTTGTACACAAAGTTTGACATCACTGACCTGACGCACCGTATACGTTTAACGTATACAAGCAAGGCTGAGATCTGAGAACCATGGAGCAGGAGATGCTCAGCAAATCATTTGTTTTGGTATGACTTCAGAAAACTTGCAATATACTGCATACAGTAAGTTGTATGTTCTGTGGGGTTTTTTAGACGTTTTTGAAGTTGTGCAAAGCTTCTTGTGTATTTTGAACCACAGAGGAAAGTTACAGAGACAACAACATGGCAATTCTCACATTTGGTTGAACTATCCCTTAGGTTGTGAACTTTAACCATGGAGACCCAGACCACTAATAGGTTTGAACAATTTGTTTCTCATGAGCTTAAAAACATTGTGTTATTTGACATTAATTTTGTAGCTGAATATAAAGTGTGGGGTGGAGGGTGAAAGAAATTACTTTTATTCAGCAAGAATGCATTTAATTAACCGATAGTGAGTAAAGACATTTATAATGTTACAAAATATTTCTATTTCAAATAAATGCTGGTCTTTTGAACTTTGTTTATTAAAAAAACTGAATTATCATCATGGTTTCCTCACAAATATTAAGCACCAAATCTATTCACAACATTGATGATAATATTAAGAAATGTTTCTTGAGCACCTAGTCATCATATTATAATGATTTCTGAAGGATCATGTGACACTGAAGACTGGAGTAATGATGCAGAAAATTCAGATTTGCATCACATACAGTTTTTACTGTATTTTTGATCAAATAAATGTGGCCTTGGTGAACAGAAACCTTTTAATGGTATTTTTTCTTCTACTTTTAATTCTCATACTTACATTTGTGTTATTTTATACGTTTGATGACTTTGTAATATTATTCTAACATGGTATTATTATAACACTATGTTATTTACAGCACTTCCTTCCATGAGGTGTGTCATTTATGTGAAACTAACATCACCAAACAGAACTGAACAAACACTGACTGTTTTCAAACAAGTTTCTTAAATACTAATCACAAACTGGGCAAACAAATAAGACAATCCAACGCCTCTTTTCATTGTCAAAATACTGACTCATTTTAATACATGGGCTACAGAAGCCAAAAAATAAACAAGTGAATGATTAAGACAGTCCTCAAAGCTTGCTTCCTGGATTTTTGGTGATAGTGTGGCTATTGACAGGCATGCAAATAGCAGCCTCAGATCACAAACCACATTTCAAATTAAAGTTGATGACAGACTCGTAAAGATGCAACCGAAACATTCTAAAAATGCCATTCCCAGATCGATGACAGAAACATGCAGTTGCTTCAAATTAACCATAAGAAATCCATTGTTTTGGGTTTAAGAGCGAATCTGCACATTCCAGCTGTAATGCAATTGCTCGAAACTGGACCCAGCAAACACTAACAATTCAACCTTTGTGAAGTACGATGCCGTGCACATGAACCTAAGAGCCGATCTGATGACATTCACAATACAGAAACAGGAGCCTTCTCCTCTCCCTCAGTCAGGTTTGGCATACTGTATGTTGACATGGCATGCTTTTCAAGTGTATTTGTGGAGTACAAAAAAATCTGTGCTTGCTCATTTCTATTTAGGATTCTGAGCGAAACATCAAAATGCTCATATTGTTCAGACGTTACAACATCTCTGCTTGCACTTCACCATTAAGTGAGCTTAAAAATTTCATATTTAAAGCTGTTTCATGACATTACAAATGTTGTCCATGTGTAGCACATATGTGTTGATTATGTACAGATGCATAATTATGATTCTGGACATAATGCATTTGATGCATAAATATTTTGTCCAGGAAATCACTACATGCTGTATCACTATAAGGTTTGAAAATAATTTGAATGCCTTTGTGGTGAAACACTCTTTGTGCTACCAGAATTATTTTTGTTCATAAAGACAACAGAAGATCGTCCGTGAGTTTTCCCTCATCATTTCTTCATAAAACAGCACTTTTTCTAAGACCCACATTCATAATTCATATCGCATGATAAATAAATTTGTCAGTGGTACGTTAAAGCACTGTCATCATTATGCCACAGATTGGTATTGAGTATTATTTAGTATATTGGTCAAATTGTACTGTATATAATAAACATATTTTGTATGTCACGCCACATATCTGTAACACCACAGTATAGAACAAGATACACAGAACTGTGTATTCAACCAGTGTGTTGCTTCAACCAAATTAGATGTTGTATCTCTGCTTGATGTAAGAAGTACTGTACATAATACATCACATACACAAACATCATCATGCCTTACTTTGAAGGTGCCTTAAATATTCAATTGTGTACTTGAGGAACTTCAAAATATATCTGAACCCTGTTCATAATGATAAGGTTATTGAAGGTACTATGGACAGATTGTGGAGTTCCTGCAAGGGACTTTACTATTTATAAGTTCCCCAAAAAACTGCCTTACCAAAAAGAGTGCCTAACATTTCTCCAGAAGAAAAAAGTAAGAGATTTGAAAAAAAAAAAAAAAAAAAGTGTTGGTATTGTGTTATTGTAAGGTTGTTGTTGTTTTTTCCATGCACTATGAAATTTCAGCCAATTTGTGAACTTGCACTTGAATAACTTTACAATCCTTCTCCAGACGATTCCACCAGTTTGGCCGTCTGAAGGAACTGGGATTGGGACCCCCAATAATACCTTTCGATTTTTACAGATTGACTCTTTCATTACTGGGTGATATATGACCCCTAAAATGCATTTTGGAAAGGAGTGGCATATTACATTTGGTAATCCTTTACAATAAGGTTTCATTAGTAAACATTAGTTAACTATGTTAAGTTAACAGGAACTAATAATGAACTGTACTTTTATTAATTAACAACAGCATTTATTAATCTTTGTTAATGTTAATTTCAACATTTACTAATACATTATTAAAAATCAAAAGTTGTATTTGTCAACATTAGTTAATGCACTGTGAAGTAACACGAACAAACAATGAACAACTGGATTTATATTAACTAACGTTAACAGAGATGAACAAATACAGTAACAAATGTATTGCTCATGGTTAGTTCATGTTAATTAATAAACTAACTAATGTTAACAATAAGAATTTATTGTAAAGTGTTACCTTACTTTTGAACAATATACAAACACATTGAGTGTGGATCAAATACTTCAGCCAAACCAGTTAAAAATAAACACTCAATTTGAACAAATTATGCTGTTAAATCAAAAGTACTGTAGATGTAAATAATACATAGGCACTGGTAAAACACGTTTAATATTTGTTATTTCAGTTGTTTCTTTTGCTAGCTGTACATAAACACTCAACACTGAAATAGTGATTTGACATATTTGAAATATAGCATTTTTACCCTCATATCTTAAATATTTATTACCACTCAATGTTAATTTCTCTGTGAACCCTATAATTCTGACCATTGTATTTTTTTTTTTTAATGAATTGTCTCATTTTATCTGGAACCTAGACAATCTTAGATCAAATCGATTTTAATTATAAAATTAGAAAGACAAATAACCTGAACTATTTCAGAAGATCCAGATCATGTGTTTGATGTCAACTATTTCGTACATTCATTAAATACTTAGTAGCCAATGATAGGTGCAATCTTTTTCACTAGGATTTTTCTTGTCCCCAAACAGTTATAATATTATTATATATTAAAGGTATGTCATCATGTCTATAATTAAAACATGTTATGAAATAAATATGCCATGAATTATTTATCACTCTGACATTTCAGCATTCGAAATTCATTTACAAAAACATTCACTCATAAATAGTCTGTCAAATCCAAAATAGTGATTATATTCATAAGGCATTACTGTTTGCTGATCTGCAACAATGCAAATCCCACATTGAGTTTTATTCTTTAGTCACTGATTTATCAACTGGGAGTGGATGAGAAGTCAACATGTTCTTGCAGAACATCACGAAACTTGCTAGGCCCACGGCAGGGCGGACACATCATGCATACTGAGGCATCCTACAACAACTACTATTCCTGTAGAGCAAGCTGTCTTTTAAAGGAAAAGCTTTCCTAATTTTTTTAGGACTCGCCTAAAGTCTTTATCAAAGAAAACATGCCATGACATGTGGCTCATTTTGTTAAGCAAATCTGAGGTCAGGATAGTGCTTCTGTTACCTAGTGGAACCTCCCATTTATAAACGATCACATCATGACATCTTCACACTATACACATCTCACAAGCAGGACGAGGGGGACAAAGACAGATCGTGTGAGTCTCATTATGGCAACAGCAGCTATTTACATTAGTTGCATTAGTGATTGTGAAATGAAGGATTTTGTCTTAAATAACACACAAAAATTAATCTAAATAAATTAATCGGATTAAAGACAGCAAAAATGCACCAAATCCCATGAATATTGCAAAAACTCACCAGTAACAGCTACAAGTTGATATATGGAGCAAGCAAGAAGAGAGACAAATAGAGGTTGACAGTAGATTGATGTTTATGTGCTCTTCATAAATAACAGAACAACCATGCACAACAACACAAATTGTCATTGGATCAATGGTGTCAGATTAATGTGGCAATGCATGATCCTTTCACTCCCTGACTTTTCAATGTGTGCACACAGTATGCACACTTGTTAGATTCCTTCATTCATTTTATGATGTTATCAGAATTAGTTTAGAGTTCATGTTGGAACTGCAAGATTAAACTCATTGCATCCTATTAGCTGGTTATTAGATTATTATGAGGGAGGATGAGTGACTAATAAATGGAGAGAACGATAGATTTCATGAGTAAGATAACAACCCAAACATAGTTTTTATATTTATGCCAAGAAGATAATCTAATCACACTAATTCATCTGTTGCATGACTTTAACATGCTTCGTTTATGCGCGCGACACTGGAAAGGACTTATACGAACCTAATTCTACACTTAAGTCAAGTAATGTACACATATACTATAGTTCAAGATACCAAAAACCACACAAGCACAGCCGTTGTTTTGTTCATATTTTGAAAAAATAAAAAACCTGATACGCATTAGTTTCCTGCGTACTGTCGGACGCCGAGGTGCGTCGAAAAGTTTGTGATTAAGTTCAGCTCTGAAATGTTTAGGCTACTTACTAAAAAGTTACATGAATCATCGTGTTCCTCCTTAAATCTACAGTAAAGTGATTTACCTTTTGAAGATCACTCCTCGGGGTCTAATTCGACAGATCCATTCTAGTTACTTGAAGACGCCAGAGTTTCAAACAGCTCAACTCTGTCGTAACAAGCTGGATGATTGCACCTGCAGCCTCACAGTAAGCTGTCACTCAAAGCGCTAGTGGGCGGGGCTAATGGAGCTTATCACTATATTAACGTGCAGCTGCAGTGAACGACATGTTAGGCTATGTGTCCGAAGTGCGAAAAGCAAACAGCAGTACTTTCTGACTGTCTAGCTCTCCTTGGAAAAATATATTGGTAACACTTTACTATAAGGTTTCAATAGTTAACATGAGTTAACTAACATGAACAATGAATTGCACTTCTACAGCATTTATTCTGGTAACACTTTACTATAAGGTTTCAATAGTTAACATGAGTTAAATAACATGAACTAATGATGAACTGCACTTCTACAGCATTTATTAATCTTCTTTGTTAATGTTAATCTAAACATTTACTAATACATTATTAAAATCAAAAGCTATATTTCTGAACATTAGGTAATGCACTGTGAAGTAACATGAACAAACAAGCTGGATTTTTAACTAAGCTTAAGGTGAACAAATACAAATTTATTGCTCAGGTTAATTCATGTTAGTTAATATATTAACTTATATTAACTTATGTTAACAAATGAAAACTTATTGTAAATGTAGATATGTGCACTTTAAGTGAGAAATACAAACATTAAATTAGATTTACTGAATATGTGTAATACTGCTGAACAGAAACCACAATTTAACAGAGTATTGCACAAAGTAAAATAACATATTTTTTTCATTTTCTCATCATCAAGCATTAGCTTCTCAGTTCTACTTAATTGCAGTTTAGTTTGCTTTCTTCACTTAATTTGGCTTACCTGTTAACATTTAGAAATTTCTTATTCATATTCCATTATCATCTAAGATATTGTTTGTAATCCATTGGTGAGGTATTGTTTTGTGCTGGATGAATAGCCTGATTTGCTTATGTATGTCTAACTAAACCAAAGGCTATGATGTGATAGCCTGATACGAATCTTAATTATTCTAACAATCATGGCACACTTCTGAAAGCCTCCTATTGGTGGTTCATCCCTATAACACAAAATCTGTAAAATGATCTCTCATCTAAAGCTCAAAATATCAGATCTGGAAGATGAACAAAGTGCCCTAAATAACGTTGGAGTGCCATGAATTTGTTGAGATACAGCTGTCAGACAGATTTAGGAATCTATGTGTAAAGTCTTTATTTATGTGCTTATTTGTTGTCTTACAGGGGGCAATGTTCTCCAGCGTCTGACAGATAGTTTCATCATGGTTCAGAACATGCAAATATAACCCCAAAACATTTGTTTATGGCAACAGTTACACAAATGTCACACCTCAATTCCAGAGGGACAGTTTCATTCTTATTTTACACAGAACAGAAATGAGCAGAACAAAAAATAGGCCTAAACCTGATTTAACTTGATTTCAATTTAACCGTCGTGGTGTAGGGAGAAATTATTTGCAATAAATGAATGAATGAAACTCTGGAAATCCTTCTGAGATGAGGTCTCAGTCATTAAAATAGCACATTGCCTATTGTGTAGACTTCCTACTTAATAAGCATAAAAATGGTTCATATTGGGGTTATGTACAAGGAACAATACAGACAACACTTAATATCATAGATCTAATTCAGACCTTTTAAGTTTTGACGCTTCACAGTGTCACATACCGTATCAAACAAAGAGAGTCAGTCAATTAGCTAAAGAGTGTTCCCTCTAGTGGCAAAAACAAAGCAACTCGTCAATTAAAAGTTTAGTTTCAGTATGTATATTTTATTGATTGTTACAGGGGTTTTTTGTTTTGTTTTTTACATTCGCTAGGACACATTTCTCAATACACTATTTCAAAACACTTCACACAGTCCTCCAAACCAACATTCAACTTGGCACAGCAGTTAATTGACTCATCCTGTCATTGTTGACTAGATATTTAGGGCACATCGAAGACCACACTTGTTGAGCAGCATTCCTAACATTCTGCTGCCCTATTAATAAGTGCCTATTAAACCACTTTATGACAGGTGAAACAAAATGTTTATTCAGTTGTATTCACATTTACGAAAGATTGGAGTTCAAAATAGATTGAACATAAAAAAAGAACATTAGAAAAATATTTGATGACCATTTTCTGAATATAATCACATTGAGTGAAAGAAAACAAGCTCTTGAAGCAGGTGAGTACCTTTGGCTTATAATTACACAGCGTTTCAGTGATCTATATGCACTGCAAAGATAAAATCATGCTGAAAATAATAACCACCAAACACTTGAAGTGTTTTGATTTACATATGATTCCTAACACTAAAATAATAATTGAGAAACATAAGTATGCATCCTTTTGATGCACTCCTATTTTTCAATCAATCAACCAACCAACAGCAAATTGATGAAATCTTTTTTTTTTCTATTCACCCTTTTTCTCATCATGTTGCCCTGTCTCTTCTTTTTGCCGTCCTTTGCATTCTAATGTACATGTTTAAATCCAGTTTGTGTATTTTCTTAATAGGGAATGGAATTCCCTTTGCAATGCTCAATGAAATGTCACAATGAATAGTTAAGTGGTAGACATAATGTATCAGATAGATCATTTTAATGTTTTTTATAGCTAGAAATAGAGTTTTGCCATTAGAGCAGGACAAGATGTGATATTTCTGCTTTCTCCTTAAACCGATGATGCAGTCCTTGGGGAATCCGAATTGTGAGGCAAAACCATTACAGCTTTCCAAATATCAAGGGTTTATGCGGTAATCTTATTTGTTTGATCGTAACTTAAAAATGATAAATTGTTTTCAAAAAAAGTCTCCATTACTGTGAGCCATAATGGACCCTGGCTCTGAACGAGTCCACCAATTTCCTTAGAAGTGGGTAAATCGATGAACATCAGCCTCGATACAACGTCTCTGATCGGGTTAAAGTCTCCTACTGGTCTACTTGAGTACTCTGTCGGACTTCATTCATTCTCAAGCCCTGTTGGACAAATATAAATTAATAATGTAATCAAAGCTAATGTCTTTTCTGATCGAATGGTTAATTTTTGGACACAAACATGAGCGAAATTAATTTATACACACTGGCATGTGTCTGTGCTCCATAAATATTTGATTAGGCTCAATGCACATTTAGTTAATGCCTCTAATCACAGACCTGAAAGAAGGCACCTATCAATGGGGAGGTCTTAAGTTTCTGAAAGCAATTTTCATCTTAGTCTCTCATTCTCATTTTCATCCGCCAGCTCTGCTCAGTCAAGTTCATTAATAACAGCGGTTTGACCAAGAATCCATTTCCGTGCCCATCCACTGAGCAAAAGGAACAATAGGCCTGAAAATGTTATAACAAATGGACTACTTATTGAAGGCAGTGGAAAGCATTGTGTTTGCCTTCTTGCACAGAAATGAGACTGCATGGGTGAGATGCGGAATGAGCTGTGTGCTCATTAGAGGAATATAGGAAAGATTCTCAGAAACGTGACCTGCAGGCAAAAATTGGCTTTGGCAATTTTGTCCTTTTAGATTAGCCATTTATATATATATATCTTGTGTGCTGCGTAACACATGAGAATAAACCTCATTGGTTCTTGTTGAAGCTCAAATGTGTATAAGCTTCCGTTTACCACAACTGATGTATGAGTTCATGAATGTTCATGTGAATAAAAGCTTAAAATCAATCTGTTAATCATATAAAGTGATCTCTTCAGATAATTTGGACTAAACCGCTCAATTCGGATTAGTTTTACGATCTCTTTATGAACTTTTTGAAGCATCAAAGTGCCAGTAGCATGGCTGACAATGGGACAGAAATCACACAAATTTGATCAAAAAGATCTTCCTTTGTGTTCTGAAGACAAGCGAAAGTCTTATGGGTTTGGAACGACATGAGGGCGAGAAATTAATGACATTTTTCATTTTAGGGTGAACTATCCGTTTAAAGCTGCAGTAGCTAACTTTTGTAAACAAATATTTGTTAAAACTGTCATTATGTCCTGACAGTAGAATATGAGACAGATAATCTGTGAAAAAATCAAGCTCCTCTGGCTCCTCCCTTTGATCCTACTGCCATTTGCAGAAATACACCGCTCCCGGTCAGAAACAACCAATCAGAGCCAGGAGGAATGTCTTAGCAGTGTCAATCACGCTCGTGTACGCGCTGATCACCCCTCTCTTGCACAGCGCGAGCGCGTACCGTCGTTCGTGACTCTCCTGTTCGAACTCATTCATCCAAATGAACGAATCTTTTTCAGAGTCATTTCGTTCATTCAACGAACGAAATGACTCGAAAAAAGATTTGTTCATTTGATGATGAACGAATTCGAACAGGAGAGTCACGAACATGCATCACAGAACAGAGCAAGGTGAGAATTTGTGCTTATAAAACTTCAAGTTTTTTATTTATTTTTGGAATGACCGATCGTTTCACTAGATAAGACCCTTATTCATCGTCTGGTATCGTTTAAAACCCTTTGAAGCTGCACTGAAACTTTCATTTGGTCCTTGAAACGTTTTTGTCCTATTGAAGTCCATTATATGGAGAAAAAGCCTGGAATGTTTTCATCAAAAACCTTCATTTCTTTTCGACTGAAGAAAGAAAGACATGGACATCTTGGATGACATGGGGGTGAGTAAATTATCAGCAAAAGTTTTTTTAAAAGTGAACTAATCCTTTAACGTTATCTTACTAGCTATTTATAACTTATAGAAAGAGTGCAACGTTATAAAGTTACATGTATTGCAAAATACATAATGATTTGAGGACCAAGTTTGTAGTCAAAGTATGGGCAGGCCATAGTCAATGTAAAGCATATTGTTGATGTTTCGTCCCTATTATTGAATGTTCCATAACTGTTTATAATCCGCCGTCATCGGTGGTCCTGCTTACTAGCCTACGTGTTCACGGCAGGCTCCGCTGTGGGGGAGGAGCTGTGGAGGGAGGGCTGTAGCGCAGCAGAGAGCAAGGGGGTTGGACCTGTAAGTTGTGCTTGTTAAAATTTTCAGCCTAAGTCAACATTTTCTCAAAACTCCCTACTGCAGCTTTAAGTGCAATCAATGAGCAAAATTTTAAAAATTAGAGGTTATTAGTAGAGATATATCTCATTAGGCCTATAGGCTTCATCTTGATTTGATGCATCTTAATCTAAGGGGCCTCTCTTATACTACATCCACTGGTATTAAGTGCATTAGACCAGATGGAGAGAGTTATGGGAAGGTCATGTCCTTCACTCGTAATGTGATTTTAGTCTCACAAAAGGCAGACATGTCCTCATCCCATTCATTGTCATAATCTACTCACACAGTGTGTGGGTAAAGTCAGCCAGATCTCTATTATCACATTACTTAAATACAATTGATTTATCTAACGAGGGGATATGAAACTTAAGCGGGATGTTATTCAGAAGAACAGAGGAAAGATGAATCATCACCCTCGGTTTTGAAGCCATTCATTCATGTTTAAACTGCTCATTTGTCTCCATACAAGCAGCCCACTATTATTTGAATCAAAGACATCGCTGATTATCAGTGAAATTAATATAATACATCAATTTAAGATGAGGACACAGACACATACAGCCTAAAGACTCTAAGGTAAACCAAGATAATGTGATAGAGTTTGATATAGTGCATTTTACGGACCATGTGGCTGACATGATAAAATGCTGAACCTAAATTGTTTCTTCACTGTAATTCTTTTAGAACATTTTTACGGGTCATTTTCAACACAGAATAAAAATACATCACCAGATAATGTAAATATTTATTTTTTTGCGACGCAGTTCCCGGTAGCGGTAGTCCCGCCCACAGTGAAACCTTATTGTACCGAAGCATATAATAAACATCAAACATGAAAGATGTCTGTGTGTGTGTGCCTCGGAAGGCGTGACGAAGGCTTTCCCAATTCAAAGGATCCTTCGAATGCGGCCCACAGTCGGTGGGTGCTTCTCAATTCTTATTTGTGCATCCTCGTTTCCTTCCTCGCTTCCTTTCCTTGCGTCTCAGCTCCACCCCCTGTAGGATGCGAGGGAAGGCTGCAAGGAAAGAAAATGAGGACGGAGGAATCGAATGAAAGCTTTTTTATACATTGGAATACTTGATCACTCGAGCGTCACTTCATAGTGTTATCAGCTGCGCTCAAAGTAACTGGTCTTATGTTGTTTTAGTTTGCCTATTTAAGAAATTCATAATAAATAATAAAGCAAGATACCCTGTTGAAATATGTGAGATGTGTGGTTTATCTAAACTGCAAAGGTAAAATATAAATTCAAATGATTGTGACCGATGTGAAGGGGGAGGAGAATTTATACGTACGTCACGTTTAGTCGATAAAACTCTCCACATAGGATATACCCGTGTATCCTTGCTTATAACTCCTCAGGAAGCCACCTCACTCCTCGATCCTCGCCTCCTTGCGGAGAAATCCAAGAGGGTAATCCATCAGCCAGAAACTGAAGCCTCACGGGAGCCGCCATTGTAGCAGAACTTCACCTGCTGTTAGCATTCCATTGACTCCCATTCATTTTGGCGTCACTTTGACAGCGAATAACTTTACATCTGAGGCGTCCAAAGACTTAATTTGTCCATTAATTATTTCTAAAGAAACACGACAATTTATAAAAGGCTCCATTACTTTGTATCTTACGTCATGGCCCCCGTAGAAGTCGTTTTTGTAAAAATAGGCTAACGATTGCATCATGCACGCGACTCTGTCGCACTGTAGAGAAATTAGCATATAGACAGGAGAAGAAGCTTGCAGGCAATCGTTTACTGTCTATGAGGCAATCGGGGGGACATAGAGGCATAAAGTCAAGGGAAAAGCCCATAGATAGAGAGTCCATTAAAAACAACGGGACAAAATATTTCAACAATGTTTTTGAGGAATTAGGTGATTCAGATTAGTCTTAGCACAGCTACTAGAAGATTTACAACTGTCAGACTGTCGTCAAGCTCAGTTGAGCCTGCGCAGTCGCTCAGCCATCAGGAAGTGAGGGAGTCTAATTGGGCTTTAGTTTTCTCCGTTGAAATCAAGGGGGTCGCTGTGTCCATTTCTTTTACTGTCTATGGGAGCAATTAGGGCAATTATGGGAGCAATTAGCATGAGATGTCCTTCAAGATGGCTGCGCTCGATCGGTTTCCAGGTCATAGGATGGAGGACGGAGGAGCGAGGAAACGAGGAGGGATATTGAGAAGCACCCCCACATTGAAAAAAGTGAAACATCAGTGCAATTCATTAAAAATATATATTTACATTGGTCCAATGGAAAATTGTGATTTTCAGTTTATACCTTCTGTTTTCACTTTGCCTCAAAGTACGTGTTACGCCCTAATAAGAACACAAACCTTGTATTTTCATGACTCCCAAATGTTTCATTGGACGCTTTCTTAGATTTCCTGTAGAATCTTCTCATATCCGATTCTAGACTTCCCATAATCAGTCTCTCATCAAAAAACACTGTGTCCCAATTCAGGGGCTGCATCCTTTGAAGGCCGAGTCCTTCGAAGTGCGCGGCCGACACGCGCTTGTCACGATCCAATTTACAAAAAGTGGAGAAGAGGACTCAACTGCAGTAAAAGGATTATTTATTAACAAATGAAAACAAAAACACAAAGCAAAAACCCACAAGGGGGAAAACATAATCAATGAAACATAAAACAGAACTGAACTAGAATGACAAACACTGACCAAGAACAGGAAGACCATCACAAGGAACAGGGGTAACATAAGACAAAGATCCGACCAAGACAGCAAACAAGAAGAGACTTAAATAGGGAACAAATCAAGAGGGAACAGGTGGAAGAACTCAAACACTAATCAGGTAACGAGGGGGAGGGATCAAACAATGACAAGAGCACATGGCCCAACATAACAAAGACACCCATGTGCAATACGAGACAGGACAGACACGTGACAGGTCTTCAAAGGCCGCACCGAGGGAAAAGCATAGCTGATGCGAAGGCTGTCCCAATTCGAAGGCTCCTTCAAAATGCGTCCTTCTTTTTTTTCGTGAAATCAGGATACATCAGAAGGATCCTTCGCAGCCATAGAAATTGCCAGATTACACTTTTAAATGTAAGTATTTCATATTGTATTTCAATTTAATCGAGTAATCTAATGTATCTAATGATAAAAATGAAAGAAAAATATATAATAAAGGTTCAAATGTTGACTTATATGTTACGAGCATGTGATTTTATATAGGCTGGTTTATACTCTTTAGACTTTTTTTTGTCTAAATTGACCATGGTGAAACATTTTAGATTTAGTTTTTAGGCAGTTATAATTTTAAAAAGTCAAGTACAACGGCTGTCACCAGTTGCTAGGCGACAAAAACCAGATCGTCCCATTGAACAAATCTTGGGACAAAAATTTGTTAATGTGAAAATAAATTTTGTTAGTTTAATTTTCCAAATAACCAGTGGTAGAATGTAACGAAATACATGTACTCTGTATTTAAGTAAACATTTGAAGTACTTTAGATTGTTATTCACCTCCACTTCATCTCAGAGTCAAATATTGTACTTTTTCTGAAAAACTGACTTTTTACACATGGATATTAGATTTTGATACTAGATAGTATCAATATAGATAGTAGCCTATATAATAGAAAAACTAAAAATATGTCTTCTAGTTCAGGGATATAGGCAAACTCAGTCCTGGAGGGCCGCTATCCTGCAGAGTTCAGCTCATAGGACAGTTTTGCATGTTAAAATAATTTATTGTTTGATTTTTGATTAATCGATTAATTAATTGACATGACAAATATAAATGTAGCCTAAAGAATTATTTATTTATTACATTTACAAATTATAACTTGCATTACAAAAATAAAACATGTATAGAAATTATTTTTTGTTTAATTTACAAATATAACTTACATTAAAAAATGTATAAGATTGTTTCATTTACAAACTTTATTTCACATAACCAAACATTTATTTCTCTACCAATCTGTCAAGAAGAGAAAACAATCTGCTCATTCTCTCCCTACTCTCCCAATGATCTCCTCTCCTCTGTCTCTCTGAAACTTCATGTCCTCCCTAACTAGCTCGATCAGCTCATCCTCTTGGTCTCGTTTTCTCTTGGCTGGTGCTGTTTCCTCGTTCTATCCTTCGCGGCTAGGGGAAAGAAGGACGCTAGGCAGGGTTGCCAGGTCTGTGCAACAAAAATAACCCAAAAAGCACATTGGCTCTTCTCCATCGGGCGGCCGAATTCTCAATTGGATTTGTGAGTATGAGGGATGTTTTGGGGGTGTTGGAGCACCGAAATCGTACTTACGCGGGGTGAAATCAATCCGCGGAAATTGTTTTTACCCGCGGCAACAACTTAAAAGTAACACTTAAAGGCAACACTGCTCTGAAAAAAAATTATACTTTGGATCAACTTCAAAAAATTTATGTAATTTGTTACAAGTAATTTTTTTAGATTTTCTCAAATTGTATTTATGATTTAGTTAAAACCATAAATTTTGATTTAATGTCAAACCAAAATTTTTATTTTTTCCAACACAACGTTTTACCTTAAGTAACCCAAAGTAATAATATCGTTTGTTAAAAAAGAATGTGTAATTATTTTGCTTTGATACAACCTACACTGTAAAAAATAAAATCTAAAAAAAACGGTAAATGACTGGCAAACGCCAAATGCCAAACAAAAACCGTAAAAATAAAGTACCGTGCAAACCGTTTTGAAATTAGACGTTGCGTTACCATAGAAACGATATTTTTTATTAGGCCCCTCCCCTTTTGGGCATCATCTTTCATAATTTATTATCAAAACCTTTTCTAATCTTGACAAAATACATATTGTCAGAAAGGTCTGAGTCTCAAGGTTCCATATTTAGTGACAGAAGTGATATTCGGATAGACATTTATTATTTTTTATGGCAGAATGTATACAATTAAATTCAATGGAATTCAATGGCACCCGGTGGCTATTTTTGGTATTACGCCTAAACAAAATCTCATGGGAACTTCAATTTTTGTGATATCAACTTTAAATTTGGAACACAACTTGTGTAGATATATAGCTTTCATTTTATAGTAATTTTATAGTAAAACATATTTTGTAAAATATTTATTTTATATAAAAAAATATATTAATAAATTATATTTGATTTACTGTAAATTATAACTTCCATAAGTTTTTCCTACTTTAATTTTTTGAAGTGCTTTCACTGCAGTAATAATCTGCTGATTGTTTTCTTTAAAACAAGACCAAACTTAAGTCTATATTCCAAAGCATTCTTGAATTACAACCATTTAAGTTTGTATAGTGCATTTTAATGTCAATTATCAAAAGGGGGGGGGGGGGGGGTTGACAGTTAAGGGGTTAAAATTCTTAGTCAAGACTATATATTAATGAAAGTTAAGCAAGCACTACAAAATTGAGGACATTGACTTTAGACTAGGTTTTTTCTGGTCAGTGGCGCAATTGTTTTATAGAACACCAAAATAGCATAAGGGAAAGTTTGCGCCGGAACACGCCTCCTCTTTGCGCTGAACCGCCCCGGGGAGCACAAGTGTATTTCTTAGTTAACCGACGTGTGTCTGTGGAGGGAAAAGTCCGCTTTGCGCGGGTGCAAAATAGGAATGATACATGCGTCAGTGTACAAAGTCATTTCCGCCGGGTGCAAGATAGGGCCCCATATCTTGTGTAATATCAAAAAAGTTATTAAAGGATGTAAAAATCGAGACTGAAATCTCTGTCCAAAATGATACTGTGAAGGGACATCTGAAAAAAAAATGATGCACAGATTTATGTTCAGATCCACAAAGCAAGGGACAGTTAAAGGTTCTCTAAGCGATGTCGGGTGATGTCACTTCTTGTTGACGTTTAAAGTATTGTCAAACAAAACAGAGGCAAGCTAGACCCTCCTTCCTCCTAATTACTAACCCCACTAACCCCCCAATCCCCACCCCCAAATCCTTCTTGTCGGTTATTGGCTGGAACAGTTTGTTATGTTTTGTGGTGTGGGTTAGCCCAGTTTGTTTTTGTTGCCGTTTGTGGAGCCTGAGATGTCTGCAGAGACCGCGTTTTTTTACAGTGTGTTCAGGGGACAGACAGCTAGCGGATAGTGAGGAGATGTTTGCTGTGGTGCTGGTCATATAATTAGAATATCATCAAAAAGTTGATTTATTTCAGTAATTGCATTCAAAAAGTTAAACTTGGATATTATGTTCATTCATTACACACAGACCCACTGTAGTCACTTGGACTATTTTAACGGTTTCTTGAATAACTTTTCAGGCCGGGAAGTTTCAATCCCTTAGAAGCCTATGGAGGAGTGATCCAGCTCTCAGATTTAATCAAAAATATCTTAATTCGTGTTCCTAAGATGAACAAAGGTCTTACGGGGTTGGAACAACATGAGGGTGAGTACTGTCAGAATTTTCAATGTTTGGGTGAACTATCCCTTTAAGTATAGGGTTTAGATAACAGCGGGTTATATAACCTGACAAAGAGATATTTATCCAATGTTATCTACATTATATTTCATCTGCAACAGCATTGGGAACTTTTATGAAGATACGTATGGTCATTAACCTTTAAATGCATCATTATGCAAACACACGAAGAGAGTTCTCATGAAAGACTGGCAGATCAACGTGCTATTACATTTCTCTCCGATACGGTAGGAAATTAAATTAAATTGAATGTGGAGGATTTTAACTGTGACAAGATGATTGACAGCCGGGCATGCTTAAACGGTAACAGGACACACGTAACTAGTGACCGAGCGGTCAGGTCAGTTAAAGACACAATTGTGATGAAGTAGTATGTCCCAAAGCTTGCATTCTTGACTGCAAAGCACTCAACCGTGTGTAGCCTACTTTTTCTTCACAAAAACAATACAATATTTCCTATAAGTAGGCGAACTGGGACGCAGGAAGAAGAAAGAAGAAAGTAAGTCATACATGTTTGTAATTAGCCTACATGAGGGTGTGTAAATGATGACATAATGTCAATTTTTCGGTGAACTATCCCTTTCAGTCTGCAAGGCAATGCTTGTGAATGAAGTGCCGTGTTTCAAATAAACAAGAAGGCAGGATACACTTCAAACCTTACATAGAATTCTGTGGTTTCGACAATAAACACTGATCCAGGAACCTCCGACTCGACCTTTAATTTCACCCCAGGAAAAGAAATCTGTGCCGTAACAAAGCCATCAGCCACACGCGCTGAACTCTACAGGAGTTCCCTGCGTTCATTTCCCCTCATTTTAAAAGCTGTCTTCACTCTGCATCAGAAAGACTTCACTGATGGTCTATCATATCTCTTTTTCATTTTTAGTGCTCACAACCGAACCAAGTAGGAGTGTGTACTGTAATTTCAGCAGGGAAAACAGCTTCCATTAAATATTATTTTTCCTGGCATGATAAATTATTTGAGCAGCGAGTGCATCATTTTCAAATTTGGATTGAAATCAAGCATGTTTTCCCCATATAAACATATTTAATTTGAATCAAAGTGAATATGTTATGATCTAATTATATTCTTGTGTGCCTTGTTGTGTTTCTAATGCGCCATGGAACATAATTCGTCATTAGGAATATTTATGCAGTATAGTGTTTATTCAATAAATTATATCTTTGATGTTCTTTTCGAAATGTTTAAGCTTAATATTTTGGGAACTGATTAAGTTGCTGATTTTGGGTAGGATGATTCTCTTGGGTAGTCTTATATGATATGAACTTACACATTTGATCCCTAATGATCAATGCGGAGTAAACAATAGTCCTCTTAAGACCTGTGTTTGCGGCAATAATTAATGAATGTGGAGAACGACTACAACAGGGTTGAAATAGATTCCTGCATAATTATACTCTTGGCACAAAATGCTAAATCTTAACCATCTCGTAATTTGACAGTGTCTATTTACACTGAATGCATAGTTCCAACCTTGTTGTCAAATTAATTATTAAATTTACCAATAAGTTGAAATAGGATATTACTTATATTTGTTACTTCAGCATATATAACTTTTTGCACAATATACTATTTATTGCTGTTTATACTTGGTGCAAACAATATCTATCTGCCATATATGCCAATATCTGCCATATTTGTTCCAATGATATTTTTACTGTTCATACTTTACCTTGGGTGAGTAATTATGAAGGATAGGTGTTTATCATTCAGGTGTTTATTATTCAGGTGTCAGATTTCACCCAGTAAATTGAGTTAATATACTTATTTGTACATTTATGAGGTTGTTATATATTGACTGAGCAAAAACATGACTGAACATGGACCGGTTAGCCCACGCTGGTAGATTTTTGAAAGCAACATATTGCATTATATGTTATATTTATATTTCTATGCAATACTTTATATGATAACATTCTCTGTGTGTGCAGAGTAATTAGTCATATGGTCAGCAGGTATGGATCAAAAACTGTGAAATGAGTAGACCTGTTTTTTTTTTAAAGATATTTCAAATGGCATACTTTACTGTCATTTATATGAATGACTACCCTAGGGAATAAGAAGTATGCTTAACTGTTTTGAATATATATATATATATATATATACACACACACAAACACATTTTTTTTAAACTGTACGGCAGATAATAAATTGACATTTGACATTCATCAATACACTTATACTTAACATATTTCTATAATTTCATAATTACTCTTAAGTACTTAAGTATAATATTATATATATATATATATATATATATATATACTTAAGTGAACTTATACTTAAGTGGGTCAAATTGCACTCTAAAATTCAGCTAATTGAAAATAATACAAATTTTAACTCTAATATATTTTAATTTAATTACAAATAAAGTGCAATTAAGTGTTCAAAAACATCACATTCTTCATATTCAAGTATATTCTTTTAAAATATATAATTTCTGTAATAAGTAGTTTTCTTTTAAAATTATTAACAATGGTTAAGTTTATGCAACGGGGCACAGGTTATCTAATAACTTATTCTTCATCACTCCAGTTGATGTAATTGCCATCTCTTCTGACATTTTTAAAAACAGCCCGTGAAAGTTTCTGTGTCAGTACAAAGTGTATTTAATGAATCAGCATCGTTTAGTTTATGGTTGGCTGTCTGATGCCAAACAATTAGCAGTAACATTCTAGTACCGCAGTGTTTTACACAGTAGCTCTGGCACCTCAATTTTAGGTCAGAGCCACTTCGGATTATGACTTTGTAACCCATGATTAAAGGGTTAGTTCACCCAAAAATCTTACGGGTTTGAATTACATGTTTGAAATATTGCTTAACCCATGGCGATGATTAAAGTCGCCATGAAACGGAAGTTGCGATTCGTCTTTTTTAAATGGTTTTTCGAACAAGAAAAATATTATAATGCGGAACTTGATTTTCCGCATTATAATATTTTGTCCCAATGGACAAAACTTGATTTTGTCCATTGGGAAATGATAGAATAGTTGGATGAAATTTGGTTTGCTATTGGTTGATCTCATGAAAGTGACAGGTTGCCCCATCACAGAAGAGATGTCGCTGAAAGAGGGAGGGGAAGTTATTCTGAATAAAGATTACAACGGCAAAAAATATGACCTGCAGAGATAAGAAATAAGAATGGTCAATTCTGATTTCATGATGACCTTGAATTTTGATCATCAAGAGCGTATTTCCATATGAAAACTAGTCTGCCTTCTGCTTTAAGAAACAGGACAGAGTGTCACATTCATTGCTCATGCCTTCCATGTTTGAAGGTCTGAACTTATCCACAATAAAGACAGGCACGGTGAAGTGACCGCAGGGGACACAGATTTCCTGCTGCAATTTCAGGTCAAATGTTATTTGGGGGCATGCTTTGCTGACTTAATTACATTTTCAAGTGCCTTCCCTGATAAGTCCTGAACCTCAGGACAGCAAACTGAAATGTGCACCTGATAAATTTTATCTGAGGTAAATTAAACTATCAGTATGACTTTTGTGCGTCTCCACGGCAACATTCTGGTCACTCGGACTCACACTCATCAAAGGTTTACATGCTTCCAGAGAGCTTGCGATGTGGGCTGCCAGCCTGTTGCCCCCTGTGATTGGTTCATGGCCTTTGTTGAAGCAGCAGTTCAAGTCTAATCATACAGGGAAATTGTGCATGGATTGGAATGGGTGGATTCATTTTATCATATAGCGAGACATCCTGTGTGACCTCCGTTAGTGTGGTGAGGCATAACAAGCCACAGCCACAGCCGAGTAAAGTTTTTTTTTCAACGCCTCTTCGCATATTCGTAACTGAAAAATGAGTTCATAGGGGTCCCCAGGAGCCTCAATGAATGAAGTCGAATTTATATGTGCACTTTTTCTGTACAAATTCACAAGGGACCCACGGATAAAAGGAAAAGCCATGCAACCAGTAAACACTAATAGACTGCAACTTCATCACAGAATAGAGCTAATAATTATACAAAGAAATGAAACAACACATATGAGAACAAGGTTGTATTCTCGTTGTGTTATCAACTAGTTTTGCTAACACTACTCTATTACTGATCAGACTAGTGCATAGCACTTTATATTTGAGTATTTCTTCAATGGACTCTTTTGGCCCTGTGTGAGAAAATAAACTTCTCTCATTCTCATTAGTTTATTTGTTCACTAGCAGCAACATCATCAGTGGACAAACATGCATCCTTTTTTCCCCTGAAATGAAATGAAGATATTGTGTCATTTCCATTAAATCTTGCAATATTAATTGAGAGTAAATAATAGGATTTTTAAAATAGGAATTACATTTTACATGTGTTAGGAATAAAATGGGTGACTCCTTTTGCTAAAGCTCATTTCATAACTATATATATATATATGTGTGTGAGTGTGTGTGTGTGTGTGTGTGTATATATATATATATATATATATATATATATATATATAACAAATTTGTTTAATTGTTTCTTGAAAAAATATGTTTGCACAATAAATGTTGTTTATATAAATTATGATTATTAAATAATTAATTAATAGCGTCTTACAGTAAATCATGTGAAAGAATGTCACTTGAATGTCACTACAAAATATTACTTTGTATGAAGTCACTGAACTTGTTCAAACTGTAAAGATGAAAAGTTTGTATTTTCTGTATTGGTGTTTGATGCTAATGTTTTTACTCTCAGTGTGTTCTCAGTGACAGTGTGTGTTATCTCAGTGAGGGTTGTGCATAGTGTTTGGCTGCACTGAGCCTGTTTTGAGCGTGTGTTAAGAGTTGTGATGCTTGGAATGTGTTTTGCAGGTTATGTGAACTGTTTAGCTCAGGTGACTGTTGGTAGTGCAGACTGTAGTTAGAGTTTTGCACATGTAGCTCCAGTTGTGCTCACTGTCGTTTAGCAATCGAAAAAAACTGTAATGTAATCTTGTAATTATGCATTTTCACTAAAAACAACACATTAAAATCTCTCTCTCTCTCTCTATATATATATAAAAAACATTTGTATAGCGAAACAAATAATGAAGGCAAGGCATAATAAAGTGTCCAAAACAGTTTTAATGTGGCCTTCATATAACAAAAAGAAAAGAGTTAAATCTGTGTGTGTGTGTGTGTCTGTGATTGTGTGTGTGTGTGTGTGTGTGTGTGTGTGTGTGTCTGTGTCTGTGATTGTGTGTGTGTGTGTGTGTGTGTGTGTGTGTGTGTGTGTGTGTGTGTGTGTGTGTGTGTGTGTGTGTGTGTGTGTGTGCGATGCGTGAAAGAGACATAATAGTTGCGGCAGTTTAAGTAAGGATTCTCAGCACTGCTCTCCACTCTTCACACACATGCATGTAATGTACAGGCAGTTCATTCACTGTGCCAAAGAGGGCAGTGTGGGGCTGTGCTTCATGGACTACACCGCAATGACTAGTTGGGGCACTACTGTAGGGTAGTTAAAGGGTGGCATGATTTTTGGAAAGATCACATTTGATGGCAAATTTAGCATATATATCTGTTACATTTTTTTTTTTGCTTAAATGTAGAGTATTTAATCTCATATTTAATAGTATTTTTTTCATTTTTTGTACAGTCTATATCTTAAAATGATTTCTACCTTTAATCTTGTTAAACATGCTTAAAGATGCTTAAAGTCTCATTAGTTTCTATGCATTTGGTTTACCATCGGCACAAACTTGAATTAATATAGCATTCTATCTCATTACAGTCTGCTGTACTCACTCCCACACATGCAGTACATTGTGTACACTATAACTTTATGATAGCAAACCAAATAGCACCTACACTTTTAAACCTCACTATATGTTCAGTGTCATCTAGGTTTAGACAGACCGTAATTAACGCCTCAGTCTTTCAGGGTCATTCATAAGGTTTCAAGGTTTTCAAATCCAATAACCAATATGTGTTTGTCATGCTTGCCGGTGCTAATACAGAAGTTTGTACTACCATCCAGATGCTATCCTGGTGCTGTAGCTCGCAGCAGTGTCTTCCTCCCTTATGAAGGATTTTCTGCATCTGCTTGGTCTGTTGTGAGCCACACTGAGTGTTGGCAAGGAGACAGTCATTCAGGCCTCTTAATGAGTAATAGAGGCTGCTTATCAAAGCAAAAGACGAATGCAGACTTGTTTAGAGTTCCTAGTGTGCTTCAAACAAAACAGATACAACAAAGCATTGCGATTTCTGGTTGCCTGAAAGATTGCTCCCATAGGACATCATTCTTGCATGATGATTGTGCGACAAAATAAGACAGTACGCGCCAACCCTTTTAGCTCAAGGCAGTGCACGGCACATAATTTACTTAAAAAGTGATGCACTTCCTTTTAAAGGGATAGTTCACCTAAAAATGTCATCATTAATTCACCCTCATGTCATTCCAAACCTGTATTATTTAAATTCTTATGTCAAATGCATATTGTTACAAGCTCAGACATTCTTTCATCTGTGCAACACAAAATGAGATGTTTTAAAGTAAAAATGGTGAACAAATAGGACAAAAAAGACAGTTGCTGTGTTCGAAAACGCCCCCTATACCCTAGTTCACTATTCCCTACATTACTCCACTAATATAGTCCACTTGAAAGAGTTGATAAAAATAAGGGAGTGAATTTGGACACTGAGTGCACCACAAGTGCTGCCGCTTTTGCATTGTTTCTGCTTAGCCTACTGTTTAATAATAATCATTTGAAACTTGGTAAACTGGCAGCTCCTGTACTAATGAAAAGATTTATCTTGAAACCTGACATGGAAGTTAGCATATAAAACGTAATAAAAAGTTTTTTATAACAAATTAAAAAGGAATTTTGTGTGTGTGTGTGTGAATATTTCTGTCATGACAACTCTCAGAGAGATTGGAATGGTAATGGATATGGCAATGTTGTTGTATTTGGTCTCGGCAGAACAGATCTGCTACGCTGCTGCTGCTGCTGCTGCTGCTGCTGCTGCTGCTGCTGCAGAGAAAGTACAGAGAGTTGCTACTTCCAATACATTCACAGACATGCTGCTGTGAGCAAGACATGCTGCTGCTGCTGCTGCACAAATAACATACAGACATAACCCCGTATGCAGATCTATACGGGAGGAGCTGGGGAAGGTGGAGGGTTTCTGAACGCTGAGCACTGCAGACTGCTAACGGAAACCAATTCCAAGTATTTGAATGTTGAGCAGCGAGCTCATTGGCTACTGATTACACAGCAACCAATCAGCTGCACTATGTAGATAACGGTGTGATCGCTAACAAATTGAGTTGAGGACCCATCTAGAGTTTCATGACAGAACTTTTTATGTCACGTGCTATTTATTTATTGTGTTATGTTCCTCAGATGCTTCAAAACAAATGTAATTCATCTCATTCCACAGACATGTTTTCAACTTAAATTGTTTTTATGACATTTTTTAATCACTTTATTTTAATCATTTTTTTAATTTGTTTGTCACCCTTCACTTTCACTGACTGGAAAAAGCAGCATCTGTCATTTCCACCACCTCATTCAATTATCATTTATTCAACCACATCATTCCAAATCTGTATGATTTGATCTCTTATTTCAAATACAAAGAGAGAAGTGTAGCAGAATGTTCAAGCTGTCAAGCTAGATATACGTATAGGAGATTCAAAAGACTTGGAATATATGTCATGTTAGTCCAGATGATGATGATGGAGTTAAAACAGGTTCAAATGAAGAAAAGATTTATTAAGAAAACTCTAGTAATCCACAAGGTGGAAGGCAACAGAATAGCGTGTAGAGACGACACACGAACAATACTAGACCTTAAACTGAATGAAACGAGGAACTTAAATACACAAGGTGACTGAATTAATTGAATGACGAACAGACAATGGTAACAAACGAAGAGCGGGAAACTGGAAAGGATTACAGGTACTGAGAGAAACAAACTAAAAGTCCAAGAAAACAAAACAGGCAGTCCGTCATTTACATTGTTTTACGGTTGTCCTTTTTGGTCACCATTTACTTTCATTGAATGGAAAAAGCATCATAAACCTTATTTAATACATCTCCTTTGGTTTTCCACAGAAGAAAAAAAAGTAATATGGGTTTGAAACGACATAGGGATGAGTAAATGAAGACTGAATTTTAATTTTTGGGTGAATTCTCCATTAAACCCTGAGGCACTTGAGGAACCAATCAGAAATTTCACTTGCACGTTTTAAGGAGAAGTAGATAAATATACTCTTGAATCTATCCAGAGAGCCTATCTTTCTTCCAAGAGAGGGAAACATTTATTGCCATGACGATAATACATTTATCATCCTAAAAAAAGAAGATACATTTGCACAGATATTCAGTTGATCTGTATCTGACAAGGGGGTTGAGGTACTTCACAGAAGGAGGATGACTTCTTAAGCCGGACCGTGTGTTATCTCATCTCTTTGATATCCAGCACCTCTCAGCCCCCCAGCGTGGTGACAACAAACCCCATGGCCACACCAGCTCAACAGGCTTGACATATCCTTTTCATCTGATTGCGGGGTCCTTGTGGTTCTAGCTTAGATAAGAGGAAGAAATTATTTATTGGACGCCAGTGAGGAAAGGTAGCCCAGTTTGCCCCAAGTCAAAGCTCTGCTCACTGAGATCCGACCATGAACGTGGCCAGCAGGGGATGGACTATGACAGGCTTGAGGAAACGTGGGATTTGAGTGATCTTGAGGCCACACAAGCACAGAAGTAACCCATTTTCAGCATATATAATGGACTGTTCCCAGACAAACAGTTTACACTAACTATTTATTGACAGGAAACAGGAGCTGGATCTGAAAGGCATTAGGTAAACAGGACCTGCTGTTGCTGGCTTTGTCTCAACGCTGTTTGCCACGCAGACAAGGCTCTGAAATAAACAGATGCAGAAGTATTTATGCAGAGTGTCTCGCCATATGCATCATCTCTTATCAGAAACACAAAACAGCTGAGCACGAAAACAATGTGCACCTTCAGTCGGGCGCAGCGACTAACACGCAATAATCATGTCGGCTGTCTTAATACCATAACGGGGCTCTTTGATTATGGAAAATCTGTAGCTGATGAATCACATATAGATCACAGCGATGAGGTGATAAATAACCCAGGCATCATGTGACTCAGCCTTATCAAATAGCCTCTCAGCGTTGACAGTTATAACTCAGGTAAACAAAGAGAGCTCCATTCACAAGAATTCATTGACATAATCGGTCTTGCTCAAATTTGTTAACATAGAGAAGATGAAAGGACTGCTTGTTTGGCATGATGGAGTCGGCACTGATTATTTGTATTGCATTAATAGAACAATCTGCACTCATGAAACGAAGGTTTCCTGCTGTGATGACAAAGGCATTTGTTTTGCCTTTTCTTTCTTGCTCACACAAATATCAGTCACGGAATGAATTATTACACTGGCCTGAGCAATTAAAGTCCCCAGGTGTCTAGACTCAATGAGACATTCAGGTGGATTATATGTGGCATTTAAAGTCTTAATTACAAAGCGTTAAGCTCAAGGTTTGGGTTTCTAAATCTAAAGGGTTTGGTGTAAGCATTTGATTATATAAGAACAATTATGTTCATGAAGGCCAAAATGAGCAAAAATGGACAGTTGAGCCCTTTACCGTGTTAAAAGGAAAAAGAGATATTAAAAGAGATATTAAGATATGGGGATAGCTTTAATATTTTTTGTAACTGGCTATGTTTAGGCATAAAGTAATAATTAAAACATATATAAAAATATGGACCATATATGGAATAATGTTTGGTATTATTTGAAATGTCTCGGTGCGACTGGTACAAATGTCTCATTCCCAAAGTAGTAAATCAAAAGGTAATAAAGTTCTTAAGAAGTTTAGAAACATCTTCCACAATGGAGGCTGTGTCTTTGAGTTAACACCTTCTGACCATTTGACTGAATGCTAATTTTCCACTAGTAGCAAATGGTGACTTAAAGGTAAATTTCCACTGTGAATGATGTTTAGATTTGAAATGAGGTCTGGGTATATAATGAAACGCAGCGAGAGCTCTGGGCTCTTTTTCTGTATCCAGATCAGCCCGTGAGGTCGAGAGCCGAGTCTTTCTGCCTCATGTATTTCTTGTCAGGTTATTTTCCTCTTTGTTCTAGAGCATTTGATGTTTTGCATTGATTACCTTTGAATTGATTATGGAATTGTAATGATACATTTACCTGACATATTAAATTGTGATATTTGATTATTCTAATTGACTTTGACATTATTTTCATTCAAGAGTTTAAAGGAATAGTAAAACATTTTCTCACATTTAATGATACACGGATATCATTAAAACCCTTTTCATTTATGGAGTCAGATGAAATAACGAGTTAATACATGAGAAAATCAATTGCATTTAACCAAAAATACTTTGCCACGAGAAAAGACAGTAACACGCAAAGACCTTCACCGCTAATTCGAATACCGCCATTGGATCGAGTTAGACCGCCTTACAATTGCATTAATGAGAAATTGAGCAGGTGTTCCTAATAATCCTTTAGGTGAGTGTGTATATATATATATATATATATATATATATATATATATATATATAAACACATACACATACATTTTCAGTCCAATGTTATATAACAAAGAGAGATAAACTACTATTCTTCTTTTAAATTACTTACTAAAGTAATACTGGATTTAGAGGGTGACAAATCAGCAGACCCAAAAGGTCAACTATGGGAAATATAGGGCACTAAATATAAGGCACTAGAAGACCCGTAAAAGCATGTGGATGTCCACTTTACCTGCACACTAGACAATGCCATGTTTTGGTTTCAATATTTTTAAAAATGAATATGCATAATAAAATTAAATATGCACTACCGTTCAGAAGTTGAGATCGATACGATTTGTAAAATGTTTTTAAAACAAGTCTCTTCTGCTCAAAGCTGCATTGATATGAAAAAAAAAACAGTAATATTTGGAATATTGTGACTGTTTTCTATGTGAATATAGTCAAATGTAATTTATTCCTCTGATCAAAGCTGAATTTTCAGCATGATTACTCCAGTCTTCAGTGTCACATGATCCTTCAGAAATCATTCTAATATAATGATTTGATGATCAACAAACATAAACATTTATGATTATTATCAATGTTGAATACAGTTCATATTTGTGTGGAAACCGTCATACATTTATTTTTCAGGATTTTTTAAACCGAGTGGAGGTTTATTATCTTCCTTTTTTTTAAAGCTAAAATTAGCTTCACCTGAGCGGCGCCAATCAAGCAGTCCTGTTAACGATGTCATGCACACAGCGCTCTTTAGATGTGGGGCGGGGCGTTTACATTTTAAAGAAATTCTTGTAAGTAATTAATTCACGACATTTACCATATCCATTACATGCATTTAATCAGATTTGCCATTATTCATTTTATTAAAATAAAAATATCCTAAGTCTATTTATACTTCTTATGGGGGGTCCCTAATACCTTGCCTGGTTAAAACCAGACCCTTCTCAGTCGTAACTGAGTTGGGGCAAAGCCTTCTAAGGAAAGCCTGGCCACTCCCTATTAAGCCCTATTGTACCGAATTTTGGTTGTAGTTCCACCAGAGTTCCACTGGGGGGGCGATCGTCCGAGTGCAAAATGAATGGGAGTCTATGGAGCTAGACGGCTAAATTTGTCTCTTTCACCCGATTGCCGTTGAGAAATCTCAGATTTGAATGTAGATTTTGCAAGGTCAACATGGGCTATAGGTCCAAATTTGAATGAACAAATACTTGTCCTTTCGATTTCTTACAGGTTGAGTTGTGGTTGCCCATAACATGCTAGCATTCTGCTAATGGACTTTGATTGGTCAGTGAAGGACTGATTACGTCCAGAGATACCACTTGATGGCATCGTGGCATCTGAAGTATTTTCGGTGTGGTCTTTTAAAACAACAAAACAAAAACTCTTCTAGCACGTGTATTTACCCGTGTTAGCGGTGTTGTCGATGCCTCGAGAGAAAAGAAAGTGCAGAGCGCGAAAGCACCAAAGTGACTGAAGGATTGCCATAAAGCAGTTCTCTGGTCGTACGATGTGTATGACGTCATTGCCATTTTAAAAGACTTTTTAATGCAAATAAGTGACTCTAAAAAAATCTAACACCCAGTAATCTGTAATTTATTTGCATCTCCTTTCGAAAACAACATTCAAATTACTATACAAAAAATTATATCCTGAGAAAAGTGGATTTTTTGGGGTATAGCTCCATAGACCTTAGATTCCATAGATTCATTCTGCACTCGTCCTGTGAGCGCCCTCATATGGAGCCAGAGTGGAACTGCAACCAGTTCAGAACCTGGAAGTTTACTGGCAGTGAAACTTCTATCCATATTAGACATTCTCTGGCCAGACTAATGCTGCGTTCCAGTCCACTTTTAGACATGCACTTGCGAACTTCCCTAAGCACTTCCCCTCTGGGGAATCCCTGCCGCCATTTTGATGTGCTCCACTTCGTGAAGTGGACGAGGGAAGTTTATATGGACAGACCCTTGTTCCCTCGATTTTGACCGAGGGAGCGAGTCTACTTCATATGTACACTTCAGGCAGTTCCATAATGCAACACGATTGTGACGTCACCGCAGATCTCGTCTACTCACCACCACCACAAACAATATTAATTAGATTTTTTTTTTTATAAAAAGCAACCCAAACACACCTGATTCCAAGTGATCAAGGGCTTAGGACGTTCCAGTTCAGCCCATTGCAGTTTCCACCAGAAGTGGACACTCGTGCAACGTAAGCAATGACGCACATCCGAGTGAACGAGACGGAGGGAAGTTAGCGAGTGAAGGGCATGTCAATTTGACGGGAACGCAGCCTAACTTGCAGAGCAAATCTAAATTTGCCGGAAGTTCGTCTGGGTCTTCCCAGGCTACCTAATACCCGGATCCCCCCCTTAATTCGTTCGATCACTGTTGCAATTTTTAAAGTTATAATTTATAGACATTATAGAAAGAAATAATTTACCTGTTGAGAGTATGTTGACAGTCTGCGTAGTTTTAGCTGAGCTCCAGAAAATTAGTAATGAGGAGGTGGCTGTGACAGTTACCGATTTGAAAAAGAAAAAGGCGGGAATAAAGAACCCTAAACACTAAAACAAAGAACCATTTCAGCAAATGGTTCTTCAGGACGATTTGGTTCTAAATAGAACTGTTACTGTTATGTGTAAAGAACCTTTAAAGAACCATCTTTTATTTAGAGTGTAAAGTGGGATATATAAACTCTTAAGAGCTCAAACTTTTCTATTATTAATTTACGTTAACAGGAAAAACAAGCAACTTTGTGCCCTTTTGAGTCAATTTCCTTGGTACTACCAAGCTATTTATCTCTGCAGAACAGAAAGCTGATTCACATATATTTACATAGCCTGAGTTGTGTTAATTATTATAAACAACCAGGAAGTGTGTGAGATGACTTGATCTGATGATAGAAGACAGAATAACACAAAACTCTGTGAATGAGAGAAGTGTAAGGATAACATGTGTCAAAACAAGGTCCATAGATTTCATAGGACCTTTCGTATTACCGTTGCAACTTCATGAGCAATACTTTAAAACAATAACAAATTAATGTGAGATTAATCTTTTCAAAAGGTACATTTTCTTAGTCTGATGACAAAAAGGTTACAGGAAGTTATAAAAAAGTCAAACTGTCCACTTTCCAGAGTAATTTCTACACCTGAAATTATCCTTAAAATTAATTTTGTTGAGGCAACCTAATTCAGTTAGGTATGTTTGTTTTTAACAATTGAATTTTTTGGTGAAATTACAATTGCAATGAAATTATCTGTTGTTAAGAGGTAAATTGAGGCTCAATCTTGTGGGGTTTCTCTTGCAAACATGTGTCCTCCCTATCTAAAACTTTGAAGAAGTTATTTTTAGTTTTCTTTTTTTTTATTGCCTACACATTTGAACGGTAATAGCCTAAATAATGACAATAATTTTATTTTACTTACTTCTAAGGGGCAGTTCACCCAAAAATTATAATTCTGTCATCATTTACATACCCTTATGTTGTTCCAAACCTGCATGAGTTTCTTCTCTTGAACACAAAAGAACATTCTTCAAAATATCTTATTTTGCGTTCTACAGAAGAAAGAAACTCATAGAGGTGTGGTTGACATTTTTGGGTGAACTAACTCTTTAAAGTCGGCATGAAACATAAGTTGTGATAGATATACGTCCCAATTTGGAAGAAAAGACTGAGTTAAACAGCTTCTGAAGAAGAAAAAATGAAAGACGGGACTTGATTTTTTCAATGGGGAATTGATTGGATGGTCGTGGTTTGCTATGGCTGTGATGTCATGTGAGTGACAGGTTGCCCCGCCCTCAAGCCAGTAAAAACGTCATCAGAGAAGAGATGTTGCTGCAAGAAGGAAAATTTATTTTGATTAAAGTTTACAAGGGCACATGATTTATTTTAAACGATGTGAATGGATAAATCATTTATAAGAAAATGCAATATTCCATAAAAAATAAGAATAATCAATTTTGATTTATGGCCACTTCAAAGGCAAGGCGATTTTGTTTGCAAATGCGTTTGAGGTTACTGAAAAGTGGTTTGTAAATAATACTGGTATGATCCTTTTTAATACAATTAAATTTGTACTTTTAACGCCCCTCAACAGTTTGTTTTGAAATCCTTTATGGTTTATTTATGGCGACAAGAGACCCCCCCCCAAACCTCCATTTAATTCGCACCCGTTTTTTATCAGTATTTATGCAAATACGGCATGCAGCAATAGTACTAGGAGTGTATAAAGTATTGCCTCCAGCTGCAGCAGCCAATGAGTCTTTAGTGGGGCGGAGGTGAGTCAGTGAGTGAGTGAGTGAGAGGGAGCGCGGCTGCAGCTCTCAATGGAAGTTGCTGTAAGTGTAAGTGCGCTGCTGGACCTGTCCGCTACATTTCACTACTCGCTTCAGTTCGCTGTGAGCCGTAGCTCTGCTCACACGTACACAACGACCAGCCGCTTGTTGCTTTAGCTCGCAGGGCATTTCCAAAGTACGCCGGAGCACCTGGGATACCTTGCGATATACATGTATTTATTGATTTGTTCCTATCATCATATGCGCTTTCGACGTTTCATCAGGCACTGCCGGTTAATTTAAGAGGGGTCATATTAGTACGCATACTGTTTTTGGGTGTCTTTGACATGGTTCGCGGGCTGCATACAACCGTATGGATTCTTGTCGATAGCTATTGTACATCAGTTGACTGGTAGTTTTAGTTTGGTTGGTTATGGTTTTCTTTGCAATCCCTTCAATATGTTGAAATAACAGCAAACAGGAGGAGCAGCTCTGCATACAACTGGATCTGCAAAGTAAGAGGGGATCTTGCGAATCTTCACGCATGAGACTTGAGGGGATATATTGTGAGAGTGTGCTTTGAAAGTGAGCTAAATACTGTTTACGAGACTTTCTATTGCAAGAAATAAAAAAAGACTGGCGGGATCCTGTAAAGTGAATCAATGTGGTGTCATCAGTGTAATGCATACATTTGATTACAGCAGGACTCAGTATATTTATAAACCCATAATGACGTGTGTGCAATTTGCGGGCTTCACGCGCAGGAGCTGCATTTAACTGTTAATGAAAAACACGTCTTTGCCTGGAACTTTCGACTGGACAGAATGTACGCTTTCTAACTGTCACTTCTCGTGAATAAAACGTACGGAGAGCGGAGACCGGAATGGACGCCAGTGGATGTGATCCCACAGAGAGAAAATTCACAGGTCTGTCTAAAGCACACAGACCTGGGAGACACAACACGGCAGTGGAGGAGGACAGTGTTTACTCAGGAGGCAACGGCTCCCGTAAAGCCACAGCGCGGGCTTACTCGACATCATTTCTCACATGCGTGGACAGTAATGCCATCATGTGTGATCACAGGAGCTCTTCTTCCAAGATTTTTACACGTTTCTCCGGGAGGAATGTGAGCGGGAATGGAAAGAGAAAGTTTGCATTGTGCACTTGGAGTTGGTGGGCGTTTTTCTGCATGCACGTCCACGTGTTGAAAGCGGTCGCACAAGGTGAGTAAAACGTAAAACATGCCAGTATTCCGATATATGAGGGATTCTTCAATTATGGAGGCACTTTTGACTACTTGAAATTACTGTCGAAACGTGTATCAATAAATTCCTGACCATTGCCTTGATAATTTTTCAATTTAATTTCGGTGTAATGTGTGATGGTGTGAAGTTTTGATATTATGTCTGACGGTAATGAGCCCTTAGAGAAGTTGATTAAGCCGTGAACATTTTAACACAAGTTATCTAGCTAGCAGTTAGCGTTAAATGTATAGCCTACTATTAAATGGTAATTGATTATTTCTGATATTAAAATTAGTTAAAACTTTGAATTAAATGTTAACCGTTTGGTAATGACCATTTATTTATTTATTTTATTTATTGCAGAAACACGCCCTCTGTCATTTGCACTAACGTCATCGTATTCTAAAATAAAGTTTTATGGAAAGTATTTTTGAAAAAAGTAGGCTACACATCAATATCAAATGAACTGAAAATGTGTGTTTTTAAAAGTTCTTATGACAAATTAAAAGTAGAATTGATCTGATGTTAACCCTTTTTAATCCTTTACTTGTTGAAGAGGGGAAGTTTGGAGAAATACTGGCTAATCTAACATATCTTTGAAATTAGCATTGGCACAGTACATAATCTGTTTTAATTTGTTCTTTAAAATGAGAGATGATTTTAGATGTTTTTTCTTCTTCTTCCAAAATCAGTTTAATTAGACCAAAAAACTACCCCCAGCCTACTTGAAGAATCACCTAAATTCCAAAGATCGACCTAATGGTGGCATATTGGAAAATATGAACGTGCATGATCAATGTGTTTGACACTGATGTCTTAAGACTGCCATACTTCATTTCAATGATAATAGAACGTCAAATATCTGTCTGTCTGTGCAACAGACAGTCGAGCTGAGATCTCTGGACCTGAACAATAGAGGAGTCATTAGGTCAGACTGCATGCATGGTCACAGATGGCATATGCATCATTTGGCTGTTATTCCTCTGTAATGTTTCATATACAGGGTATAATGATATGCATAGTAGGGCACTTGGGGAAAAGAGTAACAGTTGGCATGCTGAGAAAAGAAAGTGACTGGTTAGTGCTGTTATAAGAACTCTATAGCCCCCGGTTTCACAGACAAAGCTTAAGCCCAGTCTCAGACTAAAATGCATGTTTGAGCTGTTTTAACTGAAAGCAACTTGCACTGACATATCTTAAAATATGTCAGTGCCATTGTTTTATCTCAAGATACGCACCAGTAATGTTTTTTTTTTTTTTCACCAGTAATCCTGGTTTAGTGTAAGCCAGGGGTGTCCAAAGTCGGTCCTGGAGGGCCAATGTCCTGCATAGTTTAGCTCCAAATTGCCTCATCACCCCTGACGCAGTTTCTAGAATGCCTAGTAAAACCTTGATTAGCTTGGACACCCCTGGTCTAAGCCCTGTGTGTGAAACCAGGCCTTGATGTGTTTGCTTTATGTATTGCGCTCTTACAAAGTACTTTTTAATGTGATTATTCAGGTGAGCATAAAACAGAACTGGTCTTATCAGAATTAGTGCCATTTATTTTTGTGAATTAGTTATTTTAGACATCGGGGGGTATAATAGAAATGATCAGCCATGTGTGACTATTAATGACAGGCTTTTTTATGCCTCTGTCAAATTATTTTTTATTGAAAAATAACCAAAACAGCATGCCTCGTTAAAAAGAACATTTATAATTCTTTAATACTCCACAGATTAGAGTCATTTTCTTCCCGTAATCAAAAGGATAAATGATCTAAAAAAAAAAAAGACTCAAATTCTCATGAATTTAAACCTCATCCTGCTCTAAGCTCTTTCCACCCACAATGCATGTATTTTTGTCACTTGTGCTATTTGCATTTCTGAAGGCACCATAAAAACAACAACAACAACAGATGTTTAGTCAGGGATTTGAAGATGTTTTAATCGGCTACTAACTAGATTAAGTTATAAATGAAAGAAATAAGTCAATCTGAAGCCTAAAACTACATGGTGAATTTGTTTTTGAATTGTACGACTAGACAACAAGAAACAGGAATACTATCCATGTAATTTACTTTGACATGACGGTATCTGAAATATTCAAGTGTGAGGTTCTGTTTTGTCTGTTAAGTTTCGTGTCCTTCAAGATAAACACTCACTGAAGATAAAGTCTTAGAGAAAGTGTGTCGTCTTAAGGTATATATTCCTTTCATATTGAGTATCTTTAGAGTAAATCATATCTTATCATATCATTTATCATATCTTAATACACCATTGCAAGACCAATCTGTCATTTATTTGTATAATGAATGCTGTCAGAGGTAGCCTATGCTCCAAAGTCTACTTTATATACACTGCTGTGGTTACTAATTAACTTTGAACATACGGAAACCGTCCTTAAATACTCTCTTAAGAGGATGCATTGACCCCATATCAGTCGAGAAATTGTAAAGCAGACAACCTTTTTTTTGTGTGTGTGTGTGGAGTGTAGTTACCGTAACTCAGGGTTGCAGTCTCTTATTGCATGCTTCAAACTTATATACTTTATTTAATTTCTAAAGGTTCAGCAAAGTTGTTGAGGTGCATGCATTGTCAGCCAGTTCCCAAGTCCTGTGTCAAGGTCTTTTGATGTTTGGAGAGCTCCCAGCACTGTTCTGGGAATGAGCTAGATATTATTGATCTGAATTGAGGAGCCAACAGCATTATCGGAGCTAGCATATTGGAATGAGGTTGACATGTTAACCTTTCTGTTTCATTTCACATGGCAATATACATCTGAGTGTTAAGATTAGGTTTTTAAATCCGAAAGCTGCTGTAATTTTTTTATTTTTTAGATAAGCCAAATGTAAGAACAGTAAGTACTGTATGTGGTCACACACAGTTAATGTTCGAATGAAAAAGCTGCCTATTATACTCTCAAAATGCTCTTGGCTCTCATTTTGATGCAGAAAAACCTGGTCAAATCTATATATTTGCAGGTGTTTATATTTGTCTCAAATCATAAACTTCTGCTGGCAGTTGAATTCTCTGGCTGCTTGGGTCTGGCAGAGGACCACAATGCCCTTAAAACCAAACACCCGGGCAGAGAGGGAGTTTGTCAAGCAGTAGCAGGTGCACAATCCCCTGCCGTGCTTCTAGAAAGGTCTCTGGGCTAATGATGTTTGTGCCAGAGCATTGTGAAGGTAAATGTAGTTTCATTCACAAGAAAGTTCCCTGTACTTCATCTGCTAGATGTGCAAGCAGACACATCCACATACTCATTTATGGCTGTAATCTTTTAAATTTCATTGCCTCGCCATCTGTGCAATCAGCAACTGTCCTTCTGTATCTAAATAATATGATACTTTAGATGAAAGAGTCAATTTTCATATACTGTACATGGTTTTTAATGAATTGTAAACACAGGGCCTGAATTTCGTTTCGGAAAATAGGGGGGAAATCCCACTTTAGGTTGTTCTTATGGGGGGGATTTTTTAATTTGAGGGGGGAGTTTTTTTAGACAATTTTTAAAAATACGTTCAGCTAAATGTTTGCTCACTCATTGTATTTGTGTTTTTACAATGGGGTCATTTTTTTTAGTTTACACAACAAAAGAAAGCTTGATTTCAATCTTTGAATTAAATTGAAAAAAGTAGCAATCAATAAATACATGAAATAAAGAGAAAAGTTTAGGTCTAATAACACTAGTATTCAGAAATACTACAGAAACGGAAAAAAGTAATCAAATGTAAAATACCACGGAATAGTCTTTTAGTCCTGTATAATTTGAATACATGGGCTATTAATCCTGATTCCTTACAATTAATGCTATCCTTTGTTGTTTTATATACAATAATGACAGACACATTTTAGGCTACTCTTACTTTAAGAGCTAGTGCACGGATCCAACGTTCACATGTTGCATGTAAAGCGCAGTCCGCGCCACTTTCTCTTCTTTTAAAAAGGGCTCCCTGTTGCTTAGCAATCATGAGCCACGTTCTCCATGAAGACGAAGACGTTTCAGTAAAGGATGAGCGCGCAAAAGACGTAACGTGAACGGCCCATACTGTTTTCATTATAGTGTCACATGCATTTTCTTTTTGTATTATTTTTTTTAAGACATAACCGATTGTGTTTGAGAGGATACTCCCCAAGACCGGACAATGTTGTGTGCTTTTGACCGTTAAAGCGCTATAATTCGCGAAAAATAACTCAGTTTTGTTACTCACGAGCTGTTTGTTATGCGGTTTAAAATCGCTTGAATGTTTAAATAGGTAAGACTTAAAAAGACGCACAAATTATAAACATTAGTGACGATGCAATGGCCCGATTGTGCATGTGACATTTCCATCATATGTCCCGACTCCTGAAACGCGAGAGTCTAGAGTCGCCGCCTGCAGTGCAGCGCGATTGACTTGCCTTGTGCAACACATTTTGAGAGACAGAGAAGACGCGGGATTGGCAGAATCACTCACGCTGTTTGTGAAATTGCGTCTCGCATAAAGTTTTAAAATGACTGATTTGATCTTATAATCTGTTAGGTTAAATTCACTCATAGGCCTACATGCTAGATTGAATGAATGTTTGCGGGAATTTCCCGCATTATAAACACAAGACCTGCGGGAATGATTAAAATGATGCGCAATCCCCGCAATCCCGCACCGAAATTCGAGCCCTGAAACATTTGGTTTTATGTAGTGTATTGAACATTATTGTGAATTCAGGTATAAATATGTCTATTGGTTTTTTGCACATGTTTTGTTTTGGTTCTGTTTCATGTGTTTGAGTTTGTTTATGGTTCCTCATTGATTGATGAAGTTGTACATCTGTTGCTTGTTTCGTTGGTTGGTTTGGTCTTGTTTATAGCTATGGAGCTTGTTTTCTGTCTCTCTTTGTTTGGTATTTGTCGTGTTAAGTTGGTTGTTCCGTTCTTTTTGTTATTCCATTAAGTTTTTGATGTAGATTATTCTTTGAGTTTTGTTAATAAATAACTCCTGTAAATAGATCCAGCTCACATACTCTTACACATTTCACATTTCCTGCATTTCAACCGGCTGTGACAAGAACAGTTACAAATCAGTAATATTTTATAAATTTTTTTGAAAAAAACGTGTTTGTATAAATTCAGAATTGTTGCTTTTATTTCATTTGCATTACATTCAAGATATTTGTAAAATAATATGTATACATTTGTTATTTTACAATTATCTTGAATATACTGTATGTGTATATTTTACGGGTGTAACGGTTCACAAAATTCACGGTTCGGTTTGTTACGATACAGTGGTGTCACAGTTCGGTATGTTTTCGATACAGCAAAAAGAAAGAAATTCCAGAGAAAAGGCGCATAAGGTCGATTTTTAGACGCACAAGCAGAACATTTAGGGGTACGCCTAACAGTGCAGCTGTTATCAACCTGCAGCGGTTATTCACAATTCCCCCCATTTGGACTTAATTACTGACAAATGCCTTGGTAATAAATAGACTTAAATTACAGAAATTACAATGTGCAGTTTTATTTTAAGTTTGCAAGGCTCCAGATTAACATTTTGAGGGCAGCATTTTTATTCATAATTTTGAAATAATAATTCAAAACTAAAACGATTAAAAAAATTATACTTGGGAGTGGAAATGGCACCCACCTACTGGTTATAATGGTAATTACTTGTCTTTTTTATTTTTAAATAAGTGTGAGTTTTCCTACATCGTGAAACTTTTAGTTTTGGGTGTGATCTTTGAAGAATGAAAAAATAATGTTTTCACATTATCATCAATGTCATCACATCAACAATAATCAATAATAATATTAGAGTTTTGAAGTGCTGGAAAAAGATGTGTGAGGTAGGCCTACTTGAAACCATTTTACTACACAATTCATTGTACATCATTGTACCTGCCAAACTTCCATGGTTCCAGTTAAGCCCAATTTATACTTCTGTGTTGAACTCACGCTGTAGCTATGTCATAGGCTGTGTGTAGTGCGCGTACCCTTCGACGCACCTCTCCAAAAATGTAACAAAGCGTCAATTCTACGTGGACGCAAGCGCTGCGATTGGTCTGCTAGAACCCCTCCCTTGGGTTTCACATGCTCCCTCTGCATTTGTAATTGCACGTCAACGCGGACAATGACACAGAAGTATAAATGAAAACCAACGCGTAGTCTATAGCATAGAGGCTCCAGCGTAGGTCCGAAGCAGAAGTATAAATCAGCCTTTAGTGTTACTTACTACATTAAATCCATTGTGAATGTTGCTGATCTGTGGACTTAAAGTCTTTAAGTTCATTCATGTTACAATGTTTCTCCTGGTTTCCACGTCAGCACTGTTTGATCTAATAGAGACCTACGGTTAATAACAGAGAAATTTGAATGCTTCTCACTAGATCTCACAACGATGTTATTACTTCTTTGGCAAATTCAAATGCTTTCTTTACTTGATCTCTTAGCGTTGTGTAGTAACAGTGTCGCTTGATCAAGATCGGCTCGCGCTGCACTGACATTGATGGTCCAAGCTGATAAAGCACAAATGAGTAGCGCAGTTTCGTTCTGCTTTCATTAAGTTTGACATCTGATGTTGGGAGACTGCTAACAAAATTTTGGTCGCACCGGCAGGAAAAATGGTCAAACGAATCATTCGGTTCCGAACTGAAAGCCTCGTGCCGAACGGTTCAATACGAATACATGTATCGTTACTAGTGGTCGACCGATATGGGTTTTTTGATGGCCGATGCCGATATCTTAGAGAGCAGGGTGGCCGATGGCCGATATAAAGCCGATATTTATATTTATATATCAAACATATATATATATATATATATATATATATATATATATATATATATATATATATATACACACACATACATATATATATATATATATATATATATATACACACACACACTTTATATTTATATAAATCAATATTTAATAAATTAGATAAATATTTAAAATAAACATGCTTAGGCCCTATACTTTAGATGGCAACTTCTTGAATCTGCAGTCCTATTACAGTATTTTTCACAAATAAAGTAATTGTTTAAAAATATATGAATATGTGAATAAAAAGGAAGTAAACACTGTAACAGGGCACTCAGTAATCTGGTAATTTCATGCGTACTGATAATCATATTTTTTTCACTTTGACTTTTGACAAGGTAACGCTAATTTTACATACAGCACACAGTGAAAACGACATGAATATGACACATTTTAAAATGAAGGATTTAAAGTGTTTCGATCGCGTCTCCTGTAAAGCTGATCTTCTGTTCGCATTCACTCACTGCGCACGGACCGACCGTCACTCGCAGGAACACATTCATGCAGGCTACAAATGCACACTTCACAAGATATCACAGCTGGATTCGATAAAATCTGCAAGGTTTGTGAAATTAAATGTTTATTAGATATTCAGAGATTTGTTTAAATTATGTAGATGCGCATTTGCTGAATGTTGACGGTAAATGAGAAAGTATTCTAGCCTGATTGTTTGCCTAATAATATAAAAGAAAACGCATTACTTTTTCGCATACCATTTACTTTCTTTGATTACCAGTTCTGTAGCCACCGGTTCTGTCTAACAAAGTATTAGACATGACTGACAGAGAGACGGAGAATGTGAGTGAGCGCTGTGTGATCAGAATCAGATTCAGGTCAAAATAAAAGTCCCGCTTCCAACACATCGGCCAATCAGAAAAACTTATTGGCCGATGCCGATATTTTAAAAAAGCCAAATATCGGCCGATATATCAGCTGTGGCGATATATCGGTCGACCACTAATCGTTACACCCCATGTTTATATACATATATAAAAAACACAGTTTTTTATTTTTAAACCATTTGCTTTATGAGGACAAAGGAAGTGTCCTCATAAACCACCTTTATGTTGTAAAAACCATGTCATTACAGGGCTCCAGACTGCAACCAATTGGTCGCATTTTGTGATAATTTTCCTGCCGCTGTGACTAAATATTTATTTAGGTCGCTCTGGCGCCGAGCAGCGAATGCAAACAAAATGAAAGCGGAATGAAAATGCGCTACTCATTTATGCTTCATGGACCATTTATTAGTTCGGACCAATGATACACAGCGCACCGAACTTGCCAGTCGCGGGTCGATCTCGATCACGCGACACTGTTACTAGGAGATCCAAACTCTGGAGATCCAGTGTAGAAATCCATTGAATTTGCATCAGAATGAATAACATCATCGCGACGAGATCCAGTGAGAAACACTGATCCAGCACTTCAAAACTATAATATCATATATAAGTGTTATGTTATTTTTAATGTGATGACCAACACATTTTTTGTTCATCCTTCAAAGATTGTCCTTAAACTAAAAATTTTAAGGTGTAGGAAAACTCTTATTTTAAACACTTATTTTAAAATAAATCAAATTACCATTGTAAACAGTAGGATAATTATTAGCTATTTTCACTCCCTAATATAATTTTTTTTCACTCATTTTGCTAAATTAAGCTTAGTGCTTTATTGTCAGCCCCAGTGCTACCAGATATTGCTATGCTCCAGTGCTGTTAGTCTGGAGCCCCGTGATCTTAACGTACAGATATTACAATGTGCAATTTTATTTTAAGTTTTAAATTATTAATAATTTGTCAGTATTATACCTATTTTGGGGAAATTTGAATAATTGCATTGCAAGCTGATTTAAAGTGTGCCCCTAAATTTTCTGCTTGCACTCCTAAAATTTTCAGTCAGGGGCTACAGCGCTCCTAGTAAAAAAAGTTAGTCTGGAGCCCTGAATTATACACATTTCATTTGTGTCCTAAACCACATTTGCCAGATCTCTCTCTCTCTCTCACACACACACACACACACACGCACGCACGCACGCACGCACGCACGCACGCACGCACGCACGCACGCACGCACGCACGCACGCACGCACGCACACACATATACATACTCAGTTGAAGTACCCTTTGATTTTATGGATAGGAGCTCAGCTTGATCGGCGATCAGCTTGGCACATCTTGTAAAGACAAATTAAATTAACAAACACATATATACATTTTTTTTTCTGTGGAGGGGCAATTGAAAATTTCAAAAAAATTATAACTACTGGGGGTCGAGCCCTCCTGCCACCATTTTGATTATTGATTTGTACACAAATCATTGTGAATGCATGTAATTCAAGAGCAGACATTCATTTCACAGCTGCAGCGCTGCCAGCTCGTCCAGGTGAAGGATACATAGTATTTCATGTCAAAGTTAAGGAATTGCCTTCTATTTTCTAAATTAAAATGATGAGTACAACTCCTGTCATGACAAATTGTGTCAGTGCTGCTTAACATAAATTCATTTTTTTTCCAGTTCCTTTTCATGTGCTGCTTTAAAGCAAGGTTAATAATCATATCTGTTGTTTTCCTAAAGGTTAATTAAATTTATGAATTGTTTTTCGAAGGCATAAGATTGGGTTAATTAGCCGTTATTTTATTTCCTTGATTGTATTGCTCAAACTTTGATTGCATTTCCTGCTAATTGCAACTTGAATTAATTTCTAGGACTGGATTTGACACTTCAAGTTATATCTCAAAAAGATACTACAAACTCTTCATTGAAACTAGATTCAGAAAACAGTGAATGAATGCATTTAATGTACACAATACAATAAAGGCTAAATATGTACCAATTTGGCAGTTTAATGTAAGCTTTTACTTTAAGAAAAGCTTGTTTTCTTATAAACAAAAAGTCATACTGAAGGCATCACTGAGCCTTGGTACTTGACTAAACCACATCTCATCACAATTAACAAGATGCGCGAGTCATTATGTTATCAGTAAGGCCTGTCAGAGTATGTCAAAGCAATCATGAGCAATCTGTAATCAGTAGGGTTTTAAATATACAAAATGCATCAATACCTTATTAAATTTTCATTGTTTTTAAAGTTTTTTTAAGTATTGCTTTCTTTATTTTTTTATTTAGTGGTCCTTGCCGATTATGTAATATATCACGCTGTGTTTAGCTTTAAAAAGGCATCTTCAGGCCCCTTTGCACTCTGTCCTTATCCTCTCTCAAGCCCAAACCATGCTACATTTATTTACACTCTTAAAAATAAAGGGTATTTTTGCAGTGATGCCACACATAGAAGAACCAGTTTGAAGAATAGGGGGAAGGATTCATGAAACATTCTTAAAATGCCCCTATTATGGATCTTTGAAAATGAGCTTTCATGTAGTGTGAAACATAGCTCTAAGTGAATGAAAACATCCTGCAAAGTTTTAAATCTGAAAGTGCACCGTATATAAAGTTATTGTCTTTCAAAAGTAAGAGTCGACTTTGAGTCAATGAAATTAATCGTTTTTCAAACGAGTCATAAGCCGTTTCGTTGTGACGTCAAGATGAAACATTAGCATATTGCTACTTGAAAGGTGGTGTTCAAAATACTTAGTTTTTAGATTTATATTGTGTAGGTGTCCTGCTAACTGGTTAAGTCACATCATTACTGTCTTACTGAAATACTTCTGCTTATCAGTTGTGTGCCACTATTACCAAAAACTTTCACCAACGTTTATGTTACATCAGTCATTCATGCTATAGCTCGGCTAATGTATGCACTGTTATTGATACAGTTTCCACATGCTTACCACAATGAATTAGAAAAAAACTCTGTAAATAAATAAGTACAAGTAAAATAAGCGGTTTGTTGATGGAGATGCACTTGTTAATGCTGATGGTGAGAAATTAGAGTTGCAACATCTCATAATGTAACTGAGTAGTGTATCACTGAGAAACGTCCTGCTCGAGTCATCATTGCGATGGAGGTTCGGGTTGAATGAATAGTTCTTCCAGTGTTTCATCTTCGGACTCGTGCTCGGATTGATATTGCAAAATCGACGTCATCGTTTGTTACTGTGTTTAGTTTACGCTGTAGGAAGCCTCAGGACATAGCTGATGGGCAATGGGCGTTTCTGTATTCGACATGTGCGCTGTACGCGGTAGACCAATCACAACAGACTGAGCTGTCTGGCCAATCAGAGCAGAGTAGCTTACGGAAAGGAGGGCTTTAGAGAGACTGATTCATCTGACGAGTCGTTTGAGAATCATTGAAAATGTGGTGATGTATGAGAAAATTAAACACTTTTTTTTTTTTTTTACCTTTGATGCATTTAAACCTGTTGTAGGAGACTCCAAAACACCATTAGGAAACTTTAAATGAACATAATAGGGACACTTTAACTGCCAGCGTTTTTGAAAAAAGTTGCCAGCCTATGTTGGCATTTTTTTTATAATTTTCACAAAATGTATTTGGCCCCCGGAATAATTTGTTGTATGAATATCTGAACAATACATCAAAATAAATAACAGACCATCTGCTTTTAAACAACAACAAAATATTTTTTTATTCTAGCTTCATGCATTTTTCTTTAAATCAAATTCAACACTTGAATGTGGGTAAGTTTTATAAAATAAGCAAGATTTTCGAGTCAATCAATATCCCCAAAACTTCACAGTCCTGTAGCTTGAGTCGACATTTCATTCAGTAACATAGTCAGTTTTGATTTACATGCTGTTGGTGATGCATCTGCTTGCATATTGCATTGTGCAAAACGCAGCTGCTACCCTCCTCACTGGGACCCGTAAGTATGAGTCGGTCACCCCTATTTTATCCACACTGCACTGGCTACCGGTCAAATTTAGAATTGATTTAAAATTTGTATTATTTGTTTATAAAGCTCTCAACAAATTGTCCCCTCAGTACCTGACCGATCTGCTCTGTCTGTACACTGCTTCTAGAACACTGAGATCCAATGATTACTGTCTACTCATTGTGCCTAGATCCAGACCTGAAAAACTTTTCTTTTTTAAGAGTAAGTTACTATTACTCTTTCAGGAGATGTGTAATACCACCAAGTAACAGTGGAAACACAGAAATCTGCAGGCATTGCAAAAACATAGGCTTTGAGGTGTTTTTCCTTCCGGGAGTAAATATTTGAGAACTTCGTAAGGATTTAAAACTTAAAAAAAATTCTCAAGATAAAGAAGTTTGTAATAATGTTCCTAACTTCTTTCTTAAGAAGATTTTCATGAATCCGGCACCAGTTCTTAAAATAACCATTTTTTATTTAGTGCGAAGAAACCATGGATTTTAAAGGTTCTGATAGAACTATAGATGCCAATAAAGAACTTTTATTTTTAAAGGCCACGACACACCAAGCTGACGGTCGGCTGTCTGCAAACATCGGCCATCGGTGAGAGTCTGTCGGGCTAGTTTTTGCAGTGTGTTCAACACGTCAGCTCTGTGTCTGTTACTGTGTCTATTTTTGCAAAAATAGTAAGTTGATAAACAAAACAAATACTGCAGAACTGTTATAACATGATTCATTCATAAACAATTCAATGTTTTTAGTAAATGATTCAATGACTCATTGATAAAGAGAGAATTAGTGAATTAGTGGTTTGGAACAAATTGGTTGAACGAATGATTCAAGTGACTCATTCATAATCACTCACTTATAAAGTCTCTTATTGCCACCTACTAGTGTAACAATTTGACTTCCAGAAAGAGTCACTGAAAAATCCCACCACTAATATTGACAGTCTGTCTAAACGGGCAAACATGGAACTAACTGTTGTAAAAAAAGTTAATAAATAGCCTATATTGCTGAACAAGATTGACACCAATGAACGGTGTTCAATATTGTAGCACTAGGTTGTATTTAATAGGCTGCTCATTCTTTTGAAGTGAAAAATACTCACAGGGAGATGAATGAGTCAAACCTCTATAAAATGAATGCTTGCAAAGAAAAAGTGATTAATTGCTACGTCGATTAGCTAAGCAGATCCTACTAAATGTCAAAACAAATGTGATTGAGAAGCAAGCATTTCAGAGGCTCATATATTTTTAAAGAATACCTGAAACAACTCATGGGTAAAACTGCTTTGTTGATCCGATAAGACGGATGATTTACACGTATATAAAATGTGTCAGCTCTGTCATGTCTTTAACATTCAAAGGGTTTCAGGCTGTCGAACAACTCATGTTCATCAGATACAACAGACATGTTTGTTGTGAATAATTTATCAGATGATAGTTGCTCAGCCTGTCTGACTGTCAATCCCTAACAGATTTAGTCAGGGCTTTTTGATTTTCCTCTTATTTTAGCTGACATTAGAGCCCATTTTAAAGAGTGCTCTCACCTGTTGCGAAACTTGGCAGGCTTGTAATCTACCGCAACAATAAAAGTCTTTGAACAATAACAGTACTTCTGTTTAAAATGACTCCCATATGTAAGATAATAAGCTAATTCCTGAGGTTCATTTGGCACCCTTTCAGCTATTGTGCATTATAAACACAAGATGGGCTTGACTCATGTTAGATAATGGGGCTTTGCTAACTCGGTAGTCTAAACCATGGCCAGCAGTGACCTTTCAACAGCACTAGACATTTTTGTGTGGGAACCAAAATACTTTAGCTTTAAAATTCAAATCACACCAACACTTCTAGCATTCCAGCCTAGTAATGTTTTTGAACCTAATGTTATTCACTTTTAGGCTACCATTTTTTATACATAAGTGTGAACTAAATGTAATGTTCACAGACAAATTGCAGGTTAATTGCAATTCAATTAAAATATAGTTTATATGGATATTAAATGCAATTGGCTGAATTCTAAGAGATTTCTTGACCCTCTAAAGTAAGGACTCAAGTACATCTTTATTTGTATTTTCATAAGTCTGTTGTTTTTCCAAATATGGTATACTGCCGATTAACTTTAAAACAATTTTTGCTAAGAATTTCACAAATAATTACACCTTAAATTATACGTGGAATTTTGAAGTAGAAAGACTGAAATAGTATTTTCTTGTATAACGTATTTTTTTACAACGTCAAATACTTACAAATTTTCACAATGTCTAAATATATTAGTAATTACAGATTTGTAAGGTTGCAATTCAGAACATTTATAATATATTATCTTTAAATGTAATATTGATTACTTCAAATTACAGTTATTTAGTATGTTAGTCTATGTAGATTTATTTAAAGCATGAGAATAGATTATTAAAACATAAGGATTTAAAATTTACTTTAAAGTAATACTCTTAATTTGCCATTATTACAAATTGAACTTTTCAAAAAAAGAAACCATCATGAAAGTGTACTTTCTCTAAAGGGGCTATGTGTAATAGAGGTCTAGCGATTAGCATTTACTAATAATTGTTTACATTTTAAAGTTGTATCTCTTAACATTAGTTAATGCACGATTAACTAATATAAATTATCATAATAATATCTTTTATATTTTAAAAGTACAGTACATGTTCATGGTTGAGTACTATTTTTAAATTTTTGTAATAAAGTTAAGCACTTTATGTGGTATGCTTGTTTTCATTCAGTATCCATTTTAAAAACTATTGGTTGATCAATCGGTTATCGGCCAGTGTTGTCCAACCTAGGTATTGTTGTTATCGGTAAAATCAACTATCGGTCGTCTAATATGTAGAATTCAGAAACCCTTGTTATTAGCGACACTGGTGGCTATAAAGTGAACTCCAGCCAGCAACTTATTGCTAATGCTTGCACTCCTGCACACCTTATTAAAATGACACTGTTATGATATTTGATTAAAAAGTATTTTTTAGCGTATATAGATTCGGCTATGTGAGACTAGTTTGAATTAATCCGTTTACTTTGCATGACATTACAGTACAGAATGGCTCTTTCAGCATTTTCCTGGACATTGTATAAACATTTGTTTCATGCGTCATCGAACAGAAGAGAGGCTCTCGGTGCGTGTGTAAACGTCACATCATATCGATTTTCTCAACAAAAATGTCCCGAGTCCTTCACATAAAAATCTATCGTATAAGTCTACATCTAATATAAAAGTCTAGAGGCTTTCATTGAAAACCTAGGAAGTTGGGGGAGGTCTTGTTTTTTTAAGTTTTGTTACAGACTGTTCACATATTATAAATAAATAAGTGATTTAATACATGAAAATTCTTAGTACACTTAAGTAGCCGTTAATTTCATTACAATTATATTAAATGCAAGTGTAGATTTTTTAAAAATGTAAATTTGAATTACACTACTGGTGCACATTCAGTACAATTAAGCACACTACTTTTTCACATTATACATTACAATGTTAGTTTAAATTAGTTCAGATACTAAATACAGATTATATATGCACTAAACCTACATCTATGACAGTCTATGATGTTCTTAGGCACTAAGTTTCTACCCTGCTTGTCTAATGTAAACAACCCAACCCCTTCAGTTATGTTAATGAACTGTGATTAGAGTTTTTTTTTTATGTTGTTGTTAGGCACAATGTAGAGCAAAATGAAATTGTATGTAAAAATAGAAATGCATTTATCCAAAGCATATTTTATATTTCAGTATATGTATTCCCTGGGAATCATTCTTATTAACTTGGCGGTACTAGCGCCGTGTTCTACCAGTTAAACTAAAGGAACATAATGAAAATTCCTGGTTGGATAGATGTTTTGGCAGAATAATTTAACTATGGGATAGTCCTTAATTCTGATTGGATAGACTTATGTCGTCCAACATGGAGAATAGGGAACTGAATTGTGTGATTTGTTTCTTCATATAATAGCACACTCACCCACACAATTATTGATTACACCAAACAAATTCCTCTCGCTCCCATGTCCACAATTTTATCTAGAATCGTCCGCTCGTCCGCAGAACATTATGTTGAATATTAACTTCAGCAAATATTTTCTGACCCTTCAGTGTTTTCTTTCTGATACTGAATTGGAGCGGTTTTCCTTCATGAAAGAACCCATTTTGTTCAGTATTACTGATAAGTAGGTCAACTGAAATGTGTTTAGACACTAGACACATGTGAAGAGCAGCATGGGAACCGGGTTTTGATTTCACAATAACACAGTTGTTATCAGTTGAAGTTTCTCTGTAGGCCACAAGAGCAAAAGGATAGGGTTCAGTCAAGCAGGGGCAGGAAGCAGAAGCACATGTTGAAATGAGCCGCAGCGCCACTACGCAGAGATTGGCATGGTGATATTCAAAAGCAAATTCACGCAATAAGCCACTTTAATCACTGGAATCGTAAAATTGCAGGACCACCTATTAGCCCGAGCTTTCTTATTTGAAAAGAAAGGCAGTGAATACTGGGCTCAATCTCCTGCCAAATGGCTTCAAATAGTGTGGAATAATTTTTTTACACTCAGCATTTTCTCTCACTGCCGGATCGTTGTCACCGTAGTCATACTTTTACCGCAGGACTCCATAGGCAATCTGTCATCTGAATCTGGTGAAATGATGAGGTCATTTACATTTCTTCACTTCTTATATGCAAACATGCTCCGTGCCCTGAATGTCATTATGAGTGGGAATGGATTTGCTTATGATTTGCACAGATGATGCCCCGTGTTATTGAAAATGAAACTGCTTAAGCTTTTCAGCTTAATAACTTGTGTCCATGATAAATAAAAGGACAAATATTTTAAAACTCTACTTTAAAACATGTCAAGTTCTTAGGCGTGTACTCTTTAATTCATATTGGCTTCATTTGGTTTTGAAACACTTTTATACCATTTTCAAGGAGTTTTAAAAGAAGAAAAGTATTTTTTTTACATGAATACTTAAATACATGTGAGTGTACACATCTTAATAAATTCAAAAACATTTATTCATTCGTAAATATCAATAAATATCATTAAGGGTTTTTAGGAGACTTAGCACAAGACATTTTAAAACCTGAACTAACCTGAACTGCAGTATAATAATAATAATAATAATAATAATAATAGTAATAAAAGATTATGCCAAATTGCAGTACTTGAGTTTTTATACATTTTTGAATTACCCTCCTCCCATATGTATATACTATATATATGTGTGCTGCATTTGTTTTGGCTTCCTTTTACAACCCTGTGTAAACATGTTGGATGAACATTTAGTCCATGTTGTCAGAATGCGTCTGCCATGGAATGGGCATTTCTCAGATGCATTGGAGATGTAGATGAAGTCGATTCCATTATGGTCTTTTTATGCTTCATTAGTTAAATTCAGGACTTGCACAAACAAATACTGATGTGCCATTCCTATATGCTTTGTCTTCAACAGAACATTTTTATTTGATTTTGCTTGGATTGTTCTCGTATAAAAAGATCAAGGCTGATAAACCTGGTTGTCCTTTCAGGCTAACTTCCTAAAATGAATCCCTCAGAGGATGCCTGGTGGGTTTATGGGTAAGCTTTTCCATGCTACTTTCAGTCAAAGCTGAATGTTTTCAGGAAAAAGCTGAACCGTCTGTTTGGGCTGGGCGGTATGTACGATATATCGATATATATATTTTGAAACGTTATGGAATCAGGCAATACCGTTTATATCGATACAGTAGTTTGATACGAGCACATCTGAAAAATAACAGAAGACGCCATGTGAGCTGGTGCAGTGAAAGTACATATAGCTTTTGTCATGTTTAGGAAAAAATAGTACTATTAAGGGTTTCTGGAAGTGAATCTCCGCTAAAGTTCAAGCTTCCGTGAATGAGCGCCACCACCGCGCGTCAAACAGACGGAGTACAATAGAATAGTAGCGCAATAATTCTGACTAAAATATACATATTGCTAAAACTTTTGTTCTTGGAAACAATGAATGTGCCATATGTGGAATTTAGAAAAAGTCTTAGATCTTTGAGTTCAGCTCATGAAAAATGGGGGCAAAAACAAAAGTAGTGTGTTTATAATTTTGTTCAGTGTAGTATATTACATTTTTAATGATATTAATATTAATAATATCCATAATTTTAAATATTGCAACATGCAATTATTGTAAACTGTTTTATCCATAACCTTCAACTATTAAACGGATTATAAGTATATTTATGATATTTTACAGAATTTCACTGAGCTTGTTGCAATGCATTTTGGGTTTATTTTGCTGTGATGCTGCTTTAAAATCTGATTAAAACAAAAGCATCTTAGTAGCAGAATTATGATGCTTTTTGAAGTAACCTTTCCATTGGGAGCCTACCTGTGATGCCTAAAAATACTGCTTCTGGAGGCAGCTCACTAGGTTTTGGAGCAGAGCGCATTATTTAACTCCTAGTACGTCTATGAGGTCATTATCATCATCTTTATGCCTCTACAACTCATCCTAATGGATCCGTGATTTGGAGCGATGCACCAGTACGATATTGTTGACCCAAAATGTCAACGGATAGTGAGATGGCACTTGATGAACCATTTCTAATTCAGAGTTCCCACTATGTGTGCACACTATTGGCAAGGCCATGATAATCAGGTTAATCACGCCTGCAAAATGTAATTGTTCTCGTAATGTGAAGAAATAGCTGGTGGATGCTCGCTCTCGTGTCTGCGTTGTTGGGTAATCCACTCCTCGATTATACCGGAGGCTGTCGGATCCACACCATTAAATTGTTAACATCCACGTCCCTTAAATATTACCATAAACATTGCTGCAGCCTAATTGATCTTCAGTTATTGTCGGCGCAAATGGGCAAAATTCGCTTGAATTATTGTTTTTAAGTTATCATCCCATGTAAAAAATATGGATGACAATGAATGTGGCTGAATGAATCCACATGGTTGTTCAAATGCAATTTGCATGTCCTTTTACCCTGGACAAATTTTGATTGGACAGATTACTGCAAGTTTTATTGAAATCCAGCAAAGCCAATGTGTTTTGATTGTGTATGATGCATGATGAAGGGCCTATTAAGATGCATTATCAAACGAATGAGATGCAAATCTGCTCTCTCACTGGGCCATTTCTGACTCTTGACATAAAGATGTACTACTTTCCCAGTGCAAGCCAAGTTTATTTCACAATCATCAGCACAATGAAAACAGCGACGACAGAACCTTGACAAAAAACTATATATAATATACACACATTCCTTAAAGCACTCAAGGGGCATTTTACTGCCAATCATGGACAAAAGAGCAATCTAGCTGACATTTGCATCATATAAACCTACAAAGTATTGCTTCAAGCATTTGAATTAGTTTCTGCAGTTCATAACCAAGAAATGAGCCGGTGTGTCACCAATGATTGTGTGTCAGTAAAATGAAATCCCTCTAATGCCCTTACAGGCTGCAACAGAAATACAGTGCAGCTGCTAATATGCTTGCCACACATTTATATCAAGGTAAACTATTTGCCGCCCATGCTCACGTAAAATTACATGCACAGTTAAGCCCAGATGATAATTTCTGGGCAAGTAATTAATTGTAATCTGTTGTCAGGCAGTGTGGGCTGTGTAGGACTCAGGTGCATTGTGCAAGAAACCGCACGTGATAAGACCTTCACAGCCAACCTCCCAAGTTGTACTTGTCCGCTGTCGTTGAGATACAACTAACGTGTCTGCATGGAATGATGATTCAACCGGAAAAACTGCCCATTATGCAGTCTTAATGATGTTGTTGTCAGGGGCAGTGAATCTTGGGTAGTGATATTGTGTTTGCAATTTGCATGCTTCTTTAGGTTCTCTGGCTTCAACAGACAGATGTGTGTGTGTGTGGGAAGGTCAAGCCTCAGTTTCTAATCTTGGAGATGGTGGTCTACATTTGTACGTTTAGATTCTGACTCGCATTTAGATTCTGAGAATCCTATGATTGCAGGTGGTACAGCTCAGCTGGCTTTGCACAAAAGTTATCAAAAATGTAAATTAATATAAATATATTTTAATATAATATAATAATGTCATAATATAGTATAATAAGGCCATCCTTAAAAATAATCTTGTTTGCCGTAACCCGACCGACCGTATCAATTTAGGACCGACCCAAATTTTTTTTTCCCCCCTTTTAGTCCGACCGACTTGCCGGTTGTAACTTGCGTTAAAGGGATACTCCACCAGTTTTTCTTATTAAACTATGTTATTCCCTTAACTAAGACGAGTTGATACATACCTCTCTCGTCTCATTTCGTGCACTATATCGCTCTGTATTGCCGCAAAACTATGTTAGCACTTAGCTTAGCCCATGCATTAAATATGGGCCAAGCAGAGAAGCGACCAAACACTTCCACGTTTTCCCTATGTAAACACAGTTACTCGAGTAGTGTAACTTGACCTGGGCTGGTGACACAAAATAAACCGTTGCGCTTTTCTAAGCGTTTAAAATTGATGACTATATTGTATGGCGGAATACCATAACAAGTGCTTTTGAGCACCTCGACTTGGCGCAATAATATCTTCACTCGTGAAAAGTCCTCTTTCCGGCTCCCGCTTCCTCTCGTTGTATTGACGGAAATGTCAGAGGGAGATCATTAGATTCGGACATGCCTTGTTGCCTTTCTACCTACATGATGCCTGCGGAGGCAGTGTTTTTCTGCTTTCAGACGCAGCCAGCGAATGTGTCATGGAATCATTAATTCGAACATATTGTTCAAAATCGCTTATTGATTCAAGATCAAAAGAACGAGTGAATCCTTGATCCTTGAGTCGGCGCCGATTGCCGTGGGCCGGAGCCTGCTTCCATCCGCCTTGCTGGGGAGGAGCAGGGAACGGGGGACTTCTGCCATCTGCCCGAACCCGGAGGAGCCGTCACCGTCCACCAGGCGGCGGAGGAGTGTCGAGCTGTCCACGAGGGCTATCCAGCGCACCGCAGAGAAGATCGCCCAGCAGATTTTTTTTCATTTTTTTTCTCTCTCCACTCTCTTGTCTCTGTCGCTAGGGCTGTCGCGGTGAAGGAATTTCCCTTGCGGTAATTTTGAGTGGCTCAATAGCGCGATATGCGGTTTTACCGCCATTTATTTATTTATTTATTGCTATATAAATACGTGTTATGATTTGGTCAGCATACACAAAAACAATGTAACCAATGTAACTGAAACTAAACAGCGTCTCTGCTAGGGCTGCACGATGTGTCGTTTTAGCATCGATATCGCGATGTGCGCATCCACGATAGTCACATCGCAGGATGTTGCGATGTAGGCCTAAGTCGTACAGTAGTTGATCCGTGATTCATGATCTGTACGGGCCAGCAGCTCCGGATTAATTGCAAAGTTTAACCATCATATAGTGAAAGTTTATCATTTGCATGTGTTTTTAAGTCCTGTCAGTTTAAACATCAAGCGTAAGAAGACTGGAACTTGCGCGTTGTTTTCTGTGAGCCGGGCAGATCAGTGGTCTTTCTCTTATTTCTGAGCTTGAACGAACACGAGAATTCAAAATAAAGTCAGAATGCCCTTCCTCCATTGAACAATTTTTGGCGACCGCCAAAGCGTATTTTTGTCCCGCCAAAGCCTTATTTGACCGGTGAGTGATAGATGACTGACTGCTGCGCAAAACTGAGAGAACGAGCAGAGAGAGAGAGCCCCGGTCGCGCGCGCACTCTCACCGTTTTCAAACTGTCTTGCTCTCTCACCCTCCCTCGCGCATATTAATGAATTGAGTTGACTGAATATCTTTGAGAATACACAATGGTAAAAGGTCGGAAGACCGAAGTTTCAGGTGAAGCATTCGGATATATTTTTTTCCTGAACTACCGCTGGTTGTGAATTGTGCTAAAAAAAATATTCTCTGAAAAGCGTTCCACACATTCAGATAAACCACACTTTCAATAAACAAAACAAAAAAAATCTATCCAGTGATGAAATGTTTTCTGTGTTGAGACCAATCTTGTGCGATGTCCTAACTGCCGGGATAATCACACAACGTGTGCCGTGGTCCGTTAATGACACCTCCAATTCGCGAACTAATGATTCATTTGAACCGATTCACTTTAATGAATGGTTAAAACAACTTATCTGTCCAACACTGAACTCACGAGATATAACAAATCGGAAACACTTTACAATAAGGTTCCATTTATTAAACTCTAGTTAACTACATTAGTTAATAGAATCTATGCAGATTTACTCCTTTACAAAATCACCCCAGTCATTCAGATGATTCATTCTTTCCAAAGAAAGCTATTTAAGTCATTGGGTGAAATTGTTTTCATATCGCAATATATATCGCAGAAAAATAAAATATCGCAATGTAATTTTTTCCCAATATCGTGCAGCCCTAGTCTCTGCGCATTGAAAGACTGTCACTTTTATGACAGTAAAAACGCAGTTGTTATGACGGACTGTCTTTGAGTGAGTCATTAAACCGTTCATTCAGCAAAAACGTTCAAAAAAGCTGATTCCTTAAATGATTCATGTAATGAAACAAGGTGTTAATTATTTTTGAGCTCCACTTTTCAAAGCTCAGCTGGCCAGCAATGCTTCACTTTTGGGCAAAGCTGAAGCAATTCTTCACTTAATAGAGACCAATGGCATTGATTCAATGCGTGACTCGCTGCTTTCCCCCCACGGCTTCCTCGCGCTGTGTAATGCTGACCAGCGCTGATGCCATTCATGGTAAATACCCTTACACGTTAAAAGGATGATAGGCTACGACAAATATTTCGCTTTCCTTGGAAACGGCAACCTTTTCACGAATATACATGACTTGACTTCAAAGACAGACGCAGGTAATCGCACACGCTCAGTCGAACACATTCACTGTCTGTTTAGGCTTAAGTCCAAATCCACGAATCCTCTGTACAAATCACCATGATAAAAAGTCTTGTTATCATTATTAACTTATTTAACATTCAATACACATGGTACGAGCTACGAAGGGTGGCCTTGTGAAAAAAGAAAACGCGGTTCGCGGTTGCTGCGGTTACTTGCATTCCTCTGCGGTTGGCCTGTCAGTAGCGCGGTACTGCAATATTGCGGTTATCGCGACAGCCCTATCTGTCGCTCCTCATGCTTCTGTCTCCTTTTCTCTCGCCTCATCTGTCCATACCCCCAGGTACCGCAGCTGCCGTGTTCGGTCCCCCCAGAGGAGGGGGAGTAGAGCGCAGTCTCGTGGGTACCCCCACACCTGCGAGGGGCGATGGGGGTATGTGGCGAGCAGGACAAGGCAGAGGGCCGTGAGAGAGCGGCACGAGGCCAGTGGCATGATTACTGATGAGCGCCACCTGCGTGACGCACTGGTCTCGTATCTCTCATGGAGGAGCGGAAGCATAAAAAGGAGGAGCAACGACAGTGGAGATCGAGAGAGGCAAGGTCTGGATTTTATTTAATGTTTTGCTTTATTGTATGTGGTGGCAGTCGACCATGAGGGACTGCCGTCTTTTATTTTCATTTTGTATTTGTTTTATTTTGTTATTAAATTGATTAAATATTCGCCGGTTCCCGCCTCCTTCTTCCCATAACATCTGAACTATGTTACAGTTACAATGACATGTCACGTAGGTTGGAAACGTAATATGGAAGTAGCCTAAACAAAAGAAAAGAATGATATTTTTAACAATCAACCTAAATAAAATATTATACCTGGTAACTAGGGCTGTGATGGTGGCAGTTCCCTTCCGAAAGGGAACTCGCACTGCGTCAAGCTCTCTAGGGCAGAGGTTTTCAAACTGTGGGTCGCGACCCATTTGTGGGTCGCAGATTGGGAAGAGGTGGGTCGCGCAATCACTTTATTGGCTGCAGCTGAATTTACGTTTCATGAGTGACACATACAAACAGGTTGCACGTTGAACCAACGTTAAATAGAAATCGCTATATTGCTTAGAGCGATTTAAAGTTAGATAAATGTCAGTATTGTGTTTCATGAAGCGCGCGCGTGCGACTTGTTGTGATAACAATTTTCACCGTCTCAGAGCGGCTTCGGTTCATTAAGCGTTCAGAAACTCGTTTACTCCAATCACTGCACTGCATTCTGCATGAGATCGCATTACACTGGAGAATTCAAATGTCACGAAAGGTTGATTCAGGTCTGGGCTGCGTTTCCCAGAAGCATCGTGAGCTAAGTTGTTTGTAGAGACCATTGGTGGCAATGGTTCTGCGATCTACTTAGGCATACGATGCTTTTGGGAAACGCATTAATCTCTGTCGTCTGTTCAACACAGCGCTGTTGTCTTTCAGAGATATGGTCGTCGTAAGAGTGCGTTGTTTTGTGTTCCCTCGCATGCATTTTGATACCTACCAACGCATAAGGAAAATATATATGTAAAAAGTAATTAAAATTTATACACACGAGCACGAAAGCGTTTTCTGCGCTGAACAACGCAATGAGTTTAACTCGCAGCATAAATAGGCTATTAGTATTGAAATTCTAGGTCCTGGGCATAGCCTACTGTCAAATAAAATTATTAGTATATAATATATATATATATATATATATATATATATATATATATATATATATTATATTCTGATTTTTTTGTCAACCAAACCTTTGGTTAAGATTAAGCAAACTTAATCTTTTTCATTTATTTAAATTTGTTTTGCCATGTTTGGGTAAATCAGTTGAGGCAGCAGACAAAAACTACTCAGTATTCTTCACATTATTTCAACAGCCATAAGGCTACTATTTTAATTCTCAAACTTTTTGATAATGTACCATAAGTTTATTGCAATTAAACTTATATGTCATACTATGACAAGAAAAACTGCTCTAAAGAGAACTAACGCCTCCCACCCCACATTCATGCTTTAAAATTATTTAGGTGGGTCTTGAGATAGATTATTCTTGTCTACGTGGGTCCTGGAATGGAAAAGTTTGGGAACCCCTGCTCTAGGGGAACGCCTTTGCGTGAACCGGTGTCTGAAACGCTTATCTAACCACGGCAATCCTATTGGCCGGCGACAGCCTATGACATCATCACTAGTGCGACCCGGAAGTATACAGGTGCTGGTCATATAATAAGAATATCATCAAAAAGTTTATTTATTTCAGTAATTCCATTCAAAAGGTGAAATTTGGATATTATATTCATCTTTTACACACAGACTGATATATTTCAAGTGTTCATTCCTTTTAATTTTGTGATTAAAACTGACAACTAATGAAAACCCCAAAATCAGTATCTCAGAAAATTAGAATAGTGTGAAAAGGTTCAATATTGAAGACACCTGGTGCCACACTCTAATCAGCTAATTAACTCCAAACACCTGCAAAGGCCTTTAAATGGTCTCTCAGTCTAGTTCTGTAGGCTACACAATCATGGGGAAGTCTGCTGACTTTACAGCTGTCCAAAAGACGACCTTTGACATCTTTTACAAGGAGGGCAAGACACAAAAGGTCATTGCTAAAGAGGCTGGCTGTTCACTGAGCTCTGTGTCCAAGCACATTAATAGAGAGGTGAAGGGAAGGAAAAGATGTGGTACAAAAAAGTGTACAAGCAATAGGTATAACCGCACCCTGGAGAGGATTGTGAAACAAAACCCATTCAAAAATGTGGGGGAGATTCACAAAGAGTGGACTGCAGCTGGAGTCAGTGCTTCAAGAACCACCACGCACAGACATATGCAAGACATGGGTTTCATCTGTCGCATTCCTTGTGTCAAGCCACTCTTGATCACGACACAGCGTCAGAAGCGTCTCGTCTGGGCTAAAGACAAAAAGGACTGGACTGCTGCTGAGTTGTCCAAAGTTATGTTCTCTGATGAAAGTAAATTTTGCATTTCCTTTGGAAATCAAGGTCCCAGAGTCATGAGGAAGAGAGGAGAGGCACAGAATCCACGTTGCTTGAAGTCCAGTGTAAAGTTTCCACAGTCAGTGTTGGTTTGGGGTGCCATGTCATCTGCTGGTGGTGGTCCTCTGTGTTTTCTGAGGTCCAAGGTCAACGCAGCCGTCTACCAGGAAGTTTTAGAGCACTTCATGCTTCCTGCTGCTGACCAACTTTATGGAGATGCAGATTTCATTTTCCAACAGGACTTGGCACCTGCACACAGTTCCAAAGCTACCAGTACCTGGTTTAAGGACCATGGTATCCCTGTTCTTAATTGGCCAGAAAACTCGCCTGACCTTAACCCTATAGAAAAACTATGGGGTATTGTGAAGAGGAAGATGCGATACGCCAGACCCAACAATGCAGAAGAGCTGAAGGCCACTATCATTGCAACCTGGGCTCTCATAACACCTGAGCAGTGCAACAGACTGATCGACTCCATGCCACGCCGCATTGCTGCAGTAATTCAGGCAAAAGGAGCCCCAACTAAGTATTGAGTGCTGTTCATGCTCATACTTTTCATGTTCATACTTTTCAGTTGGCCAACATTTCTAAAAATCCTTTTTTTGTATTAGTCTTAAGTAATATTCAAATTTTAGGAGATATTGAATTTGGGATTTTCATTAGTAGTCAGTTTTAATCAGCACAATTAAATGAAAAAAACATTTGAAATATATCAGTCTGTGTGTAATTAATGAATGTAATATCCAAATTTCACTTTTTGAATGGAATTATTGAAATAAATCAACTATTTGATGATATTCTAATTATATGACCAGCACCTGTATAAGGGGAGCCTGGAGAACATGTCAACAAGTTTTCGCACTTCAGGGACTGTTTTGTTTGTATGCTTCAACCTGTAACTTCAAAGAGGTAACCATGGCTAGTGAAAAACGCTCAGGAAGTGTGTGCATCCATGTCTAAGATATTGATACTTGATGACACACAACCTGTGTGTTTATTGTTTGGGCTCAGAGCATGCACGATCAGTTCCTGAGGGATCTGCTTGTTTTTTCCATTGAGAAAACTCCACTCTTGTCTGCTCTCTTCTCAAGGGAAGAGGGACAGACCTCTGTAAACAAGAAACCAGGCGATTCAGGTCCCGCTCGCGCTGAGGCAGAGCAGAGACTAGAATTGTGGGTTTTTTCAGAGGTAGCTCGCTGAGGAGGTTGAGAAAGTTGTTAATCTCTCACGCCCTTCAGAGACTCGCGAGTGTGAGCTGCAGGATGATGATGTGTGTTGTCACTAACATCCTCTGATCCAGCAGCGAGTGCTCTTTTGTGTATAAAAACAACCAGCCCAAGAGAACAGGAGATGGCTGATGAGGGGGAAAGGAATATACAACCAAACCCTCACAAAAAGAGGCTGTCATTGGAGCGCATGAGGGAAGAGACCGCTCTTGACAGGAATGGTTTCTTTCCAGCCATAAAGCTCCAGCTCTCGTGAGCCTTCCATTCCTGCCGAATCTACACAATGAGATCGGAAAGCCATGGAAGAACCCGTATTCAGCACGCATTCATCGCCATCAGCGAACTTCGCTGAGGTTGATGGGATGCACGAATATGGGTATGTGTCGACGGCCCAATTGATGAGATGTTCGTGAACTATCTCACGGCTGGAGAGAAATCGACACTAAGTGCTCCGGCCCTGCCTCTTAAGCCACTAAAATATGACAGCATGGTTAAATGGGAGGGCATATGCGGTGGCGGGCCTGGTTGGTGATGACTTGCAGACAATGGGCTGATCTGCTGACAGATTTGAAGCATTTAAATCTCTCACCCCAAGCGCTGCTTGCATCAGCCTGAGGCTGGACCTATAATGAGTTATTCCTTCAATTTGGAATCCTCCTGTAGGTTTGGCCTCAGGTTTGATGGAAAGTGTGCTCTTTCGTGCTCTTGTGGTGATAGGCCTCCATTTTGTGAATGTCGTTTTTAGTTTTTAGTAAGGTTGAATGATAGGCCACGGTTCCCTGTTAGGAAGTATTAGGAGGGTGTTAAATATGTTTTTCATAGGATGGTGAAATTAGGGCCCTGAAGTTTTCATATATAGGTGGGCTATGTTAGCGTAAGATTGTACTGCCTTTGCTTTAAAGGGTTGATAGCACTTCTGCTGAGTACACTGCCTGTTGGCAATGTAAACCTTTGAGCTGGAGGCGCTCCCCTTATTAGGGTCCCTTCAGAGTGCCCAGCCTCCACAGGGCTCTTAAGCACTGTGTAGATCCAGGATCGAGTAGAGTCACTCCCCTCGTTTGCAAGGGTTAGAAAATGCTATGCTGAATTCTACTCTCCAGGATGCCCGTCTCTATGATCCGGTCTGTGAGTGCTTACTGCCACTATCTGCAGTCCTCCCTATCAGATGCCTCCACTAATGAGGCAAATAGTGTTAGAGACTCTGTTTAGAGAACAAAGCAATGCCCGGGCTGACGTCTGTGAAAGTTGAAGCTGTAGGCCTTACAGTAGGCCCCCTCGATAATCCGGTAGTGTAAGATTGTACCCCCCTTGCTTTAAAGGGTCGATAGCACTTTTGCTGAGTACACTGCGTGTTGGCAATGTGAAATAAGTATATCCAGGCCCACAGAGATGTCTGTGAGAGCACCTGACTTTTGCGACTTGCTCTGCTAACAGTCCTGCTATCAAGTATTCCAGGATTGAGTAGAGTTACTCCCCTCGTTTCGCAAGGGTTAGAAAGCGCTATGCTGAGTTCTACTCTCCAGGATGCCCGTCTCTGTGATCTGGTCTGTGAGCGATCACTGCCGCTATCTGCAGTCCTCCCTATCGGATGCATCCACAAGTGAGGCAAAATATTTTAGAGACTCTGTCATAATTTGGCATGCACTCCCCTCAGCATGGCAGTGTGGGTAGTTCGTTCCCCATAGCGCTTAACGCTCTGCGAGTGAGAGAACGTCTCAGGTTACGACTGTAACCTATGTTCCCTGAGAACAGGGAACGAGACACTGCGTCTCTTCGCCCATGCCTGCTGAACAGTCCCCTCAGATGATAACTTGTTGAAATGTCCTCCAGGCTCCCCTTATATACTTCCGTGTCGCACTAGTGATGATGTCATAGGCTGTCACCGGCCAATAGGATTTCCGTGTTTAGATAAGCATTTCAGACACCGGTTCACGCGAAGGCATTCCCATTGCGCTTGGCAGAGTGTCTCGTTCCCTGTTCTCAGGGAACATAGGTTACAGTCGTAACAGTCGTAACCTGAGATGTTTTTTTACCACCACAGGGGTAATGGACCAACTACCGGCGGTGGCGCGGTGGTTGGGGTTTAAAAAAAAAAAAAAAGTAATAATAAATTAGGCTCAAGCATCCATTTCGTAACAGACATGCGTGTTTTTTTGAGCAATTCTGTCAAAGAAACAACACACTAAAGCCTGTAAAGCATTACATAAATATCAGTAAATAATGGTAACTTAAATAATATAAAGTTAAATATTTTAAAAAAACCATTAGTTTATGAACACACAAAGACGAGTCCTATAGCCTACCGCTCTGTGCTTTGAGAGGGATGTGGGACACGAGCAGGAAAGAGACTATCAATCTCATCGATCTTCATGTTATCTACTTGTTATAAAAGGTCTGAAGAGCAAATTGTGTCTTCCACGAGGGCAAGACATTTAGGCTATGTTTGATTTTGCGCTGGCAGAGAAAGCAAAACTAAAAATCACCCACGTGTTTGAAACACGGTTTACAAATAAACTTGACGTGCCTTACCATGTCTAATAACAAGCACAATCTGTTAAAAAGTATTTGACATGCAAGTAAAAAGGTAGACTATCTGTCCTACAGCGTTTTTCTACTTTACCACTGTAAAGAATGCGAATATAATAGGCCTAATTAAAAGCAAACCATGGAAGAAACTATTATAATCCCCTTCGAAAACGGGTGAGGTATGAGTGAAGATTTGGGAAAAGAAACAAGAGATTCCATGTCCAGTGGAATAACTAATGGAATATTGTTAAATTTGCTGATAATCGGGTGACCAGATCGCAAACCAGAATACAAAGCCGACGAAGCTTAAATGTATGGGCTCACGCACAACTCTCTCATTCGTCATGAATCCAAATGTTTCCATGGCTGCGATTTAACATTTAATCGATAACCTATTATTTATTTTGTAAACAAAGCTTTGTGCTTCACTCGTGTCATAATATTCATATAAAACAGCTTTCACATACAAAAAAAATGTGTTTTGGCTGACCACCGCCGGTGCTACTCAGCCACCGCGGTGGCACTTTACAAGTGCTGCGTTGGTCAAATTTACCAGCACAGCCCTAATGGTAACACATCAAAATGTTTCTGTTACATAAAACAAACCTTGAAGTTGAATGATTCATTTTACACTGTTCACTACAGACTTGCTTTCTGTTCACTGAGCTCTCTATATAGATTATAGATATATTATAATATAGAGCAGTGTTTATGCCATGTTTCAAAAAAGTTAATGTCACACCTCAGCAACTCATCCAGAATTCTTAGTTTCCCACTTGTAAACACAACTTTGCTTGGACATTCATGTGCCTGGATATCCTAATTACAATATTTCCGACTCCACTTGAAAGGGTACAAGAATTACAGTTGAGAACTACCAGTTAAGAATAGAGTAGACCTGTGCAAAGCAAAGAAAGTTTTTCCTGTGCTTCTTTCTGAATGAATAATAAGATGAGCGACTTTTCTACAATTTTTTTGTGTGTCTAAATTAATCTCTATTATACATCAGAACCAAGATAATTTTACATTGTGATTTAAGCACAGAAGGCATCCCGGACAAAAGCCAGAACTTTCATTAATTCTTAAATTAGGAGCAGCACAGCTTCTCCAGTGTGGTTTTGTGAGGTTTTCAGATGAGTAAAAGAGCAGTAGTGGGAACAAGATTGTCTTTCTCTTCCTCAGTATGTTCAGTGAAACGATTATTTGCAGCTCAAGGGCCCAATGGAGGCTGCGTTAAATGGACCATCATCTTTATTTGATTAGAGAGTTAAGTAATGTCTTCATTGTTTTTTTAGCATTGGTTGGTAAATTGTTCTTTTCAGATGCATCCAGTGACCCCAGTCAAGTGTTTTTTTACTCCTGCACATTTCCACATATTAAAGATTAAATTAATCTCCTGATAAAAGACCAGGATTTGTCTGTTTGTTCCTTTTGGTATCTCCCGTCCACTTTTCTCCCGTGGATGCTGGTGAGGCTAGGAACGTGATCTTGTCCAGTGAGAAGTGAGTGATTAAAAGGAGAGGACATATAGAATCCCAGCAAGCAATTTTGCGTTTAAAAGACGACTAATAGCCGTCCAAACACAGCCCAAACGTCTAGGCTAAAACAAAGCAAAATTTGGGCTGTCAGTGAAAATTTAATAGACGTCTAAACCATAGCCCAAGAATAGACTAGTCATCAATTAGATAACAATGAAATGAGTGAGGAAATGAAACCAAACACATTGTAATCACTGTTTACTTTACTTACATGATTGAATATCATACATCTCACAAGTTATTTTGGTTAAAACGACATGTAACCAAATGCAAGGTTATTTTGGCTAGAAGTGGGTTACTCATAACCGGAATATATTGGGTCTATAGTTAACCTAGATGGTGAAATGATGGCTATTGCTTGGTAGGATGTGAGAGGTGACACATCTGATAACCTATAAATAGGGCATCTGAGAGCTCAAGCTAGCTGGCGCACGCCGAGGTGAAAGCGTTTTGAAAGAAAGAAAGAAACAAACAGAGGGATGGGGCTTCTCGTTTCGATTGTCCTTTGGGACAGCCTGGTCACATTTGTCTCAATCAGCAGTCACTCTCCAGTAGACCAGTTGGTCTCATGAGAGACCGAACCACTGAGCAAACCCAACTCTTGTACAGTACAGTAAATGTATTTGCAAAGGGGGTGGAAATGCTGCTTTTGCCTAGAGTGATGGTTTTATGGACCCCACCATCCAGCTGTCACAAGATGGCCTTCATACCAAATTATAGAGACACATAAAGTTATTGCCATTAAGGCAGTCATGTTTTATCCAGCTGTGGTGAGCCTGACATAATCCGAGAAACCGGGCTGTTGCAGTGCCAGAAGCCAGATATTGGTGCTTTGGATCGGCAGTCTCTTTCTCAATGTAGGGTAAGTGTACATATTAAGCCCACCAAAATCTAAGTCTAGGTTTTTTTCATAGATATTGACATAGTTTATAATAAAAATCATTTGTTAAAGTAACACAAGGTAACTTTTCAACCTTCATAATATATTTCCAAGTCTCTTGTGATGGTACATCGACTTACAATAGGTTGAATGACACGTCTGCCATAGCCTGACGGGGTCTGTAGCGTTTTTAATCTTACTTTTAAACTTCGGGTTTCGGGCTATCAGAAAATAGCACTATTGTATCTGGGTAACATTTGACGCAACAACCAATGACACCCCGTTGTCTGGGGTGTTTTTTTGTCTGCCTGACTATGTTACGGAAGCTATCTTATCCTCCGTTTATCTTCATGAATCAGGTAATGATTATTTGTCTGGCCTCAAGCTATAATGCAAATCGATTTGTAAAATTTGCAGATTTATTTATGTTTATGTTATGTTATGTTTATTAATATTGACGATATATGGTTATTATCTACCACTCAAACATTGCATTGAAGTATCATATAGATTCAGTAAAACGGTAACCAATAGACTAGGCTACTATAAGGACACTGGCTTGTAAACGTGATCATCGCGATCATTTGTCGTTAGAAAAAAAATAAAACCCATGAAATTATATTCATATGACATGCTGAAATTTTTGTACCTGTACCTGGGATGAAGACATTTCACACGCGACGCAAGCAGAACACCTGCATGTGACCTCCTCCTACAGTGTTCAGGGCTATCATGGTTGTCAACAAATGCATGATGACAGAGTTTACGGCAGTAGTAGAGGACATTACTAAACTTCGGGTTTCGGGTAGTTACTGGCGAACAAAGAGAACTACAAAATTCGACTGCTTTACGGCATATATGTGACCCGTCACAGAAACCAGGGACACAAGTCGGCAGCACAACTTTCGAGCAAAATGAGAAAGAAGAGTTTTTTTTCAAAATTGGTGATTTTCAATTTTTTGGAGAATCTGTTAATTGAAATCACGAAGAAGCCTCTCCATGTTTGAGATAGCAGTATTGGTATATTTAAAAGCTTACATTTTGAGGTTGAAATCGGCTTGTTTTCGGAGATTCTAGCATGCAGTAGGGGCGTGGCGTGTCATTGTCTGTGTGTATTTCCATACTGAATAACCCGGCGCTTTTGCCCCCGCCCTCCAAGTCAACCACATGGCTACTTATTATGCTGTGCTCTGGCCAGCTCTCTCTGATATCAAAATTCAATGAAGATGGATGCCGCAAAGATTGTCGCAGACGAGATGAACCGTCTGGCAGTTACACCGAAAATGTTTTCGCCGCACTTCGTGGGCTCGGGAAACTGAACCGGAGGTATGGGCGCAGCGCGCTCGCCCTCAGTGCTTCAATACGGCGGCTCGGCTCGCTGACAGCGGTGGCTGGCTGTTTCATATGTGACGGAGAATCGAAATAGAGGATGCAGTTAAGACCTTTGCTGCTGCGATGAAGGCCTGCCGTGCGTGTTTCTGAAATGTAAGTTAAGCTTCATTTGCTCTTTAGTCGTTATTTAAGATGCCGAACCTGCTGATGACATAATGTGCTTGCGGACATTTCATTTGTGTGTGTATACGCACATAAGAAAGTGGTGTAAAGAGATTTGCAACAGTAATTTGAGGAGGTGAAATGTGATTATTTGGAAAATTGCAGAAATGACTGCTTAAAGAAAAATGCCAGCAGGCATTTGCCTCCTACATAAACTTTAATATTGTTGACATTTTGGGCACACGAGCGTTGCGTACTATTTGCGCTATATGTAGGCCTATGGCTTATTGGTCTTTGTTTGTTGTTGTTGGTTTTGCGTTATATGTATATGGCATATTGGTCTTTGTGTGTTGTTGCTGGTTTTGCGTTATACTGTATGTATATGGCATATTGGCCTTTGTGTGTTGTTGCTGGTTTTGCGTTATATGCAGGCTATATGGCATATTGGTCTTTGTGTGTTGTTGCTGGTTTTGCGTTATATGTATATGGCATATTGGTCTTTATGTGTTGTTGCTGGTTTCGCGTTATATGCAGGCTATATGGCATTATTGGTCTTTGTGTGTTGTTGCTGGTACGTTGCAAATAGAGGGGCAGCACAATTGTTTTTCGCCTAGTGCGGCAGAAGTGCACTCATTCGAAGTGTAAAAAAAGCTGTAAAGCACATGGAGGAGCTTTACAGGGGGTATGGCTTATCTAAATGAGATGTAAATGAGCCCTATTGTCACCCCCAGCAGCAGAGACAGGTGAGAACTGCACAATCTTTAGCTCGTTTTCTCCTCTTTGAGCTTTTTTAAGTGCCTACTTTAAAATGGCCACAACTTCTCCAAATATTATCAGATTTCCACATGTTACACATCGTTGGAAAGCTTGGATATTACACTCTCAGAATCTATGAATAACTCAAAATGCCCCAGAACCGACTTGTGTCCCTAGTTTCCGTGACTGGTCACATATGTCACTTCCACCACCACCGCCACTTCCTTAAAATCGGACGTGCGAGCCAAATGTTATAGTAATGGCCGAAGCAGCACAGAAAAACAAGAAAGCAAAGGTTTTATCGGAGCAAAGCAAAAAGAGAAAAAGAGAAAGTGATCGCGTTAAAGGCAGAACGAGGATCAAAATTGGGCCAGCGTTTTCTCGCTGGCGTGAGCTGAAGGAGGAGGCGGGGTGCCCGACCGATGCGGACTTGGCTGTCATGCTTTTGGACTAGTAGGTATATTGCTTGCATACTATCTCTTTGTTTTTTTTGTCTGCCTGACTATGTTACGGAAGCTATCTTATCGTCCGTTTATCTTCATGAATCAAGTAATGATAGTAGAGTAGCAAATTATCAATCTGGTAGCTAGTAAACGATATTCTAATTTTTGTTGGTTGGCTATCGCTAGCATTCTCGTTCTGATTTGAACTTTGCAATCGATGAAATGCAAATAGCAACTGTTTGACCTAAAAAGTGTACTCTACATGTACAAAGAAAAAAATCAAATGAAAGCCTATGTCTAAACGGCGTGTACAAGTTTGGTTATATTGGTTGGTTATATATTTACTTGCAAGTTTTGCAAGTAAATATATAAGATGTACAAAATCATATTTTAGGATACCTAACATGTCTGTGATATTTGTTTATTTGTCTTGCCTCAAGCTATAATGCAAATCGATTTGTAAAATTTGCAGATTCATTTATGGTAGCTTGATATTATAATATTGACGATATATGGTTATTATCTACAACTCAAAGATTGCATTGAAGTAACATATATATTCAGTAAAACGGTAACCAATAGACTAGGCTACTATAATGACACTGGCTTGTAAACGTGATCATCGCGATCATTTGTCGTTAGAAAAAAAGTAAAACCCATGAAATTATATTCATATGACATGCTGAAATATATGCCACTGTACCTGGGATGAAGACATTTCACAGGCGACGCAAGCAGAACACCTGCATGTGACCTCCTCCTACAGTGTTCAGGGCTATCATGGTTGTCAACAAATGCACGTGCATGTAGAATGACAGAGTTTACGACAGTTGTAGAGGACAATACTGTTTCCCAACTGTAGGGGGACCCCGAGAGCAAAAGTTACCTGGTGTTACTTTAAAATGCAAGATTTATCTCTCATTTGGAAATGTATAAATTAGTTGATGTACATTGTAGAATATAAAATTAAGATAATTTAGCAATAAAGTCAGAAGTCTGGCATGGGCTCAATTGGTACTTTGGCACCATTTAAGCCTGCATGTGTTCCAAATAAGGCCACAACATCATTGATTCACAAAATATAAAAATGAATTGATTTTAAAGAAGTAAAACATCAATATACTGTATTTATTCAGTGACAGGGAAGTATTAAAAAAATACTTTTGCTAATGTTTGATTAGAGCCCTGGGTGGGATTGGGTAGGTGTTAATTGCAGGTGGTCTGGAGCCTTAAGTCGGTTTGACTGGAATTGTAGCTGGAGTCAAGCTGGAAGTTTGACCGGGTGTATCTCGGGAGCCAAGCCTAGTTGGGGCTTCATACTCTGGGGTTTCGGGGGGAACCGGGAGTCTGGAGCCTTAAGTCGGCTTGGCTCCCGAGTTATGCCTGGTCAAAGGTGGAAGTTTAACCGGGTGTATCTCGGGAAGGAAGCCGAGTTGGGTCTCCAGACTCTGGGGTTTTGGGGGGTTATGTATATGCCCGGATATACATAAAGGACTTTAGGACAAAACGGGCTCTATCTCATTTGAATGAATGTGTGTACTTTGTAGGCTTATCTAAATAGTTGTAAATTAAGGTAGTAAGTAAGGTAAGGTTAAAAGGTTAGCCAGGTAAAAGCACACAAAGAATTATCATTAAACACTTTCAGAAAATAGTATTATCACACTTTATTTATTTATTTATATTTATTTGTTGCTATATAAATAAGTGTTACGATGTGGTCAGCATGCACAAAAACAAGAACATTTTCAGTAACCAATGTAACCGAAACTAAACAGCGTCTCTGCGGATTGAAAGGCTGTCCCTCAGCGCGCAGTTACATTGTTACGGCAACGGACTGTCTTTGAGTAAGTCATTAAACTCTTCATTCAACCAACACTTTCAAAGACGCTAATTCGTTAAAAGATAGATGTAATGAAAAAAGGTCCTTAAAGACAGACGCAGGTAATCTCACGCGTGCAGTCGATATCTCATTCACTCAGTCTGTTTAGGCTTAAGTGCAAATCCACGAAGCCTCTGTACAAATCACCATGATAAACAGTCTTGTTATCATTATTAACCTCTTTAACATTCAATACACATGGCACGAAGTTCAAAACAAGAAGGTTATAGCCTTATGAAAAAAGACAACATGCGAATATCGCTGTTGCTGCGGTTACTTGTATTCCTCTGCGGTTGGCCTGTCAGCAGTGCGGTACTACAATATTGCGGTTATCGCGACAGCCCTAGCTTACCCGTGTGGTTTTCTATTATGTTTTCTATATTATCTTGGTGAAAAATTAGCAGAAATTGCAACAACCATACATCTGGGTAACAAATGTAAGGTTTTGTCAAAATTGTAAAAAGGATAATCATGAAAGAATCAGTAAGAATGTGTAGAAAACATTTGTATTTTGTTTTGTATCATATGTAATTGTTTCTCAGCAAAGGTGTGTTCTTTCATAAGATTTCAGTTAAATTTTATCTTGTTTAATTAAAGCTATATAATCCCCCCCCCCCCCCCCCCCCCGTAGTTTTTGTAAAGTAAATCTTTTTTTGTTTTTTTTAGGTAAAACATTTGATGATTGAAACTTAAATTTCAATGTTTTTAATTATATAAAAAAAAGAATAAATATTATGCATGTATACAAATACAAAATACTGCAAATATGTAATGATATTTTTGTGGTGTTGGCAGGGCAAGTAAAAAAATAAAACAGAGCTACTGCACAAAATAAAAAAGTCCTTATTGCGGAGAACTGCATACAACAGGACAATATCACATGTGTTAAAATTGTTTTATGTAATCTTTAGGGCTGCAACAACTAATCGATAAAATCGATTATAATCGATTATGAAAATCGTTGTCAACGAATGTCATTATCGATTAGTTGGTCTGCTTACGTCACGGGGAGCGTTTACTGGTACGCACACACACGCAAGGTCTCTCTCCCTCAGGCGCTCTGCCGAGCGCGCGCGCTACACGGTTTGGAGCAGTCTCTGTCTCGCATGCGCGCTCTTGCTTGCGCGCTCTAGATTTCGGGAGTTTGAACTAATTCGCGGGCATCATTGAGCCGCAATCAATATGCGGGAGACTCCCGGGACTTCCGGGATCTTGGGATGTCTGTATTTTGTCTCGAGCATCAGGTTGCGCAATCAGTTCGCTCGCAACGTAAGTGATGGATTAAAATAGCGCTACCGCAGAAATAGGTTAAATTAAAACGGTCTTTACAAAGCGAAGCACTAAATATAAAGGCAGTTAATAACAGCAGCAGTAAAATATTGTTTTTTAGTCACTGTACTCAGTGGTTTTCAGCGAATGCTTGTGCACTAATGCATAATTTCTCCTGTCCTTTACTCAAGCCTGTTAGCTTGCTGGGTAACGTTACCTCCATTCCGTTCTCTTTTTACAGCATTTGTCTACTAAGTTTTAATTGTTTTTCAAACGCGATCTACTGCGGCTCTACGTTCACACAATTGTTTTCAGTCTTTCTATATTTATTTAATCAATTTATCCTTATATTATTATTTTATATATTATATATAATATATATTATATTCTTTATCCTTATATTCCTTATATATAATTAATTTTAAATAAAAATTAAATGAATTATATATTTTAGATGTTTTTAGTTTGTTTTTAGTTCAGATATTCACATCTGAACAACATGTCTGTGTAAATTTGTTTTAACAAAAATTGTGTTAAAACATAATATGTTGGATATCATTTTTTTAACAATAATCATGTTTGTCAACTTGGCATCAGCAATTATCATTAAAAACAATGCAAATATTGATATTAGTAAAACTCAATGTGTGGCTTTTGCACTTTTTAAAGTACACTTTTACACATAAATACCCTGATTTACGGTTTTATTTAGTTATAATAAAAAAAAATCTAATTTAATTTCTATCCGATTAATCGATTAATCGAAAAAATAATCGTCCGATTAATCGATTATCAAAATAATCGTTAGTTGCAGCCCTAGTAATCTTCACTTGCTCTTTCCCAAAAGCCATAATGAAAAGGTCATTCAAGTCCCGTGTGAACTCTGCGGGCAACTTTATACAGTCACCTAAGAGTTGGAAAGCTACAAGAAAAGGCCAGAATCCACAGAAATGTTTTTTGGGATATTGTCATTTCTTTTGAAATAGCTGGCCGCCCTGAGCTGTTACAGATACTGCTACCCTTTACAGAGAAAAGATAGACATTAGTGATGTGTCCCAGATGCCAACTACATGTCTATATAAGGCCCTTGCATTTCAAAACCAATAAAAAGAAATATGCATTTGGAAAGCTGTATTCCCAACATGTTTTGGGTGTAATTTAGTGTTTAATTAGGATAAACCACTATTTGTAATTACTAAAGTCAGATCTAGATCTGAAACATCTGAGGCAAGACTCCCCAGGTTACTCAAAGTCTGTGCAAGGTTTTTCCCACTGGCAGAAACAAATTACTTGAAAGACTTTGAGTTCACCGTTGTAATCGCAATGTTAAATGTTCCCTGTGATTAAATCAAATGCCTGTGAAGCTACGATACTTCATAGACCCACAGTAGAGTGCATGGCCTGCAGTCAGACTACAACTCTTGGGAACGCACTGCAGTGACATTACTTGTTTGTCCCGAAGGCACCTGGTCTAAAAGTAGAAACTAATTGACAGGGATGTCTGCAACCTTGCCTTTGGCTGGCTCAAGTGCACTATGTGGACGCCTGCAACCATTCTGAATGAGGTAATTAATCTACTGCTATTAAAGCTTGTTTTTACCTTCCCCTTGTCTTCAAATTTTTATAAAGGGAAAAAAAGTGAGGCCTTCCAGGGACCGTTCTCACATTTTACACCTCTACATTGCCGCTAACTAGGGAATTGGGTCATCTGTAAAATCTTAATGAGTTCAGAATGGAATATTCAGCTTTGATTATTATAGATTAATCCTTCAGCCCATCAATTATAAGTGAGTGATTTACCAGTTGAAGCTATATAACGGTGGAATTTTTCTGTTGCATTGTTTCGAAATTCCACTACAGGGTATGACAAAATGTCTGTCACTTTACATTCAGAGAAAAAATTAGCTAGAGCTTGTGGTTCGTGGTGTGGAACTGACCCTCTGTTCAGGCCCGCTCCTCTTAGTTGCTGTTGCTAACGCAGTTAATCTTTCTTTTCTGAGCCTGTGCCACTGACAAATGAGAGAAACAATTCATATTGAAAATCGAATCAAATTTTTGATAGGTCTACCCCTACTTTTGACATTGTAAAAAATACCATAATTTTTTTCCAGTAATTTTTAAATAATTTTTATAGTTTAAAATTAAACTAACTCACTGAAAAAACTTGTTTCTACCTTTATTTTTTGCAAAACTCCAAAATCCTACCTATACATATAATTAACTTAAGTTTCTATCTGAAATTAACTCTAGTGTCAGCGAAACAACAACAACTTTTATTCCTTTTTCACACGAATTATGATTGGAGAGCAGATTAACTATTAAAAAATATTTATTTTTGCCCGGCTCCTTGCACAATGTTATGTTATGACCTTAAAATTGCAGCTCCATGTGCGACATAAGTGTTTTTTGCTAGTTTCAGCCCGACGCAGTTATCATTCTCACGTCCTGCGCCACGTTGTTTAAACAGCAAATGCATTTGTGCCCATGGGTGTGCTAGTCTGAAAACGAAGTGTGTTCAGAGGCATTGTTGGCGTGTTGCTATTTTGAGGCAACTGAACTAGACTGCGCCGTTGAGCAACAAAAACCTGGTCTAAAGTCAATGGCGCTAAATTTTTTGTAAAGAGCGTGTTAGTAATGTGCGGCTATAGGTGGGTCCACAACGCGCTAACACACTCTGCTTATTACACACAGGGACGCGCAGCAGCACACAAACTAGCCAAATATTATAAATAAAAGGTTTACAATGTAAAAGATTAATATTGTGTACATAAAGATATGGTGGTACCCGGCTTGTCTCGTAAATGGTCTACTTGCACGCTTTAACCTTGTGCACGAGCAGATCCGTTTACACTCTGAAGACGTGTTCAGTCTTTCCGCCATGTAAATAGCGAATCCGCGATTGTGCGCAACTGGCTTTAAAGGAAATGGGAAATTACACTCTGATTGTTTTTTGCACGTCACACCCAAAACACACTCATTAGTCATTAAGAGAATAGGGACATCTCTCTTGACAATGGGCTGGGCGCACCAACCATTTTTCTCGTCGTTAAACTAGCAAAAGTGGATTCGGACACGCCGAAGGGTTTAGGGTTTAGTAACTGGGTTATTTTTAAACACGATCAGAGCATTAACTTTTTAGTGCCAACAACCAACATAATAAAATGTTTCACATTCATCACATTTCGGATAAAACTAAACATGCTTTCAGCACCACTCACTGGACATTTCACCTTCCAGTGAGTTGATGAGAATTGCGATATATAATTTTTTCCAATGAGCCTTCCTGGGTTATGAAAATGTTTATACCACGTAACATGATACCACAACATTAGCAGACTATTTAGTGTGATATCATTTTTCTATTCTTTATAGACATGTATCGTGCACAAATCTTGCTCTATTCATCAAGAGCAGAAGATTCAATATGCAACTTCGATACATCATAACCTGTCGACGACTAGATTATTTTCCCTAATTTTTTTAATTTTCTATTTATCATTCCAGTGAGAGAAATCCAAACTTGCTGAGCAATGAATTCACAGCATGGCAGCTGAAATCATGGCTTCAGGAGAAATGAAAAGTGAATAGGTCGAGGATACAGATACAGTTATATTGTCAGGGAGGAGGCACTGTAGATTGCAAGCATCCCGCCGAAAGAGCATGCAGGCATGAACAGAATGCAAGGCATTGAAAATAATTCATTGTTTGTGCTGCTATCATTGCTGCATGTTGTGAACATAACACTTTTGTATTGGGGAAGGTTTTTTGCTGGTCAGCAGCAACGGTAGGGAGTCTTAATGGAAAACTTCTCACATTGAGTTTATGGCAATTTGCAGTCGTGTGTAGCAACAAACTCTGTTGTATAACAATAGGATTGTTTGAGATACTGACAACACATTGCCTTGAATGTACTCCACAGTAGGTGGTTGCAGTCGGGGAGGAGTCAAATACAAGCTGTTAACCCTAAAAGTTTTTCACTTCTTGTAGTGAAATAGAAATCTGTCCAAGCAGAAGCAGTTGCTTGTTTTTTGTTGGTGAAGGATCAATCTAAAACACTTGTAGATAATGAATATGATGAACAAGCGAAACTGCTGAAATGGTGCTGTTCCATCTTTATACATCTTTCTCTCTTCTGACTGCCATAATCCATTTTTCTTCCACATTTGGAAAGTCATGAAAATGCAATAGTGGATTTTTCTTGTGCTGTTCAAGGCAAATAAAAACCGAAAAACAATTCTATGCCCTCCCATGTAATTGTATAGAAGTTTATCTTATAGTTTAAATCTGCATTCCAAAAAGGATCCTTGGCATTAGAATTGCACTATTCATAGTCAGCCATGATGAATTAATTTTGCTACCAAATGTCAGATTAATATGGTTGTCACAGAGATAAAGGGGTAATTAACTGGTCATGTGATCTCAACATGTCTGCCCACATCAGTTGACCTGCTCCATCTAAAATAAAATGGCTTTTGTTAGGCGACTGATACAGTACATGTTAATATATAGGAATTTAAACATAACAATTGTTAATTTATTTGTGTACAAAACTAGTGCACCAGTTCTACAGAGGTCATACTCTTTGAATGTGGGTAGTGTTCACAGCGTTTCCCCTGTTCATTCTCTCCTTGGCACATCCGTCCATTCATTCATCCATCCATCCATCCATCCATCCATTCTTCCATCCATCTATACTCAATCAGATGTCAGCCAAAGGTTCTCTAGAGCATTGAGCATCCTGATGAGGAGGCTGCTGCAGCTGTTTGCTTTTCCAGACATGGCTTTGTGCTCACTGTTCACTTGCACGGTGTGCTGGCTCCTCATTACTTGTGTCTGCTTCACATCCATTCATTGGCACCAAAGGTGGCAACACTGGGCTTGTTTTGTTGATCCCTCATTATAATGTGCAGATACTGAGATGCAAAACTTATTAGAATGCGCTTATGCATAACTGCGATTACCCACCACAAAAAATTACATGCACTCACTCTCTGCAGTACTTCTGACCTTACTGATGTCTTTTTTCTTTGTTTCCAAATGCATGGCCTCTCAAAATATGCAATTCAATAAATATCATTTGTGCTTGATGCCACCAATTAAAATGAGTGATTGTGAGGCACTTTATAATACTTTTGAGTGCAGCAGCAATTATGTTCTGACATGTCTTTGATTTATGAAGAAAGACGCCCAGTGGACTGAATGCAGATGCTGAACAGCTGTGATAGTCTATTAAAATAAAGTCAATTTTTTTCTTTTAATTTTGATTCCATCCAAGCATATTTTACAAATCCTGTCTGTGGTTTATTTGTTTTAAATACCAGTCATAATTTTAAGTATTTTAAGATTTTTTTTTGTGAACCAATATGAACCAATATCAAAAGTAATGCTGATATTTGCAATATTAGTTAGTATTTGCAATATTAAAATGAGTTCTAAACTGTTGCTTTACAATCTACACCACTCAGTTCACATTCATATAGCAGGAATGCTCCTACAGTATATCAACATTTTGGCTGATACAGATAAACGATAATTCTTTAAAAGCCAATAACCGATATATCGACTGATAAATCTAAATCCTGATTACAAAAACAAAAGTCTCACCATTATAAGACATATCCTGAGATAATGTTCAAAATAAATCAGTACAGTAGCCTTGTTTGAACCAGTGTAAGTTTAAAATTAATTCTACACTCCTATGGTCAACTTTCTTTATAAAAAACAAACAAACACTTTGAAGCACTTTGTTTGCGGGTTAATAACTCAACAAAACCTATATGAGATTAATCAGATATTGATACAACATAAACATAATATTATAATCTGCACAAATTGATGCAAATGGACAAGTGAACCTGAACTAAGTTACGTGTTAGTCAGAATGTGTAACTCTACTACGTACTACGGCGTTAATTAACTTAACAAAACGCATTTTATATGAGATAAATCTGATATATACACACAAAGTAAACATGATATTTCAACTTACAATTGCACTAAACAAAAGGCTTCTAATGAATAAGCGAACTTGACTGTGCTAGTCATGAAGGTGTAACTCCGTTGTGGATGCGTTGATCCCTTAACAACACGCTAAAACACAAGCGGACAAAGAATTCACAACATTCTTTTACAGTAGTGCCCTCATTTGATGTGGGCTATATGACAGACTTGCGCTGCACATGTTGCCCTTAACTGTATTTTCCTTTTCAAAGTGATTCCAATTATATTTCATAACCATCATGCCGAACAGTGTGCATCTGAAGTGTCTCAGCAGAAGGAAATAATCCATTTTTTATAAGCCACATTTTCTTATCGGGCCAATAATGATAACTTAAAAAAAATACATTTTCAAATATTATTTGCCGATTACGATATGGTGGCCGATATATAGTGCATCACTATCAAATAGCTATTTGCATTATTTTGGTCAAAAAGTGTGTACTACACTGGCGATGGTCAAGTAAATGCAACAATTGGAATATATTATTACAACAGTATAAAATGGTGCAGTGATGCCACAATTTAAAGAAGGTTGCAAAACAATCTGTTTGAGTACCGTATCATGCTGTGACGTCAGCTGAGCAGTTATGACATCAGACCTTCAAAATTAAAGGCTCCAGCATATTGTTCATATTTAGCGGTGAGGAGCGAGTTCAATCACACGGTTCATTACTCTTGTTGCTTGTGGTGTATATTATCTCTAATTATGCAGATCTGCATCAGGCTTGTTTGAAAAGCAAAGATCCTCTGGATACTAGCCAAATGATTTTATAATTAGATAAATGATTTGGGTTAAATCAGGAAATAAGAGTCAGGACAAGCAGATAATGGTCTAGTGAGACTACAGGTTCAGACATGTTAAGGACCATCTTAAGTGCCATTGCCTACGTCTGTGCTGTGAAGATATTTCTTCCCTCATAATTACTCTAAGTCACTCACTCATGGCACTCAGTCATGCACCTCTGATCCATGCGCGTTTCGCATAGAAGAGAAGTGCCTTTTTCTTGTTGATGACTCCAAGATGTGACCTATGGTCTCCAACTTAAGAATGACAACTTATTATTGTGAGGGCGTCCTTATCTTAATGCACTACGACTGATGTAAAAGCGTTTTTGAAACCTCACCATGTTTGAAGCTGTGGAAAGGGGCTGACCTTTTTGGTTTCTGTGGTACTTGTGTTTGTGCTTTCATAAAATCTCAAGGTTCAAGGTCTCAGTTTAAGTATTTTCCTTTTTAGCTTTTTGATACTGTAATGATTGATAGTTTGAGGGCTAAATATGCTTTTACTTATGTTTAGCATTTCAAATAATCTTTCAGCCATTAAAGTTCTCAATTTAAGTATTTTCTTTTTTCATTTAGGCCTATTTCACTTGAATGAATGAATGAAGAGCAAGAACAGTAAATGATGGTGGAAGAGTGCAACTGTAGCACATATTTTGTAGTTATCTCCAATCATTATAAGTTTATTAGCATTGAAAGCAAAGTGTTTTGGGAGTGTATAGGCATTTACATGAATGAGTATTTGATGGCCTCAGATATCTCCGGTTACGGCTTTGAGTTGAGCTCTAAGATCCAATGTCACCATGCACAGTTCATCCATTTACAACATGTACTTTTGGTTATCCTGAACAAAAAAGCCTATTTGTTTCAGTTTGCTGATTAATTGTACATTTTGTGGCTCTACTTGTCTGTGCTGCTTCAGTTCCAATATTACAGATCTGGCAGCCACGTTTAATCAATAAGAGACAATGGAGTGTACATCATTTCTTATTGATGGGAAATTGGGAGAAGATAGTCGCTAAATTGCAGTGTTTCTTTCTTGTAGCAACAAAGTAGCCTGTCTGCTTGTCCTTTATGAATGAATCTTTCTGACTCATCAACAAAGTTTTGAATCCCTTGTATTTTTGGAGCATTGCAGCAACTAAACAGCTCAAAAGCCGTGGTTTCTACCGAAATTACCCGGAACAATTTGTCCCAGGAACTTTTTTCCCCCAGACCTGTTGCTGTCTGCGTTTCCATCGTGGTCTAAAGTAACGTGAAGATTAGGCAAATTAGTCTGGTGACAAAGTTCCTGCTGGATTTCTTCCTCTGCATATAAGCTTAATAAACCCTTAATAAAGCTTGTCATCGATCCGTCGGTTGTATTTTTTAAACTCTATTGTAGATTCGAATAGCAAACTGCACGCATTGCAAATGATTTTTAAAAATTGTGTTTGAAATAAAATGCTGCGTGGAGTCAACCAATCAAAATGCTGCGTGCACTTCCTGAACTGTGAAAAAGTACTACCTCGCCAGCAGGGACTTTCTGAGGGGGAAAGTTTTACCCGGAACTTCATTTAGACCCGGGTTCTAGAGTACCACCCCCAAATCCCTAGGTCCTGGTGAAAGTTCCTGTGGTGGAAACACAGCTAAAGACTTTGTGTTGTTTTGTTTAAAGTCATAATGTTGTCTTATTCATATTGTATTCTGTGTTTGTGTGTATATATATATATATATATATATATATATATATATATATATATAAATATATATATTTTGCTTGAATGGTGAGTTCATTAGCCTATTATTCTTAATGAAAAACACAACAAAAAAAACGTACAATGTCAAATATGCTTATACAGGCGCTATTACATTTCGCTTTGACACCAAATATTCCGATCATCATCTTGTTAGTCAGCTTCTCACTCTCGTGATCAATGAAATCTGACTCCTGTTGCTGAAATCTGTGCTCTGACTCTTGTTGAGCTTACGATTTATTAAGTGTTTGTTCTCTGAGCTGAACTAAATTATATATATATATATATATATATATATATATATATATATATATATATATATATATATATATATCAAATCGACAGTGGGGGGCTGTGCCGTTTTTAACATTTTTTAAATGTTAAAAAAATATTAAGCTTTCAATTACACTGTAATGTTGAATGGCTATAATTAATGTTTAAATTTGGAGGAAAAAATAATTTTCATAGAGACATCAGTAGCTGTATTAGTATCAGTAATACTGGCCTTCATTCATAAAAAGATGCCATTAAACAAGTATTTTAAATATACTGTCTTAATGTTGCCTCTTCATTAATTTGGAGATTAACTGTGAAATTATTACATTATAAAATATATAAAAAAGTGCCTTAAGTGTTTTTAATTGCAATTAATCACATAAAAAAATTGTGATTAATCTAGTTAATGTTTTTAATCGATTGACAGCACTAATATATATATATATATATATATATATATATATATATACACACACACACACATTGGGATTGTAACGATTAATCAACGTTCCTTAAACTTATTGATTGCAGTTTATTGTAAGAAAGGGGCGGAGATTAAACTGACAATGATTGGAGAAGTCCAGCATACTTCACATCATCAGAGAGTAGGTCTGCACAATATATCGTTTAAGTATCGATATGACGATGTGCGCATCCGTGGTAGTCACATCACAGGATGTGTGATGTCAAGTATAGGGATCGTAGTTGATCGGTTCCGGTTTGGATGCATGTGATTCGTTTAAGTCACATAAGTTTACGTCACATCGTTTAAGTCACATAAGTCACAGTGTTTTTAAGTCGTGTCAGTTTAAACATCAAGCACAAGGCGACTGGAACGTGGCGCTGTTTTCTGAGTAGCTTTAAGAAAGATAAATTGTATTAATTAATTATATTAATTATATTTAATCTATACAAACTATGCCGTGTTATTTTACATATGATTATTCAACGTCTGTACCTGAATACAGTTAGATTTATCTGAAAAACATAAAGCACTGCTTATTTCATTTGTATCTTTGTTCTATTGTATTTATCTATGCTTGTACTTTGTTTATTATTTTGATGATATATAATAAATGCATGCTCAGATGCACACAGATATTGTAAAAAAACTGCCTAAGAAAATCTATAAAACAACTGTCCTGCCCCATTAAGATCCGTCTATTTTATATATAGGAGTTTATAGGGTTAAAGGTTCATTTTAGTATTAGTCAGACGTTCTTGGGCTATCTTTCTGTTAGCCTGCACATCTAGAGTATGTAAATATTTATCTGCTGTCAGTTAAAAATATGCCTTATGCCAGAGAGCCTCACCAGCACCTTGTGCCAATCAGCACAAACCCAAATGAGAATAAAAACGTCATATTGTTCCTTTGTCAACATTCTGCTTGTCACAAGCACCTCAGTATAAGGCTCTTCAGACCTCACTTTTTCTAGCCATTTTACCTCATTGAAGGTGTTTTTCCTGGAAAATGTGCGCCGCTTTTCCGCCCCCTCTAAGCCAGTTGCTCTGGCATATAGCGCATGAATCAACAGATGCCTGACAGTGAACCAATCAATCTATGAAGATGTGGCTTTCTATTTACTGAGTCTTCTTCGAAGATCAATGCTTTTCTCTTCGCATTCCATTAAAAAAAGGTATAAACAATAATCTGAAAAAAATAGCTTGAAATAACAGTAACTCTTAGAGAGTTTCACATCCAGTTCATGCCAGACAATGAAGACAATAGAGCTTTTTCACTATTGGAATGAAAAATTTCCATCCAGCTCTTCAATACATTGACCGCACCCTGATTAGATGCTTCTCTCCATGACTTCCAAATTTGAATGTGTCTGGATGGCAAAGATCATAGCAGACACATTCATTTTCCGTTTCTTTTGTGATATCGGTGACTCTAAAAGTCTGCTAATGTTCTGAAAACTTGCAAGTATCTATGAGTTCAGGACTAGGGTGTTAAAAAGGTCATTAGTAATAAATGAAAGAAAGCATCTGTGAAGCAGACATTCTCTGGCTCTGTCTTAAGTGCTCTGTCCTCCTTTTTCCTGGAAAAGATTCTTTTGATATACCAGTTGTAGGTAATTGCACTGTTCATACTTCAATAACTTCATACGCATAGTGAGTCTGTACCGCTCACTACCGTTGAAATGTTTGGGGTCAGTAAGATTTTTTTTAAAGAAATGATTACTCCGCAAGGATGCATTAAATTAATCAAAAGTGACAGTAAAAACATTTATAATGTTACAAAATATTTATATTTCAAATAAATGCTGTTCTTTTGAACTTTCTATTAATCAAAAAATCCTTGTTTCACCTTTTCCAAAAAATAAATACATTAATGATATAAGAAATGTTTCTTGAACATCAAATCATCATATTAGAATGATTTATGAAGGATCATGTGACAATGAAGACTGGAGTAATAAGTTTTACATTTTAAAATATATTTCAAAACATTATGGTTTTGTCATCAAATAAATGCAGACTTAGGCCCTGTCCACACAGAGACGCGTTTAGCTGTATACGTACAATTTTTTATCGGATCGGGGTTTCGTCCAGACGGATCCGGCATTTTGGGAGACTAAAACCGCTATTTTTTTAAACCGCTATTTTTTTTATTTTGTCTGATTAAGAAATTTCGTATTTTTTAGGGATGGGCATTTCAAGCAAAAATAATATTCAACGATCGCTGGGAATTATTTGATTATTATTCAAAAAACGCACCTCTGCCCCCTCATGCTCACCGGTAACTCGGCGTTCGCTCCGACATTAAATTTCTCTGTACTGTAGGCCTAGATGTTGTAGCCATTAAAGAAAAGTTAGTTTCATATTTATGTTTAAATATTATGTTATTTTTTCCATTTCATCTATGTTGATTATATGAAAAGTGAACAGCGTGAGTAGCCTAATCATAAGATGCGCAATATCGAGACACATCATTTTGACCACTTCATTAAGTTTTGTTTTATATAAAGCCTTTCTTTAAAGTGAATTCCGTTTTGTATAAATTGTATCTTAATTTTAATCAATATTTCATCAACCAATTGCCTGGATTAAATAAATAAGAAGCAAATATAGCAGACAATAGCCATCAGGACACGGAGGCGCCGACGCGATATAACTTGCATCCCACGTGAACTGGAGCTTGTCTCATAAATGAACAGAAACTCAGAAATACATCTAAGCTTGAAATGTCTACTTTTAAACAAAACAATTCAAAACGAAAAGAAACAGACAACTCTCTTATAATCCGTATGAAGTGTGCATTTATCTCTATAAGCACCTTCACCTACTGCGAAGGTGGCGAGTCAGCATCGTCACAGAAAATAATAAATAATTAAAATGTCTCCTTGCTATATTTGACACATTCATAATGATTGGGCTATTTGCCGGTTCTTTGTGGCAAGCTTTATGCGTCTGCTAACTAATCGAATATCGTGACTCATTCCTATTTTGTACCAGGCCATTTATGATTTTTCATATTGTTCAATAAAGTTCTTGGTTAAAAAGAAAGAAAAAAAAGAAGCTACTGTTCCTAATTTTATTATATACAGCTCGCAAGGTGTATCTGTGTCAGAAATACAGCGCCTCCAGGGCTCGAATTTCGGTGCGGGATTGCGGGTATTGCGCATCATTTTAATCATTCCCGCAGGTCTTGTGTTTATAATGCGGGAAATTCACGCAAACATTCATTCAATCTAGTATGTAGGCCTATGAGTGAATTTAACCTATCAGATTATAAGATCAAATCAGTCATTTTAAAACTTTATCGGAGGCACAATTTCACAAACAGCGTGAGTGATTCTGCCAATGCCGCGTCTTCTCTGTCTCTCATAATGTGTCTCTCAGCACGCTGCACTGCAGGCGGCGACTCTAGACTCTCGCGTTTCAGGAGTCGGGACATATGATGGAAATGTCACTTGCACAATCGGGCCATTGCATCGTCACCAGTGGCGGTCTTAACATAGAGGCATAGGTAGGCGGCTGCTTGGGGCCCCCTAACAGCGGTCGTAGTAGGGGGGCCCCCAACCAACCTAAAAAAAAAAATATATATATATAGAAAAGAAAAAACATGAAAAAGCCTCTTATCATCGTGAACGCTTCAAAAGCATAGTAAATGTTATTAATATTCTTAAGAAATACGTTGAAATGTTGAAGTAGTAGTTAAAATGTCCAGTTCATGGTTATCTGTCCCTACACATAACACCCCTTACTTTCTCAATGAAATGGACTAGTCCGTAACGGTGCGCGCCGAGGTGCGAAACGGCGAAAGATAAACACAATGACAGGAGGACTGGGAAGTACACAAAGAAGCGAGACGAGTCTAAACGCGAAAATGAAATGAAGTAACCCAAGCGGCTCAAATAAAAGAAAAAAGACGCAGATAAGTATTTGGCAACGCTGCCAAAAAATGACAAACTTTTTTACGCCTTCTGTTAGGGATACATGCCGCTACAGCAGCTGCAGTTAGATGTGAAGTGACGCTAGGTGAGGATAACGTGTAACGTTACATCCTACAGAAAGGGCAAAAGTAAATATGGCATTTATTATGGGTTTATGTGATGATTGTTTGAAGTTCACGTAAATTAAAAGTTGTTATATATTTTTTGAAGCCTAATAAATGTTAATTTTTCGGCTTTCAATTACACTGTCATGTTGGATGGCCATAATTAATGTTTAAAATTAGGGGAGGGGAGGGGGGGGGGGGGGGGATAATTTTTATCCAGACATCAATTAGCTGTATTAGTATCAGTGATAGGTCTACTGACCTTCATTCATAAAAAAGATGCCATTTTAAATACATATTTACATATTTAAAATATACTGTCTTTATGTTGTCTCTGCATTCATTTGTAGATTAGCTGTGAAATTATTACATTATAAAATATATAAACTAGTATAAACATATAAAAATGTTTGTTTGTAGAATGTTTGAAATGTCAATCTCAAGTGCAATGCCAATTCACTCACTCATCACTCACTCATACAAAGTCAATTATTCATCTTGGCAATATTTGTATATGGCTAAAATAAGTATATGGCTGTTTGTGGGGGTTTACCCTAACTACTTGTCTTGCTGGTTATATGGATCTTGATTTGATCTTAAAAAAATAATAAACAGTGCTGGTTTTCCTGGCATTTTGGCAAAGACAGGTGTTATCTAAAACCGTATTCTCTGTTGGGTTCCATCATGACTATTAGTATGTGTAGTACTACACTTTGTGTGTTCTCTGCTTTCCATCTTCATTTTGGAGTAAAGAAATGTATGCAGGGTTTAAAGGGGAAGGTTTTTTTTCTCCTCTCCAACCTTTACTTCCCCGTAGATTAGCTTTCAGTCGGTACATTTTTTTTCATTCTCTTTTAAAGATGGGATGGGGGGGCCCCATAGGTACCTTCGCTTTGGGCCCCCAATTTGCTTAATCCGCCACTGATCGTCACTAATGTTTATAATTTGTGCGTCTTTTTAAGTCTTACCTATTTAAACACTCAAGCGATTTTAAACCGCATAACAAACAGCTTGTGAGTAACAAAACTGAGTTATTTTTCGCGAATTATAGAGCTTTAACGGTCAAAAGCACACAACATTATCTTAATTCCAGTCTTGGGGACTATCCTCTCAAACACAATCGGTTATGTCTTAAAAAATAATACAAAAAGAAAATGCATGTGACACTATAATGAAAACAGTATGGGCCGTTCACGTTACGTCTTTTGCGCGTTCATCCTTTACTGAAACGTCTTCGTCTTCATGGAGAACGTGGCTCATGATTGCTTAGCAACAAGGAGCCCTTTTTAAAAGAAGAGAAAGTGGCGCGGACTGCGCTTTACGCAAACGTGGATCCGTGCACTAGCTCTTAAAGTAAGAGTAGCCTAAAATGTGTCTGTCATTATTGTATATAAAACAACAAAAGATAGCATTAATTGTAAGGAATCAGGATTAATAGCCTATGTATTCAAATTATACAGGACTAAAATACTATTCCGTGTTATTTTACATTTGATTACTTTTTTCTGTTTCTGTAGTATTTCTGAATACTAGTGTTATTAGACCTAAATTTTTCTCTTTATCTCATGTATTTATTTGTGCTACTTTTTTCAATTTAATTCAAAGATTGAAATCAAGCTTTCTTAAGTTGTGTAAACTAAAAAAATTACCCCATTGTAAAAACACAAATACAATGAGTGAGCAAACATTTAGCTTAACGTATTTTTAAAAATTGTCTAAAAAAACTCCCCCCTCAAATTAAAAAATCCCCCCCATAAGAATAACCTAAAGGGGGATTTCCCCCCTATTTTCCGAAACGAAATTCAGGCCCTGGCCTCATACTGGTCTGGCATGTATACTACATCGGTTTCAGTCGGTTTCAGTGGTTTCGTGTGTACACAGATATTTCTTGAGAGGGAGCCGTGTTTACGGAATTTTTTTTTAGAACGAGGAAAAAAAAGATCGGATAGGGAAAGCTCTGGCTTTGTGTGGACGTGGCCTTAGTTAGGAGTGGACCAGCACAGGCCTTGGTAAGAGGTCCTTGATTTATAAGTCGGGTGTGCGATTCCACCTGGACAGATCCATCGTTAATGCTGGGACATTGGTGCTAGATTCTCATGCATTCAGTCTGCCGCTGGTTTTCTTTTGAATGCACTCTGCACGTGGCGAGGAACAGTGTACCTGAGTGCAGAGAGGCATCTGTTTTTAATTCTACTCCACTCACCGAATTCTGTGACCCGCTCTAGAGAGAATCAGGATTAAGATAAGCCTTCCCATTGTTCTCTCCCGCATGGATCTTAATTCTCATTAACGTGTCCTGACTATCTCGAGTCATCGCTTGACTCGGCACAGTGGTGTTTCAGATATGTTTCCATGAGCAGGGCAATCACTTATGTGTAAGTGATTTGCACTTATATGGAAACATCTCAGCCACATGTTCCTGCCACCCTTTTGCTCGTAACCTCAGGGAAAGGTGACTAATTTACAGCTTCACAGGAAGGAACTGACCTCAAGATAATTAAATTATGCCATTTAACCATGTGCGCTCTATAGATTATGCTGGTTTATTAAACAAGCTGCATGGAAATGCATTGCCAATGTTGGTTGGGTGAACTCCAAAGAAATCACTTAACAAGTTAGTGGCATCTTCTTTTTAGAGTCTGGATGATAATTAATCTTCCATATGTGACAGATACATGTGAGATGTGCTCATATGACACGATCTTGAAGTCTTAGCTCTATCTGTTAAGGAATTATAGAAAGAATCTCTTTTTACATAATTTTCTTTTTTTATTCAACACTGAATGTTTCACTGAAGGCAGTGATTACTAATGGTGGCACTTAGTGTCTTACGTCTGAAAGCCTGTGCTTTAAACTGTAATAAAGTGCATATTTTCAATCTACTTGTTACAGAGTAAAGGTTGTACTCTATTGCTCCGTTTTAGATGTTAAAGTTACATTTTACCCATCAGTTTTCTTTATGCCGTACATTAATGGTTATTAAAGGTCAGATTAGTATTAAATTTATCGCATGCTACAGTCTGGCTGACTACAGTTTTATTAGGAGGAGAACTAGTCCTTGACATTTCACAGTTGTTGTAAATGATCCAGGTTATCAATGCTATACAAAAATCTCTTTGTATAGCACGGCACAAATCTTTTTATTCTAGTTTCATTGTCCCTTTTCTTTTTTCCATAACTACTGCATACATTTCAGTGTACCTCAAATTGTATTATAATATTCTCACAGTAGCTATGTTTCCATCCAAAGCTGAGAATTTATTTTATGCGCAAAACTGGAAAATCGCATAAAACATTTGCAAATAAAGCACCTTTTCCATCAAGTAAGTCGAGGAGAACAAAGTCATAACTTCCTAAAAATCTGCCGCTAAATATTACTAAGAAACATTAAAGGTGCTGCAGTAGGAGAAGTCACTGTGGGTCTATTTTCACAAATAATAAACTTCTTGCGCCTCAGAGCATGCACAAAACACAATAAACATGGTCATGTTATCTTGCTTTTGGAGGCAGATGCCTGCTGTTTGGGAACACAGTCGTGTAGAACAGTTCTGTGAGGTAATTATACTGAACCACTTTGACGACAGACTTTGGCATCTCAGAATAACAAAAACAACTATATTGGTCTGCTGTTAAGTCCAGTAATGCCAACCCATCGCAAGCCTAACAACTTTTTGCAGCGTGTCTAGGAATTTATGTGATAAATGTGTTTTTACATTATAGTTTATGAGCATGTCGTCTTATCGGATAAAAAATTACCCGACTCAATTGAGCGCATACATTTTTATGCACATTTTTAGAATTTAAACACATCTTATGGTTTCCATACAAAATTTTTCTATACGCAATATCCCAAAATTTGCATAAAATTAGGTGGATGGAAACGTGTTTTCTAACATGTGCACCCATGCAGATTCAGATATGTGCATTATAGATGGATTTATGGATTTATTTATTTATTTATTTAGAAATCATTATTTTCCAGATAGGACTGTCAGGGAACAGGACAAGCAAAATTATTTTTTTCATAGAAGCGTATATTGATTCTTATTGTATGAATTTACATGAATCTAGTTAATGTTACTAGATAGATGCTGTGAGGTGGAAGGATGAAGTTGGATTCAAACACTGGTCACCTGCACACATGAACCATCATGTAATCAGATCACTGTGATTTTGGGCTTTTTATCAAACATTTGGTAAGTTGTTTTTTGGCATACAGCATAAAGGAGTAACTTTTTATTTTATTTAGTAGAGTTCTAAACTAAATGGGCTCCGTGGACAGACAATGATAGATTAACAAAAAATAAAGCTTGAATCCATTTCCAATATGTCTGCGTAGATCTGGATTTCCATACATCCAGTTATGGCCCATGAAACATATTTATGTACATAATCCAAACGTAAATGGATTAAGTAAAGTTCCATTTTACAAATTTAAAGGAATTGCATGAAATGAAACTAAGTTGTGACAAAATACAAAAATGGTTTCACTAGTTCATTTTAATTAACTGAACTGAGGAAGCAGCAAAAGTCATTTTTAGTGTACCAGTCACATTTTTTAACACTTGACTGAATATGTTGCTCATAATCTTATAGGCTTTTGATTTAAAGGTTTATGCTTGAATACTTGATTATCAGATTTATAGAAACAACAAAAGCATTTTTGATCAATGCATAATTTCCATTTGCGTTATTGTGTTGCTTTGTTCTGAAATATGGAACAAAATAATAATATGGAATGAGTAGTAGTTTCCAAACTTTTGACTGGTATTCTACCTACTACCCCAATGTGTCCCATCACTGTGGAAACTGCTGAGACGCTAGCGAAGCAGGTTACTCACGATTGGCTCTTTCCACCTGAAATACATCCGTGTTTCTTTAGAAGTTTGACCTGACCCAAGTATATAACTGAGATTCGAACACGAGATCCGAGCGGTGGTACTCTACATGAAAAGCACTTCACCTGAGCCGTTCTTATTAAATTCTAATGACTGCACCTCAAAAGAAACTATCAGTCTCCGTCAGAGCTACATCAACAACTCTTCATGTAGCTTTGGTGTGCGGTGCTCGACTGTATATCGCATCAGGAACAGGGAACCTGAGAGACATGAGGCTTCAGAGAAGGAAGTAATGTGTCCTGGTGGTTCTTGCTGAATAACTCACAACACATTGTGTGGTCATGACTGATAAAATTGAGTCCGTCTACTGAAAGGCCCCTTGTCTGTGAGCTCGAGATTACCTCAGGCGCTCTCCAGCGAAGCCCACTCCCCTATCAACCTGACCTCTCTCCAAACGCTAAAACTCAAAGCGGTAGGTCCAGACCTTCTCTCCAAATGCAGATTCACCAAAAGCACTATTCGGATGGTATTAGGTTTCTAAACAATATTTGTCACAATTAATAACATGAAACATCTGTGATTTCATGCACTGATTTGGATGGGATTGGGATATTTTTAGTAGCCTTACATATGCATCATCAAAGCCATTGAAATAAATAAATAGCATGTGTTATTATAATGTTCTGTACATATAATGTTATGTAAGGGAAGGAATTGGAAGAATCCAACAGTCAGGTTTTGGAGGTTAAAGTTCTTTGCTCATTAATCAACAGTCAAACACTGTAAATAAAACCATTTACATTTTTATTCATTTAGCTGACGCTTTTATCCAAAGCGACTTACAATTGTTATATTTCAGAGGTCGCATGCCTCTGGAGCAACTAGGGGTTAAGTGTTTTGCTCAGGGACACATTGGTGTCTCACAGTGGATTCGAACCCGGGTCTTTCACGCCAAAGGCATGCGTCTTATCCACTGCGCCACCACCACCCAGATATCAAATCTGAAAACCAGAGTTAGCCCCACCACCTAATTTTCATCTGTTGCTCCTTGCCAGATTTTAATAAGGCAACCTAAAATTTAAACACATGATTGGTAGGTTATCACATATACAAATCCAAATTATCCATAAATAAGAAACATGTATCACACAAAATAAATAAAATAATAGAAACAGTATCAAATTACATACAGTAAAACTGCCAGGGATAATAATGGCGGTATCATAAAAATAATAATTATTTACACATGATTACAAATTTGTTTCGCTTTTAGCCATTTCTTTGATTTAAATTTAAATGTTGAATAGTTTGTACTACCCCTTAATTCAGTTGGTTGAGTATTTCAATAATGAATGGCTTTAACTGAAAAGACTGATCGTCCGAAAGTTGTACTCCTAAACTTTACAACACAGTCTCCTCTAGTAATTGCTATGGTTGCTCTGCCATTAGTATCCTTTTGCATTATAAACTGACTTAATGGGGGAGGTGCATAACCATTTAAAATTTTAAAAATCAAGCAAGCATTAACAAAGTGTTTAATATTATCGAAACCCAATAAATTAAATTTTTGCACTATGTTGCAATGATACAAAACATTAGTCCTTCTATCAAATCTTTTAAGTGTCTGTTTGTATGGAGATTCAATTGATTTTAAAATTGTGCTTGCTTGAGACCAACTAGTAAAGCAATATCCAATATGAGAAAATACCATAGAATGCATAAAAGGTTTTGTTGCCTCTGTTGTTAAATATGTTCTTAAATGCCTAAGGTTGGCCAAATTAAATTGAATAATATTTGCTACCTTTTTAGCATGCTTTTGAAATGACAGCTGAGAATCTAAAATTACTTCTAAGTATTTTAAGTCAGAAACAACATTAAGCTTTTCTCCTTTAACAAATACACTAGGAATCACTTTACATCTTTGTTAAACAACAATAAACAGTTTTGCTTATATTCAAATGTAAATATTAATTAACCAATCAGAAACATGGACCAGTGACTCAGTTAAATAATTTGCTACTTGTTGTTTGTTTTTAGCATGCACATAAAGAACTATCATCAGCATACATTTGAATATAAACAGATGGACAGACTAAAGGCAGGTCATTATAAACTGAACAGGATAGGGCTCAAATTTGATCCTTGAGGAACTCCAATATTACAGTTTAGATATGTTGATTGACTATTACCAACACGGACACTTTGTCTCCTATTTGATAAGTATGAGTTCATCCATTTAATAGCTTCAACAGAAAAGTTAAAAAGTGTGAAATTTGAAAGGAGTACCTCATGGTTCCCAGTATTGAAAGCCTTCTTTAAATCCAAAAAACTGCTCTTATTACACCACCACCATCTAGTTTAAATTTCATGTTCTCAAGAAGATAACAGTTAGCAGTTTCAGTTGAACGATTAGAACGGAATCCAAATTGCATAGAATGCAAAGGGGTATGTCCCTCATTCAGGTAATTAATCAGCTGTTTTGCTACCCATTTCTCAGCCACTTTGGAAACTGCAGGCAAAATACTAATCGGTCTGTAGTTTCCAACATTTGTTTTATCACCACCCTTCAAAATGGGTGTCACTATTGCTGACTTCCAAGGATCTGGGTAAATACCTTGCTTGATTGAGAGATTAATCAGATGGGCGATAGGACAAACTAAAATGTCCTTAGGCCTATATGTTTTTAAAATTGCAGTATCTAAACCGTATGCATTCATAGTTAACATTCGTTAATGTATGAACTAACATGATCTAACAATGAGTAATCCATTTCTTACTGTATTAGCTATAACTTTGTTAATGTTAGTTAATAAAAATACAGCTGTTCATTGTTTGTTCATGTTAGTTCAGTGCATTAACTAATGTTAACAAATACAACCTTTGATTTTAATAATGTAGTATTAGTAAATGTTGAAATTTATATTAGCTAAGATTAATAAATGCTGTAGAAGTATTGTTCATTCTTAGTTCATGTTAACTACGATAGTTAACCCATCACAATGGATATCGCAAACATATTGCCATATTGTCCCTTTTTCCAATATCGTGCAGCCCTGATTGTGATTGTGAGTTGGTTGATTTAATTTGCCTTAAATCTCTGTAATGCTTTTGCTAATTCATCTGGAGAAAATAAATGGGAAGAGTAATTCAAGAACCAAGATGGCTTAAAAGGTGGTTGAAGATCAGACCTGATAAGCTAGTACAATGGCCAATCAGTCTGTGATTGAGCTTTCCTTATGTAAATTTTCTTTTTATGTTGATGAGATTCCAGTGAAATACAAATTTACCTTGGTCAGGGTAAGCTAATGGAAGCGCTAAATGTACATAAGCATGCAGACACATGTGACTGCCCTCTTCCACAGACACACCTGTCAGACAACAGTGTCTTATTTCCTGACACTCTTTGAATTTTTAACCTGTCTGAGCTACCCACTCCTTAGTCTGTTGCATGATGTGGTGACACAGCAGTGACATTGAAGATTAGCCGTGTTGTGATGTGGCACAGATCAAAGCTTTTTAAATGATGGGGGGGATGTGCTGATACTTGTTGAATAGCTCTTTTATGTGCGCTAACATTGGTATTCAAACAGAGACTGGGTCACCATTCAACCATCAGCATCTAAAGGTGGGGTGTGCACCTCACAACAAACCAACACGGTGTAGGGTTACATGGGTTGCTAGGAGGCAGGAGTGGACGAAGACAAAAAAGACCAGCCTGAACAACAATGACGTGCATTCAGCAGCACCACAGCTATCATAAAAGAGTCCATAATGGCTAATGCTGTATTGAACGTTTATTATTAAACTGTTGGGAGTGATTCTTGTTGACCCGTACTCTGCTTTACCCTGATGATATTTTCAATGTGATGAATGGAAGACAAAGAGGGATGTCTATATCGAAGTCTTATTGCATGAGCCTCTTATTTGAAAACTCTATTCGCCTAATGATAGATTAAATGAGGTGGTTAATTCCATTTTTAATGACTTCTAAAGGTCACCGATGTACTTATCATTATTTAAATAGAAAAATGATTCTCTTTTGAAAATACAATAATCCATTGCTCTTAATGTAGGCTTTTCATGAGTTCAAATGACTTCGCTTTGATTGGATCTATGCTCGGTGTAGAAAAAATGTGAAGATTTATCTTTTCTTGTATACGTCAACTTGTTGCCATTGAGCAAACCTCTCATTTCAGACTGACAGGCGATTCCTTATAGAAGCGATTGAAATCCGTGACCTTGATATTTGCCGTAGGACCCAAAGTTTAGCAGGTAATGACTTTTAAGTAGTCCGCTAGAACTGAATGTTTTCTTGACAGCTCAAATGCCTACAAATTTGAAATGTCAGAACATGTGAAGACTTTCTGGGGTTCAGTCTTGAAGAATACTTCTGAGAGGGCTGGAATAATGTCAGTCGGAAACTGTCGTTAACCATAAGTGGCTAGGAGGTTTTCTGCATCTCGCTGTTTCCAGCTAGGTAATAGCAGCATTTGCAGAAACATGAATGTCATTATTAATTTCACTGTGACATTTTGCATATCATTTTAGAACGGCATTGATGCCCACTGTTATGAACTGACAACTGGAAGGATTGGACAGTTTAAAATGGGTTGAGCTGAAGGGAGAGTCTAATAGCGAGTGCTTAAAGAATGCTGGAACAACAACTACAACATGCTACCACGGGGATAATATCAGAGTATTCGGATAGCTAGATTTGATGAATATTTCAAGGCTGCAATTCCTTTGTTTGTAATAGCATAGATACGAGTAGATTAAAACCAAGTTTACATAATTTCTAGTGTGTTTTTATGATAGCAATAATTCTAAGGAGACTATTGTAATGAGGTAAACAAATGTAGGCTAACATACATACACACACACACACACACATATATATATATATATATATATATACAAATATTTACTTACATACAGTGTATATATATATATGAATATATTAAACACACACTTTTATGTTAGATGATTTATGAAATTTAATGGTAAGCTTGGCAAACAGTTTTGGAGAATTTGATGTTTCCCCATTCAAAGAGATAGGAGCTGCCCGAGAGGCGTTTCAAATATGGTCGCCGACTGAAATGACTTGTCTTAAAGGGACTTTGTATATACTACCTTTACCGTGGTATTAAATTACTGTTAAGGTAGGGACACACCAAAACGATGCCAAAGAACTAGATGATGAAAGCCGACTGTGTTGTCGCCTCGCATCGGAGGAAAAAAAATCAGTGCTTGAACATACCGAAAGGACTGTCGAAAGGTGACTGTCAACTAGCATGCACATTCTGCGCCAGCTTGTAAAGGAGATAACTGTCTATTAAAGCAGAAATATTTGTCTATATTCGTCATTCAAAATGGGAAAGTCGACTGCAGGTATACAAACCATAGACAAAGCAGCGCTTGCTTACTGTTTTGAATATCAATCATGCTCATCGAGTTTTTTTTTCACTCTGCGCATGTTATGAATATATCCATGCAGTGGTATGATGACGTAAAATTAAAACAGTCTTCTGTTTGTACCGTCATAACTTTGCTCGCTTTCATTACTTTCGCTTTTATTCTCGTGCACTGACTCGTTTGCTAAACTGAACAGCAAATAAGAGTTCTCTCTCTTACCGACGGCCCGATGCCAATTCAACGTTGAACCAGCCAAAAAACCCTGACAGCGTCTGACAAGAGTCAATGGTGCGGAACACACCAGAAAAACGTCTCAGGTTACGACTGTAACCTATGTTCCCTGAGAACAGGGAACGAGACAATACGTCATCGACGTTATGGGGAACGCCTCAGGCGTGACAGGTGTCTGAAATCAAGTATCAACTCACAGCAATCATGTTGACAGGCGACAGCCCGTGTTTCATCAGCTCGAATGATGAGCACGCAACCTGGATTTATAAAAAGGGCGCCTTGGGACCGTGACAACATCCTATCGGCGGAAGGGACTGTTGCAGGCAGGCCCCGAGGTATGGCAGGGAGACATATTGTCTCGTTCCCTGTTCTCAGGGAACATAAGTTACAGTCGTAACCTGAGACGTTCCCTTTTAAAGGGAACTCAAAAATAGGTCATCGACGTTATGGGGAACGAAATACCCACGCCGCCATACTGAGGGGAGTGCATGCCCAATGGCAGTGACAACTGTCAGAACCAAAAGGACACTAAAACCACTCACCCTAGGTCACGTTGGGCTGTCAGTGACAGCACTCCCCACCGGTCATAGCCCAAGCTAATGAACAGAGAAAACTGCCAGAACATAGTTCATGGGAAGTATATCTGGGCCAGCTCAAAGGCTTAGGACCACAACTTCCTAATAGAAGGGGTCCCTTCTAGGGAGTGTGGCTAGGGGACTCAAGGACTCCCAGCCAGTCACTAATCAGGAGAGCATGCCTCCTGACATGCCACCAGGCTGGCCTGGTGATCTATACTAAGACGCACAGTCTGGCCATTGCCTGTCTGTCCAAGACAGAGCCTCTGGAAACTCTGGAAAAGGCATCCAAAACTGAAGGCCTGCAAAGCTGGAAGAAACCATTCAGTTCCGGATCACAGAGACGGGACCACCTGGAGAGTGTAACTCAACCTCAAGCAATGACGGAAGTCATCCACTCAATCCATTGGTCTACCCAGTGCTCGTTCTGAACACTGAGGAAGTAAGAGAGGGATCGAAACCAGGAAGGTCTGCTGAGGCCAAGACCTGGTTACTCCCTATGTGGGGAGCTCCAGTACATGAGAGCTCATATCAGGAAGGCCGGTGAGGCCTGAAACCTGACGACCACAGCATGTGGAAACTCATTCTCAGGAAGGCCTATGAGGCCTGTAAACTGGCGACCACAGTATGTGGGAGCTCATATCAGGAAGGCCGGAAAAACCTGTAACCTGATACCCAGAATATGGGAGCTCATAACCAGGAAGGCCTTATAAGGCCTGTAACCTGACAACCACACCACGTGGGGCTACATTAGAAAGTCCATGAAACAAAAGTGCATGTACTTAGCCATTCTGAGTCCAGAAAAGGCCTGGATCAGAATGTGGAAGTTAGCTAGAAAGGCGTCTGTCGTAGCATACTTTGACGACAAGACGCATCTGGAGTGGGACCCGAGGTGAAAGACTTGGGTCTGGGCCACATAGAAAGGGACCGAAGCGTACAGCGCATGACCCTAACCATAAAAATGGATTTTAGAAAGTACACAAGATGTTCCATCATGTGACTTACCATAAGTATGGTTTTGACATGACCAGGAAGGCCAGATGAGGCCTGTAACCTGATAGTCAAAATGTGTGGGAGCACTCATTCAGGAAGGCCTGATGAGGCCTGAAACCTGACATTTGAAAGCTGACAACCACACCCTAGCGACCACAGTGAGTGGGAGTTCACATTCAGGATGGCCTGGTGAGGCCTGAAACCTGACATGTGACAACTCATAACCAGGAAAGCCAAGGAGGCCTGAAGCCTGGTGACCACTGAATTTGGGAGCTCAAAACCAGGAAGGCCGGCGAGGCCTGTAACCTGACGACCACAGTAGGAGGGAGCTCATATCAGGAAGGCCTGACAAGGCCTGTAACCTGACAACCACACCATGTGAGGGCTACTTCCAGAAAGGCCATAAATATGGATTTTAGAAAGTACATGAAACAAAAGTGCGTGTACTTAGTCATTCCGAATCCAGGAAGGCCTGGATCAGAAAAGGTGTCTGTCGTAACAAATTTTGACGACAGGACACATCTAGAGTGGGACCCGAGGTGAAAGACCTGGGTCTGGGTTACATAAGAAGGGACCGAAGCATACAGCGCATGACCCTTACCATGAAAATGGATTTTAGAAAGTACACAAGATGTTCTGTCGTGTGACTTACCATAAGTATGGTTTTAACATGATCTGGAAGGCCAGATGAGGCCTGTAACATTTACATTTATTCATTTAGCTGACGCTTTTATCCAAAGCGACTTACAATTGCTGTATATGTCAGAGGTCGCACGCCTCTGGAGCAACTAGGGGTTAAGTGTCTTGCTCAGGGACACATTGGTGTCTCACAGTGGATTCGAACCCAGGTCTCTCACACCAAAGGCAAGTGTCTTATCCACTGCGCCATCACCACCCCTGTATCCTGATAGTAAAAATTTGTTGGAGCTCACATTCAGGAAGGCCTAATGAGGCCTACAACCTGGCATGTGAAAGCTCACAACCACACCCTAGCGACCACAGTGAGTGGGAGTTCACATTCAGGAAGGCCTGGTGAGGCCTGAAACCTGACATGTGACAACTCATAACCAGGAAGGCCGAGGAGGCCTGAAGCCTGGTGACCACTGAATGTGGGAGCTAATAACCAGGAAGGCCGGTGAGGCCTGTAACCTGACGACCACAGTAGGTGGGAGCTCATTTCAGGAAGGCTGGTAAGGCCTGTAACCTGTTACCCAGTATATGGGAGCTCATATCAGGAAGGCCGGTGAGGCCTGTAACCTGGCGACCATAGCATGTGGGAGCTCATAACCAGGAAGGCCTGGAGAGGCCTGTAACCTGGCGACCACAATATGTGGGAGCTCATAACCAGGAAGTCCGTGTGAGGCCTGTAACCTGGTGACCACAGTATGTGGGAGCTCATATTCAGGAAGGCCGGGTGAGGCCTGTAACCTGGCGACCACAGTATGTGGGAGCTCATATTCAGGAAGGCCGGGTGAGGCCTGTAACCTGGCGACCACAGTATGTGGGAGCTCATATTCAGGAAGGCCGTTGAGGCCTGTAACCTGGCGACCACAGTATGTGGGAGCTCATATTCAGGAAGGCCAGGTGAGGCCTGTAACCTGGCGACCACAGTAGGTGGGAGCTCATCCACAGTGCGTGGGAGCTCATAACCAGGAAGGCCGGATGAGGCCTGTAACCTGGCGACCACAGTATGTGGGAGCCCATAACCAGGAAGGCCGGCTGGGGCCTGTCACCTGCCACAGAATGTGCCGGGCCACAGTATCTGGGAGCTCACATTCAGGGAGGCCGTGTGAGGCCTGTGACCTGTAATGTAGAAGCCCATCACCAGCAAGGCCGGTGAGGCCCGTAACCTGGCAACCACAGTATGTGGGAGCTCACACTCAGGAAGGCCGGGTGAGGCCTGTAACCTGGCAACCACAGTATGTGGGAGCTCACATTCAGGGAGGGCGGGAGAGGCCTGCAACCTGACATGTAGAAGCCCATCACCAGGAAGGCCGGTGAGGCCATTTTTGTTGACTACTCAAAAACAGACAAACAGTCCCTGAAGACGAAAAGGATGTTGTCACGGTCTCAAGGCGCCCTTTTTATACATCCAGGTTGCGTGCTCATCATTCGAGCTGATGAAACACGGGCTGTCGCCGGTCAACATGATTGCTGTGAGTTGATACTTGATTTCAGACACCTGTCACGCCTGAGGCGTTCCCCATAACGTCGATGACGTATTGTTGTGTTCCCTTCGAAAGGGAACTAAGTCGGTTGACGCTCGAAAACGGCCTAACGTTGCCCGACGGCCGACTATCGGCTAGGTGTGTCCCTGGCTTTACTGTGATATGTGATTCCAGTCATACCACCCAATGTGTTGGACTCCCGAACCCCTAGGCTAATTCGGGGGTCGTAACACCTACTAAAGTCAGAACTACCTCTGAGACATTTAACATGCCAGTCAGTCAAAACTCATATTCAGCTGTTTCAGTAGAGGCTTTTGGCTTTTTAATCTGAGGTATCAAATCTGCACAAATTTTCTGGGCCATGAAAGTCTCATAATGCTTGGCTTATATGCCTCCTTTGCTCTGTGAATGCTAATGTCCACTTTTCAGATCTACAGAAAGTTTCCTTCACCTTCTCCATTCCTCTTTTAAATGTTAGTGCTGTGAACACAGATGCTGTTTCCAGCAATAAAAAGGCTCATAAACACAGCCTCATCAAAGCCGACCTATATAGCAGTGTATGTGATTTATTGGAATATTTTCGTTAGATAGTAAATTCATATTATGATTATTGAAACGCAGAGCTGGATCTTCATTTGCTTTTAATTCTGCAGCCGTAAAAGCGAACGACCACTGCATTGCGTTGTCGTGAGTGTTTTTGACTAATCAGTTATAAGGTCACCTAGCCAATCTCTCAAACTTTTGGTGGGAAGCTCTGTCTCCTTACCCACGCAAGATGATTTACCATAACGGCATCCGTCAAGAAAAATGTAAACGTCTCATCCCTTGCCTGGCCTTCTCCTACAATATATCACAAGAGCAATACTATCTTTCAGGATCATTTCTTTGACACATATTTGTTTGTCATCCTTCTGCTGATGTCATAAGGCGGTGTGATATCAAAATCTGTGAGAGGAACTTGCAGCTTGTTGAAGGGTAATGAATGTTGCACATTTTAAAGTGTAATTCATGTCACTGTTTGGAAAGAGCTGGGACTTGATATCCGCTGACTCAATTTATGCTGAAACAAAACAAACAAACAAACAAAAAAGCATCTTAAACCAGCTTTTCTGGTTTTAGAGGCGTTTTGGGCACCTTAGGTTTTTTCATACTTGTGTTGTTGACAGGGCGCACCTGCCTCATGACTTCCACCTGTGCGTTTTACACAATAGGCACGTTTGAGTCTTGAGTTGTTCAGCCAGATGGCGCATACATTAACGGTAATTGAAATGAAACCTCTCTGATTGAGATTAGTAGTTTACATTGAAAGTAATTAAAGTTAAAATGAATCAGGGCACCAAACACCCGATGGCCTTCTGTCCACCTACGACTTTAAATAGAAGTCAACACAATTAACACATAGACAGACTAACATTAGAGATGACTGTGTTCTATGCTCAACAGCTTAACAACTATGTATTGTGTAACTATGTATTGTGTTAAGCAACTATGTATTGTGTAATGTAGATGCATTTGTACTGTGTGCATAATATGATATGATTTCTATTGATATCTTAGGGTAACATGCAATTTTGAACAACTTTCAAGGGTACCACAGCATAAATTTAAAGTATTTAGATAAAAAAGGTATTAAAAACTGAATTAAAATGCTAGTAAAGTCAAGTCACCTTCATTTATATAGCGCTTTTAACAATATGGACTTTTTCAAAGCAGCTTTACAGTGATAATAGGAAATTAAAGTAACAGAGATAGGGCTGTCCCAGTGAAGGAATTTCCCTTGAGGTAATTTTGAGTGGCTCAATAGCGCGATATGCGGTTTTACCGCCATTTATTTATTTATATTTATTTGTTGCTATATAAATACGTGTTATGATGTGGTCAGCATACACAAAAACAATGTAACCAATGTAACCGAAACTAAACAGCGTCTCTGCGCATTGAAAGACTGTCACTCAGCGCGCAGTTGTTACGCCAATGGACTGTCTGACTTTGAGTGAGTCATTAAACCGTTCGTTCAACGAAAACGTTCAAAAAAGCTGATTCCTTAAATGATTGATGTAATGAAACAAGGTGTTAATTATTTTCTAACTTTGAGCTCAACTTTTCAAGGCTCAGCTGGCCCAGCAATGCTTCACTTTTGGGCAAAGCTGAAGCAATACTTCACTTAATAGAGACCAATGGCATTGATTCATTGCGTGACTCGCTGCTTTCCCTCCACGGATTCCTTGCGCTGTGTAATGCTGACCAGCGCTGACGCCATCCATGGTAAATACCCTTACACGTTAAAAGGATGATAGCCTACGACAAATATTTCGTTTTCCTTGGAAACAGCAACCTTTTCACGAATATACATGACTTGACTTCAAAGACAGGCGCAGTAAATCGCACGCGCTCAGTCGATCACATTCACTGTTTAGGCTTAAGTCCAAATCCACGAATCCTCTGTACAAATCACCATGATAAAAAGTCTTGTTATCATTATTAACTTATTTAACATTCTATACACATGGTACGAACTACGAAGGGTGACCTTATGAAAACAGAAAACGCGGTTCGTGGTTGCTGCGGTTACTTGCATTCCTCTGCGGTTGGCCTGTCAGTAGCGCGGTACTGCAATATTGCGGTTATCGTGACAGCCTTAAACAGAGATTGTTTTGGCTTTACAGAAGCTCTAGAATAAAGTTATTGTCCAGCTAAAGTTAGTTTGGATTTATTCACTTCCGTCGCAACGATCATTAGTTATTAACTTAGGGGCCGCTAACACGACACCGTTCTAACAGAAAATTCTTTAATGTGATCCGGCCATTAATTTGCATAAAACAGTGCCTGGTGGCTCTGAGAATTTTTTTTATCGCTTCCGCGTAGCCATGTGAATCGGAATTATCCCGACAACGTTTTATCAGTACAGAGGTAAAGGGAAGGAGGCCTTCACAAGGTAGAGACTAGTTGACACTTCAGGACTGCGTTGTCGTTGTGTCCAGGCACAGGTCCTTCATCAGATCTGGATACGGCCTGGATCCGGCGGACCTCGGGATAAACAGATAGACAAATATTAGCGTAGACGCCATCCTTCTTATGATGTACAAAGATGGTGCAGGAAAAAGATTTGTGACTTGTAAAGTGTCTGCTAATTAGTTCAAGATCGACTGTAGATCAATCCAGTTTTAAATTGAAGCACTGAATGAAAATAGCGACTTTAGCAGAAAAGTTGACTTGTGTTATTCATAGAATAGAGAGCCACCATAGCCAAATCAGAAATAATAGCTAAGTATGTATCTAGCTCACATCTTCCGTCTGGAAAAACCTCGCAAATAGTGTCTCTGAAAACTCCAAATGCAACATTGAGTACTGCGAGTGACAGGCTTTTAGACCGTCTGGGGTTCATCTTTCAAGAACCCCATTTCTTGAGGGACGCTGAATGTTTTTTTGACTGAATGAGTAGATGCTGCCATGGGTGTCGTGTGCTTTCCTTTAGCCCTAGCCTTCTCTGGGGCCGGTTGGAGTCGGAAGTGGCATGGAAAAAGGTCAACAGATAAAACTCTTGATGAGATAAACCTAGTGGAATTGCAATGTTACAGTTGAATAAAGTTGCCAAAACCCTAGGTTTTGGCCACTTTGACATTGAGGCTTAACGTTGGGCCAGATGAACACTCCTGCGTTTGGCATGGGTGTTAGAGAGTTGCTTGTCTTCGGCAGATCGGGAGTTGGTAACGTTGTCGTCTGGATCTGATCCTGGGTTTTTGAGGGATAAGACCTTGTGGGGGTGGGCGATATAGCCTCAAAATTATATCATATTTCAAGAATATTTGCAATAATGGTCTAACACTAGTATTTAGAAATACTACAGAAACAGAATAAAGTAATCAAATGTAAAATAACGCTGATAGTCTTTTAGTCCTGAGTCCTGACTAAATTAAATACATAGGCTATTAATTCTGATTCCTTACAATTATAGCTATCTTTTGTTGTTTTGACACTAATGACGGACACACACCACCGGGGGTGGTGATGGCGCAGTGGATAAGACACATGCCTTTGGTGTGAGAGACCCGGGTTTGAATCCACTGTGAGACACCAATGTGTCCCTGAGCAAAACACTTAACCCCTAGTTGCTCCAGAGGCGTGAGACCTCTGACATGTATAGCAATTGTAAGTCGCTTTGGATAAAAGCGTCAGCTAAAATGAATAAATATAAATGTACATATGGCTGGTGTCTCTTTTAGAGCTAGTGCACGGATCCATTCCTGTTTTTATTATACTGTCTGTCACACTGTCACATGCGTTTTATGCTTATTTGAAACATAACCGACTGTGTTTACGACTATACTAACCAAGAACAGAATTTTGGCACAATTTGGCATGTTTTTTTCCTGTTAAAGCGATATAATCCGCGAAAAATAACTTTTGTTACTCACGAGTTGTGTGTGAGGCAGCTTTACTGTATGTATGCACGCAGAGAAGTTGAACATGCTGCTCTTACTCTCAGACAGGTGTTGTTGTTCGCGCTAGGGAACGTAAATGCGCCATACGTCATTGCGTTGCTATATCATTGATATCGCGATATGACACTTTTTTATCATGTAATAATTTATACTGGTGTTATCTTGGATGGTATGATTTGGCACACCCCTAAGACCTTGTCGATATCAAAGTTAGACATCTTCAGTGTGAAACTGGGAAAGTCCAGTAGGAGAGAATGCGCTAGAATAAAAATTTGTATAGTGTGCAGAGATGCATTCGTTTGGATGTCGTGGTTATAAAGGGAAATTGTAATGAAATTGATTGGCTGAGAATGTTACATTTATTGAACCAATCAGGATGCGAATAGAGTTTCATGGCTGAACTATTCATTTAATAGATTAATACAACAGGTTCTGTTATTAAAATAGCTTGAAAACAAGCAGCATTGACGTGATTACAGTTGAAATATGAGAAAAAGTCAAAAAGGTTCAAAGGTCAAAAAGAACTGCACTGGGAAGGGAGATCGAGAATGGGATTAGGACATGATGAAGGCTGGGTTTAAACCTGAACTAGGTAAATCCGGACAAAATGTACAATACATGTCATGTACACACAACAATGTACAACACATGTTGTTTTGGCCAGCAGTATAAGATTAAGCATTACTGTGAATATTGCAATGATTGTTAACCCTTTAGGTTTCCTAAAGAGGGTATCGTTATACTTTAGATTAGTTCCACCGCCCTTCCTTGTCTTAGAACTAGTGAACATCTCGGATTCAAACTTCAACAGCAAAAGTGGCGTCAGTTCATTTCATTGAGTTGTTGTTGTTTTTGGTTTTTGTTTGACCTAACCACATGTGACTGTTAAGAGATGGTTATCTTTAATTAGAAGCCAATTTACATAGAGCTGTGATACCAATTACTCTGATACGAATACAAAAGTTGGTACAATGTTTAGCTATGTCAACAGCTTTTATTAGCATCATTGTTCTCACATTAATTAGAGCAATTAAAACAGACCTAGGCATCTATGTTAGCATGCAAAATATAACTGTAATCAGGTAAAATAATGGGCCCCGGTATTCTCACTGTTTATGGCTAACAGATGGAGCCTGAACTTGAAAGTCCCTGTAAAAATGTTGCTCATGGGGTGTCTCGGATTTTGCATTTCCTCATGTAATTTTCTAATTATTATCTGAATTCATGTAAATATTATGCTGGTGTCATTAAATATGATAGATATTGCGACTAATAAAGCGTGGGTGTGCTTGTTGGAATTATTGCCATTGGCAGTTTGTGCTTCATATACAACAATACTGTCTCTGTACGGATGAAGACGTGCTCTTGTTTTCTTCCACAACAACCCTTATACAAAATACCCTTGATTTATGAAATGTTAATCATTTCAGTCTAAATAGAGGAGGTAATTTCCATTTCTAAGTGATTAATCCGAAATCAAGGGAGGCGTTCATGTGTCATAATCACGCTAATCTGCATCTTTACCCAAAATCCCCACATGAGAGTTTCAGTGCTTTAATCAGGGCTGTCCTACACTTCCACCGGGGAGGATTTTGAAGGCCTTTTGATCTGCATTTCACACCACTTATCTTTATTGGCTGCTACTCTATCTGTTCTGCCCTTTTCACTGCTGCGTAGTGTACTGTACCTCTGACAAACCACAAGCTGTGCAGGTTTTTCTTTTATTGCACCTGTTAATGTCGCCGCCACCGAGTATGCAGGCACACAATGTGATACGAGATGGCTGAACTAATCAATATTTTCGCCTCTGAATTTTCTTTGACACTTTTTAATGGCCAGTTTGTGTTGCCTGTGCAATTGGAAAATGCTGTTTTCTCGCGAATGTTTCCTCTTGCAAGATTTTTTTTTTTTTAAAGGGGTCATCACACAAGGGATCAAATTTTCTTCATTCTTCTGACATATAAGAGGTCTTTGTATATATACTGTACGTTGCAGACCGGAAAAATTGAACTAGCATTTGTTGAAACGAAGCTGCCAAAATGACTAATTTTCTACTTCTGTCCATTTGTGACAAATTTTTTGCATTTGACCATCTCCACAACAACACTCCAATGTCTTTACCTTATCAGGGGTGCGTTTGGTTCCAAGTTCCGTAATTACCAACAGAGTTCAGATGAACTTGTGACCATAGTTGTTCAATGATGCTTTCGGGAAATGAACCCCAATACAGTAGCCCCTAGGGGTGGGGGAAAAAATCGATTCTTAGATGCATCGCGATGCGGACGTGGACGATTCTGAATCGATTCACAAATGTCAAAAATCGATTTAAAAAAAAAAATTTTTTTTTTTTTTAGATATGTAGCCTATTTATAATGACGTAATATTGACGGAACGCAAAAGACGGAACTCTGAAGCGCGGAAGTGCAGTGCCCGGACCGTCTGTCTGTGGCGTGCGCACATAACAGAGACGCGATGGCTGAGCGCGAAATCCAAACACCCTCCTCGTTAAAAGCTGACGTGTGGAAATATTTTGGCTTCTATGAAGTTGAAGGGGGAAAGGAGCTGGACAAGAGCCACACTAGTTGTAAGCTTTGTAGAATAAAACTAAAATATTTCGGCAACACGACAAATATGAGAAGCCATATGACACGTTTCCACCCAGAGGAGGAAAAACACTCGGCTGTACCAGAGCCGTTTCTCTCTATGTCTCTGGGCTGTACCGGTGTTCAGACGATTTCTGCTGCCTTGTCGAAAAATGCTACCCAAACGCGAATCGATCATAGATAATGTTGATTCATTCTCTATTGTTTCCATAATGGTGTAAATCTCACAATATTATAACATCGTTATTTCATTTTAATCAGGGTAAGTGTATGGGGAGCATATTTGGATATTTTAAATGAACTAGCAATTATCACATTTGATATAACAAGTAAAAATGATATTATTATATGAAATAAAATTATAATAAAATTCGAAGTTAAGAGTACAGTATAATGTACTGTTTTTATTTTTAAAACGGTGTGAAAAGTAAAAATTATCATCAAATATTCATCTTTGACCTGTCAAAGTTTCCTACAAGTCTCCACAGCAAGGATGCATAGATTTATGGGCGTGGTAAGCAGAAGAAAAATGAGTCTGCACATGTGCATAACCAGTAAGTAGCACATCTCGATGGGTAGCATGAATCGTCAGAACACCTGTTGTTGTTATATTATTAATTTACTACAAGTATGCTGCTAGTTCAGGCACACATTTATTTTCCTGTTGGTTCTTTGCAATGTTAATAAAATATATTGTACGTTAATTCTTTATGGGTCATTACTTTGTACTTTTAAAGCAAAGTATTTATATTCACACACACACACACACACACACACACACACAAAAGATTCAGATAATCGATAATCGCTTTTGAATCGAATCGCAGGCCTCTGAATCGTAATCGAATCGAATCGTGAGGGGCCTAGAGATTCCCACCCCTAGTAGCCCCACAGCGGAAGTGATTTAATGAGAGAGCATAAGTGAAGCGCAGAGAGGTTGTCAGATAACGTTTGGCATTTCAAAAGTACTTCTAAACTGCAACAAACACTTTAATGTTTCGTCTGTAAATGACAGTTTTTATGGATAATGTTTTCAAAAACGTACTTGTGTGCAATAGCGAGGGGGCGTTGATACTGTTTCCTATTCAAGGATGTTAGCCAATCATAACAGTGACCTTAAAGGAGCCGCCCCTTAAGAACAGACCATTTCAGACATATATATATATTTTTTTTGTGTGTGTGTGTGCACAACACTTTAATAACATTGTAAGTGACCATCAAGGTAAATTACCCTTTTAAATGACCATCAGATGTTTTTTAGCTATTATTTGTAGAATTGTTTGAGGCTTTTAAACTTTTAAACTTCCAAATGCAGCTCTGTGGTCCCAAACATTATTGGACCTTTCCCTGATTGCAATGTGACGTGGTTGAACATTTTATTCGAGTGCAAATGCGAATGAGATTTGATAGCTATGGCTGTCAATTTTTAAAAATATAAAAAAAAATTTATAATAATTTTAAATATTGTTACATTTATTTCAATTAAAATTAAAAAAATTATATATATATATATATATATATATATACAGGTCCTTCTCAAAAAATTAGCATATTGTGATAAAGTTCATTATTTTCCATAATGTAATGATAAAAATTAAACTTTCATATATTTTAGATTCATTGCACACCAACTGAAATATTTCATGTCTTTTATTGTTTTAATACTGATGATTTTGGCATACAGCTCATGAAAACCCAAAATTCCTATTTCAAAAAATTAGCATATCATGAAAAGGGTCTCTAAACGAGCTATTAACCTAATCATCGGAATCAACTAATTAACTCTAAACACCTGAAGCTTTTAAAAACTCCCAGCCTGTTTCATTACTCAAAACCGCAATCATGGGTAAGGCTGCCGACCTGACTGCTGTCCAGAAGGCCATCATTGACACCCTCAAGCAAGAGGGTAAGACACAGAAAGAAATTTCTGCACAAATAGGCTGTTCCCAGAGTGCTGTATCAAGGCACCTCAGTGGGAAGTCTGTGGGAAGGAAAAACTGTGGCAAAAAACGCTGCACAACGAGAAGAGGTGACCGGACCCTGAGGAAGATTGTGGAGAAGGACCGATTCCAGACCTTGGGGGACCTGCGGAAGCAGTGGACTGAGTCTGGAGTAGAAACATCCAGAGCCACCGTGCACAGGCGTGTGCAGGAAATGGGCTACAGGTGACGCATTCCCCAGGTCAAGCCACTTTTGAACCAGAAACAGCAGCAGAAGCGCCTGACCTGGGCTACAGAGAAGCAGCACTGGACTGTTGCTCAGTGGTCCAAAGTACTTTGTTCGGATTAAAGCAAATTTTGCATGTCATTCTGAAATCAAGGTGCCAGAGTCTGGAGGAAGACTGGGGAGAAGGAAATGCCAAAATGATGAAGTCCAGTGTCAAGTACCCACAGCCAGTCATGGTCTGGGGTGCCATGTCAGCTGCTGGTGTTGGTCCACTGTGTTTTATCAAGGGCAGGGTCAATGAAGCTAGCTATCAGGAGATTTTGGAGCACCTCATGCTTCCATCTGATTTAATTTTTCAGCACGACCTGGCACCTGCTCACAGTGCCAAAACCACTGGTAAATGGTTTACTGACCATGGTATTACTGTGCTCAATTGGCCTGCCAACTCTCCTGACCTGAACCCCATAGAGAATCTGTGGCATATTGTGAAGAGAAAGTTGAGAGACGCAAGACCCAACACTCTGGATGAGCTTAAGGCCGCTATCGAAGCATCCTGGGCCTCCATAACACCTCAGCAGTGCCACAGGCTGATTGCCTCCGTGCCACGCCGCATTGAAGCAGTAATTTCTGCAAAAGGATTCCCGACCAAGTATTGAGTGCATAACTGAACATAATTATTTGAAGGTAGACTTTTTTTGTATTTAAACACTTCTTTTATTGGTCGGATGAAATATGCTATTTTTTTTTTGATTTTTCATGAGCTGTATGCCAAAATCAGCAGTATTAAAACAATAAAAGACCTGAAATATTTCAGTTGGTGTGCAATGAATCTACAATATATGAAAGTTTAATTTTTATCATTACATTATGGAAAATAATGAACTTTATCACAATATGCTAATTTTTTTTTATATATATATATATATATATATCATATAAATATATATTTTTTTAGTCTAGATTTTTTTAATGATTTGATTAACTAATAATCATTTAGTTATTTGATTTTTCCATTTGGGAGAGAGGCTTTGCTCTTGCACAGAAGTGTAGGTTTTATAACGTTTTTCTGAGATTCTCCAGCCGCCCATAAGCAGAATGTAATGGGCAGTTACTTCCTCCCTGCTGTCCACTCCTGCTGACATCTCCTGAAGTTCTGCATACTGGAGCCGTCTGGACTCACGCTGGCAGCTCGGGGCTTTGCTTTGCTGGAGATAGAGCTGTCGACCCAGTTATCACTGCAGGGGAGAGATTCTGCTTTCTAAAGCCAAATAGCGTCTGAACTGACGTTTTTCTGAGTCGGTTCTGGGAGTCGTTATCTGGCTGTTCTTTGCCTGTCTAATGTACTCCACTTCACAATGAAACTTTGATGAAATCTGTTGCCGCCATCATCAATATCATCATCAGGTTCAGCCGTTAATTATCTCATATGTGAATCCGTATGTAAAGGGCTCTGTCATGGTTAATATTTGTGAACAGCAAAGCAACAAACTGTCAGGAATCATTTTATATCATTAAGTCTGTCAGGGTTAAAGGCAAGAAGAGGTAACAAGGAGGCTTCCTGTCAGTGATGACAAACACATGTGTTTCTAACTCTAAGATTTTGTGAAAGCAGTGTGACATTGAGGTGATAATGTGTTTTATTGAATCTATGGCGACTATCAAATCATAGAAAGAAAATGTTGAATATCTTCACAAGCTTCTTGCATGAATGGTTCCTAGAATGGGGTTTTCATCTATGACTGCATTCACATGAACTGTGATGATTGACTATTGACAATATCTCAAAATGTAAATAATGCAAGCAGAATTTTCTCATTACAAATCTTAAATAAGAACATATTTAGAATAAAATTCATCAGATTAAGACATTTATTGCATGTATTTATATTTTCAATGTTAGATTGGGTTTAGTGCAATTGTTTGAGACATTTTTACATCAGAATATGAATATTAATATATGAATAAATATGGCTCTCTATTACAGTATTCATTGCATTTAATGCCATACTTTAGACAACTGTTTAAAAGTTGTCCATTAGAGTCCATTAGATGTTTTGTATGTTTTGGAAATACAGTAAACCAGTAATATTCTGAAATATAATTACAATATAAATGGCGTTTTTTTATTTGAATATATTGTAAAATGTAATTTATTCCTGTGATGCAAAGCTGAATTTTCAGCATCATTACTCCAGTCTTAATCAAATGATCCTTCAGAAATCATTCTAATATGATGACTTGCTGCTCAAGAAACATTTCGTATTATTATCAATGTTGAAAACAGTTGTGCTGATTTAATATTTTATTTTTAAGGATTTATGTACTTTGATGTTCAAAATAAAAGCTCAAGGAAAGTTCAATAAGGTTAAAAGTTCAAAAACGTTAACATTTTAAATTTTGTAACAATTTAAAGGTCTTTTTTGTAACCTTCGATCGATTTAATGCATTCTTGCTAAATAAGTATTCATGTCATTTTTCAAAAAATGTATTGTAATTTTTCTAACTAAAAGAGAATTTACTGACCATTACTGACCCCAACCTTAATCAATAGTGCATGGCAATCAAATGCATGCTTTATATTGAATATATGTTAGATTCACTGTATGCTTAAAAAACAAAAAAAACATGATTTAGTGTTACGATTCTGATGATCAGGCTACATTTAGGAGCTGTTAATGCAGAACTCCAGTTCATTCCAATGAGTTTACAAACCTTTGCTCATGACTGTTTCATATATCAGACCAATAGAATAGCAAATAGCCCATTAGTCAATCAATAAATGGTACTGCTTCAGATTAGGGTCCATTGCACTCAGTTAAAATCTTTCTTTCCCTTTGTTATTGCCATATCCCTCTGTCTAATATTTCATATGGCATCGTTTCCTATTTGCATTCTGTTACAACAAACAAATGATTGAGTTATTTTAAATGCAGCTCTGTACCGAGCAAACGCCCTAATGTGGACTACAGTTTGACCAGTGAAAGAAAACTCAACCTATCTCTCTCTCACTCACATGAAACCCATTTGCTCTTACTTTACTCATTCACTCACTCTCTCTCTTACACACACACTTATACCCATAGAGTTTGGTAAACACACATATTGAAAGGTATTAGATGACATGCATATTCAGCGTCCACCGAAGGAATATGGATGTGTGGTGTACAGTAAATCAATAAGCATTCACATAAGAGTCTGGGATGGTGCCATACATTTCAAATCAGATTAATTGTCTCTGGATAGCTTCCCAGTTTCAGGAAAGACACCGTGGATATTTTGATGGATAGAATGTCTTTATTCTGCCCCACAAACAAGTCATACGCCAGTGTATTCAAATCAGATTTGGAATCAAATGAAGCCCAGCTCAGGATTGCACTGTGGGAGTTTATTGCCTTTCTGAATGTGCCGACCTGCTGAGGCTAGCAGTTACTGTGAGACACCATCACCTGAGAAGGCAAAAACCACCAGTTTCTTTCAGAAGAAAACAACAGCACTCTTTTCAGAGCATTCCTTGTGTTCAGATAGCAAGGGGGATTGCTGATCTGATCAGGTTCTTTGGGTTTCACTGCAATCGTCAGATATTGGCTTTGATTTTATCATTTGGTTTTGATTCAGGCAGCAGGCAAATCAGTGCAGTCTGTTTTAAAAATAGCATGATATTAAGCCCTAAAGCATTGATTAATTTTTTTTACTGTCTTTCCGGGTGGCAAAGTAATTTAGTTCCAATTAAACTTATCTGACTCCATTTTATCACAACCTCGAATTTAGGCTTGCCGATTGTTTATTGGTCATTTATATAATAGTTTAGCAATACATTTGATTGTTTTATTTAACTCTTTACTTATATTTTACCCGTTCATATTAGGGAGCTATGTCGCTCTGAGGCCTTCTGTTTAACGCGGGGCTCACAATCACAAGCTCGTCAGTTTTCGGTCACCAAACAGGTAATTGGCTATATATCTGAGATGGTCGCATTCACGCTTACACAATCAAAGATACTTTTGTATAGCACCATGGTTTGTATACACTTGAATTTAAAGTAACGTTTACTTGAGGGTGAGGCATGGCCACTACTACAGATATAAGTCGACCAACATAACTTTAGTGGTCGTTCCTCAACCAGACTGCCCGGCATTTTCTAATTTCTTTATTCTTGTGTGGCTTGTTGAACTCAAAACTCAGTAGCCTTACATTGTAATTATTGTTATGTTAAACTCTAGGTATTTGTACATGGTTGTTTTCATTGTTTTCATTGATTTTCATTTTTACGGTTAAAGAGAGAATTCACCCAAAAAATGAAAATTTTTGTTTAACTCTCATGTCGTTCCAAACCTGTACAACTTAATTTCTTTAACGAAAAAAACAAACAAACAATGCAAGCATCATAAAATTGTTTTCTACATCTTGTGCTCCATATTCCAAGCCTCCTGAAATCATATGATAACTTTGTACAAGTCGTTATTCACTGAAAATCTTGCATTCATGAGTGATTTGTCAACAAATTGATCTTTGGAGTAAGAACTTTTACAATTAATAATTTCATCCAGATCGCAAAACCGAATCTGAATGATTCGTGAATCGTTTACAAATTTCATTGTTTTGGTTCTTGAGTTCAACAGGCCGATCCACTAGCAGTTGTTAAAATAGATTATCTATTAATAATAAGGACTTAAAGTTAGAGATGTTCATCTTAGTAGAATTGAAATATACTGTAAGATGATTCATTAGGACTAACTTTTATGATAATTTTATTGAGCTTTATGAGCATGCAAGCTCTATTCATTGGAAGCACATGGAATAGAACGACAATTCTTCAAGAAAGTCTTCAAAAGAAACAAAGTCATGAATGTTTTGAACAACATGGGGGTGCTTAAATTATGACAGAATTTTAATTCTTGGGTAAACTTTCCATTTAAAGCCTTCAGCTGCCGTTAACACGTTAATATTCTATCTCTCTCTTAAAGGGATAATCCTCCATAAAAATCCTGTCATCAATTACTCACCCTCATGTCATTCTAAACCTGTATGACTTTCTTTACAAAATATTTAAAAGAAAGTGTGTTTTTTTAGGGTGATCTTTCCTTTTAAGTTCCCAAAACTAAACACAGAAAAGACTGTATAAGAACACACAAACTCTTTCATAAACAATGTTATTATTCGAAGTCATGAGAATATGTCATGACAGCATTGAGCCGTGCTAATTGCGTTAGGGCAGAATGGCTGAGCGAGGGCGCCGACAGCCAGAGAGTAATCTCAAACAGAGAGCATGCTGAGATGAGTGATGAGCTTCTCTGCAGAAATGACATTTCTCTGCCTGATAAACCTGCATGTTTTAAAACATTTTAACTAAAATTATCTTAATGTGGTTCCCACAGCAGGTGCTCCCACTCCCTTGCTGATTCACTCCATCAGGAGAGAAAGTGACTCCAAAACATTAACGACTTTGTTTTACGAATGTTACATATTTGTCTTTTGTTCATTCTAACATTTGCAGTTTAAGTCTTGTTTTATGGGTATTGTTGAGGGTTTCTAGGAGCTTTTGTCCTATCACTAATCTAAGTAGGAATGGATCATTAAGCCTGAATTAGTAGTTGAGATTATGACTCAGACCAGACGATTTTGTAAATGTGTAGTTTTGAACATACCATACTGTGAATGAGTCTACGGCATGATGAATGCATCACCGCTATTTTCTCTGACTGATGCTGGAGTCCATTGTGGGTTTTTACAGTTTATAGAAATAGAGAAAATTGCACTGTGATAATTTAAGAGACCATGAAAACCTAATGATGTGGCTTAGCTGGCTGTTAAGGTGCTGAAGTCAAGGCACAGGTTTGCAGATATCAATGAGAGGCAGAATGCATTAGGCTAAGCCATTGCAAACAGTTATTATAATCCTCTGATGCTGAAATCACAAGCTCAGTGAGTCACAGGTGCTAATAAATGTTATTAACAAATTTACATACATCTGGTAGTTATTTTGAGCTATCAAAGGCTCCAACGTGCTATTTGTCCTTTTTAGATTCAATTACAGATGAGCAACTTTATTGTTTCCTTTATATGGAACTTTATTGGAATTGTGTGTGATTTTTCAATTGAATGTATTAAACCTGTTTCATATTATATAATAATAAAAAAGTTTTTTTGTAGCAGTGGCTCAAATTTGGCAGAATTTGCTGTGATTTACAATTTTTACATGATTTATTAGATATATTTAATACGGATTCATTCTGTCAGAGTTTGAGTGAGAAGCAGATTTGTACCAGATCTAATGTTTTGAGACGAATCCCTTGATCAATTTTTTTCGTCCTTTCTGTATTTTTTTGTCCTGTCTCACTATCACTCAGATACTTAATGCTCTTAAAATGAATGTACGAAGCAGCAAACTGTTTGTTTAAATATCCACAACATTATCAAAAACACTGAAATGGTGCGCAGTTTATCTGCAAATCGGATTCATGTGAAAGCTGTGTTTGTTACTATAGCAACAGTTGGCTCCCGACACGTTTTCTTTCAGAATCATATTGGTCTAATTAATTTTTACTAATAAAATAAAGTTATATTGCTTGCTTTATTAAGAACTAACATGATCTAATAATAGACAATAGATGTACATTTATAAATTGACATTAACCAAGATGAACAAATGTGTGAAAAAGATATTCATTAAATATTGGTACCTGATTTAGAGTGTAAAACATGTTACATGTGTATGTTAATGTATGCCATTTTGTTGTAACTTTTGATCCCTACCACAGTCTTTGTCAAAAGAAGCGATGGTAACACTTCATATTAAGAATTCTTTAATATTAGTTAATGTATTAGTTAATGTAGTGTCATGAACTAACAATGTTCTGCAATTTAAAATACTTTTGCAGCCTTTATTAATCTAGGTTAATTTTTACATATAAATGTTTATAAAAATGTATGATTTAAAACATTTACATTGAACAAACATGTAAAGGAGCCTATTATGACAAGGGTTAGGTACCGAAACGCGGTGCCATTAGGGAACCGGTTCCGACATAAACGGTAGTAACGAGACCGAATAAGAATGAAAATTTCGGTGCCTGATTTCGGTGCCTGACTTTTTATTTACCGCCCCCTGGTGTTCCGGCGTTAACTTGCGTGACGTCAGTGCCACTACTCGGCACACTTGTTGAACTGATAGCGAGGGGATTAAGGAAGATGCCAAAGGCAAAACTTTCCAAGGTTTGGCTGCATTTCACATGTAAAATTATGCGTCAGAACGCCCTCTGGGTGTGCCAATTGTCTGAAGCCCATATAGAATCACGCCAATTCATTGGCTGATGGCGCCGCCTCGACGCTCTTACTTCGTCATATAATATTGGCGCACGCGCCATCTGCTTCTCAGATTTCTCTGCCGAAAAAAGGAACCTTGTCGGCAGCGCGAGGAGCTCTGCAGCGAACGCCCTATTCAGAGTACATAGGTTACACCAGTAACCAGAGACGTTCTCTTTCATAGGTTCACTCAACGCTGCGTAGCTAAGACGCAGTGGGAACGAAATACCAAACTTGCCAAGCTTAGCGCTGCTGTAACTAGTACAATGACCAGATAACTTAGGCTACATGACTGGTTCAAGCAGACAAAATATGGGAACCTGTAGCCATGTCGAGATTAGATTACCCTGGTAGTAATCTCTATTAATCTCCAATATTATTACATTGTTTGATACAATATTGTTTTATTTGATATTATGTAAATGTGAATTTTTATTCTATATTGGTTTATTTATTATTAACATATGTTACTTGTATTTATATTGTTTAAAGATTTAAGTTAACATTGTGTCCAGTTTGGCCCTGCAAATAAAAGGGTATTATTTTTTGAGAAAGTGTGTGCGGTTTCGTTTTCTTAAGTACCAGTTCAAGAACCGTTTAAGCACCAGAACCGTATAAATAATACTAAGTATAGGTACTGGTATCGGATAAAACCCAACCCTAATTATGACTGAATTTGAATTAGCATGTTTAAAAATTAATCTACATTTATAAATGTTTTAAACATTTTTCTTTGTTAGGTCATGATACCTAATGCATTAACGAATATTGAACCAAATTATAAAGTGTTACCAAAACAACTTTTTTTTCCCCTAGTGTATCGTTTTGTATTCCATTCACTTAAAGTCATTATAAGAGTCCAAAAAGTACTAGATCACCCTGATAGGCGAATGTATCAGAGTTCATCTAGATACTGCCACCCACAAGTCTGTTCTGTCAGGCCGTGCCTCAGAGATCCAGGACCATTAAACTCAGGTTAATTTCTCATTACACAACTTCACAGGACTTCAGCTCATCACGGGAGGGGGAGGGAGGGGGGGGGGGCATCTCAATAAGCAGGTAAAGCCGATTCCACTATAACCGCAACAGAGGTTAATTTGATTCTTTCACTTGTCAAGAGCTTAAAGGACTCCCCAAACTAGGTTTTCATCTTTTCCATCTGTAAAGTTACTTCCAATTTCAGATCTATCTGTACCGTTGGATTTCAATTTCTGACCCAGCAGAGCTGAAAGGTGGGATGGAGAATCCTCCCATCTCCCTCTGCCTCGGTGACCCCTCGGCCCGCTCCGGCTTAATCTCGGAGCAGAATTCCAAGCAGTCCTCTTCCCTATTCATTCAGTAGCCAGTCTTTCTCCCTCTTAGACAACCCAACCTCTGAGGATTTCATTAGGATTCACAGAGAAGAAGAGCATTCTAGTGCTTTTGTATGATGACCTTGTGGTTGGATCCCCAGAACTTCTTATGAAGGATGCATGATGATTTTGATCCTTGTTACGCCTGACCAACTGAAAAACAAAACGAAAGGAATAACATATCTGCATTACAGCTGCAGAAACACATAATTTAACGCTGAAAGATTAATCGACAGAGGTTGCTCTTCAGTGTATGTTCTTCCATGGGGAAATGCCTAAAGTTTTCAGTTCAGTTTGCACTGTCAATTTCGAGATACTCTGCACTGAGAGCCTCAGCAGTTCTCATTTTCAAGCAGTCAATCTGAGGTAAGATGAAGAGAAATAACAAGGCAGGGAAAACAACAGTTGCCTGACATCCATATGGGTTGCCAAGGTCGGACGTCTCAGTGTATGCTCAAGGACTTTTTCATGCTGTAAATATCCCTCGTCTCATGAATTGTGTGTGTCATGCAGACTGATGGAGATACAAATGACCTCTTTTTGGCTTTGTTTATGGTAATACCTTGGTCACTGTCCTTGATGCAATCTTAGTTTTTTTCAGAAATAAAATACATAAACTAGCCTGGCTAACGTCAGACCTAGTCTCATTGAGACGTGGGTCTGGGAACCACATGTTCATTTTCTCGTATTTGAGGCTTGGTTTACGAATGCCAAGAGCCGTTTATTGAGTGCTACGAATGTCTATCAAATGTGCCTGTACGTAGCTCATAGCCAACCGTTTCAATTATACCAGATGACGTGTGTAGAGCATCAGAAATTAGACGAGGAAGAAGAAAAAAAGTGACCGTATCTTCGTTTCGTCCAGACGGATCTGGGGTTTTGGGAGACTAAAACTACTATTTTTGGAAACTGGGTCCCAGAGTGGATAAATCTTAAAACGACACCCTTGCGCTTTCGCGTGTACAGCCAATCCGTATATTTTGTGAAACGATTATGTCATCACCCCACGTGTCGTCTAGTCAGACACCGCTTAGTCAGTAACAGCAACAACAACTGCCGACTACATGCTTGTGTTCGTGCTTCAGAAGCTACTGAGCCTCTTTTATTTATTTATTTATTATTTAGGCCTACTTTAATGTATTTTTATTTTATTTCTTCTACTTTCTACTTCTTTGTTTATTTATATTTCTTTCTTGTGCTATGATGCTTGTATTTTGTCTGATTAAGACATTTCGTATTTTGTTGGGATGGGCATTTCAAGCAAAAATAATATTCAACGATCGCTGGGAATTATTTGATTATTATTCAAAAAACACACTCCCCACACATGCTCACCGGTAAAACGGCGTTCGCTCCGACATTAAAATTCTCTGTAATGTAGGCCTACGTGTTGTAACCATTAAAGAAAAGTTAGTTTCATACTTATGTGTAAATAATGTTATTTTTTCCATTTCATCTATGTTGATTATATGAAAAGTGAACAGCATGAGTAGCCTAATCATAAGATGCGCAACACCGAGAGACATAATTTTGACCACTTCATTAAGTTTTGTTTTGTATAAAGCCTTTCTTTAAAGTGAATTTCATTTTGTATAAATTGTATCTTAATTTTAATCCATGTTTCATCAACCAATTGCCTGGATTTAATAAATAAGGAGCAAATATAGCAGACAATTTAATCAGGACATGGAAGCGCCAGTGCGATATAACTTGCATTGCACGTGAACTGGAGCTTGTCTCATAAATGAACAGAAACTCAGAAATATATCTATAGAAAGCTTGAAATGTCTACTTTTAAACAAGACAATTCAAAACGAAAAGAAACACAGAACTCTCTTATAATCCGTATGAAGTGTGCATTTCTCTCTATAGGCACCTTCACAATACTGTGGAGGCAAGTTAGCATCTTCACAGAAAAAAACGTCTCGGTTACGTATGTAACCCTCGTTCCCTGAGTACAGGGAACGGAGACTTGTCGTCGGGGGAGTTCCCTGACGAATTGGGATCACGCTAGGGAGACCAATTGCCTTCGAGTGAATTAAAACGAGCCAATGAAAATTGGCATGCAAGATTTGCATTCCGCGACCCGCCTACCAGCGCGGGTATAAAAGGCGGAAGTAAACATTGCGCAATGCTTTTCGCTGAGGAGCCGAACGGTGTCCAGTCCTCCGCGAAGGTACAGCAACATGGCGAAGGGACGACACGTCTCCGTTCCCTGTACTCAGGGAACGAGGGTTACATACGTAACCGAGACGTTCCCTTTCGTCCTGGGAACTCCGACGTGTCGTCGGGGGAGTTCCCTGACGAATTGGGATCCCTAATAAAACGCCATGGTGCTGGCCCCTTCCAGCGCCCGGCAAAGCTTCCCTGCAGCAGTTTCTTGAAATAAGTTGCGGGAGCTAGCACGGGAAACACACTGCTGTTCCGCGAGACCCGCACAGTGGATATTGGATAACACTGGGAAAGCGTTCCCTCAAGAGAGGAGGGAACGCTGCGGAAGCCCCAGCCTGACGGAGGAAGGCCAGGAATACACATATGTACTAGCCCGAAGGAATAGTGAAACATATGGCAGTCCCTGAGATAGTCCCAATCCAAGGGAAGGGGGAGCGTACTCAACAGGGACGACGAACGAGTCCGTCAAGGGGAAGACACGGCTGAACTGCACGTGGCCTCATGGGTCACAAATAGAAACCACTGGAGGACCCAGTCTACTAGCAGCTCCTTACTAGAGGTAGCAACCTGGTGCCGGGCGGTCCGCCACGCCCAGCACCGGAGGGGTGAAGGAGGAACTCACGAGGCTCACCAACGTAGGGCGCCATACGGAGCAAAGAACGCACGTATCCGCTGTTTGAGGCGGAGTGGCGCAGCAAGCCGACACAACCTATTCCCTCGACCCACTGGCCGTAGCCAGAACTCGGGAGGAAACACGAAGGCTATAGAACCTAGCGAACGTGTTAGGTGTCGCCCAGCCCGCAGCTCTACAGATGTCTGTCAGCGAGGCGCCTTGAGCCAAAGCCCAGGAAGCGGCAACACCTCTAGTGGAGTGAGCGTGCAACCTGGGAGGACAAGGCTCACCCAGAGACTCATATGCTCTGGTGATAGCATCCACTAACCAGTGGGCTAACCTCTGCTTGGAGACGGCCTTCCCCTTCTGCTGGCCTCCGTAACAGACAAAGAGCTGATCTGAGGTTCTGAAGCTTTGCGTTCTGTCAATATAAACCCGCAGGGCACGGACGGGACAGAGAAAAGCCAGGGCTGGGTCTGCCTCCTCCTCGGGCAGCGCTTGCAGGTTCACTACCTGGTCCACGAAGGGAGGGGTAGGAACCTTGGGCACATATCCGAGCCGGGGTCTCAACACAACGTGAGAAAGGCCCGGCCCAAACTCTAGGCACGATTCGTCGACCGAAAAAGCCTGCAGATCCCCGACCCTCTTGAAAGAGGCCAATGCCAACAGGAGCGCTGTCTTAATGGACAGGATATTATCTCTACCATCAGCAAAGGCTCAAAGGGAGGACTTTGAAGAGCATGAGTTGGGTGAACCAAGTCCTGGTGGGCCAATATGGCGCCACAAGAAGGACCTGCTCCTCGTCCTCCCAGACCTTGCACAGAGTCTGTGCAAGAAGGCTCACTGGGGGAAACGCATACTTGCGCAGGTCGCGGGGCCAGCTGTGAGCCAGGGCGTCCGTGCCGAGGGTCCCCTCGGACAGGGAGTAAAACCACTGGCAATGGGTCGTGTCCGGAGAGGCAAACAGGTCTACCTGTGCGACTCCGAAGACACTCCAAATCAGCTGGACCGACTGGGGATGGAGTCGCCACTCTCCTGGCAGGGGAGGAAGCCGTGAAAGCTCGTCTGCCACACGGTTGAGGTCCCCTGGAATGTGAATGGCACGAAGCGACCTCAGATAGACCACCTTGATGGTTGATGTACGCAACGGTCGCAGTGCTGTCCGTACGGACCAGTACGTGCTTGTGTCTGAGAACCCCTCTGAGGCGACGCAAGGCTAAGCGTACTGCTTGCAACTCTAGGCAGTTGATATGCCAATGCAGTTGAGGCCCCGTCCACAGACCTGAAACTGCATGCCCGTTGTACGTGGCCCCCCACCCGGTGGCATCTGTGAAAACCACAGCATGCCTGGAAACCTGGACTAAGGGCACTCCGGCCCGTAGAAACACAGGATCCGACCACGGGGAGAAGGTTCGGCGGCAGTGCGGGGTCACTTTGACCCGGAACGTGCCGCTGTGCCACGCCCACCTCGGGACTCGATCATGAAGCCAGCGCTGAAGCGGTCTCATATGTAACAGGCCGAGCGGCGTTACTGCGGCTGCCATATGCCCCAGGAGCCTCTGAAATTGCTTCAGTGGAACCGCTGTTCTGCCTCGAAAAGACCTGAGGCAGGTGAGCACTGACTGGACGCGTTCCTCTGTAAGGTGCGCAGTCCGGGCGACCGAGTCCAGCTCCATACCGAGATAAGAGATCCTCTGCACAGGGCAAAGTTTGCTCTTGTCCCAGTTGACCTGAAGCCCCAACCGGCTGAGGTGCCGAAGCACCATGTCCCTGTGATCGCACAATACATCTCGCGAGTGAGCTAAAATGAGCCAGTCGTCGAGGTAGTTGAGGATGCGTAACGCCTTGTTCACTCATGGGAACAATGGCCGCCTCCGCGACTTTCGTGAAGACGCGGGGTGACAGGGCCAGCCCGAAGGGTAGGACCTTGTACTGATACGCTCGACCGTCGAAAGCAAACCAAAGAAAAGGTCTGTGTCGAGGGAGAATCGAGACGTGAAAGTACGCATTCTTCAGGTCAATCGCTGCAAACCAATCCTGGGGACGGATGCATTCGAAAATGCGCTTCTGCGTAAGCATTTTGAACGGGAGTTTGTGCAGGGCCCGATTCAAAATACGCAGGTCCAGGATTGGCCGTAACCCACCGCCTTTCTTGGGTACAATGAAGTAAGGGCTGTAAAACCCAGACCTCATCTCGGCAGGAGGGACCGGCTCGATCGCGTCCTTCGCCAGCAGGACATCGATCTCTTTCCTCAAGACAGGGGCATCCAGTGACCGCACACGGGTGGACGCCCCTGAACCTGGGAGGCCGGCGTGCAAACTAAATTGCATAGCCGAACCGGACGGTGCGGATGAGCCATCGGGACGGACCCGGAAGCGCTCTAGCCAGGCTTCCAGATAGCATCGCAATGAACCCACCCGAACCACCGGCGTACCCGCGGAGGGGCAGCGAGGTGGAAGACAGGGACCCGGCTCTGGTGGCGTTGTAGCGACCGAGAGCGGGGGTCTGGGTGCGCCTGACACCAACCTGCTTCCACCGAGGGGCAGACGGCAGAGAAGGCTCGTGGGCGTTCTGCTGCGGACTGCCCGGTGGCGAGGAGAGGGGGAGAGACGAGGAACGAGGCCCTGACTCCTCGTATGCTGGTCTCTGCTCCTCCGGGCCCAGCTGCAGACCGGAGTGACGCAGCCGAGGCTGCGTCACTGCTATCTGCAAGCTGGGGAGAGGGGAACGGGAGTGGTGCAGCTCGGGGGCCGCACGCACTGCCATTCTGACCCTCTCGGACGGAGGAAACTGGTCTTATTATACTGCCAGTCTCGACCGTGAGGGGAACGAGGGACGAGGCCCGGGGGCATCGAGTCCTGGTTTCCCCTCACCCAGCGAGAGACGAGAGTGACAAGGCCGTAGCCCTCACTGCCATCTGAGCGCTGGGGCCCGTGAACGACTCAGAGGAAGTGGACTGCTCAAACTTTGGGTACCGCTGAACAGCGGCGGAACAGAAAAGAAAAATTCTCCACCCGGCCCTCCCCCGGGGGAAGGAGTGGTGATGACACGCACTCCCAGAGAGCAGATCGTCACACACTCTGGGTCGCTCATCTCAGGGTTGCTTCCCTTCGCTGGGGGAAACAAACTCTGAGCGGGCTGGTTTTGAGGCGCTTCTGGACCACCAGTGTGGACATCGTCTAACCGAGGGCCAGTGCTGTGACTAATCACGGTCAGTCACTAAGCACAGCTCAACCCCGAATTAGAACTACGCACGTGCAGTGGTAGTGAGAGAGGAAAAACTTCTGCAGATTTAGGCATGTTTGGCTTGCCATATTGGCACCAAAAATGCTTGCATGCTGCCAAAATTCTTCACACACATCCAGGCACTTTAGAACAGCCCAGGAAAGTGTGGCTGTTAAGTCTGAATCTTCAGCATGAGAACACACCATTATAGTAGGAACTCAGCATAATTTCAGAGTATAACAGCCCTCTCTCCGATGTAGCGATCGACATCTGTCCTCCCTGGGGCCCCGAATGAAATGCTTGGTCCCTCATGAGAAGGACCAGATTCTCATCCGAAAGCTTCGACGGCACACGGCACGCTGAGCGGCTCAACCCTTACGAGAAAGGGGAGACGAACAACGTGCCGACGTGGTCATGCACTCCTGAGAGAACATGAACCACCCACGAACGCAGTCTCAACACACTGATTAGGCATGTGAAACCGTGATCGTGGCCGTCAACCAGGCATGCAAGATAGTGAACGTGGCCATCGCTTCGATGACACACGGCACGCTGGGCACTCAAGCCTTCAGGCAGGGCGAACAACGTGCCGACGTGGTCATGCTCTCATAAGAAAGCATAAACCACCCACGAACACAGTCTCAGCATGTTTGCGATGCGCTAGAGGAGTGAGTGGTTCGTGCTCACTGAAACCCTCAGATAGCCAATGTTATTCACCAAAGTAGCCCTCCTCTGGTGCACCAGAAGAGAAACTAGATCGGGAAATAAGCAAAGGGACTCACCTCATAGAGGCACGCGAGTCTTGATCTTGACCGCGCATCTTGAGCGCCGAATGACGCGCGCTGGGTTGCCGTGACAACCCGCGCTGTCAGCCGGCGCTCGACGGCACACGGCACGCTGAGCGGCTCAAGCCTTTACGAGAAAGGGGAGACGAACAACGTGCCGACGTGGTCATGCACTCCTGAGAGAACATGAACCACCCACGAACGTAGTCTCACACACTGATTAGGCATGTGAAACAATGAACGTGGCCGTCAAATAAGGACAGGAAACGATCGCATCCAGAAACACACGAGTGAAACGTCATCCTGAAAAGGACGCGATCTTCACTCGTGTTGCTCTTTCAGGAAGAAAGTACTCTCTCTATCGTGCTGAAGCACACAGGGACCCAACGCGGCAACACAGCGGGGAAACTGCAAGCCCGCTGTGCGCACTCAACCGTTTACCAGCTGTGAAAACAGCTTTTGAATCAACAGCATATAGACGCAGCCGGCAGACAGGAAACCGCGCGGTCGCTGAAACGCCATCTCACCAACACAGAGAGATCCCCTCCCGAAACAGCAGACTCGTAGCCGTAAGAAAAATACAATCTTAAAGCTCACTCACTCAGAGAGGACACAATCGGTCGGCTCCTCAGCGAAAAGCATTGCGCAATGTTTACTTCCGCCTTTTATACCCGCGCTGGTAGGCGGGTCGCGGGATGCAAATCTTGCATGCCAATTTTCATTGGCTCGTTTTAATTCACTCGAAGGCAATTGGTCTCCCTAGCGTGATCCCAATTCGTCAGGGAACTCCCCCGACGACACGTCGGAGTTCCCAGGACGAAAGGGAAACTAGTTTATTAATTAACAATTAAAATGTCTCCTTGCTATATTGACACATTCATAATGATTAGGCTATTTGCCGGTTCTTTGTGGCAAGCTTTATGCGTCTGCTAACTAATCGAATATCGTGACTCATCCCTATTTTGTACCTGACCATTTATGGTTTTCATATTGTTCAAATAAAGTTATTGGTAAAAAAGAAAAGAAAAGAAGCTACTGTGCCTAATATTAGGCTATGGTATACAGCGCGCAAGGTTTATTTGCAAGTCTTCTTCTGTTTTTAGTGTATCTGTGTCAGAATTACAGCGCCTCGTACTGGTCTGGCATGTATACTACATCAGTTTGAGTCGGTTTCAATGGTTTCGTGTGTACGCAGATATTTCTTGAGACTTCACCGTATTTACAGAATCTTTTTTTAGAACGAGAAAAAAAAACATTGGATAGGGAAAGCTCTGGCTTCGTGTGGTTTTGGCCTTAAAATAAAGAGTGTTAACATTTTTGAGGTGGAAAATTAAGGAATAGTTCACGCAAAAAAGAAAACTGTCTTCATTTACTCTCCTTCATGCTGCTTCAAATCTGTATGACTTTCTTGATTCTGTAGAACATATACGAAATTATGATTTTTTTATGTGCATACAATGGAAGTCATTGGGCATCGAAACGAGTTTGGTTACCAACATTCTTCAAAATATATGTTTCTATCTTCCACAAAAGAAAGTCAGTCAGGTTGGGAATGACATAAGGTTGAGTAAATGATGACAGAATTTTCTGGGAGAAATAACTTTAACTTTACATCCCTTTAACTTACAAATGAAATACTTATGGTTGTCTATTTTATTATCAGCAGTTACACAAATCACTTTTAATAATCAATATCAAACATGTTCCTTTTTAACAAAAATGATGCTCAAATTTCTACAGTCATCTTTTTCTGATAATCTGAGATTCTTTAAGGACCTCCATCTTCATTTGTATTTGGTACGGATATACAGTAGCTGTGGATAGAAGATTCTTCACAGAAAGTTTAATTTTACATGAGCTTTAGGACTTAGGCTATATCTATAAGGGCTTCATTTATACTAATATTGGCATTTTAACTTGATTTATTGCTGAATGAATGGCATAAAAAATCATAAAAAACTTTAATTGTGAGTGATTTTCAAATGTAGAGTCCCATTCAGATGAATTGGAAATTCATTTAGTATCATTTCTAAATGTCAAAAGAAATTTGCATTTATTAATGTCAAATGAGTTATTTTGGTCAAGTATCAATGTTCATTGAATGTGGGTTATTAGGTGTTTTGTTTTGCTTCAAATGTGCAGTTAGCTTTTGGAAGGTTTTGGTCAGACATTTTTCACAGTGCAAGAGCTTCTGTTGTTTGCCTATTTGAACCCATAATGATGTTTGAGGTTTTGCACCATTGGCACAATTGATGAATGATTTAGTGTCTAACCAAGTAAACAGCTAATGTGTGCAGTTGAACGCATTCGATTAGACATATTGTCATGGAGTTCTGCTGTTAAATTAAAGAAGCACCATGTCAAAGAAATCATCGCATTGAATCAAGTGTAGTGTTAAATACATGAATTTGTCACAGATGCATTTTTTTTTTTATTCATTGTGTGCCGTTTTCTGACTTACACAATAACACTGTCCTTTCTCTCTTGAGTCTTCCTGTCTTTAGCAATTAACATCCATGACTGACTAGTGAAGATTTGCAAATTTGTCTGCAAATGAGAGAAGTTGCTTCTTGAGCTGTCAGATCGGCCACTCTCACTCCTTCATTGGAGGTATATTGAAGTCTCTGTGGCACAGAGCACTTGTGTAGGGCTGCATAAATATGACAAAACAAATCATTATTGTCTGTAATTTCCCTTGATAATTGTAACTTCAATTATTAATTTCTGATTAATAGCCCATGCACAACAGTTCTCACAAGCACTCTTGTTATACCCTAGTGAAAAATAAATATACTAAAAGGTATTTGTAGTACACTTAGCATGAAATAAATGTATTTCAAATACAATAACATATTTATGTACTTAAAATAAATACCCTGCAATTGTACTTTGGTATACTAAATTGATATACTTAAAGTCTGCTAAATCAGAACAACTAATTTTGTACTTAATGTACTTTAGTTATCCAGAAATAGTACTGAAGTCCAACAAAATATATACTGAAGTATATTTGATTGTGCTAAAACAGAACCACTGTAAGTATATTCTAGGTACACTTTAAATATCTTGCATTTAAAGACTGATATTATACAGAGATCAAACTATCCTTAATAATAGTGATATTAAAACACATTTTAGACTTAATATTAATAAATGTACATTGTGCAATAAAGAAGTACAACAAATAAAGTTTAATTATAATATTTATATCAGTAAGACTCAAATGATACGTCAGTAAATATGTTAACGGGTTTGTAGTTTACTTAGTATGAAATAAATGTTTTTTAAATACATTTTGGTATAGTTTTTTTCACTAGGGTAAACAATGCTGTCGACACTGTACAATGCATCTCTTGCCTGAAATAAACTTGAGAACAATTTAAAATATAATTGTCATTGGTGACAGTCCGGGTCAGTTTGTGTGTGTTCATATGGGGTTTTGTAAGGTGGCGTATTTACATCATATTGCACACCAGTGTTACCTGCATTCAACACACTTCAAACTCGATTTGCAGACAAATGACTCTTGACAAATGAGTCAAAAAAAAAAAAGATTCACTTACAGACGCAGTGAATTGCTCAAATTCTGAACTGAACTGGACTCTCTCATCTCTCATGGACTCAATCTTTTTTTGGATATGTCTGATTTGGAATTAACTTTAAACTATTACTTGCCATTAAAGATACATATTCGTAACTTAGTTTTGTTGTAATAAATGTTATTCTAAAAACTATCCATTGGACATTGTTTCGCATAATAAGATCACATTAAAACAATTGTTAGGGAAACTTTGTTTTGGTGTAAAATTGCAAGGTGAATGACATCTTTATTTACCATAGTCCAGGGATTTTATAATATTTTAGATGACACAGATATTAGGGGTGGGAATTGGCAAAAATGTGACGATTCAATAGTATTGCTATATTTGGGCCACAATTCAATATTATTGCGATTCTTAACATATTACGATACAGCAAGTATTGCGATTCGATTCTGCAATATATGTCGGTTCATATCCCCCATATTAACTTCGATACATTAACTGAAGTGCAAAAACTTAGGAGGGTAGTGCAAAAACATGAAAACTTGTTCTTGAACATGAGGAAACAGACACTTATTACAGGTCAGGACGTAATTATTTTCTGAATAGGAGACCTCTCACATGAATGGTGAGCTCCCAGCACATAACTTAAAACTATTTAAATACAATAGAATAACATAAAGCAGACATAATAGAGTAACATAAACCTGAGAATAATCATAAAACCGAAATTTACCCACACTTTCGATTTGAAAGAAAGATGGTCAGAATTAATGCCACCCCTGGTAAATATGATCAAAAATGGCTGTAAAAAATAAATCTGCATTGTTTATTCTTTTGATCTTTAATTTAAAAAAATTGCATTCAAAAAAATTTGGAAATCACATTATGAAATAAATGTTTTTCTCCAAAATACGCTGGCCACAATTATTGGCACCCCTAGAATTTTTTACGAGTAAAATATCTCTGGATGCATTAATCATCCATCACAATGAGTAAAACCAAAGAATATAGTTCTGATGTGCATCAAAAGATTGTTGAGCATCACAAAATAGAAAGTGGCTGTAAGAAAATAGCTAAAGAATTGAAAATCCCCATTTTGACCAATAGCAATATTTTAAAATTTATGTTACCTAACCGACGACGAAGACTTGACAGAGCAGCCATTAAGTGTTATATAGTATTCTAGGTTAGTATGTGAGGAAGTTCCCTTTCTCGAGCTGCGTTGAGACACGGTGGGAACGCTCTGCGTGATTGCGTCGTGAAGCACGTGTATAATCAGTCCAATGGAAGAGCTAGACGTCATAGGCGGGTGACGTCATAGACCAGGAAGCTATAAAGCACACCTGAAAACAGACCGCGACAGCTTCTGTTGCATTCAGCAAGCGATCTGTGTATTCTGTCCTTGTCATATTTATTGTTGTCTGTCAAGTTGCAATATATATATATATTATGGCAAAAGAGAGCAAGCAGCTTCGTGTTGTTCCCTGCCCACGTTATATCACGGGTGGGGACACACACATCAGCTTTCTGATACTATTTGGGAGTGGAGCATGCCACAGTCAGTTCTCGTGTGGGCTGACTGTGAGCATTGCGAGAAGCTGTCCGTGAGGACGCTCCGCTCCCGTCGGGCGTTCTTCGAGGAGGACGGTTCGGTTTGCGCTCCCCACGTGGGCCCCGCTGTTGCCGATGCACGGCGGCGACTCGCATTTTGGGGTTCGCAAACGGATCTGACAGCGGGGGTTGGGACGGGCCCCGCCCTATCCCTCCCTTTCACCTGCCAGATCCAGTGCTGGCGATTCCAGTTCCGAGGAATTGGTATCGTTAGTGTTTTGTTTAAAAAAAGAAAACAAAACAAATAAAGATATTAAGATAAAGACAGATGTTTGAGTTTGCAATAAATGAATAAATAAGTCAGCTCATAACTCTGTTGAATAAAGAGGAGCTTAAAAGAAAGTTTATCTAGTGCTGTTGCTAGTTAAATACTTCTGGCCAGCTGAACATTATGAGAGTGAAAAAGAGAGTTTATTAGATGAAATATATCTAAAAACAGAAAACCTCTGTATCTCAGCCTCCTCGTCGGGGACTGCCGGTTTTTCCCTATCTCCACACCACACTGAGGTGTCGAGATCGTGGAATAAGCCGGGTTCTATTTTATTATGGTATGACAGTGCCTCGGGTTAAAGAGACGCTTGCTAGCTTTCTCTCTCCCGAGTCGGCGTCATCATTTTTAACCCCGACGTTACCCACCAGCCATCTTAAATAAATAAAGAAAAATTTTATTAGGCAGCGCTGGTGGGTGAATTATAAAGACATGGATGAATGTGAGGTTGTCAGCACTGACGCTATTCGAGAATTGCGTCGTGCAAAAACAGATAAACTATACTGGGGAGGGACGGTTTCGAGAAATCGTTTCTCCTCTGCGTCCTCCTCGTCCTATATATATATATATATATACGATTTTCTGATTTAAAAATAAAGAAAAATAAGATAAAATTATGTCTGTTCTTCTGGACGCTCCGCTTTCAAAAAACTAAGAAATAAACCATTCAGCGGCGTTCCAGAGGTTTCTTCCTCACCAATCTAATGTTCCTGAGACTGCTGGGCGGAGCAGTCTCGGTCTACTAAGCTCCTCGCAGCACAGAGTGCAAAACGAGCATCGCCATTTGGGTCCTCCACAATCGAGGGGGACTTGGGTGGCGGTAGCAGTCTAGCCAGTTAGAGATATGCAAGATCTGAGGACTATTTTATCTCTAAAAAAAAAAAAAAAAAAAAAAAAAAAAATAAAGGTTGGGACAAATAGGAAGCCCTGACAGGTGGTCCCCTCCGGGGTAGGGATGGTTTTTGAGAAATCGTTTCTCCTCGGCACCCTCTGGGGTGCGACTCTCTGAGGAGGGTCGCAGCGCTGGCAGTTCGGTTGTTCCCTGCCGGTTTGCCGTTCAGGGCACCGAGGTGTCAGCGCCCCCATACGATCCTCCGAGGAGGGTCGTAGGAACTAATTTATTTAGAGGTAGGCAAGATCTGAGGACTGTCGTCATCTCTAATAAAGCTTAGACAGGAAGTCCTGTCGTAAAAATGAGGCTATCAGGCTTCTGAGGGCTCCTCCGGGGCAGGAACGGTTTTGAGAAATCGTTTCTCCTCGGCGCCCTCTGGGGTGCGACTCTCTGAGGAGGGTCGCAGCGCTGCCAGTTCGGTTGTTCCCTGCCGGTTCGCCGTTCAGGGCACCGAGGTGTCAGCGTCCCCATACGATCCTCCGAGCAGGCTTTGGTTATGGAGCAGGAAGTACTGACACTTCTGCAAAAGGAGCTGTAGAAGGGGTTCCTCCTCCCGGCAGACAGTCAGGGTTTTACTGCCATTACTTCATTGTTCCTCGCCCAGGCCCAGTGTTGGGGGCTTCTTGTCGACGCATAATTCTATCGACGGATGCTTCCCTCACAAGTCGGGGGCAATCATGAGTGGTTGCTCGGTGAAGGGTCCGGACAACACACTGATGGTCTCGTATATCAGAGCAGATATCCTGTTGAGGCAGGGGCTGTGGCCCCGGGAATGGAGACTTCACCCCGAGGTGGTGGAGCTTCTTAGGGAGAACTTCGGTCAAACTAGAAGACAACCTTTCGCATCGCTTGTACAATGCATTGCCCTGGTGGTTCTCCCTCACGCATCCAGCTCCGCTTGGACTGGATGTGATGTAATAGGTGTGGTTGCCTCAACACCTTACGCTTTTCCCGATATCTTTGCTCCTGGGAGCTCGTGAGTTGTGGATACTGTGGGCTCAGCCTCTGAGGGTGCCCAGCTCATAGATTCAGGTCTCTCGACCGAGGTCGTGGAGACCATACTCAGGTCTAGAGCTTCCTCCACGAGAAGACTAAATATGCTGTTCTCTGCCTGGTGCAGAGAACGCCTTCTGAATCTTGTTTCTGCCCCATGGGTACAGTACTTGATTTCTGTATGAATGTTTCTTTACTGGGTTATCTCTGAGGAGAGATCCTTAATTTCGTCTTCTCCGTGGTACATGAGGCTGAGGCCTGCACGTACTTGGATTTGCACCTGCTATGGTGATAGTATTTCTTCACCCCAGGTCGGGTTGTATTTCTAGATCCCTACTAAATGTGCGGGTCATTTGTGCAGCAGGCCTTCTGTCCTCCACCTTTAATACCCCAGATCAGGAAAAACTTAATCTGTACTGATTATACACGTGCTTCACGACGCTATCACACAGAGCGTTCCCAAAGCATCTCAACGCAGCGTCTCGTTCCCTCTCAGGGAACCAGGGTTACATACGTAACCTGAGACGTTTTTTGTCCAATAATTAGAATCTCTGTTTTTTCAGAATTAAGTTGTAGGAAATTACTAGTCATCCAGTTTTTTATATCAGCCATGCATTCCGTTAATTTTGTGAATTGGTAAGGTTCGTCGGGGTGTGAAGAAATATAGAGCTGAGTATCATCAGCATAACAGTGAAAACTAATGCCATGCTTCCTAATGATATCTCCTAAGGGTAGCATTTACAGAATGAACAGCAACGGTCCTAGTACTGAGCCTTGTGGTACGCCATACTGAACTTTTGATCGATAAGACATCTCTTCATTTACTGCATCAAACTGATAACGGTCAGATAAGTATGATTTAAACCATGCTAATGTAATTCCACAAATGCCGACATAATTTTCAAGTCTATTTAAAAGAATGTTGTGGTCAATGGTATCTAATGCAAGACTAAGATCGAGTTACACCAATAGCGAGATACAAACATGATCGGATGATAAGAGCAAATCATTTGTGACTCTGATGAGAGCTGTCTCAGTACTATGGTTGGGTCTAAATCCTGACTGAAAATCCTTGCAGATACCATTTCTTTCTAAAAAGGAACATAGTGAGGATACTGCCTTTTCTATTATCTTTGACAGAAAAGGTAGATTCGAGATTGGCCTGTAATTGACTAATTCTGTAGGATCAAGTTGCGTTTTTTTAACAAGCGGTTTAATCATAGCCAGCTTAAAAGTTTTTGGTATGTATCCTAATGACAAAGATGAATTAATGATATTAAGAAGAGGATCTATGACCTCTGGAGGCATCTCTTTCAATTGCTTAGTCTGTATAGGGTCTCACATACATGTTGTCGATTTAGATGATTTAATGAGTTTAGAAAATTCTTCCTCTCCTATAGCAATGAATGAATCAAATTTTTCCTCAGGGAGACTACAATGCACTGCCTGATGCGATACTGTAGTAGACGGTTGCATAGTTATAATTTTCTCCCTGTATTTATCAATCTTGTAAGTAAAGAAGTTCATAAAGTCATTACTGCTGTGCTGCTTGGAAACATCTGGGGTTGAAGCTTTATTTTTCATTAATTTAGCCACTGTTTCAAATAAATACCTAGGGTTTTGTTTATTTTCTTCTAATATGATTGAAAATAAGCAGATCTAGCAGCTTTTAAGGCCTCTGTGTGCAGTCTTGCTCTTTTTCCATGAAATGTGAAAATAAAAACTCTAGTTTTTTTTTTCTTCCAGTTGTGCTCCATTTATCTGGCTGGTCTCTTAAGGGCTAGTTGTACCACGACATTGGACTATTTTCTTTAATCTTCTTTAAGCGCAAAGAAGCAACTGTGTCTAAAGTGCTGAAAAAGAGAGAGTCAAAAGTTTCTGTCGCAATATCAAGTTCTTCTAAGCTATATGGGATGCTGAAGAGATGAAACTGATCAGGAATATTATTAATAAAGCGATCTTTGGTGGCAGAAGTGATAGGTCTAACATATTTGTAACACAGAGTCGACTTTGTAGCCTTGGCTAAAGTATACACGAGACTAGATAATGATCTGAAATGTCATCGCTTTGCTGTAGAATTTCAATGGCATCAACATTGATTCCATGCGATAATATTAGATCTAGAATATGATTACGACATTGAGTAGGTCCTGACATGTGTTGTCTAACTCCAACAGAGTTCAGAATGTCTTTAAATGCCAATCCCAATGCATCTTTTTCATTATCTACATGTTAAAATCACCAACAATTAGAACTTCATCTGCAGCCAGAACTAACTCTGATAGAAAATCAGCAAATTCTTTGATAAAGTCTGTATGGTGTCCTGGTGGCCTGTATACAGTAGCCAGCACAAATCTCAAACGTGATTTTTCATTTACACTAGTGTTATATTAAGCAACAACACTTTAAAAGTATTATATTTAAAACTAGACTTCTCAGTAATTCTGAAGATATTACTATTATTTACAGCAACAACCCCCTTTGCCTTTCAGACGAGGCTCATGTTTATAACAGTGATCTTGCAGGGTGGACTCATTTAAAGGGCACCTATTATGCCCCTTTTTACAAGATGTAATATTGGTCTCGGGTGTCCCCAGAATGTATTTGTGAAGTTTCAGCACAAAATACCCCACAATTAATTTATTAAAACCATTTGAAAATGTCATTGAGAAAATGTCAATGAGCTGCATATCCCTGCCCAGCCTTTGGATAAGGGCGTAACTTGCAAATTTATGGCAATAAACAGTCAGTAGAAGCAGAATGGTTGAGAGTGAAGGGTTGGGCGGTATTTCGGTAATATCGTATACCGCGGGGTCTTAAAATAGCAACGGTATCAGTTTATTACCGGCACTTATATATAATATATAAATATAATTTATTCAATGCCTAAAAATGCTTATGTAGTTGTCATCAAGTGACAGTGTGGAGGAGAACGAGAGAGAGAGAGAAGGGAGAGGCGGTAAATACTGACGAGGCAATTTGTAAATGTTGCAATAAAAAAGGTGACCACGAGAGATGGAAACACCTCTAACCTAATGTCGCATCTCCGAAACAACCACCCACTCACTGCTGCGAGGATGCATTTTGCCCCGAGTTCATTAAATAAGCGCATTAGTTTATATGTGTTAAAATATTATAATGTTATTTTTTTTACGTTGATAATGAAAACTGAACAGCACGAGTAAGATGGGATGCATCGGGAGTCAGACATTGACCACTTAAGTTTCATTTTGTAAAAGGCCTTTCTTTAAAGTGAATTTCGTTTTGTATAAATTTTATCTTAATTTTAATTTTTTTTTATCAACCAATTGCCTGGATTTAATAAATAAGATAATATAGCAGACAACATAATCATGACATGATCATGCACTGGCGCGCCGCGGTCACTTGTATTGAAATCTCATCATAAATTAACCGAAACTCAGTGTATGTCTCGCAGACATGACAGATAGGCCTATATCTAAATAAAGCTTGAAATTTCATTAAACGAAACAATTCAAAACGAAAAGAAATAGGCCACTCGCTGATTATTTAATCCATGATGTGCATTTCTCTCTATGCGCGTTCATACGGAAATGGCGATCATCAAATTAAACGAAACTATTCAAAACGAAAAGAAATAGGCTAGCCTACTCTCTGATTATGTAATCCATGATGTGCATTTCTCTCTATCGTTCACTATGGAGATGGCGATTTGTCAATTTCTTTAAACGAAACAATTCAAAAAGAAAATAAATATAGGCAGCATACTCTCTGATTAATCCATGATGTGCATTTCTCTCTATAGGCGCGTTCACTACGGAGATGTCAATCGTCAATTTCTTTAAACTAAACAATTCAAAACGAAAAGAAAAAGGCTAGCCTATACCTTCTGATTATGTAATCCATGATTTGCATTTCTCTCTATATATGCACGTTCACTAGGAGATGGCGATCGTCAACTTAATCTTTGCAGCACTGACAGAAAAGTTGTATTAATAAAAATCAATGGACGCGTGTCACCGGATTTACAAATGCACTTCTTGCTTGTTAATTTAATTTAAATTAATTACTAAAATGAATACAATTGTCATAATTAAAATAATTAAATATTATTAAGTGTCCCATTTTTGCTCATTTATAAATAGTATTTATATCTACCACCCCCTCAGCACCTGGGTTAAAAAATGATTTGGCGCAACCATATTATAACGGCCCACTTATTAAAAATAGTCGAGTCTAAATAGGGCTCCGGATCATTTTACATTTAATGCCGTCAGCCGGGATCAGACACAAAGTGCACGGGTTGGCCTTGATTTATTTATTTATTTATTTTTGCCCGATCTGGTATTCAGTTTCTGAACAGTGTAGGCACAAGCCAACAGTTTGGTGACGCTGTCTGAGCCTTATGTCAGAATTTTTATTTAGTCACGGTAATACCGTATACCCCGGTAAAATAGGGAGGAGGTTTGACGGTATCAAAGTTTGGATACCGCCCAAGCCTATGAGAGTGAGTGAGAGACGCGCTGTTTTGTATGGCATTCAGCCGTACATGTTTGAACCGGAATCAGACCCAGATGATGAAGAGACTCCGGCAGAAGAAACACAAATGAGAATGGACCAGGACGTCTCGGAATGGTTATTTGATACATGTATGTACTTATAGAGTTGTAATCGCGTCCCCTTTGCAATTATGTATGTGCAACACACACACAGACACACACAAACTGTGATAACGTTGGCGCAATTTTTTGAAACTACAAACACAATTACTGTGATAACGTTTGCTACGTACAAACAAAATTACATTTATGCGACGGACCTGTTGCGTCATGTTTACATTACTTGTCGTACAGGTGCTTATGTGGCAAATGTGAGAAGATGGCTACAGAACAAGAAAATATATGCTGCAAGAGGATAGAACAGGTATTAATATATTTACATCTGTTATTGTTGCAAAAAATAATACGTGACATAAAACTGCCTGACGCTATTTGTTGTATGGAAGGTTACAAGACGGATGAAACAGCAATTTTGATGTCTTGTCTTTACAGAAAACATGCACAGTTTTTAATACAATATCTTTAAAAATTATATTTATAAACGTGTGGTTACACACTATACAAACAAGGTTGAAATTATTACACAGACATCCTATGACGACGACAACAACTTTAGACGCATTTGTTGTTTAATTGGCTGACATCGACTGAAATGACTATTTGCTCGAGAATCATAAAATACCCTTACTTCTACTGGAGGTGACGTTGGATCGCGAACAGTAGGCAATGATCCACACTTGAGGATTAGCTTTGAAACAAGATCTGCTTTGAACTGACCCTCGTTCACAAAACAGTCTGTCAGAAAATGATTCGCGCACACATAAATGTATTTTGGAAGTTTAAGTGGCGCCTTTCCTTCCTAAATAAAATCCATCCACTGCGTTTTCAGTGGCTCTGATGTCGGAAGTAAGTGAAAACTACTATGAACATTATTACATCCCACAACAGAACAGTTATGTTTCTTAGGAGACATTTTCGACAAGGCAGCACAAATCGTCAGAACACCGGCTGTCGTTGAAACAATGGAGGCTGGTGTACAGATCACCGAGGGCGGGGTCTATGCCAAAACCACACTGTCAATCAAACCACGTCGGTGGGGCTTGCTCAATTCTACGTCACACTGAGCCGAATCTTAGAACAGCTCGTTCTGAGACAGTGCTTATGATTTATTGAGATTGTAAAAAAACCACTGGGTGGATTTTTATCATTCTAGGGTGGTTTTGCTCACATACTGCCAACACACATTTATGTTCAAACATTTATGTAAAAGTGAATTTTGCATAATAGGTGCCCTTTAAAGTAATGTAATCGTCTGGTTTTAGCCAGGTTTCTGTCAAACACAGCACATCTAGGTTATAGCCTAATTTGTAATCATATGATTAACAATAAGTGCTTTTGAAGGGATAGAATTTTCAGCAACCGGAGCTTTATCGCTTATACATCCGTATTATATCTGCTTTTTATTTGTTAAACATCAATTAAATTTTTACCCCTAAATACGGTTAGGAGTTTTTTGTATGCCCTAATTCAGGGAACAGACGCAGTCTCTATATGATGATATCTAGGTGAAAGTCTCTATGTGATGGGATTTATCTGACCTCAGTGACGCGAGACAGCTAGCAGACGGTCGGTTTAGCCAGTCTGTCTGCTTCCTGACCTGAGACCTAGATTGTCATGATTGAGCTCTAAGACTATGGTCCATATTACTAGAGAGAAGAGCAGCACCATCCCCGGAGGGATGAATACCATCTCTTTTCAACAGGTCAGGTATGCCCCAAAAACTTTTCCAATTTTCCATGAATTCTATATTATTTTGCGGACACCACTTAGACAGCCAGCCATTGAGTGAGCACAGTCTACTAAGTATCTCATCACTCATGTGAGCAGGAAGGGGGCCAGAGCAAATTACAGTGCCTGTTCAAAAAGTTCAACAATCAATGAATCAATTAACCGTGACAAATACTCCATTGTTGCCCTCTATTGGAACACAGACCCCATTTCGAAAACCCCTGCCATAGTGAATGCAATGTTTTTCTATAACATTAAAAAATATTCAAAAATATTCTTAAAAAAATATTTGTAGCAAACCTCATTCATAAGGGAAGAAGGAGGAAGGAACTGGCGAACGTTCAACATAATACTTTAATTATAAAATAAACAAACAACAAAATGAAAGTAAAGCGGCAACCCCTCACGGACGACTGCCGAGTAAACTAAAACAGAACGCAACATAGTAGGTCTTCCTCGCATGATTTCCTCAACTTTAATTTTTTAGACCCTATATGTTAAATTTTAAGATCCACAGCTCCCTAGTCTTATTTTCTTAAGCTGGGACCGTGCTTATTTTACTTTAATTGTAATCTTTATTAATTATTCTATTAAATGTGAAGGCCTACTACACTCATTATGTCCGTTTGAAAGTCTCATTTGGCTAATTGACATATTTTCTTGATTCTTGATGCTCTGTGGATAATTCTTGAATTTCCTCTTGACGATCACCCTTCCTCCTTCAGATAAAGAAAACAAGCACAGCAGTAGATGAAACACTATTCACATATATACATGAGTGGCTTCTTTTACCACGCCTGCTTGTTAAAAAATGGTGTTTGCTTGTATTTCTACGCCAGTATTTTTTTCTTCATGGGCATGAAATGACTCAAAATCTCTATCCGATTGGAAAGATACTCCATTGATAATCTCAATTAGATGCTTTCAAGTGGTGCATTAGTATTTAGATCTGTTTCCCCTGATGCAGCAGATTTATCTGTGATAGATAATGTCAAGCCTGCTGTTTATGTCAATAGCTATGCCGTATTTTCCCGACATGTATGGTGATATAATGCAGCATGATGTCTCCATGCCCGCACAACCTCCCCTGACTGGAGCTAATTTGTCCTAAAATAAGATAACACAGGAAGCCATTTCTTCTGGACACCTCCTATCTGCTTTTATCTGTTCCCTGTAATGCCTGGCAGGTCTGCCCTCTGTTCCTTAAAATGAGATTTTCGTTGCATGAATGCAAGGTGAATAAACATGCCTTGATAGACATCAAAAGACTCAGGCAAGTGTGGCTGGAGGTTAACTCTCTCATCTGCTTTTCATCAATTTCTTCAAAGGGAAAGTAGTTTTCTTCCTAAAAGAGCTGGTGGGTAGAACGTCTAGGCCGTCCTCAACACCTGCGTCTCCTCACGGCTTAAGCTTATGTTCCCACATTCCTCAGGTACACTCACAGTGCAACATATTGTTAAGTTTACAAATAAATACAATAGAGCAAAGAAACAAATAAAATAAACTGTGCTTTTCAGATTTTTCAGGTAAGTCTAAGGCTTTTTCTTTTGGCTCAGATCTGTTTTTCTCATGAATCTGATGAGAAATCTGATGATCTTTTCAATTCTGATTTGCGCCACTTCCATACGTGGTCCTAAATTCGATACAGGTCAGAAGTTTTGCAGTGCAACCTCACTCTGAATTAGATCGGAATTCATGCTACCCTTAACGTCACTCTAGATCAGGGGTAGGCAAGTTCGGTCCTAGAGAGCCGCTGTCCTGCAGAGTTTGGCTCCAACACTGAAAAAAACCTCACCTGCCTAAAGCCTTAGTAATCTTAGTAATTGATAAACTATCAAGACCGTTGCGAAAGGTAGTCGGTGAAGGACAGTGATGTGTCAGAACTCACAAGTATTACAGTGACCGCTTTACAAGCAAAGCATGAGGGCTAATATCAGAAATGTTTAAAAACTCTCTTTTTTCGCATCCTTGTCTTGTTTTTTATTTAGCCTGTGCATAACTTCGCTGGCTTTCACTGCAGATCATGTCCTCCGTGTTTACTTCCGTATGACAGTGACCGTTGGCTGTGTGACGTATTTTTATCTTTCTTATGCGCATACTGGTCAGTCCGGGACCATTATTGGCCTCATTTAAAACAACAATGTGAACAGCTATACAAAAACATAGCAATAAATCAGAATTGAGCACTAAGGCTTGCGATGTGAACGTAGGCTAACGTCTCTGTTACGTATGTAACCCTCGTTCCCTGAAGGAGGGAACGGAGATGTAGTCGACGTGTCGACTGATTGGGATCATGCTTAGGGAGCCTGTCATCTTCGAGTATTGTAAAAACGAGCCAATGCACATTGGCGTGCGAGAATTGCCTCACACACTCCGCCCTGCATCGCTGGTATAAATACGCAAGTGGATGCACGCACCAGTTGTTTTTCGCTGAGGAGCCGAGCGGTGCCCGCAATTGTGGTCCAGCAATAGTGGCGACGGGACTACGTCTCTGTTTCCTCCTTCAGGGAATAAGGGTCACATACGTAACCGAGATATTCCCTTTCAGTCGCTCACATTTGACGTGTCTACTAATTGGGATCCCAATTAAAACGCCACTAGTGCTGCCACCTTCCAGTGCCTAGACAAAAGCCTTCTGATCCCCCCGCATTATTTGAGGCGGAGATGGGACAGGGCTTAGGCCAGGGAAGTCACTGTTGTTCCACAAGACCACACATTCAGCCCGTAGGGTGGTAACATGTGGAGAATACACATATGGACTGGGCGGATTACTGGGCAATACAAAATATGGAATGTCACTGGGGTGGCTCCAGTCTATGATGGGGGAGACTCAACCAGACAGTGACGGCAGAGCAGGGTCTGCCGAGGGAAGACACTGGCTCGCCGCAGGAAGCCGTACCGTGGAAGGATACACATATGGGATCGCTGTAGGGATCACAACATATGGTCCCAGCCTAACACAGGTTCCACCGGTGCATATGAGTGAAAGGCCTGGCTTCGGACGCTCCACAAATCCTTTGCTGAAGGGTATGGAGGAACTCGACAGGGTTCGGCTAATAAGGGGAACTCACTGGAGCAAGAATTGCGCACGTATCCAGTCCATAGGAGGGGAATGGCACAGCAAGCCGACACTTCGAACCGGGCATAGAGTGAAACTTGCTTCATGTGAACGGAGTCCACAGGAAGCAGCGGTTCGACACATAGGCTAGTTCTCTAGCAAACGTGATAGGTGTCGCCCAGCCCCCGACTCTATTTAACAACTGTTTAGCGAGGCTCTCTGTGCCAACACCTAGGAGGGAGCAATACTCTCACACAGGAGGAGCTCACCACCTAGGTAGGCACATGCATCTTGTGAAAACTTTTCACCAAAATGAAGGCAACCACATGTAGTGGGCCAACCTCTGCTTGGAAACAGCCTTTCCTTCTGCTGGTGTCCGTAACAGACAAGAGCTGGTCTGAGGTCCACGTGCATTCTGAGCACGTATAACTGCAATGGAGTGGACGGACAGAGAAAAGCCAGGGTTGGGTCTGCCTCCTCCGGGGCAGCGCTTGCAGGCTCACCACCTGGCCCGTAGGAGAGGTAGGAACCCTGGGCACATATCCAGGCCGGGGTCTCAGATTTAATGAGAGATAGCCGGCCTGAATTCCAGGCACGATTCGTTGACCGAAAATGCGTGCAAGTCCCTACCCTCTAGATCAGTGGTTCCCAAACCTGTCTTGGCGACCCACCAACACTGCACGTTTTCTCTGTCTCCCTAATCAAACACACCTGATTCAACTCATCAGCTCATAATCACATGGGTTAATGAGCTGATGAGTAGAATCAGGTGTGTTTGATTAGGGAGACAGAGAAAACGTGCAGTGTTGGTGGGTCGCCAAGACAGGTTTGGGAACCACTGCTCTAGATAGAGACCAAGCAAGCAGGAGAACTGTTTCTCTAAAAACAGGATTTTTTACTCACTGCCTGCAGGGCTCAAGGGAGGTCTCTGCAGTGCAGTAGCATCAGAGATATGTCCCAAGAGGGTAAAGAGGGGACGCAAGGCAGATTCAGTCTCCTTGCTGCCCTCAGGAACCTGAAGATGAAGTCGTGCTTCCCGCAGATTTGTATCCACTGCATCATGATGTGCGTCAATACAGAGGCAGCAACATTTTGAGGTGGAGGAGACAGCCCTCACTCCAACCCATTAGCAAGAAAGAAGTACTGAAGTGATCGAACATCTTCGGGATCTCCACGCGGAGAGAAGACTCATTTCAACGAATAGGTTCCACTTCTAAGGGGGAGCGGAGCGTGCCTCATCTTTTGAGAGTGTGCTCTCACAGAAGTGATGGTCTCTACGGCATAGAAATTCTTGCGGTAGTAACCAGAACCTCCGCGTCCCGTTCTTTTTAGAACCAGACCTGGAACTCTCCAAGGTCTAAACGCGGGTGCCATCATGCCCCATCCCTGAGAATGTACTCAGAGGAAGGAGTCAGGAAGGGCTGTCGAGAGGAGAGTTCTTGTTGGGCCAATAAGGGGAAACTAGCAAGACCTGCTACATCTCCTGACTTCAGCACAGTTTGTGCAAGAAGGCTTACTGGGGAATGACATCTTGAGAAAGATGCAAATGCACCCGTGTGTTGGGACTCGTCACCAGTGCCGGAGCACATAGGGGAATATAACCGCGGCAACACAGTAACAGCTAACTGAAACAGTAAAGCACTCACTTTTTTGCCCTGTAACCACCATCAACAAACACAAACACAGAAATTTTACGCCGTTAAAACAGCAGTTGAGAGCTCAGAAGCTTGCGATCAACGCTGCACTCGCGCTGTAGAAACACCAGCAGTAGGAGAGTCTTCCAGAAGAACATAGACATCGACACCGATCGGCTCCGAAGCGAAAGACAACTGGTGCGTGCATCCACTTCCGTATTTATAACCGCGCTGCGGGGCGGAGCGTGTTATGCAATTCTCCCACGCCAATGTGCATTGGCTCGTTTTTACAATACTCCCAAGATGACAGGCTCCCTAAGCGTGAAGCCTTTCAGTCGACACGTCGACTACGTTGAACGTGAGCGACTGAAAAGGAACTGTACTTTTCAGGTGCAGAAATTGATTTAAGTAATCAAATGTACAATAACACTGCATATAATTGTCACTGTATAAATCAAATAAAAAGTGATCATTATTATTGTTACAAGAGATAATCAGTCAAGAGCAGTGAAGCAGCAGAAAATTTCTTTGTCTTTTGTTATTTGATTAGCTTTAAAAACACAGTGCTGTCACCGTGACACTTAATGCACAGATCCAATATACTGAAACTGTACACGTGTCCTAGTAGTATACTTTTGGCTTTACTGTGCTTAGTTTAATCCCACAATAACCAAAGATTCCTGACGGATATTTTGCAATCAATTTATCTGATCCCTATTGGTTTTATTGTGGTCATAATTACACATTGTTTTCCTTCTCCATTTCTTTTCAGGGGGAATCACACAACTTCTGCTAGTCGTTCAAAAATCAAATGTTAATTAGTGACTAGAATATAAGGTAATAAATGTCATATAGCCAACATTGGCCGATGACCCAAATGGGAGCGATATAATAACTAAATGTACATTTATACAACTGTTTTGATTCTGTTATTTGATTGTCTGGACCACTAATTATGCAAATATTCTACTTTGACCAATAGAAAGCCGTTTGGTTTGAAAGCGATTTTTGTGTGAGCTGTGCTTCATACATAGCAACACTTCACTTCACATCATTTCAATTTTACACCTTTAGTCACAATTTTGCACATCCCTACTAAGAATTGTGTGTTGAGGATTTGTGAAGGATCTGGTGCTTTTCTTATTCTTTGTTCTTATGATAAAATAATCACCCAGCTATGAACCAGTGTTTGGTTAATATGGGAACCAGAATTGGTTCATTTAGTTTCAGACTGGCATTGATATGGAACAACCGTCCCAGTGGTGACTGGATGGAAAAGTGTAGCTCAGGGAATGGTGTGTTTTTGGGTATGAGTGCCATGGGCAGTATGAATTTGGCATCTTCCCTGGGCTCTCATGCATCAGGGACGTGCCAGATGAGGAGTGGCACAGTCTCAGTGATTCATGCCCATTGCTGTGTAGATGCTGTCCCGCAGGAACGAGCCATTTAGACATTTCTATCTCCTCAAGCTGCTAAACAGATGTTGGTGTTGCTGAAGAAAGAGAGTACTGAGTATTGCTCTAGATTACTATCTAGTGGTCAGACTTTTAAAGGCTGTTTGTATGTTGAAAGGTTTCATTGGGTGCATATAAGCTATAGCTATTTTTTATTGAGCACATATATTCTTATTAGAAACATCTGCTGATCTTTTTTAAATGTGAAAACTATAGCCTTGTGGATCAAGAGCTGGACTGATACTGTAGCTAAAAGCTTGTATATTCACACCCAGCAAGAGACAATCCTTGAGTTATCCCAGTGGGATTGTCCCTGTTAATTAAGATGCTGATGTTGTGTCCAGTTAGGTGCATACATTTGAATAGCAAATGAAGGCAACTTTAAATGCAGTTGTATTTACCTTAAGGAATACCCAAATGTACGTCTCTACTTTGTGTGCTAAAGACCTCTAAATATGAAGATGCCCTTCATATTTAAGGGACGCATTAAGGGACGCATTTACAAAAATATAAAGACATTTATATTTTCATGTAGTCATTGTACTAAATTAAATGATTGAAATATTGTCTAGAAAATATTAAAATTTCTTCGTCTAAAGAATCCTAAGCATCCTCTTCAGACCACTGGAAGTCCCTGGACCTCACTTTGAAAACTTCAAACTGCTGTTTTACAACTTTTAAATTGAGTAAACACCGCTGACGCTGATAGAACCATCTTAAACCAGCCTGCAGTGGATCGACCTTGGGCTACATTTTTGTTTCTCTTCTTTCTTTTAAGCTTCTAAAACAACTCACTTTGCCTTCTAAAAGTGTTTAGAGTCATCCAAATATTGGATTTTGAGTAAAAGTGAAACAGCCCAGACATGAGTCCAGTGTCCAGCATTTGTCTCTACACCTCATTTAACCTCTGTGCTGAAATAGAAAACTCCCAGCGAAGCAAACATCGCCAATGTATCTGTTCGTTTGCTCACTCTGGTTTTACCCCTCGAGAAGCTATTGATCTTTCTCTCATTATCACCAGGGTGGCAAAAATAGAAGCACAACTGTAGCTGAGAATCGCTGTTCACTGCTTTAGTTAGATTGAAAGGGCTTATTTTTACTCATTAAGCTCAGCACAGACTGTGGTGATCAATTACGAAATTGTTATGTAACTATACAACTGCCAGTTAAACACACAAAGTGAAGTTACTGTTTCACCTACAAGTTACTTTATTTTTATATCTCCATTTGGCCTGCGATCACACACTCTGACATGCTTCCATGCATGTGGGATTTCTTTTGCATGCTTTGTCAGCCTCATTCTTCACGCCGAGAAACTGAGGATGGCATGTCTGGCTATTGTCCAACCAGACCTTCACTCAAAGATTCAATCTCACCTCCGAGGCCCTTGAAAGAGTTGTGAGAAAGTTGTCAGGAACTGAGCAGAGAATCTGAAATTCCTGTCCTGGCCTTCTCGTCTTGCACAGGTAGTTAAGCAGACAAGGGTGCGCTAATTCCTGCTTGAAGAGGCTGTCGGCGTACGTGCACTGACTGACAGTTGATGGACAACTTTGAAAGAGATCAGACAACTTCTATAGGAAGCTTGATATGCCTCACAGAGGCTGGGTTAATTACACATCTCGAAAAATGGGCTGTTTTCTATAGCGATTATGAGAGCTTCAAACACTGCGTCTTTAAAGGCATGTCATTATCTGTGATTCACAGAGGATTAGGGCTAGACTCGACCTTCCTGTGACGCACAAGCTCCTGCTGGATTACTTTACGACTCCCTGGTGTTGTAATTCTGTTGTCTCTGCTGTAAGTCATTGTAGCGCTTCATGTTTGCGAAATACTTATGGTTTGATTTGCAAATTCTTGTCATTGCAATTCATCACTGGTAGCTCTGTAATGATCTGAATTTTAAAGTGAAAGGTGAATAAACAAGGCTCGATAGATGTCAACTGGCAAATTTAAATCGCAGAGTACAGCCGCTCGTGGATTATATCTTTTTCATTGTTGGATGAAGGAGTTTGTTTTATTCTCAGCTGGAACAAGCAACTTTTGTGCCTGTTGTGCAATTTCTTCTCACTCCGTTCCCTGCTGACTGTGCTGAAAGCCGCTGGCCTGTGCTCTTTGCCCAACAGGAAGTACATCTTCCAGCCAATTAGAAGTGATTAAGGGGCACAAATGATTGGGAGTAACAAATCATGATTCAATGTGTTTTGTGTTTTGATTTAATGTGTTTGTTACCAGGTGCACATTGTGCTTTTTTTCCCACAATTGTTGTTCCTTTGCTTCTCTCAGTATTTCACTAGTAGCCTATATTTCAAAATGTAATTATTCCTGTATATTCAGCATGATTACTCCAGACTTCATTGTCACATGATCCTTCAGAAATAATTTCTAATATGACGATTTTGTGCTCAAGTAAAATGTCTTATTACCAATGTAGGAAACTATGGAATCTTTTTTTCCGGCACTGAATAAAAAATAAAAGATTTGATTGTGACTTTTATTTTCTTTGAATTGTGAGATATAAACTCGAGTTGTAAAGTCAGACCCTGGGAGATATAAACTCGCAATTTGAATTACTGTATAAAGTCAGAATTGTGAGATATAAACTCGCAAATGCGAGAAAATTGTGAGCTGACTTTTTTTTTCTCAGAATTAGACTTTATAACTCACAATTTGTACTTTAGTCTTGCAATTGTGACTTTATTTCTCTACAATTGCACTGTGACGGCAAAATAGCACTTGACCTATGACAACATTAATGCTGATCTGTTTTTGTCGATTGTTTTCTTTTTATTATCCCAACACCAGTGTGTGCAAATTGTTTAAGACTGAGATCTGTTGACACAATCATCTTGTAATTTCATTCTTGGTGTTCCACTTATTGCAGTTTCACAATTCTGGCTAAGAACATGATGTTATCAACCATCTCACTTACTGCCGCAGCTCAATTGAGTCGGAGAAGCTGATATCATCAGCAAACGCTGGGCACTGCTCTTACATTTCACTGGCAGCTAAATTGTGGGTCACTCTTTTGCAAGCCCGCCCTTTTTTTAAACATTGAACAGTGTTGAAATGTCTCTGAAATTATTATTAGATTGAAATGAAAGGGGAAGGCTTGTCTTGTGTCTGTTTAGTGGTTACTGGATAGGCTGCTCATAATTGAGGACATTTGCGGAATTGAAAGGGATGTCTTTGAACTGCCTGTGTAGTCTGAAGAACAGAAAAATGAAATCTTTGAGAAAATGAGCATAACAAACTTAATGTAAGAAGGAAAAACCAAAAACACACACACACACACACACACACACACACACACACACACCAAAACACTCAGCTGATGAATCCAACATGTGCCACCACAGTGTTCAGCCTCCACTGCAGATTGCATCAATATACACATTCTTGCGATTCTAGTTTATTTGTCTAACCATGTGGTCTTGAGTGAGATTGAAATATGAAATATGAAATTATTTAGTTACAGATCTTTTTCACAGCAAACATTCCTTTGTAATATATTACAAAACAGTCAATGGCAGTTTAGATTTTCTTCAGTGAAGTACTATATCTCTTACACTGAAAACCCTAATAAGTTGATTGAACTCAAGTGATTTGAGTAAACTCGTTCCCTCAATTTAATTGAGTAATGGGGTTTCCCAAAACGTGCATATTTAAGTTTACTTAACTTGGTGCTTATGTAGACTTGACTTAAATTGTTTAGTTCACCAAACTTGATGATTATTTAATGTACTTAAACAATAAAGTTAATTTAACTTAGTTTTAATTTCAAGTGTACTTGTATATTTAAGTAAACTCAACGAGAAAATTTGACTGAAATTAGAATTTAATTCTAAATTTAAAAGTTATTATTTTTGACAGTAAGCTTTGTGCACACTGCACTTAAATAAAACAACGAACAACATATTGATCCTTTGAGACTTTATTGACCAAAATGTGAAATGGAAATGATGTACATTACTCTAAAGGTGGCAACAAAGTCCAACATTAAGTAGTGCACTACATCAATTGTACAACTTTGATCACTTAAACATTACACTTAAGTCTCACATTTGTGTTAATGTACTGAACATGTAAACGTAAAGTATACATTCTTTTAAAATTTTAAAATTTGGATGAAATCAAACGTGGATGGATAAAATCAAACGTGTTGTCAAGTGATTTTGGGTAATTCAGTTCTAGAGCATAGATCAGACCGAAGAAGAGACACATAGCCTGTGGGAGGTCCTGCATTTTTTCCATCACCCCTTGACCTTCAAGTATTATTCCAATCGTAGAAGTTAAATGCAAGGAATTGGGGGGCTGGAGTTCAGTGTCCTCAAATAAGATGCTCACTGGCACATCAAGGTTGGAGTTGGATTGATCAGACACCTAGTGAAAAAACAGGCATAAATAGAGTATTGCGATCAGGAATCAAATGTTTATCAATGCATGTTTATCAGAACGTGCACTAGATTTATTAAAAATACAAAGCACTAACCCTAATCCCAAATTATATGGACAAGTATGCATTTGACTTTATGAAAATGTACATGTTTCTGGCAAAGACAATACTTTTTTTTTTTAAGTATGCAGTATAAATGACAATTTATTGATTTGAAGCCACATTTGTATTTTAAAGGAATAGTTCACCCAAACATGAAAATGCACTTACTCTCAGGCCATTCAATATATAGAAGAGTTTTTTTTATTATTTAATCTGTAAAGATTTGGAGAACTGTAGCATCACATCACTTGCTCACAAATTGATCCTCTGTAGCGAACGGGTGTTGTAAGTAAGAGTCCTAAGAGTGAACGTGTGGATTAATTGTGGATTATTGTGATGTTTTTATCAGTTGTTTGAATGAGTTTGAGCACCTGTTTGCTAAAGAGGATCAATTTGTGAGTGAGTGATGTAATGCTAAAGTTCTCCAAATCTTTTCAGATGAAGAAACAAACTCATCTTCATCTTGAATAGTCTGAAGGTGAGAACATTTCCTGCAAATTTCCATTTTTGAGTAAACTATTGCTTTAAAATCAACATGATTTTCAAATGCTTAGACTAATGGGAGCACAGGTGGTTCTTTTAATGTAAACAGGTTAAGAACAGATGAACTTACTTTTCTACATGACTTGAAGAAAGAGGAGTCATCATCTCCAAGCATGATAGGTAGTCCTCGAATCACAAGGGTTCGGACCTCCGTTGGCTGGGCAGACTTTAGAGGAAAACACGAAATTCCATTAGTGCCAGAACCAGAGGTGGAAAGTAACGAATTACATTTACTCGCGTTACGTAATTGAGTAGTTTTTTTGTGTACTTCTACTTTTTAAAGTAGTTTTTAAAATCTGTACTTTTACTTTTACTTAAGTACGTTTTCTTTGAAGTATTGTACTTCGCTACATTTGAAATCATATCCGTTACTGAGTAAAAAATAATAATACAAGGGGGGGGATCACACACTCCGGAAACTACTGAATTGATTTGAAGGGCGGGAGAACAAACGCGCAAAAAAGGTGACGCAGACCCAGCTGAAGCTGAAAGCTAAGCGCCAAGCGAATTATGGCCAGTATGAAAAGTAGAAAAAAAGCGTGGTTGTCCTCGAGGATAGATATCCAATTTGCAAAAAATGTGGACGCAAAGTGGCTGCAAAAAGAGGATATAGGACACCATCCCTCCTGCAGATAAAGGTATGTCCCGATTTACGTGATGCAAAGGGAATCCCGGAATCCAGTCATGAAAATGGAATTCACTTAATGCAGATGTCACGTAAAACATACAAAATAATGGATGGATGAATACATGGAAAGTAGAACTGTGCAATAAACCCAATCGCGACATGGTCTGTGGATAATTAAGCTAAGCACAAAAATACTGCAAGTAAATATATAAGTTAACCCTATTTGTTCTGCTGAGCTGCGTTTGTCTACTACATACTGAAGTACTCGTGACGTTCATGGTGTTTTCAGCGTCTCACAAACAATTTGAGGATATGAATACATGAACATTTCCAGAGCTGCTCTGAGAGAACGCCTAATGAGCATTTTCATAATTTTATTTGAGAAAATCCATTGTCAAATACACTATTATAGGTCTTCACAAACCGTCAAAATAAAAGTTCGGTTTTACTAGGAGAAATTATGACAGAAATATATTACTATTGTAGGCATACAGTAGAACGTAGCCTACTTCTCAAAATAATAATAATAATAACAATAATAATACATTTTATTTGAACATTATTTATAGGAATATTTTTTTTTGTCCATGGTTTAATTTAGTAAATCTTTTTTTTGCAGCGCTTCCCCAAAAAATAAAAGGACACAAGTTTAAATTTACATTTGATTAGCCTACCACCGTTTTTGATAATATATTTGGATTAAATCATAAAAAGTAGGGGTGTAACAAAACTGACGGTTCGGTTTTCCCACGGTTTTGATGTCTCGGTTCGGTTCGGTTTAGAAAGCTAAAAAAAAAAATTAAACAGTGGTTTAATGAAAAAATTGTGTCTTTGTCAGTTTTTGCATTAACTTTACTCTAATTTGTTATTGAAATATAATAATTTACACAGTTGCTGTCATTTTCATTAAAGATATTTTAAACGTACTTTAAATAATCAAGATATAATTAACAGGTTAAGTAGAATATAATATATAGGATAATATTGTGCATTTATTTAGTGCAAGAGTTCATTTCTCTAGGAACCAACAAGTTGTGGACACTTAATCACTAGCCTGCTGAGGTAAATATAATGCTAGTGACAAGCTATGCAGTTTTATTGACGTCTTTGCGCTGATGAAACACTGATTGAGCGATTACACGAGTTATGATGCCTTTCAGTAAGTATACTGTATTTTTCAACATATCTTCAGGTGTCCATTCATGTTTATTCTGTAACTGAGGAAGAGATGATCGCGTTTACTCGCGTTTACTCGCGTTTACTCCGCGCTACCGCTACTGTTACAATCCGTGGTGACAGATAGTTTTAAACTGTGGGTACAGATTGTCAATTTACATCCATGTGGACAGATTGGTAAACTGTGCCTAGTTTTGTAAAACTGTGCACACGGTAGTTTATTTTTGTTCTGTAATGAAGCTTGGCTGTCCATCTAGTGAAAAATGTTGGTACTGCGGCCAAATAAAATCTTACTGAAAGCTCATTTTTTGAGATATCAACCTAAAATTTGGAACACAACTTCTTCAGATTTTTGGCTTACATTTTCTGGCAGTTTTAGAGTAAAATATATTTTGTAATATATATATTTTATATAAAATATAAATAATGATATTTTTACATTGTTCATTTTCATAAACTCAAACTTGTATAACTTTTTTTCTGTTTCACTTTCATAACTTCATAATACTTCATTTCAACATTAATCTGGCAAATGTCTTCTTTAAAACAAGACCAACCATAGGTCTATATTCGAAAGCATTCTTGAATTACAACCATTTAAGTTTGAATAGTGATTTTCATGTCCATGCGATAAAAGGGGGAGTGACAGTTAAAGGGTTAAACAATATTAAACTATAATATCTATATCTATAATATCTAAAATTTAATTTATATATAAAAACTCTCCTACAGTCCAGTCACCATCAGTCGCGACAGTCGCGACTCGCACGTATTTTCATTTAAACGTCACTCACTGACGTTTTCCTAACCAGAAAAAAAACCGATTGCCCTGCTCTGCCTCTGATTGGCTAGTACTTATTGCCATCTGGGTCAGAGCCAATTAGAAGCAGGATGTGGGTGGGGAAAAAACTCTGTGTATAGGGAAAGGGGAGAGACAGAGGGAACAGGCAAGACAAACTCCTACGTTTAAATAACATATAGAAAATATCTGCTTGACAACGAGCTGAGAACAAGCCCAAATAAGCAACTACACTTTAGAAACAAGCCCAAAAAAAAACGCGACCCGCGACTACCAATATTTGTAAGCGACTTTACAGAAAAACAAGCCCAAAGTCGCTTATAATAAGCGGACTTGGCAACACTGATTCCAGGTCCAATCAATTAGCCGGGCTGGGCGGGGCCGGGGTAGCTTGCAGGGCGGGGCGTGTTCGGTACGCCATGAGAGTATCGCCATTCGAATCGTGGGTTCTGTATCGCGGTTCTTCGGTTTGGTTCGAATATCGTTACACCCCTAATAAAAAGAAACATTAATTTTCTGAATAAAATACATTTCATAGGACAATATTATTCTTAAACATTTTAATAAATTATTAATGTTAAAAATAAGTTGTTAATCTAATTCATTATTAATTATCAAATTTAATTGATTAGACATGTTTTATTGAAATTTTAATAAACAAACAAATTATTTCAAGTTTGTTATAATAAAAGCATTTGTTCAACCAAAAAAAAAATCCTGTTTTCATTAATTTAACTGTCATTTTAACTGATGATAATAATAATAATACCCATAATTTAATAATACAGTTTATTTATTTAACAATTGATTAATACTGTAAACCGTGATATTTTCTGAGACGTTACCATACTGTGAAAATCTTATACCATTACAACCCTACACGGGAGGGTCCCCCACCCCACCCCCGCTGTTAAAAAAGTAACTCAGTAACTTTTACTCTGAGTCAATTTTAAATGAGCTACTTTTTACTTTTACTTGAGTAGATTTTTAGACCGGTACTTTTACTTGTACTTAAGTAAAATTTCATTGAAGTAGTAGTACTTTTACTTGAGTAGAATATTTTATTACTCTTTCCACCTCTGGCCAGAACAAATAACAACTAAACAATATATTTGAAGCACTTTTATGAGATTAGGCTATAAGATTAAATGTGACCAAATTAAATGCTTTTAAAGGGATAGTTCCCCCAAAATGAAATTTCTGTCATCATTTAGTCACCCTCAAGTTATTCCATACCTGTATAAATTTCTTTGCTCAGCTGAATAAAAAGGAAGAATACATTTTGAAGAATGTTTGTAACCAAGCAGTTTTGGGCCACTGTTGACTTCTACATGCTAAAAAGAAATACTAAGAACATCAATTGTACCCAAAATTGTTCAATTACAAACATTGTTCAAAATATCTTCCTTTGTGCTCAGCGTTAACAAAGAAATGTATACAGGTTTGGAACAACTTGAGGGTGAGTAAAAGTTATTCTTTAAGTTATCTTAAATAAGACAAAATTACTAACCTTTATTTGATTCAAAAAGTTAGCCAAGTACTGACCAGGAGTCCCTCTTTTGGCTTTAAAAAGGTCCATGAACCATGGACTATATCTATCAAGGTTCTCGTAGAATTGCTGCTTTAGGTTTTTGCCAGTAATTCTGTTGAACTCCAAGCAGATCTGGGGGAGACAAGGGCAGGTCACATACCATTAGCATGCACATAGACATGCTTTAAATTATTAGGAAATAATAAGTCGATTTCTCAATGAATCAGAAATGTATCATGAAAATATTGTCAATTACTGGTGAAACTGACAAAGTTTGCCCGGGAAAAATAACCCACATGGTCTAAGCAGTAGCTGCCATGTTCTTTCTTGCACAGAAAAAAAGATAATCAAATATGTATGTATCTCACAGGTAAAATAAGAAATAAGCTGTTGACATTTCAATAATCATACCATCACAAAATCATGAGGAAAATATTGTTAATGTCGAGGTTGTCAAGAAATAAAACCATCACTAACGTTAGCTGCCATGTTCTTTTGGTGAGAAATACACGATTACACAATGATTAAGTTTATATTTTACTAATTACCATTACTAAGAAAATAAAGAATCGTTTGATATCGCAGTTATCATATCATCACAAAACCATCAATAAAATAACGTTAATTAACTTAGTGGCTAACATTATGTTGGAAAAGTTTGATCAGGAAATATTGTAATTAACGTTATGGCTGCGGTCTCTTTTATTACAGAACCGTGCAAGGATTTAAATAGCTAAACATATTTCAGTTTTTAAAAGTCACACAAAATAACTTTATATCTTAAATATTGTACTTACCGAGAATGGTACACAAAGAAAAACTCCCGTCTTGAACTTAGCACTGGTGGTGTCAGCAACAGACGATGCGAAAATCAGCAATTTTGTAATCAACCAATCAGTGCATAAGTTCTCTTGTTGCCAGGCGGAACTGCTTGCGTGGCCAATCGCATCAAAGGAAGACCAGAGAGACATTTTAATTAAACCGATTTGAAATGAATTTGATTTAACATTAAACATAATGTGTCGTCGCTGTATTTCTGTTATTTTTATATTTTTAAATGAGACTTGGGAGGTGGCTGTGAGGAACTCTTTCATGCATTTAGGGATGTGGCATATATGTGCACCTGTTTTACAAATGTATGAGCTTGTATTAAAAGGCTACTGAGTGAAAACTGTGCAACCCCCAGTATTACAAAAACACTTGTATATGGGTATTAAAGTTTATTTATCAAGTTTAAAGTATCAGGTTTTTAATAAATAAATAAAAATCAGTTTATTTACATTACGATCAATAATTGTAATATAATGAAAGCCATTTGTTTTCTGGTAAAATAAGAATGACACATTGCACTTGAAGAAAGCATGTATGAATGTATTATCATTTTAGTCAAGAAAACAACATTTGTGAAAATGACCTTTTGTAAGGATTAATCATGATTTTGAGCTCACAGCACTTGAAATCTTAAGTTTATGTATTTTGAAGGTAAATTAGTTATTTGAACTTATATTTTTGAGTGACAGGGCCAAAATGCAAAATTTAAAGTAATGTTTAGTCAAGTACACTTGATTGTTTAAGTAAAGAAAACATTAGGGTTTACAGTGTATGACGTTTTGAGTGGTGGGTGAACAAACTCTTATGTACTGGTCCCTCTCAGCTGGAGGCATTAAGTCCTTTCTTCACAGAACATCTTTGAAACAGGCACTTTTGTCTGATTACCAGGACCAGAATCTCTCATCCACAAAGATTTCTTCTAAGTCTTTCTCCAGAAGCATCTCGCATTGCTGTTTTCAAAGCAGATGCGATTTAGTTGAGGTTATTGGCTGTGAACGTATACGTTAACATAAAAATGAAGAAATTAGCTCCCTGTGTTCACTTTTAATAGCCCTTTACACTATAAAAGTAGTTTAAAGCTGCACATTGAACAAATATCAAAAACATGTAGAGAGTGGAACTGTTTTATCTTTTTATGAGTTAACTCAGATTTAGCACTTTAAACTGAACCCAGAGAAAATCCCTCCAAATCTCAGCACCATATTGTCTATTGGTTTTAACTCTATATACACAACATTGTTTTTATAGTATATGAATACATCAGAAGTATATTAGAAAAATGTATTTATACTACCGTTCTAAAGTTTGAGGTTAAGACTTTTTTTTAATGATGTTGAAAGAAATCGCTCATGCTCACCAAGGCAGCATTTCTTTAATCTTGAATACAGTACAGTTAAAACTGTAATATTATAAAATAATATTATAATTTTAAATTATCTATTTGAATTAGAGCTGCACGATTAATCGTTAAAAGGCTGCAATCTCATATTCAAACACCCATGTAATCTTATTGACGATCTACCACAGCGATTCTACTGTATATAATTTGCAGGCATCAGGGAGCCACTATCAATATGCGGGGAATTGAAATCGCCTTTGAATTCGCTCTCACTTTTCTCTTTCACATTTGAATTCGCAATATTTTTTATTCATCGTTGTGCTGAATTCAGAGTCTTTCTTTTTTGTATCAAATTAAGTGACACTTATTCTGACTATTTCATATTCAAGCAGTCTTGTAAAGTTTCTACTTACAAATTAGGAAATTGTTATTATGGTATGATGTGTGTTCATGTGATTTTAGTCTAAATAAAATGCTTGCTGTGCTCTCATTTTTATTTTCTCAATAAAATCAGTAAGCATTTAGCACTAATGCAACAAAACTAAGAGTATATAATAATTGGTGTGTAATCAATCTTACCAAAATATTTTATCATTCTCATGCTGCCATAGAGAATGATGGGATATCACACAGCCCTGTCTTTTCATGAACCATTTTCCGCCAGACTTATTTTTCAACATTACACAAAATTTGCACAAAAAAGTTGATTGCTTTCATAAAAGATAGTAATGTTCAAACCCTAATATCAGATACATTTCAGGCTGCAAACCTGTAGAATGATGAATCTACAGTTGGACACTTTTCGTCAAACAGACAGGAGAACAAATGTTGCTCTGTGAGTTGACGACATGCCTTAGTAGGCAAACGACAGATGGAGGAGCTTCTCGTTCGATGAAACTTTAAGACATGGGGCTCCCTGAAGATCCCCTCAATCCATCTGTTGTACACGGTTGGGCGTGTAGTTATGACACTGTCTCTTAATCGAACTAGCACTGCGTCTCTGACCCTGTCCCTGAGGCCACCTGATAAGAAGACGCCCCTCCACCTGCTGCGCGTCAATCACACACAGAATCTCAGCACACTCAAGGAAAGCAATCTCTCACTGATGTCCCCTCAGATTTCCTTTCCAATAACCCACACATCTCCAATAATATCAAATCAACTGCCAAATTTATCACTGCACTGTAAATACTGTAATTCTGTAACAGTTTTATAATAGAGATGCTAAGAACTGTTTTAGAACAGCCTAAAATATCCTAAGCTGACATTTAGACCATCTTGGACAATCAATAAGCGTCCCGGGTTACGTATGTAACCCTAGTTCCCCGAAGGGACGGACGCTGCGTGAAATCGCAGTGGGAAAGCCCTCAGCGTGACGCGTCTGAAGCATGAATGAAATCAGTCAATGGAGAGAATGAGCGTACGGCGAGTGACGTCATCGACCAGGAAGCTATAAATATCCCCTGAGTACACAATACGCCAGCTTAAAAGTTACTGAAGCAGCGACCCAAGGGGATGCCGAGAGTATGGCAGGACACGCAGCGTCCGTCCCTTCGGGGAACTAGGGTTACATACGTAACTCGGGACGTTCCCCTTCAGGGACTACCGCTGCGTGAAATCGCAGTGGGAACGCAATACCCACATCCCCATACGACCAAATCCCCGTCGTGTGTCATTAGGAGACACAAACCGACGAGAGAACCTGAGCCCGGGAGTGGAGCTAAGATCGAGGGAATAAAATCTAACGAAAGTGTGCGGTGAGGACCAGCCTGCCGCATCACAAATGTCCTGAAGAGAAGCTCCTGAAAGAAGAGCTGTAGAAGCAGCCATACTCCGGGTGGAATGAGCCCTTACAGCCAAAGGTGCAGGCTGATGGGCCGAACCATAAGCAAGTGGGATGGCCTCGACCACCCACTTGCTCATCCTTTTTCTAGATGCAGGACACCCTTTCTTAGGTGACCCAAACAGACGAACAGTTGTTCCGATCTCCTCCACAGGGCAGCTCTGTGGACGTAAGCATCAAAACCCAAACTGGGCACAGCAAATTAATTTTCCCTGGTCTGACGTCAGAAAAGGCGGAGGACAGAAAACCTGCAGAACTATAGGTCTAACTGAAACAGTTGGAACCTTAGGAACATAACCTGGTCTCGGAAAGAGAAAGGCCTTAACCAACCAGGAGCAAATTCCAGGCACGAGGGAGCCACCGAAAGTGCTTGAATATCTCCAATTCTTTTTAGAGATGAGATAGCGAGAAGAAGGATAGTCTTTAGAGTAAGAAACTTTTCCGAAACTTCCTCGATGGGCTCGAAAGGAGCAAGGGAGAGACCTTCTAAGATGATGGCCAGATCCCAAGCTGGTACCCTCGTGCGAACTGCAGGCCTCAGCCTCAAGGTGACACGAAGGAAGCGAGACATAAGTGGGTGTTTCCCGAGGGAACCTCCACTTGAAGGGGTGTGGTAAGCAGCTAAGGCCGCCACATACACCTTCAGTGTGGAGTGGGATAACCCTGTGGAGAGACGGTCCTGCAGGAAATCCAGGACTGTACCAACCGGGCAGTTAACTGGGTCCTACTGGCGCTCTCCACACCAAGAGGTGAAAAGTTTCCACCTCGCGGCATATAACTTCCTCGTGGAGGGAGCTCTGGATCGGAGGATGGTCTCAACGACCTCAGCCGAGAGACCAGAATCTATGAGCTGGGCCCCCTCAGAGGCCAAGCCCACAGCCTCCATAGCTCTAGACGGGGGTGAAGGATCGACCCACTCGCCTGAGAGAGCAGATCTCTCCTGATCGGTATCTCTAGGGGAGAGCCGTTGAGGAGAGACACTAGGTCCGCAAACCATACCCGGGCCGACCAGAACGGGGCTATTAGCAGGAGACTGAGCCCGTCCCGGCGAACCCTCTCCAGAACTCCTGGGAGCAGAGCGATCGGGGGAAAAGCGTACAAGCGTGACCTCGGCCATGGATGTACCATCGCATCCAACCCCAGCGGGGCTGGATGGCTGAGAGAGAACCACAAAGGGCAGTGTGATGTTTCTCGAGAAGCAAATAGGTCTACCTCGGCAAGACCGAAATGTTTCCATAGGAGTTCCACCACCTCGGGGTGAAGACTCCATTCCCCGGGCCTCGACCCCTGTCTTGACAGGATGTCTGCCCCCTGATTTAAATACCCCGGGAGATAAAAGCTCTCAGAGAAAGAATTTTCCCCTGGGACCATAGAAGGATCTGACGTGACAGTTTGTAAAGCGGGCGAGAACGCAAACCCCCCTGATGGTTGATATAAGAAACCACCGATGTGTTATCTGTCTGGACAAGAACATGGTGGCCCCTTAGGTCTGGGAGGAAGTGTTTCAGAGCCTGAAACACCGCCAACATCTCTAGGCAGTTTAAGTGCCACAGACGATGATGGTCCTCCCACAGACCCTGAGCCGGGCGACCATCCATGATCGCCCCCCAACCCGTGAGAGAGGCATCTGTCATTAGCATAACGCGACGACAAGGAGCTCCTAACACAGGGCCTTGGGACAGAAACCAAGGATCTTTCCACATGATCAGGGCGTGATGACACCTTCGCAAACTCACGATCATGCGAAGCGGATTTCCCCTCGGGGAGAATCCCTTGGTCCTGAGCCACCACTGTAACAGTCTCATGTGCAAGAGGCCAAGAGGTATCACGTTGGACGCAGCTGCCATGAGACCTAACAGTCTCTGGAACTGTTTTACAGTGGATGACTGGCCTAGCTTGACCTGATCTACTGCAGCGAGAATCAAAGCAATACGAGCAGGTGACAATCGTGCCTGCATCGTCGTTGAATCCCACACTACACCTAGAAAAGTGGTTCTCTGTAATGGAGAAAGAACACTCTTTTTGGCGTTGAGCCTCAGCCCCAGTCACTTGATATGAGCAAGAACGACATCTCGGTGCCGATCCGTCTGTTGTTCCGATTGAGCTAGAATCAAGCAATCGTCTATATAGTACAGAAAGCGGATGCCCTGTAACCTCAGCGGGGCTATAGCAGCATCCGTACACTTCGTGAATGTTCGGGGTAACAGTGCTAGGCCGAACGAAAGAACCCGATATTGGTACGCTTCGCCCCCGAAAGCGAACCTCAGGAACTTCCTGTCTTGAGGGAGGATAGATACATGGAAGTAAACGTCCTTTAGATCTATCATGACAAACCAGTCCTCGGATCTGATTTGAACATCCCCAGTGACAGACACAGCGCCCTGTAACGTACTGGCAGGGAACAGCTGGTCTGGGCACTCCACAACCCTCCTCGGAGGGGGCGAGCGTCCCTCGGGAAATCGCTCGCCGAGTCTCTCTACGCCCTGTGAAGGCAGGGTTAGTAGAGCAGACCCCTGAGGGCATCGGAAAAGACAGGGCACCGTGTTCTTGTGCAGTGAACTCAGGTCTTTCACGATAGGGACCACCCTCAGAGTCCTGACGTTCAGCACGTCAGGATTTTTTTTTTTTTCGATGAAGTAGTATCCTAACTCCCTGCTGGGTGGGGGACCCATTCCGCCAGGAACTCTACTAAGGGAACCAGCCTCTCGAGGCTGGCCTCCGGATGAACATCCCGAGTGACAGACACAGCGCCCTGTAACATACTGGCAGGAAACAGCTGGTCTGAGCACTCCACAACCCTCCTTGGAGGGGGCGAGCGTCCCTCGGGAAATCGCTCGCCGAGTCTCTCTACGCCCTGTATAGGCAGGGGTAGTAGAACAGACCCCTGAGGGCATCGAGAAAGACAGGGCACCGTGTTTTTGTGCGGTGAACTCAAGTTTTTCCCGATGGGGACCACCCTCAGAGTCCTGACGTTCAGCCCGTCAGGACTTTTTCGACGCGGCCTTTCTGGCGACAATGACTGTCCTCAGATCAGTCCTGCCCCGAGAAGGCCGCGCCGGAGAGCGCCCCGCCTCGTCCCTCCAGTTTCTCTGCAGGGGGGCACGAGACGTGACACTCCGCTTCTGCTGTGCTCTTTTGGAAGACGAAGTCGACGAAAGACTTTGCTCTGGTTGAACATTCTGCGTGACAGACACAGTGCCCTGTAACGGCGCACCGGCAGGGAACGACTGGTCTGAACACACTAGAACCCTCCTTAGAGGCGGCGAGCGACCTCGGGAAAGCACTCGCCAGACCCTTCTACGCCCTGTTTCGGCAGGGTTAGTAGGACGGGCCCCTGAGGGCGCCGGGAGAGACAGGGCACCCTTAAGGGAGGTGAACGCAAGTCTCTCTCGGCGGGACCCCCCCTCAGATTTCCTTTGAGCAGGTCGGCCTGAAAAGCCTGCATAAAAGTCATCGTATGCAAACATGCAGCCGCCTGCCCAGCCACCGAGTAAGCCTTCCCCACCAGCACAGAGGTATATATATTTATTTATTTATTTATTTTTTGGTGGAAGAGCCGGTGCTTTAAGTGAAGACGATGAAGCAGGAAAGAGATAGCTCGCGAGCGTCTCCTCCGCCTACAGTATCGTCACATAACCAGCAGATTTAGCACCAACAATGTTACCATAAGCATTGGACTGATTTGTGTAAATTCTGCTTGAAACCGGTCTAACCCAGGTCTTTGAAACCTCAGCATGAAGATCTGGGAAGAACGGTAAGCACCGGCTAGAAGGTTGAAATCGTGCAGACAGAAATCTATCATCTAGATTGCTTTTAATTCTAGAAACCTGTCTATCAGCTGGCCACTCGATACTGTTTTTTTTTTTTTTTAGCTTTTCAACAGCCCGAGATAATACATCCATCAAACCTTCTTCATTTGCAGTATAATGTGATAAACTAGTTTTCTCTGATGCAAAACTTTCGACATCCAGCTCCTCAGAACTGGAAAATCTCAATTCAACATCATCATGTGCCTCCACCCGGGCAGAAGTAGCCGCCGCAGCGCGTGCTTCCAGAGCCGGGTGAGAGGCACTAGATCTCGTCGGAGATAGCTGAGATAGGGCGGAGCCCGTCTCAACGTCGCCAGCGAGATCAATCTGTGAGCCCCAAGACAAGCGCCGCCGCTCTGCCTCAACAGAAGCGGGACCCGAGCCTCGGTGAGCTCGCAGCAAATCACTCTCCTCGAAGAGCGATCGCCGCGAGCGCAGAGTTCTCAAGGGAAAACGCTCGCAATGCTGACAATCGACTCCCTCGAGAGCCGACTGGGCATTGCTGCACTCCCAAACAAGCCACACTTAGCTGGTGTGAATCCCCACCCGTGATGTACCGAGTACAGGGGGGAACACACTTCTTATACTGCTCGCTCATATTGGTTTTTTTATATAAAATATATATAGTGAAAACTCCTGACAAAACAGACAAACACAATCGACAGATTCAGACACACACAGAGCTGCTGAAGTAACTAAAAGCTGGCGTATTGTGTACTCAGGGGATATTTATAGCTTCCTGGTCGATGACGTCACTCGCCGTACGCTCATTCTCTCCATTGACTGATTTCATTCATGCTTCAGACGCGTCACGCTGAGGGCGTTCCCACTGCGATTTCACACAGCGGTAGTCCCTGAAGGGGAACTAGCTTTTTGGTGGCCAAGCTGGGTGTTTGGAACAAAATGGCTGTTCAACCAAATAATGCTAATAGCTAATATCCAACATGGACAAACTAGAAACCAGGGTTTTGAGTTACAGGTGTGAATTTTAGTAATGTTTACAGTATTTTGGTTTTAGTGCACATTAGGGGTGGCACGGTTCACAAAACCCACGGTTTGGTTCGTATCACGGTTTTAGGGTCACGGTTTTCGGTTCTGTACGGTTCTTGTTGTTATTTTTTATTTTAATCTTTAACACTCCAGAAATGTACTTCAGCATATGATATAGGCAATAGCTTAATTATCCACAATTCAGGATACAGTATTAACAAAAAAAATGTATATCATGTAATCATGCACAAACTGAATTTGACTTGACTTTAAGCACATTATTGAGACCATCTCTGAGGAAAGCTAGGTGACATTTTGATACAGCAAGAGAGAAGACATTGATGAAATGCTTTTGTATATTTGGCAAAAAAGGAGAATGTGTATTGCTATCTCTACAGGGACTTATGTGCATTTTTAGCACACAAAGATTAAAATTAACTTGCATTTATCAAACTGTCAACGTCAGTGTAGCTCTTACAAAATGTTTATCTATTAAAAGAAAAAGAGAGAAACTCTTAAAGCACTATCTTTTAAATAAGTCAAAATATGTTACACATAATTGCCTATAATGAGGCTATAACAATAGCAAAGGCATAACCATAAAGTGAAACATAAGTTCAACCTCAACACAAAAACAGTATCAACAATCCTTCTATTCCCTGAGAGTGAGGATACATTTTTTCACTTGAAATTAAAGTGCAGTATTTGGAAACATATGACTGGAGTTCTTATCTGAAATTGGTGTCACTGTATTTAAATATCATAGGTAACATGAAATCCAAAATGTTCGCACACAACGGACTTATACGACGCTGGCGCATCCTCCAACTCCGGTTAGCCTTCCTTATATCTCCCACTTGACATTTCTATACGTGACGAGACCTGAAGCACTCCATACTCCACTTTTACTGTAGGCTTGTTCGACTTGAACCGGCGCTGCACAGATCGATCGGTTTATGACATTAAAGTGCCGCGAGAGTGATTGAAAAGCATACGGAGCAGTTGCTCTCGCGGTACTTTGATGTTATTCATCGATCGGTCTGTGCAGCGCCGGTTCAAGTCGAACAAGCCTCATATGTATGTCCATTGTCCACACATCTCTTATTTCGCGCGAAAAGTAAACACACTGTCTGAGGTCACGGGCACGAGGTTACATTGCGCATGCGTCGAACCGTGCGACGCACACACGCACCGAACTGAGACATGTCTAGCCAAAAATGTTTACCTTGGTCGAAAAGTTAGAAGTCAAGGGGTCGCAAAAAGAGAGGAACAATCAATAAACACTGCTTTGTGTGAATCAAATATGAAATAACATAGTAAGCGGGGTAAAAATGTATGTGTTGGATGTATGGCTGCAGTTTTAGTGTCCTTTGTTAGTGTGCGCCCGCCTCCAGTGACGCTGGTTCAAAACGGAGCGTGCATGTAGGATTAGTTAAATTGGTGCCGTGACCCGAATGGGAATAACAATTAGGGGGGTGAGTGTAATGCAGGCCAGCTGTGTAAGTAAACCTCACTCCCCCGGCCTCATGATGCGCACTAGAGACTGACATTAGGGATTTTGGTCTTTAGCTTTCTTTAGCATCCCTTGCCGGTTGGCGCTGGTTGGAATCCCGTTCAGAACCGTGTGAGTTGGACCAATAACACTTAATGGACCTCATGCTTTAATGTGTTGAGAAAACTACTCAAATTTAGCTACCTATGCTATTGAGTGCTCTACCAACATTCTAGTTAAGCTACCCTTCCAATAAGGTAGCTATTTGCACTACAGACCAGATTGAAAAAGTAGCTTGCTAATTGCTATAAAAAGTAATCTGCAATTTGACTAATACATGTTTGTAGCTAACAACTATACTGTCTCGCTATTGAGAAATTTAGTTAAACTACCGTAATAGCTTACTTTTTATTGCATCGCTACTGCCAAACATTAATTGTAACTCTGTGAGACCTTTTATTTTAACTTGTTTTTTAAATTGCAATGCAATAAGTGTGACAGCTTAGAAAAGTCCTCAGAAAGCCAAACAATTTGATGTTTCATTCATGTCTGTAACCCAAGTGGAGCTGGACGAGTTACACATCAAAGCCTAATACTTCGGTTTAAGGGTTTATTCAAATCTCTTAGCGTAAGTATGAGCAATAGTAATATGCTAGTTAAGGCTAGCATCACTAAAAATAGACATAGCATAAAACGATACATGTTATTGACCTTCTCTATAAAGTTCTCTCAGCTTTATTGTTGACGGTGTATCCAGGAGCTTCAGGTTGAGCTGTGGAGGCCTGTCAGGACAGCAGGCCCACATATCTAATGTTCTCTCGTTTATAGGGCTTGGTGTTCAATGGAATGAAAAGGCTTTTCATTCCTGCGGTTCGACTAGGGAGGAACATTCAGTCAGACAGCTGTGAAGGGAAACTCTCTCCTCTCCTGATAGAGGAGAGACCCAGCGTGTGTGTGGCTTTGGACCGCAGCATGTGTGTGTTAAGACTAACAGTGGGTGGGTGGAGGGGAAAAAGGTCTGGCCTAAGTAGGGAGTTCACAGTAAGTTCATTAGAGTCGGACAGAGTTATTTTTTTTTAGCTGTCGTGGTGTGACTGTTCATTTTTTGCAGAGGTCACGCAGATGTGCAAGCAGGCGTCTCTTTGTCTCGCTGTTATTTATTTAACTAAGTGTGTGTATCATGCTTTTTTTTTGTTTTCAGAGCATAATGATAATGTTTTAATGAGAAAGTCGGCTAGGTAAATTTTGGAATACATAAGAAATCTCCACGCTAAATAATTCTGACATATGGCGTGTTTCATATGTGACTGTGAAAATCACTTTGTGCTATGAAAGTCTTCATATATCATATAATGACATCCATAACCTCTAATCTCTATTTTTATTTTCTTTTTATTTTTTCCTTCATGCCTCCCTACTGTTTGCTGATGCATCCTGCTTTTAGGTAAGACCACCACAGTTATGAATTGCAGTGTTCTTAATCTCACATGTCTTATCCAGTAGAGATAATGACTGCTTCAGTAAAAGCTGTTTTGTGTATGTAGCCAACATGTGATAATCTTGAGCTCTTTTTAAAGGGCTTTTGGATTGTTATTTTAATGCAAGTATGGATGAACAAGTCTCATGAAACCAATAATTGTCTTGGCCAAAAAATAACTGAATGTAGCTTATAAATGTTTAAATATATTTTATGATATGTGCATTGTGGTATTAGTTTCATGAAACACATGCTAAATGAATATAAATACAAATGCATACTTAATTTAAATAGTATTTGGGTTTAGAGCATTTGTTTCTAAAAATAAATATTTATCAAATATTTAAATACTTTAATTTGCATAAAATATATCTGTGTGTGTGTGTGTGTGTGTGTGTGTGTGTGTGTGTGTGTGTGTGTGTGTGTGTGTGTGTGTGTGTGTGTGTGTGTGTGTGTGTGTGTGTGTGTGTGTCTGTGTGCGTGTGTGTGTGTGTGCAAACTATCTTAATGGGCTTCATTTCTCTACAATTTATCTTTATGCAAAATTAGTTTGTCTTGGCGTGAAATGTGACCTGGACATGCTTTCATGAGATTCACTCGGTTGGTATAGATTTTGTGTACAGTGAAAAACACATTCTCACGTTTTTTTAAAGAGTTGCCTCAAGCATCGATACTTCAGTCAATTATTCTCAAAAACTCTTCCTTTGTTGCATTATAAACTGCTAAGTGCAGTCCTCACACTGCGTCATTTGTGTTTGTTTTTTTCCCAGACACAGCCTGTATGTTCTTCTGTTGGCACGTAGATATGCGTGCACGCTCTCTGCACAATACTTGCTGTTTCATTTCTGGAGTCAAGGAGAATGAAAGAACAAGCTGCCGAATGATATTTACTCACTGTGGTTGATCAGTTAGGGCAGGGATAATTTACAAATCCATAGCCGACCTTGTTCATGCAGATTCCTAACAGGTTTTTCACTTACCTTGGGCAGAACTGCCCGGCTTGCTTAATTCCACCTGGGAGCACTGGCCGAGCTCCTGTGTTTCTGGTTACCTCACTCATCCTACCTCCCCCTTCCAGCCTTACCTGCATAAGCGCGGCTATGGAAATGAGTCAGTAGGAGGCCCTGGTCCCCGGGGCTTTGGACAACTGACAGCATGACAGAGAGGAGTTGACGTTACCCATCTATTTATGCTCTTAGCAGCACAGCAAGGCGCACCACACAATTACCAATTCTATCAAATAGATTTACCTTGCTTTTGTTTCTTTCTCTGGAAGGCGAAAGTAAAGCACCCTCGGAAAATAAGGCTCTGAAGCATCTGCTCTATTGAAAGATGTGTTATATTTCTGCCATATCCTAACAGCTTTTTAGTGTCACGAGAGAGTAACAAGATGTGACATTGTGCTAGAACTGATGTCAGGAAATTGGCTCGAGTGATTTCTACCTGAGCTGGAATACCATTGAGCCACTCAAAGTCATACGACGGCACATCATAAAAACTTTTGCATTTATTCATGAGGAGCTCGAGGTGGAGGGCAATTGTCTGTGTTTATGGCGAATGGGCTGCGCTCTTCCATATGATGTATACGCCTCTGCCATCCATATATTTAGTTCTTGACTACCGATTAACTTTTCTTTATCCTTCAAAGATACACCGCAAAAGTTATCATCGACATTCAAATAGTAATAGTCATGGCCTTGAAACCCTTCGATTTGTTATGATGTGGTGCGAGAAGTAGAGACTCTTTCGCCGGAAATATATGGTTGCTTAAGGCATGCTATATTTCTCCATCCGTCTTTTTCAGCCTCGTTCCAGAGAAGTCTCCTTTCACTCCGTGAGGGATTTTCTCAGGTGCCATGCATATTCATGATCTGCCCATTTTCTGGGCCTATAGGGAGAGTGCTCAGTTTCTTGCCAGCATCACACTGAATTCTGTTTGGGTTTTCCTAATCCGTGACCTCCCAGCGCTGCCACATGCTGCCAGACGGAGGCAGAAAGATAACTTCGGGGATGACTGTGGTTGTGTGGACTGTTACTGCATAGGAGCGCTGATCATTCACTCCATTGCAAAGCGGCTCGGTGAAGGATGTAGTAAAAACACTTTCATTTAGCTATTTTTTGTGACACCTCAGTTCTAATATATTTCATTTATTCGTTTATTTAACAGGAAAAGTGAACATTAATAAACATTACTCTAAATTTGTCCGAGTCCGCCTGAGGCTGTATGTCGTCTGTAATCCCAGAACTACAGAATAAATTATTAACATTAGGGATACACCGATATTAAAAATCTGCATCGGCCAGGAATGCATTAATTATTTTCATGTTATGGCCAACAACTGATTGAAGATATTGAAATTCTCATCCTACTACTCTTGCCTAAATAAATTATAAGTAGAATGCTTAAAACTGAATCCAACCATTTTAATTGCTACAAGTGAAGTCCGTTATTATAATGTATAATAATGTATAATGTAAAGCCACCATGACATCTAAATTTACAATTCTTATTTATGTAATATTGCAGTATTTATTATAAATGATTTATCCGTGCACATCATTATTTTTTAAATTCATGTGCTCTCGTAATCGTTAATCAAAATAGCTTCCCCTTGCAGTGACATCTCTTCTCTTCTCTGATGAAGTGTTTACTGGTGCGAGGGCGGGAAACCTGTCACTCACATGACATCACAGCAATAGCAAACCACATCCAATCAAAGGGACAAAATCAAGCCCCGCTCTACATTTTTTCTTGTTCAAGAAGCCGTTTCACTCAAGAAAAGGCTGTCATAACCTCTGTTTCCTGGCAAGTTTAATGTAATGTACATTATAATGTGCAGAATGAAAAATGGATAATCATTCTGATATACTTAAATTGCTAAATTATTAGTATTTTTAAAGATTAACTTGGTCAGCATTAGATGACTGGTAAGATAAATGATTGGTAGAGACCAATCGGATACTGTAGCTTGCTTGAATTGGAGCGATCGCTCCGATTGATAGGTCTTGATTTATCAATAGAATAGGAGCGCACAGCTGAAACAGCACTGGAAGATGTTAACTCATCAACCAGGATCTTATTACTTGTTACTTATTCTATGTAATCATAAATATTTTTATGCTTTGTGGTGTTTACACATGGAAGTAGTTCCTATGATCGGTAAAACACTCAGATCACATGTTTAGAGAAGTTTTTGGACTTTTGATAAAAAGGCTACAATGGTTCCAAATGCCATAACTTGTTATTGCTTTGAGATATTAACACAAAATTTGGCCCAGATGCAGTTGGCATGATTTTGATATGACCTGTCACATATAGTCATCATGTCAAGCATCAATAATAGCAAAATAAATCAACAAATTGCATTACTTTTTCTGTGATTTTCTCAGCAGTGTTGTAACATAAGAACCTCTAAAAATGATCAAAATCAATTTTCTTCAAAATGGGAAAGGTTTTCTATCAAATGAGACATATTACTTTTAAGTATGCCACTTAGATGTTAAATCATTAAAATACCTTCAGGGTGTAAGGGTTTAACAGTGAAAGTCAACAGAGAGCTGACATATCACTCACTTATATATAAAGCTTGAATGATCAGGATCGATATCGGCCGATCATGATGACAAGAAATCAGTAGTCGTATCAGTTGATACGAAAAAATAGTGATCGGAACATCCCTAGTATAAATCTCAGAGCACACAGATATCACTTTTAAACCAAGAATCTTTGTGTTGACACGACAAAGTTGTGTGACCCCACTCACGTGAAATTCAAGATCACATAGATCCCTACTGAAATTACTGGATTTCGCCTGCAAAAATTCACTGACAAGTAAATGTTAACGCATCTCATTTTAGTTGAATGCATTATTGGAATTTGACCATCACATTGTTCCTCACATGTTTATTAAATTCAGTTGTGAATCAAGTGCCCATGTACATCTCAGATGGTTTTGACAAACAAGTAGCTTATGCTGAGAGGTGGTGACTGAAGTGAATTAAGGAGTGTTCCTTTCTTTGCTGAGCCACTCATAAATATGAATGTTTCCCTAGAATCCCAGACTTATACCTAGTTCAACAGTTTTCTTTGTCCCCGGTCCCCTGAGTGCACTAAGAAAGAGTGTTGAGACTGTAGGTGAGAGCAATGGTCAACTCTTTCATTACAGAGCATGGCTATGGGTTACAGAGAAACAAGATGACAAAATGATCCATTCCTTCCTCTACAGCCAAGTCCATTCCATTCTTCCTTTAGTCTTGGCTTTAGGTTATATGTATCCCCTGAGTCCATGTCATTTGTAAAGCCCACCGAGCTGGCATGAAAGTAATTCTGTACACTGAATCATAGAATCGATGATGTGTCACACGCAAACTTCCTGTTATAAACTCTTTCTCACACTTTTCATCATCTAAGCAGCTTCAGAAATGACTTTTGCTGTAGCATGGGCCAAACATCAATCCCATGGTTCATCCTGCAGTCGCTTTACTTCGGCAGACACACAGATTGAGAAAGCATCCTCGTCTGATCGGAGGGCAGAGAGCAGGTGTGCGGTGTCAGTGTACGGTTTGCTGGCAAAACATGGATAGTTTCTTTGAATATCCCTTGTTTTATCAAAGTAATTCAAGTTGAGATTTAAGAACACTTCAACCATGTTGCATAACAGCAACGTTTCACACGGTGTTTGCTCTGAGACTACTTGGGGAAAAATCATGCTTGATATTCTCCTGCTGTGCTAACTCAGTTTCAGCACAACACAAATTAATAAAGGATCCTAAGATATTTCTGACTGCTAACGTTAACATCATGGATGTTTAATCTGTTACTGTCTGTTGTGGTTTTGATTGACATTTACATAGTAATTAGCTTGTCAGCATAACAGATGATTACATGGTGAGTGCAGACAATTACTGCATTCAAAGCTTTTAGGCATAAAGTTATCTTATCAAAGTCCATATCAAAGGAATGGCTGCTAGTTTACATACTGCTAGCATATATGTTGAGCGTCTACATGAACAGCAAAAGACATTTAATTAACTTGAATTGCAGAACATGTAACAAGACCAATGTCTTTATTTCATGAAATGGTAGTTTTATAGTACTGTGAGTAATTTTATAGTACTGTGAGTAATTCAAAAACTTGCCTGAGGAATAATTGGCCTTTGTCTTTGCTTGGTGAGTTTGATATGTATTTATAATGAACAAACAACATGCTATTCACAAATGGATTATTAATGTCATCCATTAAATAGAAGCAGTTTAGAACTGGAACCCTTAACACAAATCCAGCAATTAGATTTTTAACATTCATTAATTCAAAAACATGTCAACATTATGGTTAAAGGGATAGTTCACCCAAAAATTGTAATTCTGTCATCATTTAAACTCTTTCCCCATCAACTGGTTACCCATCTTCTTATGTTTTCAGCAGAAGAGAGAAATTCATATAGGTTTGGAACAACTTGAGGGTGAGTAAATGATGACATAACTATCCCTTTATTCCTTTTTAATTTTGTATAGTTTCACTATTTAGAATAATTTATTGAAGCAATTTCATTTTCAAGCTTTAAGCCTGTGAAAAGAAGCACAGGACCAAAAAGTATCCAAAAGCTATTTGGCTTGTTTCTAGTTTTTGACAGGAAATAAATCTTATTTGTGTGAAAAACTTTCTATTCATCAAAGAATCTTAAAAAAGAAAAGTTATTTTTTTTTAAACTTAACAAACTTAATTAAGTGCCACAATAAGAATACATGTTTCTTATGGTAATCATTTAGATGCATATTTTGCTGATTACTTTTTGCAGTACCCTAGTCAAAATTATCGTTCCCTTTCGAGGGAACTCGCGCTGCGTCGAGAATCGACACATTGGGAATGCCTTCGGCAATTATATATATATATATAATTTCTTTTGTCCGAGGTCACATTCTTTGGTACCCAGTGAAAAGGCTTATTAATATGCAGCTCATTAAAGGGCTCTTTATCCGGCCTTTGTCTTCTCAGGTGTGAACACGCCTCCACACATATTGCCTTTCCAAACAAAAGGTGTCTTATAAAATTTAAATCAATGTATTGTTTTGTGTAAATGATTAGGCAGGATGATTTTCAGATAATTTTGAAGCCAAAATTCTAGGCAACAACACCCGTTAGTCAAAAGTCTTGTGGACACATATTTATTTGTGTTTTGTGGCCTAATTTCAGACACTTTAAGTTTTAGTTTTTTCAATAACCATGCATAAACAATATTCTCTCAAAAATACAAACATGTACATACATCTTGCTCACATATTATGGTAGCCCTGTTTGTGCTAAATACATTGTAATTACACCTTTGCAATTAATATGTTTATAAGCAACTGAAAAAAGCACAAATGTCAGGGCATGTCAAAACATCTCAAGGACCCCAAAAACACCATAGACCTCAGAGGGTTAAGTTCAAAATGATAACTATACCTATGATCGTTCAACAAATCAGATCCGAGGACTGGTTTGTGACGATGGATCTTAAGGTTGCTTATTTTCATATTTCCATCATCCCACATCATAGGAGGCTCCTTAGATTCGCTTTTGGGGGTAAAGCTTATCAATACAGGGTTCTTTCTTTCGGCCTAGCCTTATCTCCTCGCACCTTTACTAAATGTATGGATGCTGCCCTTGCTCCATTGAGACTTCAGGGGATCCGTATCCTAAATTTTATAGATGACTGGCTCATTCTGGCTCAGTCAGAAGAACTGGCGATTCAACATCGAGATGTTGTTTTCCGTCATCTGAGGTGCTTGGGGTTGAAACTCAATGTGAAGAAAAGTTCCTTAACTCCTCTTCAGAGGACTACGTTCCTGGGAGCAGAGTGGGACTCAGTCACGAAGCGGACACAATTGTCTCCTGCTCGTATAAATACTATCTTAACCACAATAAAGAGTATTAGGTTAGGCCAGGCCATCACTGTTAAACACTTTCAAAGACTTTTTGGGCCTCATGGCTGCAGCTTCCATCGTAATTCCTTTTGGTCTGCTCCGCATGAGGGCCTTACAGTGGTGGCTCAGGACCAAGGGGTTTCTCCGCTGAGGAACTGGGAGCACCGTGTCGGAGAAAGACTTTGACCACGGATGCATCCCTCACGGGCTGGGGTGCGGTTATGGAGGGCCGTTACACCCGAGGTGCTTGGAAGGACCATCATCTCTCATGGATATTAATCGCTTGGAGATGTTGGCCGTATTCTTTGCCCTGAGGCACTTCCTTGCTCAGAGGTCATCATGTTCTTGTTAGGACAGACATTATGTCGGTGGTCTCTTATATCAACCGCCAAGGAGGTCTGAAATCGCGCCCTCTTTCTAGACTGGCACATCAGATCCTTCTGTGGTCCCAGGATAAATTTCTCTCTGTTAGATCCATTTATATTCCTGGGGTTGATAATGTGGAGATATCCTGTCGAGGCAGGGGCTGAGGCCCGGGGAATGGCGGCTCCACCCTGAAGTAGTTGAGCTCATATGGAGAGAGTTTGGCCAGGCGGAGGTTGACCTGTTCGCCTCTCGTGAGAACACTCACTGCCCGCTCTGGTACTCTCTCTCACATCCAGCTCCTTTGGGCCTGGATGCCATGGTACAGATGTGGCCGAGGTCACATTTGTATGCTTTTCCCCAGATCGCTCTGCTCCCTGGGGTTCTATAAAGGGTCAGGAGGTACGGTGTGAGCTTACTCTTGGTAGCCCCGTTCTGGCCGGCCCGAAATTGGTTCTCGGACCTTATTAGTCTCTTGGAGAGTCCTCCCTGGCATGTCCCTATTAGGAGAGATCTCCTTTCCCAGGCTGGAGGTACAATATTTACATCCACGGCCGGAGTTATGCAGACTATGGGTCTGGCCCCTGAGGGGGTCCAACCAGTAAATAGGTGCCCTTTCCAGCAAGGTGGTTAGGTCATCCATTCTAGAACCCCACTCTATTAGGAACTAAATATTTGTTAAGGACGGCATTGAGCCCAGTTAAATACTGCCCAATGGCTTCAGTACTGGCGTTCCATCCTGTTCTCTAACGGGATCGCCCGTTCACGTTTAGGGCCTCTGTGGCGGCCTCATTGCCCTCCGCAAGCCTCTAAGGGTGAGCATGTACGGACATTCCCACTAAAACTCCATGTTCCTGTAGATTGGAGCATGAATCCTTTCATCCAGCCTAATGGCATCAGGCTGACGGGTTACCCCTGGCACCCATCATGTACTGTGGATGAGTTATATAAGAATATATAAGAATCTTTTGAGTGTTGCCCCCCCTTACTTAAGAGTGGGAGCCACTCTACCTTATTTCTGCCTCAGCACCGAGGTGCCTGTAGGCAATATCATGATTCTTCGCGTATTCATCATATAAGAATCTATTTGAGTCTGCTTCCTGCTCGTCCTGCTCCCTGGAAGAGTGGTGGTGCCCCCCCCCTCTTACGTGATGATGTGGGAGCCACTCTAATTTCTGCCTTGGCACTGAGGTGCCTGTAGGCAATATCATGATTCTTCAGGTATCCATCCTCCATCGCATGTGTTGGATGGCAAGGTCATAGCCTTGGAGGCCCCTATGTTAGGCCTCGGGCTGGAAGGAGTCAAATCTATCTAGATATGTATCAAGGGCTAGGAGCTATCCCCCTTTTTGGTCAATTAGACAGTTGGTTATCAGCGGAAACCTCTCATAACTGATGTACGAGGTGCGCCTTGGCCTTCACCTCTCATCTAATATTCCTTTACTGTCTGGGGTTCCCATCCATGGGGTCCGTTGAGCCACTGGCTCCAGACCTCCCCTTCTTACACCAAATCTTATGACAATCTAGGTTGGATCTACCTTCTCATTCCTATCGTCCTTGAGTGTGCCAGATGCTTCACACCAGGGCATATTCTCTCAGTGTGGCGCAGTGGGCATTTCTCTCCCCAATGTGTTGATTCTCGACGCAACGCGAGTTCCCTTGAAAGGGAACGTCTCGGGTAACGACTGTAACCCTCGTTCCCTGAGAAGGGAACGAGACGCTGCGTCCCTCAGCCACACTTTTCGCACTCCTGAGAACGACTTCCTTCGACCAATCAGAAGCTGACGCTGTTATGATCCGGCGTCCCTTTATAGCTTCCGCATCCCTGTCAAATGCGACGTCACGAGTGACGTGATATGGCTACGCCAATCAAGATTGAATAGCTGACTTCAGACACTTCATGCCGAAGGCATTCCCAATGTGTCGATTCTCGACGCAGCGTCTCGTTCCCTGAGGTTATATAGTTGTAACCCGAGATGATTTTTCTTTTATGCCAAAAATCATTAGGATATTAAGTAAAGATCATGTTCCATGAGGATATTTTGTAAATTTCCTACCGTAAATATATAAAACATATATTTTTGTGCCTGAATGCAGCAAAATCGCGAACATAAATGGACAACTTTAAAGGCGATTTTCTCAATGTTTTGATTTTTTTGCACCCTCAGATTCCAGATTTTCAAATAGTTGTATCTCTGCCAAATATTGTCCTATCCTAACAAACCATACATCAATGGAAATATTATTTATTCAGCTGATGATGTATAAATCTCAATTTCAAAGTATTGACCCATGTGACTGGTTTTGTTGTCCAGGGTCACATATGTGCATATGCACCTGTGAAAATGTTTTCCTCTATGCATACAGTATGCAATTTTTAGTTAATCAGACTGTATTTGATGAAAAACTGTTTTTGAACAAGGGAATGCTGCGAGGTATGTTTGTTTAATTTTAATGTTAAAACAAGAGCTGTGAAAGGTCAGCTTGTGATGGCTGGATAATTTGGATGGCACATTTCCCTTGATTAAAACGCATTGCAAAATTTAAAATTGCTTTTATTTTGGGCAAATACCACACATCGGTGGCCAGATAATTTGGCAGTTGCCTAATGAACAAGCCATTATTTAAAATCAAAAGAGTGGGCTCCTAGATTCAAAGGTCCCATTAGAACATATTCTTTCCCCATTGTTTCTGTGAGAGTCCTTTGAGCTCAAATTGACAAAAAAAGAAGAAAAGGTATTAAATATTCATGGGCTAACACTCATTAGATGTATCTGAGGTGTCAGTCAGAGGCAGGTCTATTTCTGGGATAAGAGCACTGTCTGCTGTTTGTTTCACTGGGCTGTCTCGCACAGCCTTCCTGCACTACCAATGGCACATTGCTGCACGTTTGATGTCGAGGAAGGTGTCACACAACTTGTCAGATTCACGAGTACTAAAGGAGAAGAAGTGTGCCGAGACCTCACATCTAGTGGCTGCAGCTAACATGGAGAAAAGGAAGACTTGGTGTGGCATCCGGGTCTTCCACTTCCTTCCTTCTCTCAGTTAGGTAGCGTCAATCAGAGAGTTGGCAGATCGCAGTTTGCAATGGCACACTCCAATGGAGAACTTTCACAAATAACGCCTCTGAAGCTGTTTATGGCACTTGTTTTTCTTCGCAGTACCTCTGAAAACAAAGATGCTTCCTTGTACTCAGAGTGGATTACAAGGATTTGTTTTTTCATTCCGAGCGCTACGATGCTCATTCGAGGCCCTTACAGTTGTGAAAAGACTGATCCTGTTGTTTCTCGCTCACCTCGACACTCTCATGAAACCTCGCTCAACATGGAGGAATAGTGGCCGCAAATATTCAAATGTGCAGTCTGTTCCCCTGGCACATATATCTGAAGCCCTGCCACACTCCAATAGATGAACATATGTCTCTCAGCTGAGTCAAAGCTAATTGAATTAAAAGATGAATGCCCAAACTGTGCGAACAACAGACTTGAGTCAAGATAATAAGATGGGATATGCTTTTGGGCTTTAAAATAAGAGTGTGGTTTTGTTCACACAGACACTAAAAATAAATAAAAGTGGGCACATCATGTCTCAGTTTGCCCAACAGCCAACTTGCAGTTACTTTGCCAACATTGAAACTGGTTGAAAACATTGAAAAAATAGAATCAAAGTTTATCTTTTTTTATTGAGCTGATATTCATCTATTTTCACTCTCGTTTTGTTTGATAATAATAATAACAACCGTTGAGTCAAACAGTAAGGGCACAACATTTCACCACGCAGATTTCGCAAGTAGGTCACACGAAATTGATAGTTAACTACCGTAACAGAATACTGTTTAATTTGAAAGTGACTCCTGATTGAACCGTGGTTTGTGGATCACTTCACTATTGACAGGGGACCATGGAACTTTTTTGCTGAAAGTTCGCTCATGTGACCACGTTTTTAAAGACCCTATTTCTATTATAACCCAGTCTTGACCAAATGATTAGTTACTGCGTGTTGCCTTTGCTTTGAGTTTAGTCTTAGGTCATATTTCAAGATTTAATGTTGTTCTTTGTATCACTCTGCCTGAGTGCACTTATTTGTTTGGTTTTTGCTTTATATAATTATGTAACATTCCCTTATATTTAGTGAATATTTGAATGAGTGAATGATCTGCATTTTTCTAGTATACAGTATGCATGAATGTGTAAAATCCCTTTTCTGCTTTTGTTTTAAGTTGGTCATCTCTCTTTCCACAATAACAGTTGTTGTAAGAGGAAGTCTATTGTCATTGTGCTGACTCTTACATTGTTACTATAGCAACCAATGTACAAGTAGATACATTGGACATTGAAGAGAATCTCTGAGCAGCAATGGATCTGATTTCATTAAAGCCAGCCCTAAAAGGTAAACAAAGTCTATGACTACATTTACATGTGCAATAATGTGATAATTTCTAATAATAAGGTTTTAATCGCAGTAAGATTTAGATGACACTAGCAGAACTCTTCAATCCAGCTTACATGCAATTTTCATTATTACTATTATTCGCTAATAAGTGGTTATACCACACTTCGATAGACATACAGTATGCATGTTACCGGCCATTGTTTTAATCTACTCGTATCAAATTCAAAATACATTTTATTGGGCGTACTTAATATTGTTCAGCACCGTGATGAACATCACAATACCGGGTTTGCCTACGCTTCAAGTGTTGACAGAGTTTAGTGATTTGAAGAAGAGAAAACTTCAGAATAACGTCACAGAGTTCATCCATGAAGTTGTGTGAAGAACACACGGCATCTGTGTACGTTAGAGCAGATGCGCACTTTGGTCAGAGCGGTAATAATGTGATTAAAATGATTGCATGCCTGTTTAATGTGATTGAAATCGGTGTATGACACAGTTTAATGTGAATATGGTCACTACGATTATGAGCTTAATCGCTTTAGTTTGATTGAAGTATTGCGTTTACATGAGGTAAAGTTTAATCGCAATTTCGCCAAAATCCCATTATAATCGCATTATGAGGATGCATGTAATGCACTGTATGTCTCATCTGAGCAGATAATATTATTATTAGTAGTAGAAGTATGGTGAACTGGAATTCTTCTGCAGATAGAAAACAACTAGATATTATTATAAAGTACATAAAGAATTATTACCCCTGCCTGAGGTGTCCTGAAATGCCAAGAGTAATAACCCCAGTTTGGCTTAATTGTTTAATTAATTAATTATTTAAAAAACATTCTTTCTTTCTTTGTCTCTGAAGCTCCGACACACTCTTCATCTGCTGGCTGTTGATCAATGCGTGGCCGTGAGACCCAAAGGCAGGATGTGTGTTCAGATATGATTAGGTCATTTGTCCCCCAAACAGGAACGTTTGTGACGCATCACAGCCGAGCCTGCTCTTTGAACCTCTAAGGGAAGCGATTGGTTGGTTCCCCGAGCCACTTCCTGTGCTCTTCTGTTTCCTATCACAGTGGCAGAACAGAAGGTGTTTGAGGCCTGTGAACGGCGTGAAAAAAAAAATCAGTCAGGAAAGAGCTAAAGTCAACAGCATTCCCTGTCCTCTTCCCAGGATGGTCTTAATGTTGCTTTGCCCTGTCCTTTGGCCGACATGAAAGACCCTCCTGGGTATTCGAGGGAGTTTTCTGTAATGTTTCCATTGCTCTCGCTTCTACATGAGCTGCCAGTAGGGGCCCTTCGGCACAGGAGTGGAAGGCAGGGATGTGATGTAGTAATTAATGAGGCTGGAGAGAGGGGTCGTGTCGGCTGCCTCCGTCTAGCTCAGGTGTCGTGGGGGCACCCTACGGCGAAAACAGTGGTAATGCAGTATTCAATTAAGAGCTTCGGTGTGCTCTGACAGGATCCCAGCAGGGGGCTGACATAGCACTAACCAGACACTTACATGCCTTGGAATTAGGTGCAAAATAATAGGGAGCAAGGATAAGCCGCTGATGAATGAATTGACCGGTGGAATATGTAACTGACCTGAGGCTGATTCTAATTTCACCTCCACAGCCGCCAGAAAATCGAATATACTTAATGCCTAGATTGTATTCAAGGGCTCTGATTAATTAATTTCATTTTGGATTAATTTTACACTTCCAATTCCTCTCTCTCTCAAAGTGTGCCTCTTTGTTGTCTCATTTAGTCAAGCTTTTGACTGTCTACATAAAGTCTGGTCCACTTTTCTGCTTATTCTCTAAGTGAACCACCCATTTCAGCAGCAAGAGACTATTCCGACTAAGGCTGGGTACTGACACAAATTTTATGATTCGATTTGATTTTGATTCACAAGCTTGCAATTCAATTCAATTCAGATTGTGATTCGATTCAGTATCGATTAATTGGGTTATGTATCAGGTACAGTACATGGCAGTAATTTTTCTTGCTGACTAACGAGTTTATGGACATTAAATAGCTTTTCTGAGGTAAATGTAATGTTACGCGAAATTATTCACAAGCTGTTTTATTGATGCCTTTCCGCGGTCGAAACACTGATTTAGCGATTACATGAGACATGATACGGATATGGAAATATCTTATGCTCGTCAAGGCTGCAGTTATTTGATCAAAAAACTGTAAAAACTGATTGTGAAGTATTATTGCAATTTCTTTTTTAATAGATTTTTAAATGTACTGTAATTTATTTCTATGATGCAAAGCTGAATTTTCAGCATCATTACTCCAGTCTTCAGTGCCACATGATTAGTCAGAAACCATTCTAATATGATGATTTGCTGCTCAAGAAACATTTATTATTATCAATGTTGAAAACAGTTGTGCTTCTTAATATTTCTGCGGAAACTGCGGTACATTTTTTCAGTTTTTTTCATCCTTGCTGAATAAAAGTAACATTTTAAGAATATAATAATAAAAGCAAAATATTTATTTTGAACAATATTCTGCTTTCATTATGATAAATTATTATATTATTACAATATTTATAGCCTGTATCTATGATTCTGTTACATGCAAACACAATTATCAAGCGTAGCGTCAGTTCTGGCAGTTCACGTCAGTCAAGCTCGAGTCAGCTGACTCTCAGCTGATCCACGTCTACCTATAGGAATACAACACTTATCACAGCATCCATATATAAGCTCCTTCGGTATTATCAACAACTATCGCGTTTCTCAGGAGCTAATTACCCTCCTCCATCCCCGGCTCCTCCTCTCATCAGTAAGGATTTGGCATTCTGATTCCCCTTGAATCAGAATAAATTCTCAAATTATGTTGTACTTTAAAATCTTGAGTTAATGATATCTGCATACATTCATGTTGGTTCTGTTCTGTTTACCCTAAGGGGGGTTATTGCTGCTCTTACACATGCTAGGCTGCATGGATGTGCAGGGAGTTCTCGCCCAGAACGGAACCATACTGACAATCCAAACTGTATGCTAACTGTCCATCGTATTTGACGATAGGGGTCCTGACAGAAATGAGTAGTTTATGAACAAACAGACTCATTCTATTGAACATTTCATCATGACAAGGGTTGAAAGACATTATTGCTTGCTTGTGATTTGTGAAACTCCCATTATCATACATCCCTTTCCTCTCACACAGGTACACAGTATTACAGGTATTTTCATTCTCCCAGGGTTGTCGATGAGGACAGAGACCTTCTGCAGTTTATTCATCTGCTCGTTTTTCAGCGCCAGTCCAAACTGCCATGCGCCAGAACACTGTACTCCCATTCCTCTACAGTATATGCCATGGGTCACATAGAGAGAGCTGTTCCAGGTAGACGGGCCAATGTAGAGGCTAAGCAGCAGCTGTGTGTCTGGCAGGCCGCAGTCCCTTAATATCATCCACAGGGAGGTGACAGCTCAGATCATCCGTCACACAGGTGGCTTCCTGAGTCCGCCTGACATGGAGAAGCACTCATTTTCGGCAGGAGATTAAAACATCTCTCTGATCTTACTCAACCGGACACCTTCACTAAGATGAGTCAAGAGTTATGACCCTTTCAAAGTTTTTTTTAAAGTGTCTTGGCAACGTCGTCCTGTCAGAGGCAGGATGACTGGGCTGCTTTTAAGAAAATAAAAAAGGAGCATATCATTGTATTAAATTCTTCTTGGTCTTTTTTTAAGGAATATACTTAGGCTGCCAATTTAACATATTAAAAAATGTAATGAACTTTTTTATTAATTTTTTTTTTAAATATAATTTGCTTAACAAATAGTCTATTTATCTTTCAAAAAAATTTTATTTAGCATTTCCGGAGGGCTTAATTAGTCTAGAATATATTAATTTAAGAAGTTTGTTGAAATCCCAAGTCAAGTGAATCAGTGCCATGGAAACATCACGCCATCCTGAAGGGAAATTCATTACTTTTTTTGAAAAGCTCAAAATGAAAAAAAGAGAGGAAAACACGCGCACACACACACACACACGCACGCACACACACACACACACACACGCACGCACGCACGCACGCACGCACGCACACACACACACACACACACACACACACACACACACACACACACACACACACGAATATGGGAGACAGTATTTTGTTTGTATCAGTAGGTGCTCAAGACCATGCTCAACCTTAAGAAATTGCCTTTCAGCAGAAGTCATTCACATCATTATTTCCCCCATTGTATTACAACGGTCTTAAAAGATTATAAAGAGTTTGAGTGACAGCGGCAGATAATTTCCATCAATTTTCAATAGCTGCCTCACAATATGAGATTGCAACAAAGGTAGAGATGATAGGAGTTATAACATGTACTTTAATAGATGTATGTGCACTGTGCGTGTTCGGTTGGACTGAAGGGTGTTTAAATATCTCGCTGGCATGGAAACAGCTCGGGATAATTATAGAGTACTTTAGTCATTTCGCACCTCTGTCACAGAACGAAATACGTGACTGGGGTCCGTAGCGCAAATCAATCAAGTAATCAGTTTTTAACTGCCGAGAGTATGACTAATCCAGTTCTTCTTTTCTCTCCCTGTCTAAAGGAAGATTAAGGTGGAGGATGTCTATGATCAAGGCAGATTTCTTTCCCAACATATTCATAACATTTTTTTTGGACTGTCGGCGAAGAAAAAGTCATGCTATTATTTTGCCAGGTCTTTTGCATCACGGGCTTCAGGAATTGCAGGTCACGTTTAATACCTGGCAGTTTGCCGGTCCCGATCATTCTTTTAGCTTAGTTGAATAATAAGACAAAATATTATAAGTCAACAGAAAAAGATTCTGTCCATACTTGGATTTATACTGGCTATTCCTATCAGTGGATCAATATAATAAAATATATTAATTCTGCTACTGTATCTGACTTCTATCTGGATTTGAATGTGCTGTGGGCTTTAAATTGAAGGCTAAACCCAGTCTGTACCAGAGACCATTTGACCCAACCCAACCAAGCTGGTATTTTTGAATTTTGAAGACCAAACCCAAAATCGCTTTCTTACAACAACTTTTTACAAAATGCTGTAGTTTAGGATTTGGACGTTTTTGTACAAAATCTACTCTTGCACCATTGACGGTTAGGTTTAAAGAGTTAGTTCACCCAAAAATTAAAAATGATCCCATAATTTACTCAATTGAAGATTAAGATTAAAATAAGTCTACCAGCCCTGAGTGCAAATGCTTTACCATAGCACTGTTTCTTTTTACCTGTTGAAATAGTTGTGGCGTAACCAAGGTGTTTTCAATCATGTCCTGTCGCCACATAACATGCAGTGACTTGCTCCGCTGATCTACTCAAAGTGTCTCTGGTACCCTTGTATTCTTTCAGCAGATAAAACAAGTGGATTTGGTTTGTTTGTCTCATATTTACTCTAGGGGCTCATGCTCTGCAGCGAGGGGATAGCCGCGTTTCATATTTGTCATGGCCGGCTGAGAGCCGGAGCATATTGCAGGTGTAACTCAGACCCCTCCTTAGACAGATTGTTTCCCCCCATGACTGTGAGTTATTGCAAAGGACCACATTTCTGTCAACAAGCCCAGCTCAGGGACCAACCAATCATAATCTAATCTTCTGAATGGGCTCAGTGTTGTGGGTGATTGAAATTGTTTATTGTACGTGGCACAACATTTCAAGTCCTGATTAAAAGAAAATATACACTGGGCCTCATATTGACCTGTGCACTTTTTAGGCGTTCGGGAGCCAAAGGGCAAAATGGAGATATTTCTCAAAAGTCAACCCTCAGGCGAGCATTATTGAAATGAATGGTTTGTGTTGGCAAAAGATCAGAGATGGTATTTGAATATTCACATTGAGCATAAAGAAGCAGACTGTGCCCTTAAACAGGTTTTTCTGTGTAGGTTTGTGTGTGCAGCTGTGTGAGGGTGTGTGTGTTTAAAAATCAAACATGCATAGCTGTTTGCCTTCTCTATGTCTGCTGCGATGAGATGTTTAGTTCAGATTCTTTCAGGCTGTGCCAGTTGTCTTCGGTATTGTACGAACGACCCATAACGTGAGCACACGAGAGCATCCTGGAAAAACAGCCTTTCTCTATTCATTTGCACAGGACATGCAGCGCTCAACAATAAGGATTTTTTATTTTATTTATGCTGGCCTTGTCAAGCATGTAGTTAATACTTTTACTTGTCCTGACAACATGTTTACTGGCATTCACCCATAAATAAATAAATATATAAATAAAATACAATACAATAAAATAAAATAAATACAGAGCCAAAAACAATTTATTTAATATTTTAAATATTTGTATTACATCAAATTTATATTAATATTTAAATAATATAATATTACACATGTTATTTGTTCAATGACTTCTTTTTGATATGAGAAATATAGATTGTTTTGGATGTATTTGCTTGTTTTGCTCTACGATATTCCATATGTGCAGGGTGGAGCTGTCAAAGGAACCATAATGATTTAATGTGCCATTTGTAGTTTTACTGTATCGACCGTCTGACCTCTCAGACCTGTGCAGCTTAATCTTTGAGACCCGCACATATTACTGGCTGGATTAACCAAGTATCCAGACGGGGACCACAACATGTGCTCGTCCTACACGCTGGTCTCAACTTGTTTCTCTTGCTAGCTGTGTTTACCTGTAGTCTGATGTTGTGGACAAACCTGTTTTATAAACTGAGTGTCTAGTAGTCAAGATAATAATGTACACACATTTATTGACTAACATGGAATAAACTAAATATGGGTATTTGAAATGTATTTTGACATTTACAGTATAGTGCAATACTTTTCACATATATGCATTACAGTCTGGGTCTTATGAACTTAACATTGTAATTTGCAAACGTTTTAGTGAATGTAATTAAAAATGTTACTGACAACCGACAATATTATTTTTACATCTCTCGGCAGAGCATGATGATCCTACATTATAATATATGTGCGATCAGACCATCAGAATGTCAGATCCTGTTGCGTTTCATGCTGTTAGTGTTATGTGACTTCTTTAAGGGGATGCCAATTTTGCGATTGTGTCGTAGTTTGACTTCGGGGTGTTTGCGGGAGCGGTCCCCGGGAGAAGACTTTGATGTGTTTTCGAAATACCGTTTAGCCTCAGTTTGTCTCGCTGTGATCTTGTATTAAGACCCACCAGGCTTGTATGTTTTTCACCACGGTCGTGTTTATCTCGTCCCATTAGCGATGAAGCTTCCAGTGCCTGCGTCCTCCTTCGCCCAAACGCACCGGCAAGGTGCAACTGAACGCTGCTTCGGTTTGGAAAGTGTCTGATCAGATTTGATGGAGAGGAAAGGGTTGAAATAATGCGAAAGCAAATGCCGTACGCGCAGGAAGGTCAGCGTGCTTGTCCAACCCCTCCGTATGTCATTCTCTGATTTTGCGAGTGAGCCTTGTGAAATGTAATGGCTGTGAAATGAAAGGTGAGGCTGCAGTCTTGGCTCATTCGTCAAACGTTGGGTTGCGGGCAAACGCAGACCATCCGAGTGTTCGCTCTCAGAGTCTGCAGCTGTCATTTTGGGAGGTTGCATGGCTGTGTAAATCAGAGAAGATTTGTGTTTGAGCTAAGCAGAGACTGAAGGCAAGGTGCTGCCACATGCAGAACTGCTCACTTTATCCTGTAGGCCACATATAAAACACTGCCTCAGTATTAAATCAATAGCACCAGAGAGTCTATGTATGTTCCATTTGGGAAACATAAATGGGAAATACAGGCTATAAATGCCAAGGGCTTGTGTTTAAAATGAAGAATAACAGAAAACAGCATTGGGCTTTTTAAATTGATCAAAAGTGACAGTAAAGCCACTTATAATGTTACTAAAGATCTATATTTCTAATAAATGCTGTTCTTTTGCGCTTTCTATTCGTCAAATAATCCTGAAAAATATATCAGTTTTCACAAAAATATTATTCAGCACAACTATTCACATTGATAATAATAAAAAATGTTTCTTGAGAAGCAAATCATCAGTGAATGATTTCTCAAAGATCATGTGACTCTAAAGACTGGACTAATGATGCTGAAAATTCAGCTTTGCATCATTGGAGTAAATTACATTTTAAATTATTGATTGCAATAATTGGAATGCTATTTAACAATATTACATTTTTACTGTATATTTGATCAATAAATGCAGTCTTGGTAAGCTGTTGTGAACTTTTTCTTCTCAAGTGTAGAAAAGATAGAGTTGCAGACCAGGAGATTGTTGAGGTATAAGTTCTTTATTTCGTCGCTGTAGTCATCTCAATCAAGTCTAACTTCTTGAGTCAAAAATTGTAATATATATACATTATAAGAGGGAGGGATTACATTGTGATGGTGGAAACTCGTATACCAGTTTAGGAACCTGTATTAAAAGAGAGAGGGAAAAACTTATTCAAACCCTGAGACTCCAGAACAGGAGTGACAGGACTCCCCTTGCTAAGACAAAAGCTTAGCGAGAGTCTCCAAGAGTTTCATTAACATGTTTCATTTAACTTACAATAGAAAGAAAACCCGTCTGACAGCTGTATATAGAGACACAGAATAAGACAGGAGTTTCGTGCTCCACAGCTGAATGCTAAATTCAAGTTACAGAACTTTCTCAGTTTATATATGAATCTAAATTAAACATTTGACAAAGTTGTATTTCTTCAGTAAGCATAAGATAGGTTTCAAAACATGAAAGCATTTTAACAACCAAAAACTTTTGAACGGCAGTGTACTTGGTCATAAAAAAAACTATTTGGATAATTAAAAAGGGACTTTATTCCATTAAATGCAAAATATCCAACCAAGAGACATGTGGAAATAAATGATGCTAAAGCTTTTTTTCACAGCTATCTTCACTTTGCTGTGACTAAAATCCCAGATTGTAGCCAAATTGGTGCTCATTCTGGTTATTTCTTCTATTTTTTAATTCATATTGTTTTCTGCAGATAGCAAGCATCTGTCATATTACATTGGTTTCAAATCCATCACTGATTAATGCAGAGCCAACGTAATTAAAAATATTTGTGGAATCAAACATTGATTTTCAGAATTTATTTGATGATATTTAAAGTGTTTGAAATAAAAAATGTCATACAGTGTGCGTTTATATTCTGTAGTTGGACAAAATATACTCTCATAAAAGTAAAAATGACCATGAAAAGTTAATTTCAGACATTGATTCCAATGGCCAGCTGCTCATTTCTGGATAAGCCCCGTCAACATTTGCTTATATTTATTTATGAGAGTCAGCAGTTTGATAATGTTGGTCGTGAATTTGTCTGGAGAAAAAATCGTGTAATTTGTACACTTGTCTTCACTGTCATGTATGTGCACTGCTATGACCACAACATGATTGATGACATTAAAGGTTGTTCTTGTTATGTTATGTTTCAACAGTATTTCTATTATTAAATTTTAAAACCCAGCAAACCTTCTTTTGTGAAATGTTTTACTTGTGCTAACCTTATATATGCAATAACATTTATACAATTGTAAAGGAATAGTTCAATAGTTTACATAAAATGTGTTGATTGAAGCCAATAGTTTTTTGGGCAGCGCTCCGACATATAGCACAATTGTTCGATTTCCAGGCTTTTGGCCAATCTTGCCAATCTCATTTTCCTCTCTCCACCCCTTCTTTTCTGTGTACTCTCCTTTCCAATAAAGGAATAAAAAGGGCAAAAAGGTATAATTTATATATAAATGTAAAGGCATGGGTGATATACTGGTAGACCTGATTAACCGGTAGAAATTTGTAAACCGGTAGAGATTTTGGATTGTTGTCTCTATCTCGGTTACACTCACGTGACATAGCTGAGCTGCGCCGACATGAAAGTTTATCATTTGAATGCGGTTTAAAAACAAGTGATTTTACACCGTTCAAGTGCAATAAGCAGTGAATGAGGACTCAAAGACTTGGAATATACTGTTCAAGTCATATGGACCATTTTTTTATGGGAAATCATTTTGAGATGAAATACTCTTTTAAGTTGTGGATTTAAAAATGTGATCGAAGTAAAACCTTTCTGGAGTATTTTCCGTCTTTATTGATTGAAACACACTTCTATACATACACTACATCTAAATCAACTGAACAATCTGACTCCATGCAGCTTGAAGTTTGAAAGCACACCAAGAAAAAACAACCAAAAAACCCTCTCCAGATACAAACATTGATCCAGTCGGTTGGCCAATTACCGTAACATTGTGTAGAATTCTCAGCACAGGCGGCAGAGAGGATTTCCTTTATCAACACAAGGTCGAAATGATGCTCTGGGAAGAATATTGGTGCTGTAGGTTAAATGTATGTACTGGTGGTGTCCATGAAGGGTGGCCACTTCTGTCTCACGGGTTAAGGCCTTTAGTCTTGTGTCCCTGGTTCCATTTGCCAAGTCAGAGAAACATATGTATCTAATTTGAAGTGAAGCAAAGATATCCCATTTTAATCTGAGAAACTGAAATTTTACTCTTGGAAAAAATAACGTTCACAGTTTGCTCTGTACATAGAGTATATCCTGTTTTATTGCTATTAAATGTATCTGAACACTTCAATAAAGTCTTAGTGTAACTAATGGGTTTAATGACTTAAAAAGGAGATTTTGTGCAGGTACTCACTTTTTAAAAGAAAAGACAGATCTTATATAAGAATGTGCCCCATGTTGACAAATTTTTCAATAATTATTGTATTCAACTGGAATTTTCACTTGATTTTAGTGCTATGGGTTCTTTTACTTGTGCTTTGGCTGATCGCCCAGCCCATCTTATTTTTTTTGTAAGGAGATTTGGTCAAGCTGAAATGCATGTGGTGTTGTAACCCTCTATTACTGACAATAATTCAATAATTCACACAGACTGCATCCTGTCCAAGATGAGCGTGTTGTCCTGTGGATCCACCTCATTCTGCATGCAACTCCATCAGTGCCAGGCCGGAATTGTCATGAAAGATGACAGCACTGCGCCAGCAATATGAGGGCCATTTTTTACTGACTTTTAGAGACTGCTTTCACAGAATCACGGTTGTCTCCGGGGAATAAGGCCATTTAAGTCTGGTGATAGAGGAAATGTTTTCATATTGCATCAGTCCCCTAGTTGATCTCTGTTTTGTGGCATTTGGTGTCAGACTCTCAGAAGTGAAGAATTGTTACCAGTTTAATGGCTTTCATCTCATCCTACTAAATGATGTCTGGGATAAGCTTCGCAATGTAGCTTTGATCAAAGTAATTCTGTAAGAGATATTTATGCATTGCATTAAATATATACTTTGTTCATTAATAATTCAATTTAGGGGTGTGCCTACTTATGCAGTTAGTTATTCCAAGTTTTAAAAAGTATGTATTAAACATGGAAAAGTTTTTCCTTTGCGTTTTTCACATAGAGTCAACAATGTTGCCAAAACGTTCCCCGTTCACACGGATACGCGAAAGCCATTAAAAACGCTGTATAATGCTGCCAGGCCAGTAGTTGGCAATGCAACTTTGTAAAGAAACACACACGCCTATAGTCTGACCACGTAATATACATGCGCATGACTACACTGTTTTCACAAATTCTCAGTTTTGTAGTTTACACAGAGACGATAATGGGATCGTTTTCAAAAACTTGCACTTTGAAAGCCGTTTTGCAGGCCCCCAAAATGACATTGTAGTGTAAATCAACATCCAAAACACATACAAATTATTCCTTTTTTAGTTGAAAACAGTGTTGTGTAAATGCCCCCCAAAATGTCATTTTTGTTTTCAGTAGCACTGGATAGATTGTACATTTTACATTGAAAGTGCAAAAGTTCTGATTTGATTTATCTATGTAATATTTACATTACATTAATATTCACGTTCATACATAAATATATTATTTTTTATTTATGTACAAATAATATTAATATATAAATATGTATCAATTTATTAAATTTTTATTAAATATCAACATTACGTGTGCACATCAGCTCCTTTTGTTACATTCTTTGTGGTTAATCCAGTCCGATTGATTGGTTTCATAATCTATTAAAACATAACTTTCTGTTGCTGTTCAATGTGGAGAACAGGCAGGTCAACAACCAAACTCTGAATGAAATTAGTGTGCAAAGCACAAAGTGCTGAACTCAAGATTGTGTGATTATCCGCTAACAGATTGTCCACAGTGATCTGCTGTGCTGGAACATTAGGTTGGCTCTTTACACAATCACAGATGACCAGAAGGAGGAATGACAGCCAATGTACTGAGACAGTTTAGCTCCCGTACACCTGTGTCCTGCCCCAAGATCAATGTGAATGCTCATGGACTGGATGGAGGGTCTATGAAATAAAAAAAGCAGACTCAGGTTGCTTGGCGTAGCTTAATTTAACAACAACATAATGGTGATATAAAAAGCCATTTTTTAGAGTGATAATGTAAATTTGCATTTATCAGAATCAGTTTTCTGATTCAAACTGCATTTTTGTTATTGAAGTTGAAATCAGAGCACTATTCCAATCCTAAATTGTGATACAAGGAATATTACCCCATGGACAAAATCAAGTCCCGCCTTACATTTTTTCTTGATTGAGAATCCGTTTCACTCAGATATACTGTACGTCACAATATGGAAGAAAAGACTATCGCAACTTCTGTCTCATGTCAACTTTAAAATTTATGGCCAAATTGGTTCTGACTTTCTAATCTCAGAGTTTGAATTTCAATGCAACTATATTCCGGTGAGCTCCTGGTCTTTTCTCCTGCTGGTGTCTATGGATCATGTACTCTGCAATAGTTTGTTAGTGCTTTGCAGGAAGCAAATGTAAATGCACAGAATAAGTAATCGCCCCAGGGCAGCCTGCAGTTCCGTACATCAGCACAGATGCTGCGAGAGTTCAGACAGGAGCCCACAGCCACGCCAGGTCAGCATGCAAATCAGAGTCACGTGGCCCTGGACCCAGCCAAATCAAAGCGCTGACCCAGCCGAGCATGAAAATAACCTCTGACTGTCGACCCACGGCAGCCACAGGGTTCGTGCTTCCCGGCAGAGGCGACGTGTCATGCCAGGTCATTTATGGAAATGTGTTTATGGGTCAATTAAAAAAAGATGCAAAATGACTGATAATTCAGCGTTGTAAATATTCAAGGGGGTGACTTTGATCAGGCTTTGGAAGGACACAGACAGCATTTCCAGAATAAAGATGTGTGTGGGCTCAGGAAAGCATCGTTGTCAACTGACTTGACTGTCTGTGACTGTCTTTTCAGAAGGTTCATTTCAATAAGCTGTAAAATGCAAGGATATCCCCCTGGGGCCGCGGAGACCTACACTGACAAATGAATGGCTACTGTGCTTGCTAATTAGAAATGCATTGAGACGTTTCATTTATCCTGTCTGTGCTGATGAAATGGAAAAATCTTGATGTAATACGATTGCTAGATTGGTTATTTGGATATATTTTTTTAATCATTTTTAGTGAGACAGATATATATATATATATATATATATATATATATATATATATATATATATATATATATATATATCACATAAATTGTGTGGGCTATGATCTTCCATTACTCTGTTGTTCCTGAGCTTTTTGGGTAAAAAATAAACAGAAATCGTTGGTCTATGTTCATTTATCATAACTTAGTGTTTCATGCATTTTAAAATATATTGTATTCTGTGCTGTCAAAGCTGACTTTTCAGCATCATTACTCCAGTCTTCAGTGTCACATGATCCTTCTAATAATCTAATATGCTGATTTGCTACTCAAGAAATATTTCTTATTATTATCAATGTTGAAAAAACAGTTGTGCTGCTTAATACATTTTTAAAGGATTTTTCGATTAACAGAACTTTCAAAAGAACAATATTTATGTGAAATAGTTTTTTTTTGTTTGTTTTTTAAACATACTAATTGTCACTAAGGAGTACCCTATTTTTTAGCATTATAATATAAGAAGGGACCAAAAAACTATAATGAACAACAGAGCAATGACGCTTTTGGGTTTTGTTTAGAGGAACTGATTTGTAAGAGAAAAAAATAAAAACTGAGGATGTCCTCAATTGATGTGTTTCCCTAGCCATCAAAAAATGCTTAGAGGGACGAGTTGCCACAGGAAATATAGTTTAAGCACATTCCTCAGCCGCACACTCATAACACACAGGTGTCAACTGAGAAAATGTGACAAACGCATCTCAGATCCTTCAGTTTGGTAATAACTCTAGTCTGAAGGTGAGGCTGGCCACCATTGATTGAATTGAATCAGTAATTCTGTCAGACTAGTCTGAATGATTTTTTCCCCCAGATGCCCTGAGAGAGCCAGGGAGAGGTACAATGTTTTAGTGCCACAGGTTACAGCCCATGTCTACAAATGGAACACCAGCCAGTTTAATAAAAGATCCTGTTAGATAAGACACCTCATTAACAAGATGAACAGTTAATGACCGCCAGGCTTCTTTTCAGGTGTCATTTCGCTGCTTTGAAAAGACACAGCATGAGGCTGAATGAAAGACTTCCATGTTTAGCTTTTCAGGTATTGTTGGCCTAACCATCCTGACTCCATGCAAATCAAATGACTCATTTGAAAGTCAAAAACGAAACATTGTTTTAGAACCTTGTCATGGTCGCCTTGTTACCATGCCTGAACATTCATGTGACAGATGTAAAGGGTGTGTTTGTGCACTGAAAGTCACGTCCATCACTTTTCTTTATTAGTAATTTTGAAATATTGAAATATCTTTGAAACTGAATTAACGGCAGAGCTATTCTTCCATATTGTGACAAACAATAATAATAAAAAAGATCAATAACATGCATTTAGCACAAAAAAAAAGGAATAATTATTTGGGTACAATGTATTGTGTTAATATGAAGGAATTTTCTGTATTGATTTTTCCACAGGTGTTTTACCCATATTTTAAACAACACATTGCATTGTGTTGTGTTTAAGGGTTAAAGCTACAATATGGTTTTTTTTTTCGCTGCTAGGGGTCGCTAACCTCTTACAATGACAAAGGCGTAGATTGATGACGTAGTTTATGGATAAGTGAATACATTCATGTTTTTTAAAATGACTGTGGTATGAAGCAGGTCGCGATTGCTAATGAGAGAGAGATATCAGCGCCACACGCGAGTGCTGAATTAATTCTCAAACTGGTCAGTTTATGTAACAAATTAAAATTGTGAGGTAACTCAGCTCTGTTTCACTTGGTCTACACTATCACACTAAACAGCATTTGAGTGTGTTGAAAGTTATATTGTTGTTCTATGTGTTAGTTTGTTGGCTGTATAAGACTAGGCCTAGTAGCATTAAGCTGGATCAACATTAGAATAACATACTGATCATATTCTAACATCTATCATGTTGAGCTATATAACATATGTGCTATTTATGTGCTCACAGGTCTGCCTAATAAAGTACATGCAAGAGTCCCTGTCAAGTCGTGACTCGTGAAACTCTGTCTAGTCGAAGTTTGTCACAGACGTGGAGACGCCACACTGATATTGATCCTCGTTTAATTTCTCCTTTTGTCCCAAAGTCTGCTTGACATGGTCCATAATGTTTAAACGAATCAACAACAGCGTGAACGTGTCGGTAGACGTTACGCAGTTGTCCATGTCTGTCGTCATGGTTACTATGGCAGTGCAAACGGAAACCAGCATTGATAATGCGGATATTACGTCATTGACATACGGTAAGTGACAAGGGACAGGCACTATTTAAAAATATGAATTTCTCTGAATTTACAAATTCTAGGAAACATTTAGGATAATGTAACTACACAATTGAAAGAAATATATAACACTGTGCAAGTGGTTTTTGGATATTTTGAAACAAAATTCTTACATATTGTCCCTTTAAAGGAAATGTCTGTAAACATAATGGTTAATGTCCTAGTACAAAATTAGCTGTACCTTTTCTTTTTGCTACAGATTTTGTTTTCTTACAGTGCATGCCAACTTCAAACAGAATTAATTTAATATGGGAAAATAAAAATAATTAAACAAATTTTATGAAAAAAATGATTTGACCGCCAGTTCTCAGATTCCTGTATGTATCCTACCAGGCAGTATTTACTGAATGACCACGTTCAGGTTAGGTTTTATTGACAAAGGATTGACAAATCCTTGGTTTAAGCAGCTTTGTGTCAGTGAGCTAATAGGTCTGAGCGTGACCGCTTTATTATTGTTAATCCTTTCAAAGACCATTAGAATAAATCATTGGCTTCTGTCTCTTGTTCCAACACTTTATTCACTGCTGCCTTTATGAGTTTGTTGCTTTTGTGTCAATAATTATTGCTATTTACTCTTTGTCCTCTTTGCTTTGCGCAAAGAATGTGCAGTTGCAAATCTTTTGACTCTAATTGTGATATTTTCCCCCATAGACAATTGCAACCTAACATCCGCGAAGGACAATTAGGAGCCGAGTTTTTCTGTTGCATTGCAGAGAGCCACGCTAATTAATTAGCTTTGTGTAAATGAATGCGCCTCTGTCTCTTGCTGGCTCCACACAACTATTTTAGTGCTTTAAAGACTATCATTAACTTGTTTTCATGCTCTTCTGATTGGACAAACACATATGGTTAGAGGAGAACGTATGGTTAGTTGAGCTCTGAAATAGCATCTGCAACCCGCTAAGCTGTTTGCAGGTTTCTTCACGCTGAGCACAAGTTGATTCGGAGGTGATGCTAACTGGGCTCGTCTATCAGGCTAACGAAACTGCAGCGAGCCGCTGTAACAGTTCTTTTTCTCCTTCTCCTGTTTAGACGGCTCACTTTTAGTACTTCTTTTGTACAACCTACCATGCGAGGATAAACAATGTTGATCAATTATAAGAGGACAACCTTTTCCGTTCACCATATCGGTCTCTTTTCTCTGCGCTTGTTAATTAGGCTTTTCTCTTTAGCAGCAGTCTGTACTCCGCTCCGTCTACACAAAATACCTGTGCCGAATCAATATGCGTGGGCACGCTTGGGATTATTCACTGTACACATAAAATATTCAACATGTGAAAACCGAGCGACCGAGTTAATTGTCGTCTGGGAGACTCAACGCACCTGTCAGACGTGCCGGTAAAGGTTCGTTTAATGCTGTCCTGCGCAGGAAGACAGGGAAATGCTCCCCGTGTTCTTGAATGATTTAGAGGCTGACCTTACTGCTGTTCCTCAGTGCCCAGACAGGTGCAGCACTTCTTTAACGGCATGAGGACAATCTGTGCAATGCTGTTCGCTACAGATTTACTGTCCTGCCTGGACAAAGACTGGTGTCCGGTGTAGTTTATGGTTTGCAGCAATACTCTATTCCGGATTAACTCAAAATCCCCCTGTTCCTCGTAACACAAGTACTGTCAGTATTTTTGGCCTGCAGCAGGTAAATGAGTCAGTCTCCTTTTATAAGGCCACTGTGGTCTGCTATTAACTTTATAACAAGAATCACCATGGTACTTGTTAAAGGTCCAGTCACACATCTATATGGTGTGGCTCCTTAGTTCTTGTTTTACAGAAGCAGATCCATGGTCATTTACAGGAATCATACCACCTTATCTTACGAGTTAGGAAAAATTCTGTCACCCTCATGTCGTTCCAAATCCATAAGACTTTCAATCATCTTTGGAACACAAATGAAGAATTCTCTCATCCATTCTCTCATCCTTTTTATCCATCCTCTGAAAGTCAATGAACAATGTTTTGGTTGCATGTATTAAAAAGTAATAAATAAATAAATACATAGAATAATTTTTTTTTTAAATCCATATAAATTGAGCGTGGACACAAAGATACAGTTATGCGGAGCAACATTTTGGACTAATTTCACTAGTTTCACTTTGATACAACATGTCAGCTATAGAAATTAACCCTCTGAGGTCTGAGGGGTTTTCTGGGTCCTGGAGGTGTTTTGACATGCTCTGACATTTGTGCTTATTTCTGTTACTTGTGACATTTGCATGGCTAAAGTCTTATTACATTGTATTCAGCACAAACTCTGCTACAGTAATATGTCAGCAGCATGTATGTAAAAGTTTGGAGTTTTAAGATAATAATGTTTATGCGTCGTTTGTGAAAAAAAAAAAGTCACTGAAATAAGGTCATAAAACCCATAGTGATTATTTCTTCACAAGACTTTTGAAAATTGTATCACGTAGCCAAGAATATTTGCTCCAAAACTTTGTGAAAATCATCCTGCATACTCATTTAGATAAGACAATACATTGATTTAAAATTTGTATGACGTGTTTTGTGTGAGAAAGCTTTATGCGAGGAGGCGTGATCTCTCATTAATATGAATGCATTTTACACCTGAGAAAGACAAAGACCCTCCCCTAATGGCCCTATCAGGTGCTATCAGGCCCGATCATTATGAGGAGCCTTGCACAAAGAATGAGGAGAAATTAAAAAAAGAATGGCTTTTAGATTGTCTGGATTTATTTACAACACAACATAATCCAAAGATACACAACAAAGGACAGAAAGCACATTAGTAAACACACTGATCTAAAGAAAAAGACTTAAACAGTCACACACCTTTGTGCCATTCCTGAAACATAGTAGCCTACATACCTGTCATGTCCAAGGTGTTTGACTTTTCATTTTACCATGTTCATGTACGGAGACTCATGTGAATGTTGAAGTCAGCAGGACTCATCCAGTGGCATCTGGTCCCTTTCTAAAAAATAAATAAATAAACACCTATAAACATGTTGATATCAAGACAAACTATAGGGTTGCACGATTCTGGGAATATATTTTAGATTTTTCACTCACACACACACATATATATATACACACCCACGTCGTTCAAAAGTTTGGGGTCGGTATGATTTGTAATGTTCTTAAAAGAAGTCACTTATGCTCACAAAGGCTGCATTTATTTGATTAAAAATACAAAACAAACCCAGTAATATTGTGAAATAATATTTCAATGTAAATCAGCTGTTTTCTATGTAAATATATAGTAAAGTGTAATTTATTTATGTGATCAAAGCTGAATTTTCAGCATCATTACTCCAGTCTTCAGTGTCACATGATCCTTCAGAAATCAGTATAATATGATGATTTGATGCTCAAGAAACATTTTTCATTATCATCAATGTTGAAAACAGTTATTTACATTTTTATTTCAGGATTCTTTGATGAATAGAAAGTTCAAAAGAACAGCATTTATCTGAAAAATCTTCTTTTGTTACATTAAACACTACCGTTTCAAAACTTTGGGGTCAATAATAATTTTTATTTTATTTTTTGGGGGAAATAAATCAAATGGATCAATAGTTTTATTCATCAAGGAGGAATTAAATTGATCAAAAGTGACAGTAAAGACATTTATAATGTTACAAAAGATTCTATTTCAAATAAATGCTGTTGTTTTTAACTTTGTTCATCAAAGAATTCTAAAAAAAAAAGTACACAACTGTTTTCAACATTGATAATAATCATAAATGTTTCTTGAGCATCACATCATCATATTATACTGATTTCTGAAGGATCATGTGACACTGAAAACTGAGTAATGATGCTGAAAATTCAGCTTTGATCACAGGAATAAATTACGCTATTTACTATATATTCACATAGAAAACAGCTGTTTTACATTGAAATAATATTTCACAATATTACTGGGTTTGTTTTGTATTTTTAATCAAATAAATACAGCCTTGGTGAGCATAAGTGACTTCTTTTAAAAACATTAAAAATCTTACCGACCCCAAACTTTTGAACGGCAGTGTATATATGTATATGTATTTTGTAAATATATATACGAACACCTAGTTTGTTGTGCCTTGCATATAGGCATGTGTAGGGCTGCATAAAATAATAACAATAGCCTAGATAGCAGGCAGCCTATAAATCGTTAAAAATGATCACTTCAGTAACACTACACAAGACAAACATATATTGTTTATCATATGTTACTTCCAATATTTCTATTCGTTATGAAATGAGTTTGGCGTGAAGCCTAATGTTTGGCGTGTTTTGCTTTTCAAACACACAGCGTGACTCAGACCCAAACTCAGCGCGTACAGCGATCGAGCCGCTCCAAACTATGAAACATTATTGTTACATTATACATCTACGTTTGAGCAGATATCCACAAACACAGTATTTAACAGTAAACACAGGTCTAAACATTAAAATATTAACCATATTAGAATAAACACTCATACTAGGTTACTTGTATCTCATTTCATAACATTTTAGGCTGGCACCAGTTTAGTAGCTACAATGTAAAGTTTGTGCAACAATAAAACACTAACTATTATGTTTCTTACCTTAGAAATTGTTCTCATAGACAAAACGTCTTCTTCTGGGGTAAATCCAAGGCATATCCACAGCACAAACAGTCTTCCAAACTAATGAAAAGTAGAGAAATACTGGAGTCGCTGATTCTTTGTTTCGAGCTGATGAGGGCATTAACAGCTCTGCGTTCCTTCACGTGGATCATTTGAATGAGAACAGCTCGCGCTTGTGGGGGTGTGGTCAAATTAAAGTCAATGAGCTCGGGCTGGAGAAACTATACATTGCGTCGCTGCTTTCATACGGATTTCTTAAACCGAGAATATTTGTTTTTGATATGATTTACTTCATTTAAAAAAGGAGACTTCAAGCTTTGTAAAGACATTACTTTCATGTGTGGGTGGCAAGCATTGGCTGAGTTACAGATCATTTAACTTCACATTTAGAGAGAAGACAGAACATCATGTTTTTTTTCTTTATTTTACAAAAAAAAACACAACTTTTTGTTTTTATTATTAGTGTACACAAAAAAAGAAGACATTTAACACTTGTTAATGATGTATAACACTTGCCTGTATGACAAAAATCGACGGAGTTATTTGAGTTTCTTTTGCACTGATAAGAAAAAAAGCGGTTAAGTGATTGTCAAAATATCTTGACATTGGGGTTGAGAACCTTCAAATTTAAATTTGATTCAAATGTGATTCATTTAGTCATGATCTGATTTAAAAAATGCATTGATATATCTCAGTTGTTCATTTTTCAGAAATAGTGTGGCGCAAAAAACAAAACAAAAAAAAACGCGGGAAAAAATAAGCAGGTTTTAGAGTGCATTAGCTCCTTAAAGTCACAACATGTAAAAGTTGTCTGTGACAAATCCGGATGTAACGGATTATCGGAAAAATAAGAGATGTAGGGCTGGGACTTGGTTCTATCCATCAGTTGTTGTTTGGATGAAGGTTTCAGAATGAAGGTCTGAATGTAAGTTTGCCGTTGATTGAAGAAAGGGCGGGGCTTAAGCAGACTGAATGACAGAAGTCTTTCATTTCACTGGAAGATCGAGTAAAGAGAGTTTGATTAAAAAATGTTTGCAATGAAAAAAAAAAACAGGAATGAATTATTCACAATGAGATCAATAATATTCATTTAGAAAATACATAATAAATTTTCATGCTGACTTTACACTCTGTGGTTGTTAAATCGGTTTTCTATGATGAGAATGATAATGAGAATGATTATCTTTTGAGTTTATGATATATGCAAATACATTTGTCAACTGTTCCATTAAACATAATTATTTGTTGATTTATACATCAGTGAATTATTTCCCCCCTGCCCTATTTGACATGTGCTTCTGCTAGTTTGGACAAAAACTTAGATTAACATCTAAGAGATGCTTTGATTCTTTATGTGTTTGTGTAGTTCAGCGGGTAGCTGATAGTTCTAGCAACGGCAAGGCCACAGGTTCAATTTCATAGTGATTACACATACTGAATAAATACAAATGTATAGCTCGGATGCACTACAAGTTACAATGGATGAATGCAAAAAATTAATTTTTAAATGCATCACTACTACTTAAAACATGGTGTATGATGCTAATTATTTCTCCTGATATTTGCATACGCTACAAAATATATTTTAGTGAGGAGACTCTTGGTAGCGTCTGTGCTCAGAACTACACATCTACAATTCCTTTAGCCCTTAAAATGATTCCCACCTCACTTCCAATAATATATGCACTGCTGATACGGACTCTGCATATGCATACTTGTATTCATAAACGCAATATAGCCAATATTTATACTCCATGCATGGAATGCAAAAAGCAGTACATTAAAGAGGTTCTATAATGCTTTTTCACTTTTTAAATTTTAGTTTGTTTGTAATTTTGCTGTTTGAGCATAAAAAAGATCGGCAAGCTTACAAACCTCAAAGTCCTCTCCAATTTTCAATCAGAATCCACTTTTCAAGAACTACAACGAACGACTCGTTTAAACTTTTTTTCCGGTTCTTACGAAGTCACAATGTTCCTCATTTAAATAATCTGCGCCCACGGAATCGGCAGAAAAAAGGCCTGGTTGAGCTGCTGCTATGTCAAAGAGACACTGTTTTTTTCAACCCTTTTCCAAAACTCATTTGTTTAACCTTCCTATGGCTGACGAACTTTAAAATTTATTAAAACACTGTTCCTGAACATTATAACCCCAACGTTTATCTGTGCGCTGCACATTTTACGGAGAACAAATTCCAGAAACTAAGAGAGCACAAAGCAGGCTACGCACACTAGCTTCTCCTAAAATGAAGCAGTTTCCACTTTGCCTTCACCACCCCTTAGGAAAATTAATCATGGTTTTATGATTGATTGCTGCTTGTATTACCATAGTTTTTCGACAAATATCATGATTAAATCGTGTATAACATTGTATCTACAATATATAACAAATTGTTTAAATTTTTTTTTTTTAAACAGTCCACTCTGAAACATCCTGTGAAATCCGTGCCTGCAAAATAATTTCATGAAATCGGTTCTGGACGATCCTCCTTGTTTGTTAAAATCCAGCTAGCCAATCACAGTACATTTCTTATTTCGGAAGGGGTGCCTTCATCAAAACAGGAAATAGACTGTGCGTTCTCGCCAGACTTGGGTGAGAGGTGCTGTAATAATGTAAAATGATGAAAAATAATGTTTTTTGAACAATCAAGCATGAAAGCATATTCTAGTGAACCCCAAAGGCAAAATCAAGACTTCGTAAAAGGGCATAATAGGACCCTTTTAAAATGAGTAGCTTGTCCAAATACACAGTATTCATAAAAGAGAAGGTGAACAAATCCCAGTTGACCTACTGCATCCAGAATCTGAAGTGTGCAGACAGTGGACACTTTTTTTTATTTTTTATGTGTGTGTGTGTGTGTGTGTGTGTTTTTTATACTTTAATAAAATAAAATGTTAGCACTTTACAATAAGGGTCTATTTCTTAACATTTTAACTATTGTGAACTAACAATGAAAAAACTTCTGAGGTATTGGTTAATATTAGTTTAACATTCAATAGTTGTATCTGTTAATATTATTTAATGGATTTGTGCTAACATGAACTAGCAATGAACGGCTGTATTTTAATTAATTAATGTTAGGTAATGGGGCCTTGTAAATAAAATAAAATATAAATGCAGTAGGTGCTGTAGCAAGAAAGTCATTCTTCATGGTAACTTTTTTTTAATTTACACCAAATTATAATTATTATTTATATATTTTTATGTTTTAAAAAGTCCAGGTCAAATGACCATGCCAGAATGTCCAGGAATGTGTTGTTCACACTAGAGCGTATACGAAATAATCCCTTCATTGAATTGTTTACATACTCCGAAAACACTACAATGTTACAATATGCAAACAACATGAGAGTCTCTGTTCAGCCTCAGATATGTATCAGTATATTTTAGGGGCAAATTAAATGCCAATGTAAATCCTTTTATGCAGGTTCTGTCACTCTTGTGCAGTTTTGCATGAATTTGAAATATTTGCTTTGTGGGCTGTGAGCTAGCAAGAAAGCCGTCAATGAGTGACAATGCCGGGTATGAGGTCAGAAAAACACCTATCTCTGCCGCATCACAGACTGGGAAAGACAGACAACCTTTTCCTTCACACCACTTGAAAGACTAGTTTGAACTTAAGGGTCAACTTGAATGCAATTTTTGATGGGTCAGATCAAAATAATGAATTAAAGCTGGTGAATTTATCAACTCTGTCAAATAAGTATGCTGTGAGATGCAATCAGCTGCTCCCTTTAAAAGAGGAAGAAATTATGAAGTGCTGCCTCATGGGAAATCACTGCTATAGTACTCATTCAAGTTAATAAGACTGATGAAAAATCAGACTGTGGTCCATTACTGATTCACAATAACAGTTATTTTCGAAATGTCTGTCTCTCAAGATGTTTTGCTCAGGCTTATCTGTGAAGAAAGATGACACTTGAAAAGGGTTACCATTAGTAACGCACACACTGTACTTTTGCAGTGATTATAAGTCTGCTTTAATGGATGCTGTGTTTTTCACTCTTTGTTCTGTGTGCTTTTAATTTTCTTAACCCTCTGTAGAGGGACAGAAACAATCTCTGTGTATATTCTTTTTCAAAAGAGGAGACAATATGTTGACTGTGATGTTTTGCATACTAGCAAGTCAAGTCCCATTCAGCTGTCTGAAGAACTCAGCTCTTGAAATGAGTTGTTGCGATTCCAATCACAACACAATCTCTTCAGTGTTATTCTGAGGTTTTGTTTGACAATTGGTCCACAATAAGTCACAGTTTTGTCTATCAGGAATTGATCGGACCATTGTTATGTGTTATTGCTGCGATCTCATGTGAGCGACAGGTTGCCGGAGGGGAGGTAATATTGTCCTGACCTCACGCTGATGCACATGTCATTAGAGAAGAAATTCTGTTGTTGGGGAGGGGAAGTAAATGGTTTATTAAAGATTATGAGAGCACATGAATAAAAAAAAAAGATGTGCAAACATGTCAACATGTCTCCCGATATATTGCGGCATCTTGCAACACATCCCGCCTTGCTAAAACAAACATATGTGGTAGATGCGGAATGGATAAAATAACTAAAAAAATAAGCCCATTAATGGCATGTTTGAGTCATGCTCTTAACGGACTATGTTTTATTTCCTCTTTCCATATCGTGAGTAAAAAAATGTGTATCATTTTCATTTGCTTGTGTTAGACAATGGAGCCTAACTTATTGTAATAATTATTTGACATAGCCTACTTTTACACTTAGAATTAGCTCACGTACTAAACTGCATTTTTTGTCGATGTTTGCAAAGAATATAATGTTAGACATTTCATGACGGCTATTTTAGAGGTGTGTGTAGCGATCCACAGAATCTTTCTTTTTTTCAGACTCAGACTCAAACAGTCTTTCAGAACTTTTCAAATTAAAAGCTCTAAATTCATCTAAAAATAAAACATTGCTGCAAAACCGTTCTCATACTTTTATTTTGAAGGCAAAATCAATGAAGACGAAATGATTGTAAGTAACTGTTGCTGTCATGACAGATATTTTTCAGAACCAGCCGCTATCAAAATAATCTGGCTGCAGGCGCGGGCCAAATATTATTGCTGACGGGCCAAAACTCCCGCTCTATACTATTCTACATAAGTTGTACAAAACAAAAGGCTTTTCAATCAGCCATGTTTCTGGTGCCGGAGAAGCTCTTCAGGTGGTCACGAAGCAGCATCTGATGTCACTGTTATCAGCACAGATATTTAAAGATAAATTAGTGACCTCCCCAAATGAGGTCATCAAGACTGGGAATTAAATTAAAAATGCCTGTTTTATGTGTTTTCTTTCTACATTTGGCGAGCTCATGTCCCTCGTCATCCACGGCAACATACTTAACGCATAATAGTTATAAAGATGCTCTAATACATGTTTTCTTCTCTACTTATAAATAAGCATAAATAAGTCATCTGTAGAGTGATATTTAGAGCATCCTTATCTCTTTGACCTCAAATTCAGCTCTGTACAGCCACTTCTGCACATGCACACACATACAATATATAACCAGTCTAACACTAACAGTACTATTAGGTGAATATTGCAAAAACATAACAGAACATCAAATCATATTATATTCATTGTATTTGATAAAAAAAAAAAAAAAACATTTGTTCCAAAAACATTTTTGTTATGCTGGTTGAAAGTCTCTTCACTTCACTTCGTTCCGAGGCCAACGATACAATGACCTACCTGCCTGTCAATGTATGTATTTCCATACCTCTACACGGACATCACACATCATCAGCGCGTTTCATGCTAGAAATTAGACAGACGTCAGTCACCGAGCACTGCAACCAAAACAGCAGCCACCTTTTACAGTTTCTCCTGAACCAAAACAACAAAGCTGAGTTCACGCCATTACAGTACTGAGTTAATTTGTAAGAGATGTTTTTCTAATCGAAGCGGTTCGTGATCATTTAATGCAGGATCTTACAGATGCATTTTATAAGCTTAAAGGATAAGGTTTATGTTCCTGTATGACGCCATCTTGAGTTGTTGTTGATTGTTGTTTGTGTTGTCTGACTTTCAGAGTTAGCATAATGGCTAAAAACAACAATCACTCATTTAATGGTCATTATAAGCTAGGTCAGTTCTGTAAGAGTTCACGGTACATACATAACTAAATCCAGAGGGATGTGTAGTGTAGTGCTCTTGTTTATTGATGGCTTTTGTTCTCTCCTTCATTGCTTTAAAGGCTCTTTGCACACTTTACATCCAGCTCTGGGTCTCTAAAGCATCCATCGCTGTGAGGGCTCCCACACAGGCATCCAAACTCCCACGCAAGTCACTTCAAACCTCACTTTGACCTGCCTGCAGTCCTGTCCTCCTCTTACCAACAGACCCACATACACTGAAAACACTTACTCACATACTGCCGTCGTCCCTGTCACCACTCTGAGCTCCCTAGTGTCAGAGGTGCAAGTCCAGTTTCTTTCCTCTCCTTTTACCTTTTCCATTTTTTTCTTCTTCTATCCACAGCACAAATACAGTTTTCACTGTCAGTAGTCTGAGAGAGCCCAGTGAAATATCTCATCCCCCCAGAGAGAGCGGGAAAATCTCAGAGCTGCTACTCGCAGTGCCTGGGGTATGACGGCAGCTTAGCAGGATAGAGGCTTCTAATGCTTAAAATTCTTCACCGAATCTTCCCTGTGCAATCCGCAGTCAGAGAAGACGACTTTACCTTGGGCAATTTATAGAGCATCCATTACCCATCTACTCAGCAGGATATTAACTGAAGCCAGACTGCGTAAGCGTGCGTCTCCAGGGTACTGCAGCCATGTCTTTTTACTCTATTACAGGTCAAACCAGCCACTCCAAGTGTTCCGTGTCCATCCCTGGACTTCCTAATCATATTTGATGCTCATCATGCATTTCATATATTCTGTCTTTCCGTAATATTGCACTGTGTGGATGATGCTATTGTCGGAAGCATTTCGGATAAGTTTACACTCTTTATGATGGCAGCATTTCACTTCACCTTCAAAGTATACACACAGGAAGTTAATGACATATAAGAAATTGCGGTAACAATTTAGAATAATGTTGCATTTGTTAGCGTTAACTAACATGAACTAACAATGAAATATACTTCTAAACCACTTATCAATCTTAGCAATTGTTAATTGCAACATTTACAAATACTTTGTAAAAATCAAAAGTTGTTTCTGTTAATATTATTTAATGGATCATTGCTAACTTGAACTAAAAATGACCAGCTGTATTTTAACCAGTGTTGTGCTAGTTACTAAGATATAGTAACTAGTTACAGTTACTAGTTACTTCATTCAAAAAGTAACTCAATTACTTTGTTGATTACTTACACCAAAAAGTAATGCATTACTGTTAAAAGTAACTTTTTAGTTACTTTAAAAAAAAAATTATTTAATGTTCCCATTAATGTTCTTTTATGCATTATGGTCTACACAAACACAAAACTAACTTAAACAGAAAGTAATTTTTAAACACTATTTTATTTAAGTCAGACCAGCACAAACTGAATATATCACAAGGATTCTGAGGTGACTCGCTATGCTGACTCGCGATCTTCGCAGTAGAAGCGCCAGAGAGAAATGCACATTTCATACGGATTACATAAGCAGAGAGCAGTCTGTAGTCTGTTTTCTTTCGTTTTGAATTGTTCTGTTTAAAAGCAGACATGTCTGTGAGGCAAGTAGGTTACCTTATACGCCGAGTTTCGGTTCATTTATGAGACGAGCTTCAGTTCACACGCTGGCGCCTCCGTTTCGTGATTATCTATCGTCTGCCAAATTTACTTCTTATTTATTAAATCCAGGCAATTGGTTGATGAAACATTGATTAAAATTAAGATACAATTAATACAAAACGAAATTCACTTTAAAGAAAGGTTTTGTGCTTTCTGTTTGATGTCTCTGTGAAAGTTTTAAAGCATCTTTTAGTGCCGCTTTCAGAGCACTCACGTACGGAGAACTGTCACGTCCGTAACATTGTTTCTTCCTCATAAATGCAAACACTAAAAATAAAATAAAATAAAATAAATATTTTGTTCTGTGAAGACTGAGAGCCAACCCTTCTTCATCCGGTGGGTAGTATTACTTTTGTTTGCGCAGTGTAATTCACAGTATTACTAAACAATATTTTAGGCCTATAAAATTCAGCCCGTATAAATGTGCATTTTCTAAGCTTAGAAAATGGACAAAATTCATTTGATTCTAATCATAATGTAACATTATTGTGAAATTGATTTCTTTATAGGCTATTTGCTATTAGTATAGTAAATCCTTATGTTTTTATCCAACTGGGCTATGTGTGGGCCTTATGTAAAATACGGGACAAATCGCTTCCCTTATTGATTTGATACGGGGACGCATCATTTTACTTGTAAATACGGGACAATTCCGTATTTTAAGGGACGGGTGGCAAGCAACCCTACCACCAATCCTACAATGCGTCGCTGCTGCAAACAGGTTAGGCTGTAGGCTACACTTCAGCCAAAATTAATTAATTTAAAAAAGTAACGGACAACGCACCATATGGTAACGGTAACGGAGTTAATTTATTTAAAAAGTAATGCGTTACAGTATGAGTTACTGTCAAAAGTAACTGCGTTACAGTAATGCGTTACTAGTAACGCGTTACTGCCCAACACTGATTTTAACTTACATTAACAAATGTATTGCTTGGTGTTTGTTAATGGATTTATTAATGTTAATTAGTGGGACCTTGTTGTAAAGTGTGTTTGTGCATACAGAAGTGTCCGTTTTTTTTATTCTGCAATTGTTGCGACACATACACTATTGTTGCACGCCGGCTCTGATTAAAGGTCTTTTATTGACTCCCTGGGTCAGATTATTATTAAAATTCGTTAGTAAGTTATCTTTTTTTAATACAGCCCACACTGTGATGCGTCTCAGTCTTTTATAAAACTTATCAGACTAATAGATTGCAATATAGATACAAATATGCCTTATCGGGATCTTGCTTGGATCACAACATAATGTACCAGACTAAAGGAACTGGTAAAGGTCAAAACTGAGCAGGGCATTTGCAATCAAGCCTGGTTATGTTCAGTCAGCTGGCTCTAATTATTCTTTTAATTGGCTGTATTTAGCTATGTTAGAATTTCTCTTCTGTACTGTGCCAGGCTTGCAGTTTACTTAAATTAAATACACATGTAAAAGAAGAAGTTAGCTTTGTTTTCACCTTCAAACGTACAATGTCAAACTTTCAGTAATAGACAAAATTATGAAGGAAGCAAAACATTTTTGTCACTATACTCTAGCAAATTAACTGAAAATGGAAATATGAATAATTAATCACAACTCCTTATAATTAATTATAAATATTTGGACCAGTTAATAGAATTAACTTAATGTAGGTCAATTAATATTACAATCAATGAATATGTTCGTCCAGCAAACACTCAGTACTGATTGTCTCTTAACTCTCACAGAAAAATAGCTCTTTCTTAGGATGTAGCTGTGAACGCAATCGTTAAATTTACGTTGATTTATAAGCAAGGGACAGGAATTAACATGCATGAATGCATGTACACAAAGTTTTATTTAACTAAATCACAAACAAATAACTAACCTAAAGACATACACACAATCACGCATACATGGGTAAAATGGAAAGTGAAAGTGAATGAAACCGGAAACAGAACAGGGGAATGACACTATGAAAAGAGTCATTTAACCATCTGAGAGAACCATCAGTATCTTACTTCAAAACACCTTGTTAAGAGGGGTCTAGCACATATAATAAACCTCTGTTTAGTTAGTTAATTGTACGATACTGGTAATGCCTTAGCTGTTAAAAGAGCGTCCGGATGCAGTCTCAGGATAAGATCTTGATGGTTTCGTGAGTCGATGGTGTTGAAGGTACAATCAAATTCTCCCTCGTTGAATGAAGAAATTATGATACACTTGCGATGTTAGTCTGACTCTGTTTGAACATTAAATATGTAACTGGACACAAAACTATTAAAGATTCTCGTAATACTAATACAGTATGTTGCATAGGTATCAACAAATAATATACACGATCATGTAGGTCATCAAAATACACATTCGTAGATACCATGAATGGTATATATGTGATCTTGACTTATCGAGTGATAATTACACATTTATTGAAGGACTAATACATAGGCAAACACTGTAAAATAACACGATCACAGGGAAATTGGATACATGATTGTTCTGGGGATATGCATGTTCATTTATAAAACAGTTTGCCTATATTAATGCAGAAGAAGTCTTTGTGTCTTCTCTATGGCCTTTGCTTTTCCATGTGGCCACATTCTTTTGAGCAATAAAAACAGTCCATCATAAGGTAACCCTGGTAACTGAGGTGTTAGTTGCTCTTTCAGAGGATGGTACACTGAACACATAGAGTGGGTTTTAAAAATGATTTATTAAATATAAGAAACAAAATATTTGTGTGTCTGATTCATCTCAGCCAGTACAATACAGTAAATACTGTTATGGTTCGAGAGATTGAAAATAGAAAATGGAAGCCAAGGGTTTCATGTTGACTTTAAGGTTGCAGAAGAGTGGACACACTGGAGATATCAAAATAATAATAGTGGGCAGCTAATCAAACCCTGTAGTGCTGAATGAAAAGCAACCGCAGTGCGGTCCAGCACTCGACGGCTGCAAATGACCAGTGATTACAGAAAACGTGTCGAGCTCAATGTTTTATGCCTTGTGGATCATCTGAACACTCCACGTCCATTGGTTACACTGCGTAATGGGCACATTCATTACTCGGGGACGCCTCACAAGAGCCTCCATCCCTTTTCAGGGCTGTCCTAGCCCATCTCATTCTTTAAAAGAATCATTAGAGGCCAGTAAAACTGAATTAAGCTCCTATCAATCACCTTATATGAGGACGCCTCTGCGTTCGGATGCTTCATTGAAGCCATTACATTCCTGATCCCACAGAGTGCCACTCCGCTTATAGACACTGAAGTTGAAGGTTATTTAGTTATGGATATTTGGCGTCTGTCCAGAAGCTCTCTGTGGGCTCAAAACATGTGGGAGACTAACAGCAGCATCTGAGAGGTTACTGTACTGGCATTCACGCTGTGTTTCTACAGCAACATAGTGCTGTTATGTGGCAACACAGTGGCCAGTTTTACTGCCCAAGGTTCAAAAGTAATTTTTCGCCTCGACTGCCACTGACAATTGAACTTAAATAATTAATATTAATATTTCTTACCAGTCACAGATGTGTATTTTGCATTATTATTACTGATATATATATATATATATATATATATATATATATATATATATATATATATATATATATATATTTTTTTTTTCATCCCAATGACAATCATATCATTTAGCATTTTTTTTCTTGCTTTTCTTTCTGTTTTAATATATTTTCAAATGTAATTTACTCCTGTGATGGCAAAGCTGAAATTTCAGAAGCCGGTTAGATGCCATATTGAATTTAACGCAGATCAAAATGAGGCTGTGAGGGACAGACTTACAGTCTTTACAAGGGAAAGCACTGTATAAAGGTCCTAGGTCACATAATTTTCACCGTTCAAAACTGTTTTATTGAGTTTTTGTCTACTGAAAGTTTTTGGAAAAAATGGAAAGTTTTTGGTATGTTGTTAAACAACATTTCAATCCATTGAACACATTGTATTCTATGCCGTACAGCCTCATTTTCATTCCTGTCAAAAATTAAATATGGCGCTACCCTGATGGAGCTCTATTACTGCAGTGTCATGTAATTCTTCAGAAATAAAAGTATTAAATATAAAATAAATGATTAATTTCTTTTAAAAAAATCTTAGTGACCCTAAACTTATAAGCAGTTGTGTTCATACAAACTTTTTCGTTTCTTTTTTGAGACCCGAGGTTTATTGTTCATGTGTCTTTTGTTTTGACAAGTCTTCAATTTTGAAGTTTGATTTCTTTGTTCAGTGTTCAATGGTATCAATGGCATGTAGGTCAGTGGTTTAAATGTATCCAGCAGATGGACTTCACACTGTCATCATTCAACAACAACAGTAAAAGGATGTAAATGTAAGTCTAGCCCGAGGAAACCAAATACATCATTGTAATACGTAAAGCATGAGAAACCATTGTCTCAACAAACACTACAAACAGAGATAGACAAACATGAGGAACACACAAGGCCTAATGACTTAATGAGAATAATTAATGACACACACCTGGAAACAATTAGTGAGAGAGCGCTGAACAAAAACATGATGTGAACAAAAAAGAAAAACCTTCAAAATAAGCATAACACAGAACAGAAGAACATGAAAGCAAGTTCCCCCATACCAATATTTCTGGGTTTTAATATTCCAGGGAGGTGATTAACCTAAAATTCTTTTGTAATGAAAAGACAGACTGATATTAGCTTACACACAATGTTTAAGTGCAGCCATTGTTGTTAAAAGTGACACAATAGCTGTAAAAAAGGCATATTTTACTTGTCTCATGGGGGCTATGTGTGTTTATTATACTGTAAAACGTGTTATTTGTTCAGTATGGTTTCTGTAATATGCCGTTAAATCGCTTGCACTTGTCTGTAAACATCATGTGACAAATACACCGATATTCAACGGAACAGTTGCAGTACATTTAAGGGCTGGGAATGGAAATGTACATGGTTTGTTTGGTATTCAGAAGGTAACCCGATTCAGGAAGCTGTAGGACAGACTAGCTGGTTTTGAAGAGTTGTGTGAGAAAGCTGCAGTGTCTCAGAGATAGCAGAATCCAAGCTGACCTCAGTGTTGTGGAGGATTGAGAGTGTGTGAGTGGGCTTATGATTATGGGCCTTGAGAACTCGTTATAGGACGGGCGAAGATTTGCTGCATTATTAATGTTTGAATGTTTAAATGCTGATGATTTTTGACTTGTTTATGTATATGATAGACAGAGAGGGAGATGACTGTTTTGATTATCACGGAACCATCACGCATTTGAGCGATTGTTGTTGTACATTTATTTATTCATTTAGCTGACGCTTTTATCCAAAGCGACTTACAATTGCTATATTTCAGAGGTCGCACGCCTCTGGAGCAACTAGGGGCTAATTGTCTTGCTCAGGGACACTTTGATGTCTCACAGTGGATTCGAACCCGGGTCTCTCACACCAAAGGCATGTGTCTTATCCACTGCGCCATCACCACCCCTCTGCACTCTGTTGTGAGTGATCTTCTGCCTGTTCCTTTATGAGTTTGTTGATGTCTCGAGAGTGAAACGGTTGTGGCGACGTGTGTTTAAATCTTCCGTTCGGTGGCCAAGTGGAAATAATAATAATGACCGTAATCCGCAATTCCGCATTAGAAATAGTTAGGCTTGCTCTTGCAGTTTATATTAGCTAAATTAATTTTCTTGTTTGTCAATGTACCAAGCCGCTTTTCAATTAGTAGTGAAATATGGAAATTGTTGTAAAACTATACTTTATTTTGAGGTCCATAAACTTGTTAAAAAATACTTTTGAATTGCATCCTGCATCTTATTGAACTTCAAGTAAAACAATCTCCATATCTGGACATCTTCATAAACTTCTTCATAAAAAATATGCACTGAATAGGTTTTGCATTAACTGTATGCTAACACAAAGTTTTATCCCTGTTCAATTCACGCATAGCAAATTATCAGTTGTTTCTCTTTAGAGAACAATGAGGAAAAATAAAAGAGAAATCTTTTTTTTGCTGCTAGTCTTCTAGTTCACAGATTTTTCTCTCTTGAGGAAAAAAACCCTCATGTTTCTCTCCTCTGGAGGTTCAAAAGAGATCTCAATAATTTCTCGAATTGTGCACATATCTGCCACATCTGCAATCAAGAGTCTGAGATTTCAATGTGAATTCTTTTTTCATCAAATCGTTGAAAACATTTCTCCTCCGGTACCAAGACAAAACTTATCTGGACTTTGTTACACTAATTTTATAGCTGTACTTATACTATGTCAACAAATGGTAGAGGAAACATCTTTAATACACTACATTTATGCATTTGGCAGACACTTTTATTCAAAGCGACTTACACTGCATTTCAAGGTACACCTTTTTTGCTTACATTCTTATCAGTTCTTGCTTTCCCTGGGAATCATCAAAAAACTGAGACACTATTGAAAATGCCACTAAATGGTTAAATTTCATTACCCAAAAATGGAAGTTCTGTCATCATTTACTCTCTCCAAACCAATAAGGCTTTTGTTCATGTTCGAAACACGCAATAGTGTATTGTTAATGAAACCTGAGTGATTTCTGTACCTCTGTTGAAAGTTAATTACACCAAAACTTTGACAGTTCATAAAGAGAGTGTAAACGAAATCCATATGTTTTTCTGTTACCATATTTGATAAGCTCTATGTGCGTTGATCAATGTTTATATGTGAATGAAAGCCTAAATTAAATCTGTTCAACATATAATGCAATTGTGTCTTCTCAGAAGACTTGGGTAAAACCGTTCCATTTAAATCAATTAGATTGACTTTATGAACTTTTTAAATTTGTCAGTTTTGGTGGAATGGACTTTCAATGGAGGTATAGAAATTGCTCGGGTTTCATTTAAAGTATCTTCATTTGTGTTTCAAAGATAAACAAAAGTCTTGGGTTTGGAATGACACGAGATTGAGAAAATTATGACAAAGACATTTTTTTTAACTATCCCTTTTTCCAAGTTTAAGGCAGGTACAAAAAACAATAATTTGGCAGTTACATTCTGCAAATCCTATTTTCTATTTTCTTTTGTATCAATTACTAGTTGAGGAGCTGTCTTTCATCTCATGTTTTATAGAGTTTATCTGATCAAGCTCACTCAGGTTACCCAATCAGAGTGGTTGAACTTGGTTCCTCTCATGAACAAGATGCTTCACGTCACAGAGTGAGTATTAAGGGTGAATCCCAGTGTCTCTCTCTGTCCATCTGTGGTTGACTCTGAGTGGAAATATCCACAGTATTGTGTAGACAGGGTTGATTGCTCCCCGTCTGTCCTGTCAGACAATGTCAGGCTGAAGAATGATCCTCATGTGTCATCCGGCAAGGGAAAGACATTAACTTTCACTCTACACGCAGAGCGAAGCTTACCACACTGATTTTTAGATTAAAAGTTTCTACCTTTGAAGATAAGGCTATAATTGTCATTCTTTAAGAGAATCAGCCTTTCGTTTATCCTTTCAGGAGCAATTATTGTTCATTTAACACCGATCTAACATTAAGATGGAACTGAACTGCACAGATACTGTAGCACTCAATTATTCCATTAGATATCATTAAAAACTAGATGCTCTGCGTATAGTGGTGCTTGTAAATGCAAGTTGTTTTAAATGTTTTTAGCACATTTCTGTATGGTTGCTAGGGTGTTGTGGGTGGTTAGCAGGGCATTGCTAAGGTGTTCTTAGTGGTTTTTAGTAAGCTGTTCTTGGTGGTTGACGGTGTTTTAATGTGGTCTCTAAAGTGGTGTCAGTGGTTTTAAGCAAGCTACTGTATGTTTGCTAGGGTCTGGGTGGTTGCTAAGGTGTTGCTAGGTGGTGACTACAGTATCCCTGGAGTGTTTTGTAGCATGTTGCTGTATGTTTGCTAGGTTGATCTGATTGGCAGGGTGATTCGAGGTGGTCTCTTAAGTGTTGTCAGCAGTTTTAAAGGTGTGAATGTAATTTTTTGACAGCACTAAAGCATGAAAATACCATAATAGGTTTGCAGATATTTAGGAAACATAAGTTTACATACTTGTTTTTTCTGAAAAACAGTGCTACAGAAAGTTACTCTACTTTTGAAATGTGCAATCCATGTCAGAATGTCTGCTTTTGTTTTGGCCTGTGTGACTGCCAGTTTACCCTATATTATTTCGAATAATGCCAGTTGGTGGAGAACACAGCGTATTGCAGCCTTGCTTAGAGATGGTCAGAGATCACAGGTTCTACCTGACATTAAAAAGCCTTGGTATTCATCTAAAAAGCTCTATGACCAGAGGCATTTTAAAACGCAGATAGATTAGCTGATCAACTCGCAGTGTAAGGCTTGTCACCTTTCATTGTCAATTGTGCTTGTTCCTGTTGCGTGTCCTCAATCTGGCAACCCGTGTCAGTGTCGAGTAGGGGGACGGGGCAGTGGAAACAACTGTTTGGAAACAACATTTCAATAACCAGCTGTAAATATTATTTACTGCACCTTTAAGCATGCTACTGTATAGTTGCTAGGGTGTTGCTAAAGTGATTCGAGTAATTTTAAGCACATTGCTGTTTTCAAGTAATAGTAGCAGTAGTGACACTTTTCTTAGCAAACACCACATATTAAAATCTTTTAAGCGTGTTTTTGAGTTGAAGTCTCACATTCCCTGTCATTATCAACATAATTTGCATAATTTGCTGCCAGTATGCAGTTGGATGTTAACTAACTTTGCATGCATGTTTCTTCATGTGTTGATGTATCATATCTTGTCAGACGCTGTGCTCTCAGGTTCAAAGCCCTGGCTAGCGCTTTGATTCACAATCAGCTCATCAAATGGATGGTAACGAGCTAGTTTTACCCACTCTGATTGTCAGTGTGTGGGCTTCACTCCCCCAGACAGACTGACAGATAAAAAGCAGGCTAGTGCTCCCAGGAGCCCTTTTAAAGGTAATTGAGTTAAGAGTCAGAAGGCAGGCCCGTTTTTCCCATGGAGTGCAGAAGTAACCGGCATCGGGAGGCTGTTATCTGCTTATCTGACTTTACAAATGATTGCAGAGGGTCCTTGATTTGACAAGGAATGTAAAGTGATCGTCGGTGGTGGTATATTGCCAGTAGTGTTGTCACAATATCTAAATTTCAGTAGTCAATGCCATTACCGGTATTTTTACCAGTATATTTATTGGATGCTTTTTTCTGCCTATTTTACATTTGAAATAACTTTTTTTTGTCATCTAGCTCTAACTGGGCTAGCGTTAGATTACAATAAAAGGTTTTACTTTTTTATTACATTGTATTGTTAAGTAACATATGACTTCAATTTTATCAAATTAACCTCAATTTTATGAATCGACGCAAGTTATTTATTTGCGCAAAAAACAACAACAACATAATTGACCTCTATATTTACAAAATGCTCCCCCTACTGGATTGCAGGTCAATGTTTTTTTAAATAAAGTGGTAAATTATGTTTTATTGTGCAAACAAAGCACTTGCTTCGCTTCATAAAATTGAGTTTAAACCTCTAGAGTCACGTGGATTACTTTAATGATGTCTTTCCTATCATTCGGGACCTTGAATGTGTAAATTGCGATGCTCCCAATGGAGGGACTTAAAGCTCTCGGATTTCATAAAAAATATCTTCATTTGTGTTCCGAAGATGAATGAAGGTCTTATGGGTATGGAACGACATGAAGGTAAGTACTCATTAATGACAGAATTAAAATTTTGGGGGTAAACTATCCCTTAAACAACATAATGGGTAGCAGCAGCTCTATTAGGCTGTATTCAAAGCAATATTTTGTATAATATTGCAAAAATTATTGTTAGGATCGACATAATTAGTTTCTTGTTAGAAAGTTCAGCGCATACTGTACATGTATCATTTTTTAGGGCCATTTTTGAAGCCTTTAAAAGCTGAAATCGTGCAAAGATTTGAAATAATAAAAGTTGCTGCATAGTTTTACTCCCCTTTTTGTTCGATTTTTGCGTCATCCCTCCATCAGGTTTGCATTCCTGTTCAGGAAAAGTTAGGAAAGCAGAAGTAGCTAATAAAAAAACAGGGGCGATTTCATCAACGTAGCCCATCAGCCCTGGAGCAGACCTGTTACATCCACTTTTAGCCAAGCTGTCTGCTGTCGGAACTTTTCATCTTTGATAATAATCCCAACAAATTGAATTTCCTTCTTGGTCTCTGCTTATGCATTCCTGAAGTCGTCTTGCAGTGGTACAGTCCACTGGAGAGGCAGAATGCTGATGAGCCCCACACTGCCACTCCGGCTTCATGCACAGACAAATGGAAAGTGAAGGCTCCATTGAGCACACCTGGCAAAATGGGGAAGGTGGAGTAGACGTGAAAAGACGCCTACACACTACCTGTCTAACAGGCATCTGCTTGAGCCGCCCAGGGACCCGCAGCAGATGGGAAGGGTCTTTCTCGAGACGTAGCATGCTTAAAAAGGTTTCATCTGCCTGGAACTACATCAAAGAGATTTCCTGCCTTTAACTGAGTTACTGTTATTATACTCCTTAATAACAATCATTTAGAATTTGATCGAGGCATGTTTGCATATGGTGTATTATTATGACAATAGCTATGTTTTCATCCAAAGTTGCAAATTTAACGTATGCGCAAAATTGGAATCTCGCATAAATTTGCAATTAAAGTTTCCATCCAGTTAAAGTTTCCATCCAGTGAGCCAAAGAACAAAATCGTCACTTCCTGATAAACTTGTACTAAATATCGCAAAGAAAATGGAAGTTGCTGCAGTAGGAAATGCCACTGTATATAATAATTTTGCATATACTAAATTATTGAAGTTATCTTGCTTTCGGAGGTGAATGCCTGCTGTTTGGGAGATTTCTGAGAGGGTATTATACTGAACCACTTTGACGACAGACTTTGCCCTGGCGTTTCAGAACAACCAAAACAGTATTTTAGATGCTGTGCAATGAGTCCAGTTATATCGTCTCGTTGCAAAGTCACATTAATTTGTTTCGATGCGCACTAAGGAATTTATTCAGTGTTTCCATCTTAGTGGATTCCATGCGCATTCCATGCGCATGTTTTCTTTTAGGATAAAAAGTTTACGTGCTTACATTTTTTTTATGCGATATCCCATAATGCGCATAAAAATAGATGGATGCAAACATGGCTATTGATAAGCAGAAGAGGATGTTTTCATTTCCTTACTGGGAGGTGAAGAACTGATTCGGTGCAGTTGTACTTGTTTCTTTTCCACTCCTTCATATTTTTTGTCTGCTTGATTTGATCCTATCTGAATGAGAATTTGTAGAGGACTCGTTGGTATTCACAAGGACAGATGTTCCCACAGCATATCAAACAGAGCACGTCTCAAGAGCGACGTACAGTCATTGTGAATTCTTCTCTTGGTGTTTCGCTGTGGATACTTACAACACTTATACTAACACAATCAAGGCCTTCTTTGGCCTTTTTCATCAAGGTGGACAATGTTAGTTGCAAACATAAGATAACCCATCATGATGAGTGTGTCACTTTTGTTTGTGACAGGTTTTCCTTGTATACACCACTGATATTTCCTTTACACACTCTCTGAAGAAAAGTGAGTGCAAATTGTATGTTTTTTAGACCATAAATTTTTTTTTTTGTATCCTGAGGCGTAATCAAACATAGAAGTGATTTAAAGGTGTCACATTCTACAAATGCGGAGCTTTTTATTTGTCCTCTAAAGTCCACTTATGTTAGTGGAGGATTCATAGGTTGTAATTTAGTTACCCTTTCTCTGGCCCTCAGGAGTAAACGGGCTGTTTTCGATACTGTACCTTTAAATGCGGCATACCAGCATACTTCATGGTTCTCACTAAATACCAGGGGTTTAAGTTTGATGACATCATTTATTTGACAAAATAATTATGTTGTTTGTATATTTTCATATATTGAAATGTAAATTAATACTCACAATCCTAGTCTTTTAGATAGAGGGAGAGAGCGCATAAATTGCTATTATAGGGCAAGCTGCAGAATGCTGAATAGATTTTGATATGCAAATGTGGGTAGTTATTTGGATTGAACAGCATGCAGAAAATGTCCCAACTGCTTCAGAGAAATGACTGAAATAAGTGTCTTGAGAAGTCACATGACATTACAGATTGACCTCTCTCCTCAGTCTAACAACAAAACCTCAAAGCTGAAGGTGTGCTTTTTTGTGGGAAAGTCTCATTCAAAAATTTGGGGCGAGATATTTTTATTTACTTATCAGAAATCATTTTATTAAGCAAGGAGACATTAAATTGGTCAAAAGTGTCAGTAAAGATATTTATAAACTTACAAAAGATTTATAATTGTTTTTAAATGCTCGTCTTTTGAACTTCCTATTCTTTAAATTCTTTAATTTTATTACTGATTGTTTACTGTCTTGAAAATTAAAAAAATAATGTTTTCTTGATTTAAAAATATGTAGTGGCCAAAAGTGATGTCTGGATGGGATTGGTTTGGGGATTGTTTTTAATGACTCTACAAGTCAGAGTGAACCAATAAATTGTAGGAATTTTTATTTTTAAATATTTTAAATATCAGTGCCTTATGAGTGAAGAACAAAACTCTAAACTTGTTTAAGGTATTTATTTAACAAAATTATTTGGCAAAAAAAAAAAAAAAATGGGGTAAACTACAGCTACAGGTTTTATTTTACTATGCCAAAAAAGGCATAGAAAAAAAAGATCACACCAAAAAACACATTGAATACAACAAAATCAGTTATAAATATGTCACTGGTTCTCTCTTGTTTTTGCATGTGATTATAATTTAAATGTGTGACAGCCTGGCCAAAAATTATGTCTGCACAATTTGGCATGTTTCATTGCTTTATCACAAATAAAACAACTGACTCCTGACAACAACTATGCTTACAAAATCTTTAACAAATTCTTAATAATATTTGAATAAAGGGTGAAGATATCAATTTTCCAAAGCTAGACATTACTTCTGGCCACTACTGTACATGCTGTATTTAAAATTCTTATTTCTCTGAATATTTAGCTTTTTTTATTAAATGTTCAAATAGCATATTTTATTAACAACTTGTGTAATTTTGATAATATCATAACCGTAGTCAGTGATGAAACCATATGCTCTGTAGAAAGCTTTGAATTGTGAATATTAGAGTATGTCTGTTATAGTACTTGAGCTCTTCTTTTTCAAAAGAGAAGGGAAAATCCTGCTTTTTTGTGATATGTCCCTCTAAATTAAATTAAAAATGCATTTCCCCCTCATCTTCACACCATCAAAGAATAATAATAAGAAGCACAATGAGTGAGAGCCCGAATCAAGCTGTCAGAGGAGAGCTGCTAGCTAAAGAAGTGAAACGCGTCCAATGAAAAATGGAATGATACTAACGTCTGGAAACTTTCTAACAAGGTGCTCTTCACCCCGGTGAGGACGATTAAACTTGGGTGCGTGGTTTCCCTGCTACTCTTTTTTATATTTACAACCAACCATAAGGCTACTAACATTTGCAGGTTTTATGTCGGTGCAGGAGGAATGAAATAAGAAGCGTGTCAAGCCTGGCTCATCGTTCGATGTTTATAGCAAATAAAAGGAAAGAACAACACGAGCAGGGTTCTGTTTTTGAACTCTTAGGGAATCAGAGCTCCTCATCATCTTCATGGCAGTTGAGGCATTTCCTTCAGTGTTGCCTTACTCTTGGTTAAATGCCATGTGGGAATACTTGGCCCCCAATTTAGATTTAGGAGATTTAAATGTCTTAGAGGATGAGCAGGTGTCAGCTTGCAGGCATCACTTCCCTCTGAGGTGTACAACTAAAGAGACAGAGAGGAAGGAAGAGGAGGACTGAACATTTCAGGTGTAGCACAGTCGGAGATTAATCTTAGAATCATTATCCATGATTAACATTGAGTGTTTGCTTTAATTACTATAGCTCTTGATTGCTGCAAACCCTCAAGCTCAAGAAAACATTTTTGTGATATATTATTGAACTGAATTTTAATGTTTTGCAAGGAATGTAGGCCAGTTAAGATGTGTCTACCTCTTATATTTAGACCTTCAGTAATATTGAGCAAATTTAATATACTTTTACACATAAAGTATATTGAAATCATACATCACTACCACATCTCATGTAGGGGGTTGATGTGTTAAAATCAACCCTGCAATTAGTATTCCCTAACCATGAAAATCCTAGAAATGCTTCTGGGATGTATATTCATAAAATGCTTATTGCTTATTTAATTTCATAGCTGTGCAACTAATGGGCTGCATCTGAAATCAAATGCATCCCTACTGTATAGTATACAAAAAACAGGACACCAAAGGAATAGTATGTCCCAATACATAGTATTCAAAAAACAGTATGCGAAAAGTCGCCGGATGACCTACTACTTTTGCCGAGATTCTGAAGTACGTATTGGGTGGACCCTTTATTATCCCATTAGGCCACTGGAGGGGATTTATGAATGGAAGTGAAGCGAAGCAACAGTAACAGTAACAACATGGCGGATGTAGTATCCAAATTTCATTCATACTACCCATATCCATGTGATATAGAGCTTAGTTTTTTAACGGTTGCAAAGTAAATTCAAATTCAAATATAGTACCTACTCCGACAGTATGCGATTTCGGACGCAGCGATGGGTTCCTTAAATAGTCTCAGATTGTTCTTACCTTTGCTAGTAGTGAAATTTAGAGGCTGGATCTTGTGGAAGTTGAATTGAATACCCATGAGCTAGTTGATCTTAACTCTCCAGAGATGGAGTTCTAGGATGGGACGTGATTGGCAAGATGTTAAATTTTCGCCCATAAATTTTCATCGTAGCCCCCCAAAAAATGAGGAAATCTACTTCCATATAAGGTCCTTGCAGTTTGTGTCCTCCATACTGGAGAGACGACAACTGTAAACCCATAAAACGGCCATAAAGCAATGCCCATCTTTCCTCGCCCTCACTGTCACAATCACTCTGACCTCAAGGACACTACGTCTCTCTCAGCTGTCACCTGAAGTCTTACTGGCTCTTGGACTCCATCTCCTCCTTTCACTCCTTTCATTCCCTTTTTAAAGCCCTCATTGGTATTCTCCACAACAGCTCGGCTGCATCTGTCTACTTTCTACACCATGTGCTCTACAGCAAGTTTGTGACCCCTTGACATTTCGCCCATTTAACTGAAACACAGCAATTCAGGAACCTGCACATGAGCTAACTGTTTCTGAATGTAGATGTATAAATGCAAAATAATCAATTTAAAGAGCTTGCAATTTAATGTTTTTTCATTAACGAATTTGTTTATAAACAAATACATTTTCTACATGTAGTACAGGAATATGTAGAGGCCAAGGTTAAAAAAGAAAGCCTCTTTATATCTAATGCACTATAGAACATTGCTTTCTTGATCAGTATTTGTGCCTTGTTTACCAGTAAAAAATATCTAAACATCCCTGACACAGTATTCATTTATTGCTATAAGATAACACTTGTTTTCAGAAAATATCTTATGTTAAGTTTATATTTATTTGCACTGAAAAATAGTGTTTACATATTGTGTGCATAAATCTTAACTACGGTACATTTAGTTAAAATTAGAAAGCACTTTTTTTGGCACTGAGGTAAGAAAAATACTGTTAATTCAAAATTTGTTTTCTAAAACAAACATCAGATCACACCATATTGCTTCTCGAGTAAATCTTTTTGATGTTTTGATAATATTTTCGTCTCGCTTTCCAGTAAAAAATGATACATAAAATGATTTTTTGCAGTGAGTGCGTATCGGCTGAGCCGTAGTTCTCTCGCTTACATATTTCAGGTGGTTTATACTCTGTATAAAAGAGCCATTGCACGGCACAATTGATTTGTCTGAGCTTTAGGGGAAACAGCAATGCCGCTGACAGAAGTCAGATTCACTGCACCCAGGTGTCCTGGCTTCTTTTCTTTTCTTTTTTCAAATCAAAGCTCGGAGCCTTGCTCTTGTGAAGTGTGTCGAAATCTGCAGATGGAGGATTTAAAAGGTTTGGCGCTGGCTGTCTTTGGTTCTCCGGCGCTGTCATGAAAGATTTCTCCGCCTTTGTAGGAACATGTTACGATAACCTTTGCGTGATTGCCTCTGTTTGTTTGCTCTCACTGAGGAATGGGCATAAATAGGCGTCTCTATCGAACGTGGATTTCCACAAAGTTGACGGCACTGGTTGTTGTAAATTGAGGAACCAGTGATGTTCCTGCATATTGACCTCATCTTTGATGATGCCTGCGCCTGGTCAGGGTAGCATTACAGCGAACTCGCACCTTTACTAACTGTGCCTCTTTCATGTCTGCCTGCAGGTGATGTGGCCCCCTACTTCAAAACGGAACCGGGACCTCCAGAGATCCACCTAGAAGGGAACCGTCTGGTCATGACCTGCCTTGCGGAGGGCAGCTGGCCTCTGGAGTTCAAATGGATGCTCAACAACACAGATATCACAGCCTTCTCCCCAGAGTACAAGTGGGTGCCAGCTTTCATCTTAAGGCTTTCTAGAGATGAATTCCTGCTCAGAACTGTCTCAAGGTTACAAGGAGAGAGAACAGCAGAGGCTCACGGTTAATATGAGAGACGAAAAGTCCAATATTAATCTCCCCTGCAGCTTTTCTTCTGTACAAGCAGCACATTTATTCACTGTCTGTGGCAGGTATATTAAAGTTGTTCAAAACATGACCATTAACCTTTAGAAAAATATTCTTATTCTGCTGTTGTTTTTTATGGATCCGTTTCAGGAATCTTTCTCATTACTTAAATAATGTGTAGTGTTTAATGAAAGTAACTTGGAATTTGAAAAACCCTAACATATATAAAGATTTTTTTGTTTTAAATATGAAAATGTTATTATTTTTAAATAAGTGTTACATGTTTTAGATGTGTCCAACAGGTAGGGTACAATGGGGCTAAAGGCACACCTTAAGAAAAAAATGCTCATCCAAAAGTGCATGATTGCAGAAAAAATATATATGTTTGTATTAAACATTAATGTTAACATTTAACTTGTATTGAACCTGTAACGTTAATTTAATCAGGAAATGAAATTACTAGAAGTGAAGTGCATTCAAACATTAGCATTTTTCTTTCTAAATTCTTCTAGTTTATGCAGTAGTACATTTAATCAACCATATAATTTCCTAGTTGAGTTCTCTCCATGCCATTTGTTTAATTTCTCAGTAATGATAGCCTCTTAGCCTGACCTTTTTTAATCAGCGTACAGCCTCTGTTAGCATTCAACATTTCCTCAGACGTGCGGAGTGTTAAAGCTGCTGAAGATTTGGCCCTACAGATTCCTTCAGTCTTAATAGAAAAGTCTGCAGCGCTGGCCGGCTCTCTTCAGAGACAAATAATGCTTTCATTCGTTACCTGAAGTGCATTGCTGACACCTGATTCATAGTTAATGTCAACTTTTACATTAGATGTTTTGATTTATCCTCCATTTAGGAGTCGTATACATGCTAAAGTAGGTGTTTCACATCTTTGCAACTCCTCATGTCAAGTGTTTCTGCATTTTGTCCATCTACAGAGCTGGTTTGCTCTAATTGGTATTGCTTTTCTCATTATCTTTCATCACCTAAACAGCATGCTCAGAGCTGCCCCGGTATTGCTATTGAGTTCCTGTGATGGAGGGAAACCACCACCGAGATGCACAAACCCACCAGGTGGCATTTTCAGAGACGTAAACAGATTCGGCTAAGTAGTGAGCAACAGTGCATTAGTCATATATTCAGCGTATTCGGAAATGTCAACAGCTTTTGATGCCAAAGCGTTCACCACCTCTGCTTTTAGTCGAAGTGGCCTTTTGGCTGAAACCTGATATACGTCATCATAGCTGGGCATGGAGAGGAGTTCCATGTGCTCTGCTCACGCTAATGTGTGAACTGGCAGGGAAAAAAGGATAGTTGTGACTGCAAGGGGAAACCTTTTAAACCCAACCCCTCTAAATGGGAATACATTTGAGTCGAAAATCCTTGAATTTGTTGGCAAATGGCAGGGAACTGTTGTTTTGTTGTTGTTTTTTCCATTTTGGGATTTGAATTAAAGTGGTTGGTTCTTTTTTATTTCTCTTAGGTTCACCATCTCCTCTCTCCGACGCTCCAATATGGGTGTTTACCAGTGTGTGGTGAGAAACAGGATGGGTGCTCTACTCCAGAAAAGAGCCGAGATACAAGTGGCATGTGAGTTTCTGTGGTAGATCAGATATACAGTATTTACACACACACACACACACTACTGGGTCGGTATGATTTTTTAATGTTTTTCTCTTATGCTCACCAAGGCTGCATTTATTTTATTAAAACTACAGCAAAATAGTAATATTGGGAAGTTTAAATTTAAATTACAATTAAATTTATTACAATTTAAAATAACTCTTTTTCTATTTAAATATATTTTAAAATGTATTTAAAATTTGATCCTGTGTTGGCTATGATCATCAGTCTTCAGTGTCACGTGATCCTTCAGAAATCATGCTGATTTGCTGCTCAAGGAACACTTCTTATTATTATCAATGTTAAAATGTTTTAATATGTTTGTGGAAACGTGGTAAATATTTAACTTATTTGAAATCGAAATCTTCTTTCAGAATTCGAAATTCTAACATTCTAAATGTCTTAACTGTCACTTTTGATCAATTCATTGCATTAATGCAAAAACTGTTGCATGGAAGTACAGACATCTAAACAATGCACAGGTCCATACATACTGTATTTGATACATTTATGGTGCTTTTGCATCCTTTGCGAAGCTTGAAAACTCTTCTTTGTAAATGCATGGGAAAAACAGTTTATCTTTCTTGCACTCTCATGTGAAGAGCTGAGTGATACCATTTAAAGGTTCCCAGGTATGCCTTGAATAAGGCAGGATTTACACAACGAAAGAATAAAAGACTGCTGTGGGAGAAAGCTGACTATGGGTTGAACCATTACTGTAGCGGTTATAAAATGCTTTAAAGGTTCACAATGACCCAGACTGACTGTTCCAGATGCTTCCAACATTTTTACTCGGATAAACATTCAGCCAGGATGGAGTTATCACAGTGATTAAATGAGAAATCATTCTTCAGGGCTCTAGACTCATTCTTCCCAATGGTCACATTGGTGCGACTAAATTTCTCAGTTGGTCACACTAACTTACAATTAGGTAGCACCCATTTTTTTTATTTTAGATAAGTCTCACAGTGCAAGCTTGAGCTTCGCGTCAGCGTAACTACATCGTCACTGCAGCTGCAGACGCACAAGAGTATTCACACTGGAAGCGTTTGTACAGCGTCACAGCAGAGGCTCCAAAGCTATTAGCATTTCTATATAAAGACAACTATATTTGTTTTTTTAAGATGTTCATTTATAAACTTGATTGTCTTGAAACTTGGTTAACATGGAGTATAAATGGAAAACCACAAACACAACCAAGAAAACAGCTCTGATCATGTTGTTTCAGTCATACTTTGATATTTTTTCAAGGCCGCAAAATCTATGGATACCCCCCCTCCTCCTCCTCCTTAAACTCAAACTCAGATTTGATTTGGGTAGTGCTAGCGCCTGGCTACCTGTCTGTTTATTAAATAATAAACTAAAATAAAGTTTGTATATATCATATATTCTGTCTAGTTTACTGTCGTTTTTTTTTTATATACCATACTTTCACCCAAACTGAATAATTAAAAACAAGTTTAAATGGGTAAATCTTCTATAAATATTTTTGATTCTTAATTTTCTTATACTCCAGTTATTGTTAAAACACAGACATGCTTCTTATGTGCATTTTGAGCATTTTTTTGTGGGAAATCATATTGGTTTTGTCCATCAAAAAAGTGTGATTTCACTTTAATTGAGCGGGAGCAGCGCAGCAAAAATAGACTCTGATCAAAACCCCTGTTTCGATTGACGCTCACGCGATGCTCCTGCCCCCAGTGTGTATGCACTTATTGGTTAACATGCACGGCGGAAAAAATATGTGCTGCTCACGTGCCCCTCTCGTGCTTGCGGACGGCTGTTAATGAAAGTGCAGGTAGGCAGACACAGATTGATTGCATGACCATTCACTCACTTTTTTTTAACTCGCACATTCTCAAAAAAAAATTCTCATATTGTTTTAAGATCATCTTTCCTCATTTTCCCAAATCAAACCAGCAGACATTATTGCTTGTTATTAAGTGAAGTATGCCAAAGTCCTTTTAAGGCTAGTCAGTTTACTTGGTGGCCATCTTGTTTGTTCCATTTGTTTACATCACAGAACAATAGCAATGTACACATACATCATGTATATAATTTAAAAACAATTCCCAGCAGAGCGCTATGAACAATCTGAGAAGTGTGAGGGGATCCATTATAAAAATATATTTATGAATATTATTTAGGTGATGCAACATTACAACAGTAGTTTGTTGTAACTGTACATTTACATTTACAGTTACATTACAGTAACTGATTTGCTAAAAATGTGAGCCGGTTTAGGAATACCATTTAATGGCTACAGTTGTTTTTGGCTTTTTCATCCCGTAAATGAGAGCTTTAAATTCGGATGCGAAAACTGCACTGCTGGAATTACAGCATGTCAACAAAATCAAAGCACAATGTGCTTGAAGTTCTTTTGTTCTGAATGGTGATGCAATCTTGCTTTGCTGTGTGCCATGAATAAATGTTTGAATAAATGTTTCTGATTGAACACCTCTGCAGTTTGTACCAAAAGCCTCTGTTGTCCTGAATGTATCATCAGGGTGGCTTTGTTTTGGGGAAAAAAAGGTTCTCCCATGGTTGTAATAACACCCCTTACTTTTTTCTTGCAGATATGGGCGACTTTATAGATAATGACCAAAGAAAGACGGTGACACAGGGCCGGGCCGCAATCCTCAACTCCCCAGTGGTCAGTTGCTTCCCCCGGCCACAGGTGACATGGTTCAGGGACGGTTACAAGATCATTCCCAGCAACAGAGTGTAAGTAGACCATAATTGCTTGTCTAATCTTTATACCTGAATGCTTGTTCATTAGGAAAGTTCTGGGGGACCCAGCAAACGTCCCTATGGCTTTGGGTTCACATGGCACATTGTAAGAGATGTAATTACCTTCAGTGATCACGCTTGATCCCTCTGAGCACCCATTTACGACAGCCCACACTGGAAACTGTTGGGTAAAACAGAGAGACATTTCAGCCAGTGATGCAGAAGACATGGATACTGCGCACGGCTTTCTTTGAGTGTGTGCGTGAGTGTTTTTCTCCCACTGCCTTGTCACAGAAGTGCAATTAATGCCTGTTCCTGGCCCTTCTTTAATCTTGCTACGATAGTTCTTCATTGCCTTTTTCTAATTAGCAACTCACCCAGGCTGAGATCGACGAGGCTGATCTGATTCACCGTTATCAGTCAAGTGTCTTTCATTCCGACGAGACTCAAATAAAAACTCGACCACTGAGGCACATCTAATGACTCACCTTTCACTCTGCACATACAGCAGTGGGCCCATTTGAGAACTGCATTTGATTTCGGCAGAAGGTGTAATTGAAAAGTAAACAGGCTAACGCTGGTAAATGTAGAAATAGACCTGGGGTAGTAATGGTTTGCATTCGTTTAATTTGGCTTCGGGCTTGGATTGATTTGTTAACTTAGAATGATGTTCAGACATTTTGATTTTCAATAAAAACACTCAAAAGTATGCTCAGAACTGTGGTTGTGGTTCTGTGATCCCATTTACACCTGGAATTAATATCCGTTGCATGTGTATAACCAATCACCATATGTGATCCAATCACTTATGGTGATTGGTTATCCACATGCAACGGATACTTATGCCTTGTCAGAAACGCATGACAAAACAATAAACATACCATTCAAAAGATTTTATTTTTAAAAGAAATATAAAGAAAAATATTTTTATACAGCAAGAACACATTAAATTAATCAAAAGAGACACTAAAGTATAAACAGGGTTTAAAATGAACACCCACCAACCCACCAAATGCAGGTGAAAACTGTTGCTGGTAACGCATATCAAGACACTAGCCAATTTTGCGGGTTATGATTCATAAATTATGTTCTATCACATTGCATGGCATCGCTATCAGAGCTCTTCCCCTAAAAGGAGCCTCAAACATTAGCAAAACAATGCGTAAAGAGGGTTGCACACTGAGCAAATGCCACGCAGCGCCATGTCTTTAAAATTCGCACCACAGCGTCAATCACAAAGTTTTCTCATTAAAATTCAAAGATTTAGAACAAATCTATGTGTGTATTGACTTCACCTTCTGTAATATGTTTGTTTGGTAACTTCAAAATTTAGTAACCAAATTGGCTGGTGAGTGAAAAAGTTCTTTTCAAACTCTGCTTACCATATATTTTTATTTAAAATAAATGCGGTTCTTTTGAACATTATATTCATCAAATATTCCTAAACAAATGTATAATGGTTACCACAAAATATGAATCGGCACAATTGTTTTCAAGATTGATAATAAAAAAAAAATCTTGAAAAAAACTCACCTTTGTTATCACAGGAATAATGTTGTTATTAACGTTGGAAAGCCGAAAGCCGTTATCTTAAATTGTAAGGATGTAAAATGTTTTTGTCTTCTTTCTTTTTTTACACGATTTGGGCTTAAAGCTGCAGTCCGTAATTTTTTTGTGTTCAAAATTTACAAAATGTATATAATGAGCGAGTACATGATACATTTTCCAAACCGTGTTTTTGCCTTAGAATATAAACACTTATTATAGGTGTACAGTAGTGATTTAGGATGACTATTTTAGATTGCTTGGATCGTACCAGTACCTGCGTGACTTCGTCATAGACATAAATAGAGAGAAGTAGCTCTTTCGCAAGACGCATGCAGTTCTGTTTATTGTCTGCTAGAGCACCAAAAGTTACGGACTGCAGCTTTAAGAAGCACATTACTTGAAAAGTAATTTCATGAAACAATTACATACATTTCAGTACTTTCCCATTCCAGTGTAATTGCATGTCTGGATATTGCTGCTGGCCAATTGAACCGTTTTGCTTTAAAGTGACTCTGTGAACTGTGAAGAACTGGGAACAAGGAAAGCAAGGAAACAGTAGTGTTGTGCATATAACCTGCATAAAAATTGTGTGTTTGGTTGAAAGGTATGTTGGAAAGTGGATATATTTGGGCTCTTCGTAGATGTAGTTAAGGCGGCTTGGCAACATGCCAGCTCAATAATTGGACCGGTGCTCTCCTGCCAGTGCTTTGACAGAAAATTGCATCATGACAGAAAGCAAGGCGCATACATAAAATCAATATGCCACTGCTGACAATGTTCAGTGCCGCATATTTGCAACCGAGGGAATCTGTACCTTTGGGATTCTGGCGATTTTCCCAGACAGCGCTGCTGCTTTGACCCTATACGCGGCCCAGATGGTGTCTACAGCATCCAGACTCGAACCCAGAAGCTCACCCAGCCCTGAGGACGATAGAGTAATATCAAGCAATCATACATCCAGCCAAGCACATTAGCACACTATTGGATGTGATGTCACATCCTTAATTGTTCTGTGGCAGCGGCTGAAGCAATGCAATCAGCTTAGCCATTTAAACTGGCACTATGTGTTACTGGGCAAAATCCCCGAGATGGACTTTGGGAAATTGGGCTGTACTTCATAAGCACTTGACTGGCATGGTCATTACATTAACTGCCCTTGTAGGATCAACGTTTATCTATGTGCTGTGATCTACAGCCCTGACTCGATATTAACATGGAGAACATGCCACAACATAAATCTTTTGTGAGTCTCGTAAGATGTTTCCATTACATAATTGATAAGTGCTGCTATGAAGAACACTAATGCTCTTTAGAAAAAGTAGAGTGGGGGAGTTGAATGGTTCTTTGTTGAGAAGCCCTCTTCAAAACTTGTATAATTATGCTCAGTATGGACATATAAATTAGTTTGACCGATGGCAATTTCTGAGTAAAGAGGTGCCCAAAATAACAAGATTGCCACATTGATGATAATAATAATAATAATAATAATAATAATAATAATAATAATAATAATAATAATGATGATACAAGCATGGACTTTTTGACATTCTGCACTAGAGATTCTGAGAAGTTAGCTAGCTTATTCAGATGATTACTGTCATAACTGCTACTGTTTTTATTCATCAAAATTATTTCGATTTTTACCACTAAAATAGACAGTGGCCTTTAAAAGTAATTTTGTAAAGACCATCAATATAAAGTGTAACCGAACTTTACTTTTCTCAGCTATTTTACAATTTCTTGTAACCATGGTGATTTTTACTCAAGGTAAGTCTTTCACATTACCAGTGGTCACGCATAACTCAAGGTGAAGTCTTATATGCATGATCAAATGTGGGTGGAGAGCGGAAACGAAAGGTTATACAAAGATGTTCTGTGTTTGGCTGTGCACAAACTCTGACCTGTGTATCTGCATAATTGACCAATAGAGGAGCTAAACCCCACAGATGGACTCAGATTGGCATAGTTTGCATTATTGTGGTTGAGCAGATCATATAGTGTTATTCAAAAGTTTGGGGATAGTAAGAGACAGTATGTGGGTAACGCTTTACAGTATGGTTTCATTTGTTAACATTAGTTAACTACATTAGTTAGGAATAGAAGGGCGTATATGCGACAAATGACGTCAGAGAAATGTCAGTAGGCTATAATCTATTATGCATCGATGCAGAATTGTCCACATCCGCATCGTAGAAACAATTAATTTCAACACCCCTAAAGGCTTTGGTATCCAAATACGTTTTTGTCCACAGCAACTTTTCATTCATTCTCAAGCTGTCCATTTCGAATTCCGGTGTGAAAAAGCATCTCATTGAGATATAGAAAGCAGAGGCACCACTCAGTGAAAGCAGTTTTAGGCGGTCATATTTATTCCAGCACGGCTTCATTGCAAATGCTCATTTCCTTTGGCCTGCAGATCTTTGTTTTCTTGCAATCAGCTTATAAATTGATGAGTTATGTATTCAATATATTAATTCAACTCTCTATTTGATAGCCCGTTGAATATTCCCTAAAGAATAGAGATTTCTTCATCACATGTCGCTGTGCAGTATTTCAGCATTGTTGTTTCTCGAGCTTTGAGTTTCCTAGTTTCAGTTTTTCTTTGGTATCAGAAATGTCCCTTTGGTCTGTTAATGTAGCATGAAATAAGCGGCCGTGGGGACGGGTAACACTGCTCTGTGTGATTCCTATCGAAGCCTCGTGCTGAAGGATAACTGTGCCGCAATCCAGAATTTTTTTTAACTCCTCTTCTGTGTGGTTACGGCTTTCTCCTTCGCCATCTCCCTTACTTTTTTGGTCTTCTTTTCTTCTTTTGTGGGCCACACAAAGGCAGAAGGTTGTTAAAGCATAAAGGTCCAGAGGTGAATGCCGAAGCAGGGGAGGACAGCGAAGCACGGGCCTTTGAAAGTCACTCTTATTGTTCCACACTGGCTTCCCCTTTAGACAGCATGAAACTTTCATGATGGCGATAATTACCCCATTGGTGAGAAGTGCTTTCTGTTGCCACAGCAGATGAAAGTAGCAGGTTGGAATAAGATATTGCGTCTACCTCTCATCGCTTTGTCCTTGCATCCTCCTCTACCTTGCTGAATTTTTCATCATTCATTATTTGAGATCTTTGATGTTTCCACCCATTATGAGCTATTCAGGCTCCTATCGCGCTCGGCACATAAAACGCTAGAATCATCCTGTCCCGAGTACCACCAGCAAGAAACCAGACAGCAAAGGAAGTGCTCACAGGAAGGCGATTACTTTCCTCTGTACAAACAACAGGGTTGTGGTGTTTGTGACAATGACAGCGGACATGTGCTGTGTTTCTGCTCCACCATATGTACATCTCTTTTTGTCAAGGGACTTAACAACCCCCAAACTCCTGCATGTTTTGGCAGATTTAGTGCACCAAATTGCACTTTCCGAAAGCTTTTTGAGGTACTTGTATTTTAGACGGGTAAAACTGATTGTTTACTTGTTTGAAAAAATCACTTGTAAAAATACAGCTTTAATTCATTACTGTTAAAGCAAAATACACAAATAATAATATTTTTATTTTTATTTTTTAAAATTAATAATTTAATTTTCTTTTGGCTGACATAAACTAATTAATTAAACCATTTTTTTTGGGATCTTGGGTGTTTTGACATTAACATGAATTCGGCAAAGAATTATGGTAGTAATAAGAATTTATTATTATTATTATTAGAAATAATATAATCTTATTATGCTGTAATCATTTTTTGTATTTATTTAATTGTTTTGGTTGTTTATTTACATAATTGTTTTACCCTGGTATAAGCTATTTAATAAAACCTTTTATTTTGTGGGATATTTGTAGATTTGAGAATTATTGGATAGGAATAGAATATGATGATGACGATGATTATTATTATTATTATTATTAGAATGAATATAATTTTATTATACTATAATCCATTTACTATTTTATTTTTTTACAATTTATTGAATTTTTTGAAATTATATACTTACATTTTTACCCTGAGATGAGCTAATTAATAAAACAATTTGATACATAATTAATACATGAGCTCAATTATTATGGTAGGAATTAGAATAACAAAAATGTGTTATTATTGTTGTAACTATTATTATTATTATTATTATTATTATTATTATTATTAATAAATTATTATACTGTAATACATTTTTGTATTGAATTAATTGTTTAATTATTTATTTTCATTGAGCAGCTTATATGAGCAAAGTAATGATACATTTTTGTCAGATCTTATTGGTGATTTGACATGTTATTGAAATGTGAGCTTGTCTTTGGCAGTTTCTCTCTTTCTTCATTCAAGTAGATTGCTGTAGTAGCATGACTATAAAATAGCATTACAAAAAGCTGCTGAGTGGACTGATTTGCTTAAAAAGGGCTTTAGAAAATTCGGAAACTGCCAAGGAAGCCATTCTTGAGCTTTTTGGAGTCTGAATTCCAGGAATATGCTCTCCTGAAACTAATGAGATATCAGATTTGTTCTGAGCTGAATTGTGTGGGTAATGTGTTTGTGATTTGCTGTTATTATTTCAAATCATGTTAGCTAGCTTTTTTCATTCAAATTTTTTCAGCAGTTTGTCATTGTTCCTGGAACTCCCCACAACAGGTAGTAAATGATGTGTTACAAATGTAATCAGGAGGAGATGACACGATTGAGAAATACGTCTTTGCCCCATCACACAGGAGGGTTCGAGCCGCTGCCCTTTGCTCATATTCTTGCCGAATGGACACGTCCATTTTGAATCAATGTGGTTTGGCTCTGAGGAGTCAAATGAAAAATGACGTAGGCTTGGCTAATTCGATAAAGGCCGTTTATGTGTCCTGGTTTTAATACACCTGCTGGCTGGTAGGGCCCCTTTATGAAGTTAATTATTGAGAGCCATCATCAGTCAATTGGGGCATCTGTGGGGTGAGCCTGTTCTAGCCCAAGGCCTTTGCCCACATTTGTCTTCATCCACTCTCTCCTTCAGTCTTAAATAAATTAGTCTGTTGTCACTGCTAAAGCAGAAACCCAGAGAATCCAGTCCAGGCACTTTGGTGTCCCAACACTTATATATATGTTTGATTACACTATAATTAACTCTGCCTGAAAAGTAGCATGTTTAAAACAGCAAATGCCTGCATTTTTATGAGATCTTCACTGTAGCCAACAATGAAAATGTCATAAATCTGTTTTTAATTAATAAAAAAAATTAACGGTGTCCAATCATTTAATTTATGTATTTATGTTTTTTTTTTTTTTTTTTTTATCAATTTAATTTTATACTAAATGTATATTGCTAGACATGAAATAACTAACTCTTCTATACAACAATGAAAATGTCATAATATCATAAATCTGATTTTAATTAACATAATATTTAACTGTGTTCTAGTATTTAAATGTAACAGTTCAATTTAGGCTACATTTGCAGCTCTATAATTCCATATTCTTAATCTTTCTCTGACCATTTTGAAAGAGAATTTTTTTAATTCGATTATCTTTTTTTTTTGTCTTTTTTTTTAGATTCTCAAGCATATTTTTTATGAGACTTTTGTATGTAACTTAGGCCTTGTTTACATCTGGTATTCAGATGCGTTTTGGTCGATCGGATCACAAGTGGACGATGTTAAATACAGGTGTAAACGGGGCTAAAACGCTTTAAGCTTGTCCACTTTGGACCTCTTTCAGAGGTAGTCGAAAGCGCATGCGACCGGATTGCTTTCGTAGTGTAGACGCTACATAGAAAGTTGTATGAAAGTTGGATACATGTTTATACATTTCTCAAGTGGTTATATATAGAATATATAGGCTAGGTTTTAAGAGAATTAAGGGAGAGTCAAAACTTCCTCAAATTTTTTGGGTCATATCAGTCTTATCAGTCTTAATGTGTCCTGTAATCGGACACCTGGTTCTGCCTTTGTGTTAGTTGTGGTTAACTCTAGCCCATGATTTGCTTGTTGGAGGAGGGATATTATGGCTTGTTCGTTAAATATAACAAATATTTGTGTCTGATCTGTCTCAGTCGCCACAGGGGCCGTTTTAAAGTTGTTTTTGATTAAAGCAGGCCGGTGGCGTCTGCTGAAAGTAGTTGGTAGAGTTCCACACGGTCTCAGACACAGTGGTGAGAGGATGCTGCTGAGTGACAATCAACCATGAAAGGAGTCTGAGCTCAGAGGAGCTGTGTGCCCTCGTCTCTGCTTTCACACCTCTGACAGTGAAATAATGCAGCCGGAGGAAAGGGACGCAGCACCCAACATCAAATCAGAAGTGAGCACATATAGCTCTCATCCTGAAGACGCTACAGTGAAACCCAGCAGTCTGGAGAGATGCTGCCATACTTCTTTCAGTAAACACAAAGAAAGGAAATGCAAGCAGCAGATAAGCAAAAGGTAATGAAAATGGGAATGAAGAGGCTTCCCTGACGCCCACATCATCTGCCTCCCCGATAGGAAGCTTGTTAGACGCCAATAAAGAAAAGTTTGGACCTGCTCACAGACATAAAAGGTTTTGTGTATTTCAGAGCAATTTGTGTATGTCTGCTTACTGGCAGCTCTGTTGGAGCTGAAGTGCTATTAAATGTTGCTAAAGAATTATCATTGACTCCAATTACACATTAATCGGTACCGGTATCAAGCCGAATCACAGATGATAGATAAAAGGCTATTCCAGAGAAGTTGCTGGATTGCACATAGAAATAAAGAAGAAATGCCACCACTAAATTATTATGATTGATTGGACTGAAATATGGAAAGGATTGTCCCACAATCCCATTATACTTTCATATAGGGAAGGCTAGTGGTTGGCATTGTAACAGGAATGACCCTCTATAGCCCTATTTGGACGGTAATTGTTTTACATGTTGTTCTCTCTCTCTCTCTCTCTCTCTCTCTCTCTCTCTCTCTCTCTCTCTCTCTCTCTCTCTCTCTCTCTCTCTCTCTCTCTGTCTCACCACCCAGTAAAAATTACCTACTGCTTTTTTAACAAACACCATGGTCATGTAGTAATTTAAGTTCCCTTTCAGTCGATAACGACGACAGTCGACGGTCGACTGAAATGGGATCACGCCAGGGAGCCTATTGTCTTCGAGTATTATTGAACGAGCCAATACACATTGGCGTGCGAGATCTGAATCTCACACTCCGCCCCGCAGCGCGGGTATAAACACGGAAGTAGATGCACGCACCATTTGCCTTTCGCTTCGGAGCCGAGCTTCATGTCTGGATCTGAAGAGTGTTGTTGTACAATGAGCGAGTGTGTCGGCGCTTCTTTGGGAAGTCTCTCCTGGTGTCGGTGTTTGCAGCGCGAGTGCAGCGGTGATCGCGAGCTTCAAGCTCTCAACTGCTGTTCTCACAGCAACCAAGTTTCTGTTTGTGTTTGTTTGTCTGACGGTCGGTTGAGGGCGAGAAAGTGAGTGCTTCACTGACACAGGGTGCACCATTCCTGTGTTAGTGTTGCCGCGGTCATTCCCCTGTGTGCTCCGGCACTGGTGAGAGTTTTTCACTTCCTAAAAGAGCAACACGGCTGCGATTGCTTCTTTTTCAAGATGTCATTCTGCCCTTGCGTTTCTGGGTGCGGTCGTTCCCTGTCTCTCTCTGATGGTCACAATTGTTGTATCACGTGTTTGGGCTTACAGCACGCTGAGACAGCTTTTGTGGACAGCTCATGTTTTCACTGTGGGAACATGACTGTCGCAATGTTGAGGGCGAGACTTGCCTTCGTTTGCGGAGAGCTAGTCCCCATTACCACGCCCCACCCTGCACGGGTGCTGTGTGGGATGGGTGACCGGAGGGTAGTGTTGGATGTCCCGCCCGGTAACCATTCCCTGTGGGCTCCTCACCCCTCCCTTCCACTGCTGCCATTGGAGCCTCCGGTGTTGTCCGCTGGTCCATCTGTAATGGGTCGGCCAGCGGTTTCACTCGGGGCTCCCCTGGAGGACAGGACGTCGATTGCAGCATCGGAGGGTGAGCTGACTTCTGGAGATGACGACTCGGCTGCGTTGTCTCCCTCTGGGAGTTCAATGTTGCCCGAGCCAGATCCAGAATTGTCAGCTATGCTGAAACGGGTTCTCAGCCGCCGCCCCAGTGCCCTTCTTTCCCGAAGTGCATGAAGAGCTTACTTGGTCGTGGACGGCACCTTTTACTGCTGAAAACGACTTAAGTAGTTCTTCCTCCCTCACTACCCTTGTCGGAGGAACGGTGAAGGGTTATGAGGCTATCCCTCCAGTGGAGCGGTCTGTTGCGACTCACTTATGTCCAACGGCCGCTGCATCCTGGATGGGGGATCCTTGTTTCCCCTCGCGGGCCTGTGTGTTCGCGTCAGGATTGGCGGTCAGAGCTTACAGAGCTTGCGGGCAAGCCGCTTCTTCTTTGCATGCCTTGGCGTTGTTGCAGGTCTACCAGGCCAAGACACTCAGGGACATGCACGAGGGTAGTTTAGACCGGGCGCTCATGAGTGAGCTCCGCACTGCCGTTGACCTCGCCCTCCGGGGTACAAGTGTCGCGGCATGTGCGGTCGGTCTAGCGATGTCCACCTTGGTGGTCCAGGAACGCCATCGTTGGCTCAGCCTGGTTGAGATGGCGGATGCGGACAAGGTTCGGTTCCTGGACTCCCCAATTTCCCAGGTTGGGTTGTTCGGCGACGTGGCAGAGAGCTGCGCCCAACAGTTCTCTGCCACCCAGGTTCGGACGGAGGCTCCCCGACACACCCTATCCCGGCGGCCCGCTGTTGCCTCCACCCTGCCGCCGGTGATAGTCCCTCCGCCCGTTCGTCGCCGAGGGCGTCCCCCTGCCGCTGCCTCCGGTTCCGCGGGGTCTCCGCAACAGCCTTCACCCAGGCCCCAGCGTAGAACCAGCAGCAGGCAGGCCGCCCGGTCTGTCTCACAGGGGACTAGCTCTTCAGATGGTCACCGTTCCACCATTGGCTCTCCAGAGTCCAGTGGTACCCAAATTGTCGAAAGAGCGAATTTCTCCGTCCCTGTGTCCCAAGAGGGCGAGGCTGGCGGTTTGCGACCCTGTGGAACAGCCTTGCTCCCCCCAGCCCCCTCTTGTTCGCCAGCCGGCAACACGATGCGTTCGAGGACCCGGTCATCCGCCTTCTCACCCATCCTCTGTTGCCCCGTGGAGTCAGGTAAGTGCAGCACGGCTCACTCAGACCCCGCTTCGGGCCGCCCACGGGCCATCCGAGCCGGGTCCCTGTCCTCCACCTCGCTGGTCCCCCTGGTCCGGTTCGTCGAGGCCTGGAAGGTGCTCTCCAACCCGTCCAGCTGGCTCCTCCGTACCATCAGGCTCAGCTACACGATTCAGTTCCGCCGGAGTCCGCCCAGGTACAGTGGCATTCGCCACACTTCGGTGTCGAGCAAATCTGCTCCTGTCATGCGCGCGGAGATCGCTGTCCTGCTGGCGAAGGACGCGATAGAGCCGGTGTCTGTAGCTGATATGAAGACCGGCTTTTACAGCCCGTACTTCATTGTACCCAAGAAAGGTGGTGGGTTACGACCAATCTTGGACCTGCGAGTCCTGAACCGGGCCCTCCACAAGCTCCCGTTCAGAATGCTAACGCAGAAACGCATCTTCCAATGTGTCCGTCCCCAAGATTGGTTAGCAGCGATAGACCTGAAGGACGCGTCCTTTCATGTCTCCATCCTGCCGCGACACAGGCCATTCCTGCGTTTCGCGTTCGAGGGTCAGGCGTATCAGTACAAAGTCCTACCCTTCGGGCTGGCCCTGTCACCCCGTGTCTTTACGAAGCTCGCGAAGGCAGCCCTCGCTCCCATGAGAGAGCGTGGCATTCGCATTCTCAACTATTTCGACGACTGGCTCATACTAGCGCAGTCTCGGGAGCAGTTATGCGAACAGGGATTTGCTGCTCCAGCACATCAGCCAGTTGGGTCTTCAGGTCAACTGGGAGAAGAGCAAACTCGCCCCCGTGCAGAGGATCTCTTTTCTCGGTTTGGAGCTGGACTCGGTCCAACACACGGCGCGCCTCACAGAGAATCACGCCCGGTCGGTGCTGAACTGCCTGAATCTCATCAAGAGCAGTACGGTGGTTTTTCTGAAACAATTTCAGAGGCTCCTGGGGCATATGGCAGCCGCAGTTACGCCGCTCGGCCTGCTTTACATGAGACCACTCCAGCACTGGCTTCGCGACCGAGTCCCGTGGTGGGCGTGGCAGAGAGGCATCCTCCATGTGAAAATCACCCCGGCCTGCCTCCAAACCCTCAGCCCGTGGTCGGACCTTTCGTTTCTCCGGGCCGGTGTGTCCCTAGAACAAGTGTCCAGGCATGCTGTGGTTTCCACAGACGCCTCCAACACCGGCTGGGGGGCCACGTACAACGGGCATGCAGTAGCTGGCACCTGGACGGGGTCCCACCTGCATTGGCACATCAACTGCCTCGAGTTGTTAGCAGTGCTCCTTGCTTTGAGACGCCTCAAGACGACGCTGCTCGGCAAGCATGTACTGGTCCGTACGGACAACACGGCGACCGTTGCGTACATCAACCGCCAAGGTGGTCTACGTTCCCGTCGCATGTCACAACTCGCCCGCCACCTCCTCCTATGGAGTCAGAAGCTTCTGAGGTCGCTTCGTGCCGTTCACATCCCTGGCCTGCTCAATCGTGCCGCCGACGAGCTCTCACGACAGATTGTGGCCTCCGGGGAATGGCGACTCCATCCCCAGGCGGTCCAGCTGATATGGGACCACTTCGGGGCCGCACAGATAGATCTGTTTGCCTCTCCGGACTCGTCCCATTGCTAGTTGTTTTATTCCCGCACCCAGGGGACCCTCGGCACGGATGCACTGGCTCACAGCTGGCCCCGGGGCCTCCGCAAGTATGCGTTTCCCCCAGTGAGCCTGATGGCACAACTTCTGTGCAAAATCAGGGAGGAAGAGGAGCAGGTTTTGCTAGTTGCCCCTTATTGGCCCAACCGAACCTGGTTCCCCGAACTTTTTCTCCTCTCGACAGCTCCTCCCTGGCCCATTCCTCTGAGAGAGGACCTACTCTCTCAGGGACGGGGCACCATATGGCACCCGCGTCCAGACTGTTGGAGACTCCATGTGTGGTCCCTGGACGGGACGCGGAGGTTCTAGGTAATCTACCACAGGCAGTCCTAGATACCATCACTTCATCGAGAGCTCCCTCTACGAGGCTTGCTTACTCCCTGAAGTGGAACCTGTTCGTTGAGTGGTGTGCTTCTCACAGAGAAGACCCCCGAAGGTGTTCGATCATTTCCGTGCTTTCTTTCCTGCAAGAGGCTTTGGAGCGTCGGCTGTCCCCCTCCACCCTCAAAGTGTATGTTGCCGCTATTGCCGACATCACGATGCAGTAGACGGGAAATCCCTGGGGAAGCATGATCTGATCGTCAGGTTCCTGAGGGGAGCGAGGAGATTGAATCCGCCTCGCCCCCCCTCTATACCCTCTTGGGACTTATCTCTGGTGCTAACCGCACTGCAGAGACCGCCCTTCGAGCCTTTGCAGGTAGCAGGGTTAAACATTCTGTCCCAAAAGTTCTCCTGCTTGCTTTGGCCTCCATCAAGAGGGTAGGGGACCTGCACGCATTTTCGGTCAGCGAATCGTGCCTGGAATTCGGGCCGGCTAACTCTCACGTTGTCCTGAGACCCCGGCCTGGATATGTGCCCAAGGTTCCTACCACCCCCTTTCGGGACTAGGTGGTGAACCTGCAAGCGCTGCCCCCGGAGGAGGCAGACCCAGCCCTGGCTTTTCTCTGCCCCGTTCGCGCTCTGTGCTTATACGTGGACAGAACGCAAAGCTTTAGGACCTCAGAGCAGCTCTTCGTCTGTTACGGAGATCAGCGGAAGGGGAAGGCTGTCTCCAAGCAGAGGTTGGCCCACTGGATAGTGGATGCCATCATCTTGGCGTATGAGTCCCAAGGTGAACCCTGTCCCCCCGGACTGCGAGCTCACTCCACAAGGAGTGTTGCTGCTTCTTGGGCGTTGGCGCAGGGTGCCTCGCTGACAGATGTCTGTAGAGCTGCGGGCTGGGCGACACCTAATACGTTTGCTAGATTCTATAGCCTACGTGTCGAACCGGTTGCTTCCCGTGTGCTCTCTTCTCATAGAAGCCAGTAACACCGTGAGCCCCGGTTCAGTGTCGGCTTGCTGCGCCATTCCCCTCCTACGGACCGGATACGTGCGCCATTTTGCTCCAGTTGAATTCCCTTATCCGGAACCTGTTGAGCTCCTCCGCACCCCTCCAACGTCGGACGTGGCGGAACGTCCGGTGTTACGCCTACCACTCGTATGCAGTGTGGAACCCGTGTTAGGCTGGGTCCATATGTTGCGGTCCCTACGGCGACCATCACTGTAAATCTGTGTTGTCTCCCCCCTCTCTAGGCTGGAGCCACCCCAGTGATATTCCATATGTTATACTGCCCGGTCCTCCGCCCAGTTCATAGAGGTATTCCACCCCCCCCCCCCCCCTTTTTTTCGGGGTTGGTTGGGCTTCCGCAGCATCCCTTCCTTCCGATGTTGGGCACGCTTTCCCAGTGTTACCAAGTCTAACTGAGTGGGTCTTGTGGAACAGCAGCGACTTCCTGGCCTAAGCCATGTCCTTTTCCGCTAAAACGTCGGGAGGATCAGAAGGCTTTTGTCTAGGCACTGGAAGGTGGCAGCGTTAGTGGCGTGTTCAAAGGGTGATCCCATTTCAGTCGACCGTCGACTACGTCTGGCGTTATCGACTGAAAGGGAACGTCCTGGTTGCGTATGCAACCCACCGTTCCCTGAAGGAGGGAACGGAGGAAGTAGTCCCCTTGCCACTACCGCTGGACCACCGCTGACTCCGAGTTACGCTCGGCTCCTCAGCGAAAAGCAAATGGTGCGTGCATCTACTTCCGTATTTATACCCGCGCTGCGGGGCGGAGTGTGAGATGCAGATCTCGCACGCCAATGTGTATTGGCTTGTTCAATAATACTCGAAGACAATAGGCTCCCTGGCGTGATCCCATTTCAGTCGACTACGTCCTCCGTTCCCTCCTTCAGGGAACGGTGGGTTGCATACACAACCAGGACGTACTGTTTATTTGAATTATGAATTAATTAATCTCAATACATGTTTTATTATGGAGGAGTCATGTAAATTGCCATGTTTTTGCCCTGTGGATTTTTCTAAATTAAATTCTTAAAAGGGTCATCGGATGCAAAATTCACTTTTATAATGGTGTTTTCATATAATTGTGTCTTTGTAGTGTGTGGACACAACCACCATACAATGAAAAAAATCCATTCACTGATGTCATATTGCTCATGCTCCGCCCACGACCACTGACGGACTGTCCCGTATTAGCATATTTCTGCCCTCAGCTATTTGTATACTGTCCACCAAGGCAGCACTTTACATGTCTTGTGTCGATACGTTCCATGGAAGAGAGGGTTGGGGTGAATAGTTGCTCATTTTCATTTAAAGAGACAAGCACCGAAATGGGTCGCTGTGAACAAAGCTGTTTTTGAGGAGGTAAAAAGGGTGTTGTTTTACACAACCATTGAGGAATTTTAACCAAAGTATGTTACAAACTTTACATGAACACCTTAAAGAATGTTGTGAAAAATGGGCATTCGATTACCTCTTTAAAAAACACTATATACATGAATGTATGTGAATGTTCATTTTCCTTATACAGTATATATATTATTATATATTATTTGTTCAGGGTATTGTGAAATATTATTAAAGTTTAAAATAACTGTGTTCTATTTGAATATATTTTAAAATGTAATTTATTCCTATGATGGCAAAGCTGAATTTTCTGCACCATTACTCTAGTCTTCAGTGTCACACGATCCTTCAGAAATCACTAACTTTTCAAAAAACTTTACAAAGTTGAAGGGAGGCACAGCTATAAACACAGTTGTAAAATAATATCAATATTTTTGATTATTCTATTTTAAGAGGATTAAAATAAGATTAAAATAAATAGGGATGTCCCGATACCATTTTTTCTGAACCGATCCGATCCGATACCAAAAATTCTGAGTATCGACCGATACCGATCCGATACCAGCGCAGTTTTTTTTTTTAAATCAAGTAGAATTTCTATAACTCTGTGGGTTGAACTAATAATCACTCTTTTGGTGTTAAACACAATCTACTTAATACAGAATAAATGAATACAAAAATGATCATAACCTATGACAAAAATTATATTATAAACTAGATTAGTTGATAACTCAGCAGTAAAATTTAGTCTAGAAAAATCACAAGTGCACAATAATTGTATAAAATCTGAACATTGAGTGAAAAAATACATTTAGTGGGAAACAAATAAGACACAATAAGTGTAGCACTAAATCTGGTAAAACTTTACACATTGCTCTTTGTATTGTTGTAAAATACATTCATGAAAAACAAGATAACAAAAATCAAAAAGATCAATTATTTTATATATAGTCTACTATAAAATTAAGACATATTTTAAATGTTTAGAACAGCTGTTTAATGAGGCTGCAACATATGATAGATAGGACATAACAAAAAAGGCTATTAATAATCTTCCATTGCGCAAAAGTATTATGATATGACTATGAAAGGCTGTAATACAGTGCGGCACAAAGCCCTTGTGCGCATACCGAGCGCAGAATGATGCGCTTGAAACAATACAGAGTCACAGCGCACAGCGCGTCGAGTCCGCCTTGAAAAGTTCAAAGCACAAAGGAAAGACATAATGATGCATAGTGTATTATACAGTATCTATCTATGCAATAGTTTATTGAGTCTTTTCTTTTAACAGTTTTAAATTTCAGTTACTGTGCGCGTGAAGAAGAATTATAGTGCTCTGACTCTACACTAGTGTTGTGATCTAACAGACACATGGTAGAAAGGAACATGATTAAGGTACAGCAATACAGTCCAGCAAGATAGTAATTTTATGCGAAACCATAGAGCTTTATCTACAGATCAAGTATAATAATAGTAACATTGAAACATCTTGGAGAGAGTTTCATCTGTCGTAACTGAACGCGACGCGCTGCTGAATGAAGAATGATTGACAGCCGCAGCGGAGGGATGGTTTACGTGTAGGGAGTTTACGTGAACTTGAATTTAATGACTTAAATATTCATTTATATCTTACATTATACTATAGTATGGCTTCCGAACACTCATAATATAGTGCACGAAAACCTTATGGTGCTTTATGCTTTTGTGAGGCTTAACAATAACACAGAAAAGTAAACGCACAATATCGGATTTGGATCGGCCTCGTCTGACCGATACCCGATCCGGCAAAAATGGCAGTATCGGAGCCGATACCGATACTGAGTATCGGATCGGGACATCCCTAAAAATAAATGTTTGAGGTCTGATAAAAAGTTCTCAAGCTTTGAGATTTTAGTCGGTAAAAATAAAAAAATACAAAATCATTATGACTAGTGCTTTTAAGAGTGTTTGAAGTGTCTCCTTTTCAAAAAGCATCTCAGAAGTCACCACGGATTATTCCTAGTTAACTACCTACATTCAGCAGAGGAAAAACTGGAGTAGACTGGCTAGACATGTGAACGAAAGAGGCGTTCTGTGTTTGCTGGAAAAAAATGAAAAGGAAGATATCTATCTTCAGCATGTTTATCCCTTATCCTGCTTTTCAATGAGCGACCAGCTCTGTCAGTCAATCCTTTTATGTGCCGCACTCTCGCTCAGCCCCCATTTCATGTCTGCAGACTCGTGCGCCCATCTCTGCGATGGCGGGCGACAGAAGTGTGTGGGTAGACAGAAAGCAATCTGTTCTGAAAAGGAAGATCAAGCTCAAGATTTCACATGTGACATATTAAAACACTCCGATCTGTTGCAGGAATGACGTGTGCAGCTGCAGACAGTGGCGACAGTGGCCCAGTTCATTGTGATGAGGCAGATTAATTTAGTCTTAAAGATGAGCGGGGAAATGTCAGCGTAGAAGCACTGACTTTTCTCAAAATGAAATCCCATTTGCGCAATTTAGTTACCTGTTGAAAACATAATTCACTCCCGGAAAAATAACAATTGTCCATTAACTGTTTATGCTGAGGGAGGCATTGTGATGGCCTTTCAGACTTTTACCAAGGAGTCCATTATTGCTCACTGCATTAAAAAAAAAAACAACCTATTCACCTCTCCAAATTGAGAGGAAAAAAAACCCCACCATCTTTAATTTTGAAGAATGGGATATTTTCGGAAACCAATGGCCCAGCCGTACCTGATTCTGCATTAACTATTAAGTATTGCAATTAATTCCGAGATCCATTTGTCATGCAAATAGACCAGTGAATAATGCATACGTTTCGGCTCATAAATAACTAATTTATGCAATTGCAAAGCACTTTTTAAGATAAATATAATTAAAGGTCAATAGTGTTTACATAAACACTGTGAACTTTTAACATGTTTAAATGGCGACTGTGGGCCTGTTTGCCAGGCTGGGTGGGAAATAGTAAAAAAAAAAAAAACGTAATTGCTGATATTTGGTTCCAGACACAGAGCTTTCCACTCCAGAACACTGGAAATACCTGCTTATCTTTGTGTCAGAAGACTTTTAAGTCTTAAACGTGCTTACCAAAGTCTATGTTAGCTGGAGGCTGACTTCCAGGCAATCAATTTTATAATTGAATTAGAGTGAATGCTACAGTGGGTTTGACACACAGGGTTGTTGTGTCTGTCCATCTGTCGCACCATGGAAGAGAAGCCATATCCTGCGGTGTCCAAAGCTGCTAGATAGACCAAGACTCATGGCTCGTGCACCTGAATACTGCAGCTCGATGGCTACAGGCCCGCCATGCTGTCTTGAGCTCTAAGCTTTGAGCTTTTAATCAGTGTTTCCCATTAATTTCCAAGAAAAAGTTCTACGCCAGTCTCTAAGCTAGTGGTTCTCAACCAGGAGCCCGGGGCCCACTAGAGGTCCTCAGCAAATATCTAATGGGCCGCAGGATGACTAATTTATATATCCATCCATCCATCCATCTATACTGTATATCAGTGCATGCTTGACTAATGCATTCCATCCATCCATCTATATATCAGTGCATGCTTGGCTAATGCATTTGCTTTGTTGCCCTGGCGCTAACGATGATAAAATTTGTGAGTTAAACATACGTACATTTTACTAGTGCAAACATCTTACTACTTTTCATTTAAATGTTCAGCGTTCAGACTTAATGACCTCATAAGTCTGGGACTTTAATCTACTTTATAAGCGGTTAAGCGACTATTGCACTTGGGTTCATTTGAGTTAAGCATGCACCGCAAACAAAGCAATATGTTACGTGCGTGCTGCAATTACAGAGTTGCTTTTACAAAAAGCGGTGTAATTCTTTTTAATCCTGTACATTTGCTCAAGGTTGCCGCTCTCTTGCTGTGAGTTTTGTGCCACTAACAGGGAACAAGCATCTGTTGGTGTCATTGACTAGTTGTTGTGCAACGCTTTGAAAGAAAACCACATTCCCACCTACTGTTGACTTTGTGCATCTAACGACTTTGTATAAAATTAAGTAACACCACAATGTTTTTTTGACTACTCTGTTGGCAAGTCAAGACAAGCCTGGCAGAGTACACCCATTATCAGTTTCTCCACTCTTGCTACTTTTAAGTGTACTAGTGCAGTGAAGTTGGTATCTTAGTGGTAATGCGGTCAGGGAATTCTGTCTGCAGCTTTTCAAAATGTGTCATTTGTGTGATAAGCGCTCACTTTTGTGAATTGCTTTGAATCGCAAATGAGAAAACTGTTTACTCTCCAAACCTTTAATTACATGTTTGGTGAGGGTAATGTGCAAAGATTACAATAATTTCAGTAAACACGTGGTGCAGGCTAAATCGCTTTTTTGTTTTTTTAAAGATGGATCTAATTATCACTCACATTCCCCAAGTCCCACACAAGAAGGTGTTGTCCAATAATGCACTTGGCAAAACAAAGCAATGTACTTTTCAATTTAGATAAGTATCTTTTCTGAACTCAAAAGAATGCTTACCTCTATCTGTGCAGTGGGACATTTAAAGTTGTAAATAAATACATTTTGAGAAGGCTGAATGGAAGTTTCTCTATGGTGAGTGAAACTAGGTCATGTTTGCTGAGTTCTTGACTATATGGAGGATTAAATTAAATTAGGGTGAAGAAATTTGCAGAGGTATTGCAATTTTTGGTGATATGGTATTTTTGAAATATGGGACAGAATAATACAGAAGTTGAAAAATATACAGACTTGAATCATCTAATAAGCTTGAACCTCATGATGTATGCATTTTGTGATTTGACTAGATTTTGTTGTCTAGAATGATTTATTTTATCTGGTCTTGAATGTGTGCCTCTAAAACTGAGGACAGACACTTTAATACTTATCTATGAAGTGTGCCTTCACAGTTTCACTGTAAAAAAAAAAGAGGCAATGAACCTTATATTATGAATATAATACAGTATATTACAATGAACCATCTAATGTTAAATAATAATACATGTTTAATTAATAAAAAATATTTGTACATTATGTATAATTAATATTAATATAATAATGTTATGAAAATAAGTCATCTTAATAATATCATATTGTTTACTGTATCATGGAATTCATATGGTAAACATTTTTGGATAAGTTTTGAGTAAGCTGCTTTTGATAAAAGTATTTGCAGAATAAATAAAAACTGTTGTGGTCAGAATTAATGGCACCCCTGGTAAATATGTTAAAATGACATTATGAAATAAATGCTTTTCTCCAAAACACGCTGGCCATAATGATTGGCTCCCTGTTATTAAATACTTTTTGCAACCTCCTTTTGCCAAGATAACAGCTCTGAGTTTTCTTTTATAATGCCTGATGAGTTTGGAGAACCTGACAAGAGATCATTCCTCCTTACAGAATCTCTCCAGATCCTTCAGATTTGCAAGTTCATGGTGGTGCTTCTTCTCTTCAGTTCTACCAGAAAGACTCAGGAGATATAGTGATGTAACAAGCGTTCATTTATTGACAGCCCAGCAAGCAATTATTTATAAAGTTCTTTGGCGTAGGCCCCGTCTGTAGTTCATAATCCGAGGGTAGTGGATCTGCATTTCCTGCCTGGAGCAAAGGCAGGGGCGCAGCCAACCCCCCAGGGGTTATGGACAGGACCGTCCTGGCGGTGGTGGGGATGGTGGAGGTAGTTGTCGCGTCGGTATCTGCGAACTCAAACATGTAAGTACCGATCTTTTATACATCGAGTATAAGGACATGATTGGATAGATATGAAGGTAATAATGACATAGTAATTAAGTCTTCCTGCCAGAACTTTATGCTAAAGCTTTCATTTCACCCAACTCATTTTCTATAGGGTTCAGTTTAGGGGACTGGGACGTTCATGGCAGAAGCATCATTTTGTGCTCAGTTACCCATTTTTGTATTCATTTTGATGTTTGTTTTGGACCATTATCCTGATGGAAGATCCAACAAAGGCAGGTTTCGATTTTGTATCTGTTGATATTTGCTAGAATCCATAATACCATGTATCTGAACAAGATGTCCAGGACCTCCAGCTTAAAAATGAGTTCACAACATATAAGATCCAGCAATATATTTAACCGTAGGCATGGGGTACTTTTTATTCCAGTTTGCACCAAACACATCTGGTGAGTTTGCTTCCAAAAAGCCCTTTTTTTGTTTCATCTGACCATAGAATCCGGTCCAATTTGGAGTTCCAGTCATGTCTGACAACTCAATATGCTGGAGTTTGTTTTTGGAGCAGCAAGGAGGATTTTTCTTGAAACCCCCCCAAACAACATGTGGCGATGTAGGGGATGTTTGATATATTTTTTTAGGCTTTCTGACTCCCAAGACTCAAGTAATCTCTTCAATTCCCCAGCTGTGATCCTTGGAGAGTCTTTGGCCACTCAAACTCTCCTCCTCATAAGATAATGAGACAATAACAATATAGACACACGTCCTCTTCCTGGCAGATTCGTAACATCTTTAGTTGATTGAAACTTCTTAATTATTGCCCTGATGGTCAAGTTGGGGATTTTCAATTCTTTAGCTATTTTCTTACAGCCATTTTCTATTTTGTGATGCTCAGCAATCTTTTGATGCACATCAGAACTATATTCTTTGGTTTACTCATTGAGATGGATGAATTAGGGAATTTGGCCTTTGTGTTTCCTCATATTTAATCTCCTGTGAAACAAGAAGCCATAGCTAGACAATTTCATGTTCCTAGTTACCCTGATGTGCTAAAAAAGGTAAATATTAATGGAAATATACTTCAGGGATGTTTTACTCGAAAAAAAAATCTAGGGCTAGCCAATAATTGTGGCCAACGTGTCTTGGAGAAAAACATTTATTTCATAATGTGAAGTAACCCCCCCCCCCCCCCCCCCCACCCCCACTTTCAATTATTTTACTTCAACTAAAGGTTAATTTTTTGAATGAAATATCGAAAGGATAAACAATGCAGATGTATTTTTTATAGCCATTTTTTATCATATTTACCAGGGGTGCCATTAATTCTGACCACAACTGTAGAAATGTAGAAACTGTAGCTTAAGGTGTTTCAAAGAAAACTTTGGTTTACCCACCTATTATCCTAAAAAGCCTTAGGTTAGTTTCACCTGAATCTTCCTTTTAGTTTTCTATTGCGACAGTATTTCTTTTGTTACTCTAGCAGCTTTTGCCCAGATAGAACATTTAATGTTCCATTTTTCAGTATCTTTGCATTGTAGACCAGCTAGATTTACTGAGTTATGACCTTTCTTGTTAAAAATAAGTTTTTTTTGTGACAAATTATGCCGTAGAAAACAAAAGGTTATCTGCATCTATGTCAGAGAAGGAGAGAGAGAGATTTGTTGCACTGGCGAACAAAAAAAGACCAAGAGGAACACCAATCATAAACAGACAGTCTCGTTGTAATTAAGTAGAAATGCACATGTACAGCTTCTCACCTTAAGGTGACATTCTAAACCTCTTTTAATCATCCCACCAGCTTCCAAATGCATCCATTCATCTGCATTATACGGCACTGCTGCCCATCTGCTCCGGCTCCTTCTTTCCCAACAGAACGTCTTTTTCGACATTGGCTTGCGAGCGTTTATCCCACCTCCTCTGCGAAGTGAAAAATAGAGTGTAGGACGTCTTCCTTCTTTGTTATTGAACAGATGTATCTGATCGATGTAAATCTACTAATGAGACTCCGAAGGCCTCCCTCCTTCCCGTTCTCTGAATCAGGGCTCTGGGCTGGCCACTTTAATTGAGAATTAATTACAGATGGGGGGAGATGCTTCAGGGATCACATTAAAGCAGCATCGGAGACCTCCATCACCCGTCCTGCCTTTCTCCTCTCTTGAGGGTTCATTAAATACCTGAAGGCACAGATCAATAATGGCTGATGGGTGGCGTGTCTTGGCAAAGGCATGTTTGTTTCATATATGAGGTTTGGACGTTTTTCCGACATCCCCGTGCAGGCTTCCTCATCAGCGGCCCTCCTCAGATCAGTCAAAAATGCTCGAGAGGTATCATTGGCACCCCTTGAGTAAATTATACCAATTAAACAGACAGATTAAATTCCATACTTTATTCACGTAATTGAAGACACAGATAATTACTTCTAATTACTGTTCGTTATTCTAAAGACCGATTGTCGATCGCTGAAGTTTTCGCTCTTGTTTTTGTCTCTGGGTGGATGGTGGAGTTGTGGAAAACAACATGAATGTTTAAAGTGGAGAGAGCAGACATGGGTGTTAGAGAGGCAATGCTTCAATAGATAATGACCCGATGGTAATTGCTTTTCTTGAATTGTCTGTGTTTATTCCACAGTGTCAGACAAATAGCGAAACCTGTGATTGTTTAAGAAAATAACAACTGGCCAAGTAGCTTGATAAGCATCCAAGTGAGATGCGTATCATGTCTTTAATGTCGAAGAGCTAAATAAAGGAAAATTGTGTGAAGTTTCAATTCCTGCCTATTCATTTCACCATGCTGAAAAGACCATTTTAGACTATTTCCAGGCTGGTAAATGCTTGTTAAAAGGATCTTTCCAGTGAGGCTCATTGACCATACGAGTCCATAAAGAAACAGTTTACTGTTAGTCTGGTGTTGAAGAGCTTGAATGACCTGCATGAAACCCAGACCTGAACCCCTCTAATGATCTTTGAGATTAATTGGAACCAGTGTTAATTTGTTAGTATGTTGATAAGCATGTATCAACATTCTGTATGCCAAAAATGTGAAAACTGTCTTCTGAATAACATTATTGTGACCACACTGTTGTAAATGTTATTATTACATGACTCTCTAAAATGCTTGACTCTCTAAGACCTCCACTTCTTTTGTCTCTAGTATCCAAACCTTGTGTTTCATGCGAAAGCAGCTGGTACTTGGTTGTTATTGTCTGTATTTACTGTAAAATTAATCCAGAGGACTTCAGTTTTAATAGTTGGTCTAAGAGGTAATATTGACATGTTAGTCTAGATGCGAGAACGATCATTTTGTATGCTTTATAGGATTATAAGACAAAACGGTTTCTTCTCAACTCCCATTTCATATTCATGATTTGCCCATATAGCAGGGACTCCTGCATACAATGCATGACAAACGCTGTCTTTTCGACAGGGCTAAAAGCACAGGCATTCTGATTAAGATCAGCCACAGTTTGGGCCTTATGTTTAGAGACCACGCTGTTCGCTATCCGGCTCTGGTGTCAGCTGTTAATGCCCCCTGAATGCTCCATGCATATTTTGGCTGGTAATACGCTCAACATCAGATGCTGGACGGTTACCCTGTTGACCACGCTGATATGTAGCGAAGCGGCGTGACTTGGCCGGGCCCCGCACAAAGGTCACATTTTCCCTTACGTCAGTCCATTTTCCAGCACTACCGCCTGAAAACCTGCAGCCATCAGATCCCTGGACAGAGCTCATAATCCAGCCTCTATGATCTGCTTAATCCACTTTCTTAACCAGTCAATAGAAGTCTTGTCCGTGAGTTTTTTTATTTTTTTTAACACTCTGGCTGATATTGACAGATGAGTTTGATAACATTAGGGTTCAGGGGTCTGGCATATTTCTTTGCAATCAAACCGTGCTGTTTTCTGGGCATTGTGCCCATAGCTAGATTGCAAAGTGAAATCCTTATCTCTCTTTTAAAGTTCCACACAGTCCGTTTCTCCCTATAAGCTTCTTGTGAGATCTGCTCATTGGTGAGGCTTCAAATAGATGCAATGATCATCTCATCTGCAGCAAACGCTTGCCTTATTGGAGCACACAACTTGGCTTACTGAAGCATAAAGCACTTAATAGTGCTGGTGGCAGAGAGAGCAGGCAAATGTCCATGTCTCTTCTTCTTATGTTACTCATTATGCTCCTCATGGCATAAGTTTCATACACAGCTGGAGTGGTGTGAAACTGCAGGATTGTGAAACTGGTCTCATGCTCTTGGGGTGTTTACAAAGTGAGAAAACTGTTTACACATGGTTTTAGGGTCATAGGGAATTTTAAAAATGCAATCCCAAGCTTGGAAAAGTCAAGGGAAAGGAGTAACAATTTTAAAAGTCTGCAGTAAATAGATTTCTTATCTGTTCATACTTGGTCATTAATCTTTCACTTTATTTTATTTAGTTTAGTTTAGTTTAGTTTAGTTTTGACCCAGGATTTGTGACTGGAAAAGTAATCTGCATTTTCAGCGAATCAATAGGTGAACCAATAATTCAAATAAAGAGAGCCATTATCTGTGTTCGACTTGCAGCGAGTGCGATTTAAGAGCAGACGGCTCCATGTGCTTTCGAATTGCTGTCGCGGTACTTTGATGTCACACATCGATCGGTCTGCACAGTGCCTAAAAAACGTGTCAAATGTTTTGCTAGAGAAGTGTTATTCTGCTATTTTTTGTAAACAATATTTTCCTTTAATATTCTGTTATAGGAATATTCATAATTTCCATAAACTTCCTTTAATATTTTGTTATATAATACACAATATCTTCATACATTAAAGGCGTCTTAATGTGCTTTTTTGTTTTGTTTTCTGAATACCTTTCTGTAGGAAAAGATATCTATTGCACTCTGCAGTATATTCTACTTGTTCGCAGTGTTTCACTAAGTGAATATTTTAGATGGTCTTCTTGAGTTTTCATATTAAAATAAACTAAATAAACTCATGTAAAATGAATTAATATGTAAATGAATGAGAGGTTTTCCTCAAAGGCCCCCTTGCCTCCAAAGGCCAATTTACAGTTAATACACTACATGCTTTTGCCTTGACTAATGCTATTAATCAACAGTGCCTCAGCTCTCAGTGGTTATTAAGGAGAGCTGATTGGGTTGTGTTTCTCGTGTTTTTGTATGCACGCTCCTGTCTCCACAATATAACAGACTACATGCCAAGCACGAGAAGCGTTCTTGTACAATTTCAGCAGCACTGAAGCACTGCATTGTCAGGGGTGCGTCCTTTTTTCCAAGCCTCCCTCCACTTCTTCCATGCATTGCTTGGTGTCTCCAGACAAGCAGACCTGTGTTGCGTGGAAACCCCACCTCGGCTACAACAATTCAACAGACCCGCTATGTCTATAAGTGCGTGAAAGAAGGATGCTGCGTCGCTCCCAGCGGTGTCACGCCGGTTGATAGTTACATTTTAGTTGTCATGTAAAGATATTCAGACCGGACGCGCATGAACAGCCCAGCCTCCCGTAAACTTTTTTTTTTTTCTGCATTATGCCATGTCAAATCCCCACACAAAGACATTTTGTCTGTTCTGTAATGAGATTGTGTATTTTGAAAAATTCCATATCAGATTTTCTGACAACTGCAAATTGAATTTTACATGTCCATTTGTGAAAGTCATTCATCATTTGCTGTTGGCTAAACAAGCACTTTTAAGTGATATTATGGCTTTAAAAATAAAATTACAAGCATGAAGTCTGAAGCATATTTTACGTCACTCTACTATTCGGTCTCAGTGTCACGATGAGGTGGAAGCAAGGAGGAAGCAGGATCCAATTGCAGCACACTTTATTTAATAAACTCAAACTACATAAAGACACTGGCTAGGGCACAAGACTAAGGAACAGAACCACCAACATCAAGGTACAACAACAACATTATTAAGAACTCACAAAGACTGGACTGAAACACAGGGCTTAAATACAAGGCCAAACAAGCTAAACAAGATAACAAGGGGGCGTGGTATACATGAACACAAACGAGGAGCGGGAAAACTGAACAGGACTGAACCAAAAGCACAAAGACCGGGGGAACACAGACAGACATTACAACACTCAGTGTTTAAGGCTTCAGGGAGTCAAAATAAAAATCAAGAATCAACTTTTGAAATCTAAGACGTGCATGGCACCTTTTATAATGTGGCTTCTATAATGCAAATTCAATCAAAAACAGAAACAAACAAACATATTCTTTTGTGTTCAGTGCCTGAGATCTTTCAATAAACTGTCAACCACCCACTATATCATAGCTTTCTCTGGCTTAATTTGTTCAGGAACAGCAACATACACCATAAAAAAATAAAACCTTTTCTTTTCAATACATTGCTGCTTTAAATGGATTGAATTTCCAATGGAATTTTCCTTACTCTGGTAGGAATCTTTTACAGAAACAGTCTTCTCAAAAAATTTCTAGGATGTCTTATGTTTCACTTTCCATGTCATGGGAGCTGAGGTGATTTGTTTTTAGAAACTGTTGGCTTGTTTTTCGATAGATGATACCATTGTGGACACTTACCACTCGGTTACACCTGTGGTTTTTACTTGACTCATCAGTAGGATTGTAACTTTGTAGTCACCATGAAATCAAACTTGACAATTTTTATTGAATATTACAGTATTTATTATAAATTATTTATCTATTCTGTGCACATATTTTTTATTCATGTGCCCAAAATAACTCTCCTTCGCTCTCACAGTAACATCTCTTCTCTTCTCTTCTCTTCTCTCCTCTCTCACGTGTTTACTGGCGTGAGGGCGTGGCAACCTGTCAGTCACATGACATCACAGCAATAACAAACCACGACCATCCAATCAATATCCCATGGACAAAATCAAGTCAAGGGAAGAAAGGACTTTTGCAATTTTGTCTCATGCTAAAGATGGATTTGTGAATGTGTAGTTGTCCTTTTTTTAAATAAATAAAATATAATGAAAATAGTTTTTTTTTTTTCTCTGCAGCTATTTTAAAGGTGTTTTGTATTAACACAGCAATGTAAAAACTCCTGTCCAGAAATGGTTGCTCCCATCAGCAACAGAAAAGCAGTTGAGCTTGGCCACTTACACTGCAGGCCATCGTACTGCAATTTTAATGGGTTTCAATGGGACCAGCATCAGATTGTTAGAGTGAATTTGCAGGGCACCGCCACCTAAAAGTAATCCCAGGCTTGTCTGTGACCTGATCCCAGCATGGCCTTAAAAAGAAAAGAAAGAAAAAAAAAGAAAACCTTAGCTTTGAATTTCTAGGCTGGTTCAAGCTGGTGTATGCCAGATAGTATTGGTCAGCCAGTATGGTGCTTTCAGTGGTCAATTTTTTTTCTTTGTTTTTAAAAAAATACATAGCAATTGCCTGTTACCTAAAACAATGTTATCTAAGGCAATATGTTTTTACTTATTTTTACGTTTATCTTAAAAATACTTTCAGATGCTTTTGGGGCCACTGTCTATTTAATAAAATTGTAATGAGTCGTGCACAAAATTACTGAAATGAACATTTATTTTACACCATTTATATAATTTTTATTTTAAAAATTGGTTGCTATTAATTTGGGTGCGAACATGGTCCTCACTGGCAGATTAGCCGGCCTGGCCTAGTTCATTTTGAGTAAATATTGTCTAAAATAAGACAGCAATTTTGCATACATTTCATTTGCTGTCACTAAAATGTGTCACCTATAAATCTGCATTTAACCAGCTAAGTGTAAACCTGTTCTAGATATTGGTTTTGGCATCATTAAAATACTCATATAGATCATCTACTTGTGTGAACACCAGCACATCTGCTTCCAATATGAATTTATCACATTGGCCATCAGAGGTTTGAGGTTTTCCAGCTGTACACAATACCTACTTGACTGTCGGATATTAATAGAGACTAATGGACTGAGTAGAAAAGGACTGAAGTAGCCAGAGAGGCTCTTTAGAGGAATGGCCTTTTGGCTTCCCGTACATTAAGGCGAGTCTTTGAGGGGTAGTTGAGTTGAGCTGGTATAATTATTGCAGAGGAATGGTAATTACTTAAAGTAAAGAGGGCGTTTGTGCTGACGAGCTTGATTGTCTGGCTGTTCTATTCAACTCTGATTCTTTCATCTGGTGTGGATTATTCCTTTATTTGAAACAAGGGGATACAGTTTAAGAATGAGGACATTTTTCAAGTGATTTTAAGATGGATTCCACCAGTGACGAGAAGCTTTCACGGAGTGACTGAAAATATCAAGTTATTACAGGCATAGGCAGAGTTTCACTTTTCTGCTTGGTGGTGGTAGGGGGATTTATTATTTAATAAATAATAGTAATAAAGGAATTAAACAATAAAAAAATTAAAAAGGAATACATAAATAAGAATGGTAGGTAGGTCTAGTTACAGTTATGAAGTAATCAATTTAAGCTATTTGCAAAAATATTTTATTTAAAAATGCACACATTCACTTTGTATGTGTATTACACTTTGTATATTCAATTTGTATGTCTAATATGTCGAAAACATTTCTTATCTCGTGACATTCATTTGCATTGTGACATTGACAGTAAGTTTGTAAGTAAGTAAATTTGATTGGCCATCTCGATCATTTTGACATTGACGAGCGCTGATAGTCCGCTGAGGTAGAAAAGCCTAAAAATTTAATCAGCCTAAAAATTGTAAATTTTTAAAAATTTTACATTTTTAAAATTTTTAAAAATTTTAATTTTTAAAACTTCTTAACCTAACAACAAACATTGCACTAGGTTTTGGTAAGTATAAACAATCAGGTTGCATATTTTACAATATGCTGCTTTGACAACTAACTTCTGATCTGAATTTATTATTATTATTATTATTATTATTCCTATTTTTAATGTTAAACATCCTTTGAAGACCATGTTTCTCTGACAGAGCAGTGTCTTTTTTTAATTAGATGATCACAGTTGAATAACATCCAGGATCCCCAGCATAATACAATGTTGAAGTGTTGAAAACACATTTCACAAGTTCATTAACATTCATGAAAATGAATTCTCTTCTCCCCAAGAGCAGACCATTTATATTATCTATCATTACTCATGATACCAAGAACCTAATTAACTACCATGGTCCATGTAGCTCCATTTCTGCAAAGTCAGGTTGTGTAAAGAAATTATTTTCCAATTTAATGTAATAGTGAAAAGGGGAATACTTCAGGATTGAGTTGGCTATATATATATATATATATATAATATCTTTTTACATTTTGCATTTAAAAGTTCATGTACTGTTTATTTTACTTTTTTTATTTTATTTTTTTATTCTGTTCCAAAGTCTTGTCAAGTCTCTCAGCTGGAAATTATCATCAAGCAAATCATTTTAATCAGGCTTGGAAGTCGTCCATAATGAATTACGCTGAAAGTCTTTGAAATGTCAGATAGCACTTGAAACCCCAGAGCAGACGGGCACGCATCATCGCGACCCACACAGGCTGCTGGGTTACTCAAGGAGGGACCTGCCAGCAAACCTGGTTGCCTGGCAACCTCATTTATTCCCTTAAAACAATATGCATTGGGTGACTCAAAGGAAACGAGGCTTCGAAAATATTAGTCGTGTTACAGCAGACCACCTGTTTTCTTGTTTGCAGTTTAAAAAAAATCAACCAGTATGTATTTTGATTTTCACTAAAATGGGTAAACATTATTTTGTTTTATCCTTCGTGCTCTCTCCTTAATTTGTATTTTTGAGGGCCTCAGAATACCCTTTAAATAAACGAAATATAATCATATCTTGCAAATTTGAATTGACTTTATTAAAAATCAATCAATTTAAAACAATGGGACATGATCAGAAAGTATTTCTCAATTAATAATTAAAGTGTTTCAAGTAATTATTCAATTAAAGAGATAAAATGAAAGAAATATGACAAGAAACTAATTATTAGGATTTAGAATTTATTAGGCTAAAAAAACACTTAGTCTACAGTAAAAAAGACTGATGCTGAGTAAATGCATTTATTTGTTTATCAATATACTGGTGTTTTACATCCTAAAAAAAGATTTTTCAAAAACTGTTTTACAAGAATGTTACTATTTGAGTCCTTCTACTTCCAAAATTGCATGTTTAATTCATTGAAATTTATTGCGTTTGTTACTTGCTGTTTCTTTGTACATTTTTTTGTAAGTGTAAGTATCTTGTGTCATTATCAGGGTAAGTATCTTTATTGGTATTTGTGTGAATTTCATAAAAAATTTCATTTTTCCAGTTTTTCTTATGTTTCATGCTAGAGGACAACCTATCTGCTTTAGAAAACTGACAGCGGTGAAATATACTTAATCTCACAGGGTATTACAGCATTATAACGGTCCTTGCGCTGGTTTCTTTAGCCTCCTGCTTCAGAACTTGTCGGAGACTAGTAAAACAGAGCTGGTTGACATGGTTCAGGCTGCTGGGACCCACATATAGCACCCACATAAAACAAAAGTGGCATCAGGAATCCAGAGGGCAAGCACTCCAAAACCTTGTTTATCAAAGAGAATAGTGCATACAATCTTTTATTCTTGTGCAAAGTCTCAACACAACACAGCCTTCACATTTCTGATGAGACACGTCTCGTCTCATTATTTAGTCACAGTGTTGTTGCGAACTCTGACACAACAAAGATGCCTCTCTGCCTTTGTACTACTGTCACTCTGACTGCATCCCAAAGCTAGCTGACAGTCTCAGGACCCGAAGTCACGGCTGTCCCGATCACAGCCTGTCCATGACGTAGCAGAGATGCCCTAAAATGAAGCTAAGGGAAGAAAACAAGATCAGATGGATACTTTTTGCATTCACAAGGACGTTTTATTTTGGTCCGTTTAGTTTGATTGACAGTAATACTCACTTCATCCATCTAAGGTAGAAGGCAGGCCTGTCCCTTCCCTCACAATTATAAATAAGCTTTTATAGCTGCTTTCTCAGTGAACTTCTAAACTTTGCGAGAGAGTCTTTCCTCCAGGACTAGATTATATGTCATAGATTGTAGCTGTAACGGTGCACCACAGGCCCTGCAGAGCAGAAAGAAAGATGTATGAGTGATTATACAGGAGGTGTTTGCATGTGTGTTATTGCAGTGAAAGCTGCAGGTCTTATCCAATGTGCTTGATGCTTTTGTTCTAGTCCACATTTACCAAAATTATATTCATTTTCAGGCCATGCGTTCCCTAGGAATTTAACCCATGACCTTGGCGTTCCTTGCTCAACCAGCCACAGTAAAGATATCTGATCCAGCTGTTTCATAATAGAGGATGACCTCCTTCCTGCAGAGTAACACTCCGACCTGCTCCAAAATACCTGACTAGAAGCTTCTAGTAAAGATTCCCTCCTTAAAGGTGTTGTATGTATTTTTTTTTTTGATTGCACTGAAGCATAAAATAACCTTATACTTGTTTCTCAGAAAAAAAATGCTTCAGACAGTTATTCTACTTGGAAATGTGTGTTCTGTGTCGGAATATCTGTTTCTGTTTTTCAATTTACCCAATAGTATTTCAACACCCTGGGTTGCCAGGTGGTGGAAAACGCAGTATATTTCAGCTATTAAAGCCAGCAAACGAACTGGGTCAGAAATCGCAGATTCTACCTAAACTAAAACTAAAACGCCTCAGCAAAAAAAAAAAAAAAAAAAAAACATTGCAAACGTTTACATTAGCTAATCAACTTACAGTGTAAGGCTAATCACTTTTCATCATTCCTGTTGCATGACCTCAATCAGGCAACCTGTGTGAGTGTTGAGTCTGAGGAGGACGGGGAAAAGGAAACAACTTTCTACAATATTTTGAATTTGGACTGGCGTACACATTTCAACTGCTAGCAGTCAATATTACATACTGCACCTTTAAGAAAAGAAGTGTGCATTTACTGCAAAATTGTAACTTTAAGAGAGGACATTTGCATGTATTTGAGAAAATAATGCATAATGCAAAATACTACTAAATAAATGGATGCATTTGCTGATTTAGCTGTTAAAGCACAAAATGTGAAATTACCAAGGGGGTCATCCCGCCCCACTACTGTTGTGGACATAACATATTTAAAAAATATATATATATTTTAGAAGATTTATGTAAAATCAATGATCTGTGTGAATGTATTTTAAAGGTTTAGTTATATTAATAATGATGATAATTTTATATCCAACTCAATGAAGAGTTTATAAGAGTCATAATAACAATAAACTATGAATTCAGATGGAGTGATTCTGCGGAATTGGCCTATAGGCAATGATGAATAATGTAATTCATGGAATTAAATAACTCCATTCTCCATGAATTATAAATAATTATTACATTAAAAGATTAAAACACAAACAAGGGTCTATCTTTAACATTGTTTTTGAGGTAATGAGCGCGTTTGCGCTCCTTTGTGGAGATTTGCATATCAATCTCTTTTGCGGGCGTGGTCAAATTAAAAATAATGAGCAAGCGTTTGAGAAACTGGACATCTTGTTGGTTTTATACAAATTACTTAAACAGAAAAATTTGTTTTCGTTTTGAATCAGATCATTTAAAAGAACACACTTAAATGATTATAAAGATATACATCACATGCCTGGGTGAATAGTATTCGCTGAGTTTTGTTTCAGTTTAGAGACGTTCTCAAAAAAAAAAGTTCAACGAGACAGAGAGGCAGAAAGCACACCCTGTTTATTTTCTTTATTTTACAAAAGCACAATGTTTTGTTTCGATTTTAAGTGGACACATAAAATATAGACATTTAACAGTTTATTTTTTCATATTTCTTAAGTCTGTATGATCAGAAATGATTGAGTATTTTAAGTCTATTTTTCTGCTATGTGAAAAAAATCTAGCTCGTCACGCCCGCGCGACGGCCGACCCCAGAGGGTTAACTAAGATTTAAAAAAAACATTCATGTTTTGCCACAGAAATCTAAATTATTTGCTCTGATCATGCAGAGCATAAGCATTCATTCACTTCCTTTGAATACTTACTTTGTGACTGTTTAAAAACTGTTTTGTATAGAATGAATGTGTGTAGTATGACTGTAATATGGGTGTATTACATTAGCCATGCTGTCGTTTTCATGTGACCTACAGTGAAACCTAACAGTAGTTTTCAGTTCCAGAAATTGAATAAAATAATCAAATGTATCAACAAAAAAAAAACACTGCATAGTCTTCAGTATAAATTAAATTTAGATGAACTCTTATTAAAGTTATTTTGTTATTTGTCCTTTGTTTGATTAACATTAATGACACAGACATAATATTAGGCTGCTGTCACTTTAAGACTGAATGCCCAGACCGAATATAGTGTTACACATAAAATAACTAGCTTCCGGCAGACGGCCATACGCAAGTCGACTTACGCCAAAAGAGCAACTCTTGAACTTGACACACAACTTAATGACGAACGCGGTTGCCCAGCCCTGTTTGTTTGAACCGCGAGAGACGTCAGAGCTTACGCTACTCCTACATCCTACATTCGTCAATTGTTACTCTTTTGGCGTAGGCCGACTTGCGTACGGCCGTCTGCTGGAATCTAGTTATTTTAGTCGATAAAGTTTTAAATATGGATATTTTTCTTGCACAAACTCATCGCTTCACTTCAGAAGACCTTTATTAACCCCTGCAAAGCTGTTTCGAGCACTTTTATCACAGATTTATGTGCTTTGATGGACTTCCAAAAAATATATACCCATTGACTCTAACTATAAAGCTTGGAAGAGCCAGGACATTTTTTACCATAACTCAGATTGTATTCGTCTGAAAGAAGAATGTCATATACACCTACTGTAGGATGGCTTCAGGGTGAGTAAATCATGCGGCAAATTTGGACTGTTGTGCAACTCTGAACTAAATTCAATGACGTCAAGGCTGTAACGTGATTAGTTATCAAGGCACACGTGATCCAAGTTAGCCTTTACGTTTTCTCCAATTGTAGAACCACGGACCCTCGTATGCCCCCAATAGTAAGACCATCTCTGACGTGGCTCTCCAGGAGCTAAAGGAACCTTTCATTTCCTCAAGTTCTTCTTAATGATCCAACAAAACATCACCGTGTCGTGTCCTGACTCGAGTTCTCCCAAACTGTATTTGTTCATTTATTTATTTTCTCTCCATCTCTTGGCACAAAGGTAACAATTGGTTTAATCTTGCGTTTGGTACTGTCGAGCCCCCGGTACATGCCAGGCTCTATTATTTAGAAGAATAGCTTGGAACAAAGAGATTGAAAGGAAGTGAAGGCCCACATGGGTACAGCAGTGTTTATTTATCTCTCATAGTTCTATTCTCCCTGCTCCTCCACTGAGGTGTTCGGTAACCCTCACCCTGAAGGTATGCAATGCAGATAATGAAAAAGACTTGGCGGTTTTTGATCATGTAAAGGAGGCTATTTATTTCATATTTATAAGGGTGGAATAAAAAAAATGCATTAAAAGTTTGCTTCCTGGAGATAGTTCAAACCCTGGAGTTATGTGGTCTAGTTTGTTTGGTACTGCAAGAGGCAAAGAAAACCCATCTGATGTGACTTGAAAGTTGTGTATGCAATGCGTTCAGTTGCTTCGTCGAATGGTATTTTAAGAATAACTTTTTTAGTTGCAGAGTTAAAGAGGTTGGAGTTTCGTCGAGAGCTTTGCCCTGTAACATTCCACAGTCTTTAATATTTAAAATGAGAAACTATCTTGTTTGGACTTCTTTTCACCATTCTCTGAACCTGACGGAAATATCCATTCAGACTCGTTTATATTTGATTGTCTATATTGATGTGAACCTGAATATTTCATTGAAGGAAACCAAAGGAGATCCTTCAGCCCTGCTGACCAGCTTGGCTCGCCTCAGACAACGATTAAGACAAGGCAAGTTTATTTATATAGCACATTTCATACACTATGGCAATTCAAAGTGCTTTACAGAAAGGAATTAAAATAATCACAAAATAAAAGCAAGGAAAATTAAAACAGTTATAAAAGAAATTATAAGAGATATATGATAAAGTTATAAAATGAATTAAAAGAGTACAAAGATGATACATAGATAACCTTCTCATCTGGCAAAACACCGGTATATCATATTTTTCACAACTCCAGTTTTACTCTGAGATTTTCCCATGGTGATTAAACTGTGTCTGTGGTGTTGTTTTGGTGCCTAAGAAATCTATTGGACGTCTTCGATGGACCCGATTTTTCCCTAAAATCTAGGACTGACTCACGAGGGTAACCTCGGGTTCACTGCCCCATCAGTCCGCACCCCAAAAACCCATTTGTTCGGAAGCTCTATTAATGGAATTAATCCAGTCCGCACCCGACAGAACCTTGAGTTTAATTACACATCGACTCACTATTGCACCACAGACCCAGGTCATCAGCATGGTTTCATCTCTCAAGTTCCCAATTAAGTAATTTATGTTTGTCTCTTACCCAATTTTCAGTCCCATTTGAGTTCAGTTTAGAATCAAAAGGAGGAATACAGGGCAATCAGTCAGACATGCAGTGAATACAGTTATACAAATAATTAAAAGAGTAATAAGATTATACATAAATAAACTTCTCATCTGGAAAAACACCGGTGTATCATATTTTGCACAGCTGCTTGTTTTACTGTGAGATTTTCCCATGTGGATTGTACTGTGTCTGTGGTGTTCTTTTGACGCGCCCAAAAAAATCTATTGGACATCTCCAATAGACCCAATTTTTCCCTAAAATCGGACAGGAGGAGCTCTAGGACTAACTCACGGGGTAACCTCGGGTTCACTGCCCCATCAGTCCGCACCCCACAAGCCCATTTGTTTAGAAGCTCTAGGAATGGAATCGATCCAGTCCGCACCCGACAGAACCTTGAGTTTAATCACGTCGAACTCACTACTCCAACACGGACCCAGGCCATCAGCATGGTTTTATCTCTCTTACCCAATTCTCAGTGCCATTTGAGAAAAGGAGGATGCAAAATAAAATAGTGTAATCAGTCAGACTCAGTAAATGTCAGTACTCATTCAGTAAATGCACAGCTAAACATATGTGTTTTAGTCTGGATTTGAATGTGTCTACTGTAGGAGCACATCTGATCTCTTCTGGAAGCTGGTTCCAGCTGCGGCTGGCATAGCTAAAAGCTACCATGCTTAGAGTGAACCCTTGGTATTTCTAGCTGATGTGATCTGAGTGATATGTTTGGTTTATATTTAGTGAGTATATCTGCAATGTTTTGAGATCCTAGGCCATTGAGTGATTTATATGGAGAGCCAGTGTAAAGACCTGAGGACTGATGTGATGTTCATATTTTCTGCTTCTGCTCAGAATTCTGGCGGCAGCGTTCTGTATGAGCTGCAACTGTCTTATGGTCTTTTTGGGAAGACCAGTGCGGAGTCTATTACAATAATCTACCCTACTGGTGATGAAAGCATGCAAAAGTTTTCTAAGTCTTGTCTGGAAACAAAGTATCAAATTCTTGCAATATTTTTGAGATGATAGTATGCTGATTTAGTTATTGCTTTGACATGACTACTGAAACTAAAAATAAAAACATACACAACAGGGTTTCTTCGCTGCTGTTACAAATTATCACTTGATCAAGGTTTTAAGGACTCACATATCAATCAGATACTGGCCTGCAATGTTTTCTGATTAGATTTGCACAAGGTATGCATTAGTTAGCTAAGCTAATGGTTAACCTTAAAGGGCACCTATTATGCCCCTTTTTACAAGATGTAATATTGGTCTCGGGTGTCCCCAGAATGTATTTGTGAAGTTTCAGCACAAAATACCCCAAAGTTAATTTATTATAACCATTTGAAAATGTCATTTTTGGGGCCTGTTTTAAAAAGAGCAGTTTTGGTGTGTACCACCTTAAATGTAAATAAGCTGCCCTGCCTTTGGATGAGGGCGTAACTTGCAAATTTATGGCAATAAACAGTCGGTAGAAGCAGAATGGCTGAAAGTGAGTGACCTGCTGTTTTATATGGCATTCAGCCGTACATATTTGAACCGGAATCAGACCCAGATGATGAAGAGTCTCCGGCAGAAGAAACTCAAATGAGAATGGACCAGGACGTCACAGAATGGTTATTTGATACATTTATGTACTTATAGAGTTGTAATCGCGTCCCGTTTCCAATTAAGGATGTGCAACACAGACACACAAAAACTGTGATAACGTTGGCACAATTTTTTGAAACTACAAACACAAATACTGTGATAACGTTTGCTACATACAAACGAAATTACATTTATGTGATGTTTCTGCACGCCAATGTCCCTCGTTCTACAGCTTTGTGTCGATGTGCTGGCCTTTGTATAAACATAGCAATATTGTTGTCTTGTCTTTACAGAAAACATGCACAGTTTTTAATACAATATCTTTAAAAAATATGTTTATAAACGTGTGGTTACACGTGTTATGTTACCCCCTGATTACACACTATACAAACAAGGTTTGAATTATAAACACAGACATCCTATAGCGACGACAACAACTTAAGATGCATTTGTTGTTGAATAGGCTGACATCGACTGAAATGACTATTTGCTAAAAAAATCATAAAATACACTTACTCCTACTGGAGGTGACGTTGGATCACGAACAGTAGGCAACGATCCACACTTGAGGATTAACTTTGAAGCAATACCTTCTTTGAATTGACCCTCGTTCACAAAACAGTCTGTCAGAAAATGATTCGCGCAAACATAATGTCATGTTTCTATGTGTTTAGTTATGTTCTGTGATCTTGTTTCCCCCTGTCTTTGTGATTTTGGTTTAGTCCTGTTAGTTTTTCCCGCTCCTCGTTTTTTGTTCAGTTTCTTCACCTGTGTTCTGTTAATTATCATATTAGTCCCTGCTCATTTAAGCCTTGTGTTTTCCCTCAATGTTTGTTGGTCGTCGTCCTTGTATGGTTGTGTATCTGAATTCCTGGAGTTTGTTATTTTGTTCCTGTATGTTCCTGAAGTTTATTTTGTAAATAAATCAACTACTTTGAATTTCCTGCATCCTCGTCTTCAGCTACTTGCACACAACCTGACAGAACGACTAACCTAAACAGAGTGGATTTGGCTGGCCATGACCTGACCGATTACCTCATCAGGATCCTGATGGAGAGAGGTCTCCGCATCACCATCACCCCGGTGATGGCTCCAACCATCTTTGCCATGCCATCCATCCTCATCCATGGTTCTAAAGAGCCCTTTTCCCCGCTGGCCCCGTCCAGTTCCGAGTCCCATGATGTGCTGGTCCCGTCCAGTTCCAAGTCCCATGATGTGCTGGCCCCGTCCAGTTCCGAGTCCCATGATGTGCTGGCCCCGTCCAGTTCCGAGTCCCATGATGTGCTGGTCCCGTCCAGTTCCGAGTCCCATGATGTGCTGGCCCCGTCCAGTTACGAGTCCCATGATGTGCTGGTCCCGTCCAGTCTTGCGCCAGAGCCCGTTGATCCTGCGCCAGAGCCCGTTGATCCTGCGCCAGAGCCCGTCGATCCTGCGCCAGAGCCCGCTGATCCTGCACCAGAGCCCACTGATCCTGCACCAGAGCCCACTGATCCTAGCGCCAGTCCTGTCCAGCCCAGAGTTTCCTTTGCCGCTGGTCCTGCTTAGCTCAAAGCCCTCTTCACCGCTGGTCCTGCCCAGCCCAAGACCCTCTTTGCTGCCGGATCCCCCCTTTCCTGTCAATTTCCCCATTAAAATTTTGGGGGGGCGCCCACCCGAAGGGTCCTCACCGCCATGGCCACCCGAAGGGTCCTCACCGCCATGGCCACCCGAAGGGTCAGCTCCACCATGGACGCCCGATGGTCCGACAGCTCCTCCCTGGACGCCCGAGGGTCCGACATCTCCGCCCTGGACGCCCGAGGATCCGACATCTCCGCCCTGGACGCCCGAGGGTCCGACATCTCCGCCCTGGACGCCCGAGGGTCCGACATCTCCGCCCTGGACGCCCGAGGGTCCGACAGCTCCGCCCTGGACGCCCGAGGGTCCGACAGCTCCGCCCTGGAAGCCTGAGGTTCCGACAGCTCCGCCCTGGACGCCCGAGGGTCCCAAAGCTCTGCCCTGGACGCCCGAGGGTCCCACAGCTCCTCCCTGGATGCCCGAGGGTCCCACAGCTCCTCCCTGGATGCCCGAGGGTCCCACAGCTCCGCCCTGGATGCCCGAGGGTCCCACAGCTCCGCCCTGGACGCCCGAAGGTCCCACAGCTCCGCCCGAGGGTCCCACAGCTCCGCCCGAGGGTCCCACAGCTCCGCCCTGGACGCCCGAGGGTCCCACAGCTCCGCCCTGGACGCCCGAGGGTCCCACAGCTCCGCCCTGGATGCCCGAGGGTCCCACAGCTCCGCCCTGGACGCCCGAGGGTCCCACAGCTCCGCCCTGGTCACACCCACAGCCAGCTCCGCCCTGGCCACGCCCACAGCCTGCTCCGCCATGGCCACTTCCACAGCCTGTTCCACCCCGGTTCCCCGAGCTACCAGCTCCGCCCTGGAGGGTTCCCGCTCCTGTGCAACCACGCCCTCGTCAGCCTCCGGGGAGGGGGGAGGTAATGTCATGTTTCTGTGTGTTTAGTTATGTTCTGTGATCTTGTTTCCCCCTGTCTTTGTGATTTTGGTTTAGTCCTGTCAATCTTTCCCGCTCCTCGTTTTTGTTCAGTTTCTTCACCTGTGTTCTGTTAATTATCATATTAGTCCCTGTTCATTTAAGCCTTGTGTTTTCCCTCAGTGTTTGTTGGTCGTCGTCCTTGTATGGTTGTGTCTCTGAATTCCTGGAGTTTGTTATTTTGTTCCTGAGGTTTATTTTGTAAATAAATCAACTACTTTGAAGTTCCTGCATTCTCGTCTTCAGCTACCTGCACACAACCTGACACATAAACGTATTTTGGAAGTTTAAGTGGCGCCTTTCCCTCGTAAATAAAATCCACACATTTATGTTCAAACACCATGTAAAAGTGAATTTTGCATAATAGGTGCCCTTTAAGGGAGTGAGATCGCCTTAGTTGAATTGAAACTGGAGCACGCTGTAACTTCAATTTAGCGATACAAAAGATAGGCCTTTAAAAAGATGAGAAGAGGAACATCTGTCTTTATTGTGCAAGGAGATAAACCCAAAACAGACAGAGTGCAACGAACAGGGGGTTTATTAGAACAAAACAGGAAAACAAAACCCACGAGGGGGCAAAACACGACTAGGACAAGGAATGGATGGGAGACTAGACTAGACAATGACTGTACAGTACTCACGGGTAAGAAATGGTAAGGTATAGCAACATAGACAGATTCGACAACATTCAGCATAAATTAGGCAATGAACCGACACCAGACAGCAAACACAAGGGGACTAAATACCAAGAAACTAACAAGGGGAACAGGTGACGCTAACAAGGCAATCATTACTAAACAAGGATAACAAGGGGGCGGGGTAGCAAGACGAGACAACACAAGCACATGGCCCAAACAACAGACCATGCGTTTGTACATTAAACATGGGTCTGTCATGATCCTGCCACAATACTAGAAGAATACAAGGACAAGATGGCAGAATCATGACAACATCGCTCAAATCAATCTTTTATCACACTGAAAGAAGATTGCTTCCTTCTAACAGGCGATCTTGATAATATTAAAATGTGCTGTAAATAGGTTTCTTTCGTCTTTACAGAAACGATTTTAATATTATCAAATGCAGTTTATATTTTAAAAATTAACAATGACTAAATGTTAGACAAATAGAAACTGTTAACGTACTGAACTATAATCGGCTTTGAGATTTCAGTAAAGTTTTCACAGAAGTTAATTGCGTTGCAACATGTCTGACTCTGAGCGTGAATCTTAAAGGTCCTATCAGTTCACACCCATTTGGTGAGGTGACCAATCAAAGATGACAGGGAGAAAGTCTTTGGAGAATTTGTGCAGTCTTTACACAAAAGTATGGTAAAAATAATTTATCATAACATGTTGTAGGCTACAACATTGATTATAAAATCAAATGAGGATTATTTTGATACCAAGTAAGAGGGGATTTAAAGACATTAAAGCAGTGATACATCATCTTTGGATATCAACATGCATAAAACACAGGAGAAATACTATAGACATTTGGGAAAGTTTGTGGGTAAGAATGGAGTCAATGTCCTTGTGTATTGGAAGTTTATCTCTATTGTCTTTGACCAAATGGCTAGTGCCGTCTGGTCTCCTGTGCTGTCTTTGAGGGTTGCAGACACAGTCTCTTGCTGAGATCGTTCAGCGTAGCAGAGGTGACCATTTTGAGGAGAACTGGTTTGAGGGCTGATGACAACAGGGGAGAGGGGGAAGGTTTTATGATGTCTAGAGCATTTTGATTAAGTACATTCGTTACAATGTTTTGCCTGTATCACTATTGAACTGAATATCATTTATTATCTTTATGAACGATGTCTCTGTGCTTTGATATGGTCGGAAACCAGATTGAAAATTTTCAAAGTATCCATTTGAGGTCAGGAAGTGGTTCAGCGGATTGAAGACAACTTTTTCAATGATCTTGCCTATGAAAGGAAGATTGGTCTGTAATTGCTCAATATGTTGCTATCCAGATTGCTCTTTTTCAGGAGGGGCTTGACAACTGCAGTTTTAAGGGACTTTGGAAAAGTCCCAGATAGGGATGGCTCGATACCACAATTTTGGCTTCGGTACGATACCAGAACCTAATACCTCGGTATCGATACTAAATCGATACCACAGGTAAAAAAAAAAAAAAAAAAAACAGTCTCAAAATTTAAGTGACACTTAAAAAAACACTGCTTTAAACACTCCACTACCAAATGTGCTAAGAAAAGGTATCAAAATGTAAAATAAAATAATAATAATTCAGTCAGGGAACATACAGTAGGTTAAATTTTGATTTTGAAAAAAAAAATAGTTTAATATCTATAATAATAGATTAACATATAATAATAATAGAATAATGAAATGACATGTAAACCATTAGCTGTCATGCATCAACAGAGAATTATCAACATTTATTGCATTTATTCATCTTGGTTTGGTTACTGTTTGGGTTCATATTAGTTTAATGCATTGCTAAACATGTATTAGTATATTTAATTTTCTAGGTCATTTAATTACTGATTGATATAGATTAATAAATGCTATAATACTGTTTGGTCTGGTTACCTAATGAATGTTGACAAATGTAGCTTAATTGTAATATTAGTAATATTCATATTATTACTATTACTCTCTCTCTCGGCTTATTCCTCTAGGGGGTCGAAACAGCGGCTCTAATATGCCATTCATTTTACTATCACTAATACAAAAATTAATATTATTCAAATTTTTATTATTTATTCATTCAAATTCAATTAATATATGTTTGTTTGAAAATGCAAAAATTATGAGACCTAAACTTAATTGGTTCTAGCCTGCCATGCAAACAGATTTGAGCTTTCGTGTTTACCGTATCATATATAATTGATAAGCTCTTACGTATGTGCGCTGTTCAGTGTTCAATAAAAGTCTAAATTAAATCAGTTGAATGATGGACTAACCTGTCGATCTCTGAACTCTTTGAACAAGTCAAGTGCTTAGGCAGATTTGATGTGTTGCCTCCCCGTTTGCAGAGTGGTGCATTGAGATCTGTTTCTTTACTTGTCTCATTACTTTTGTCGGCAAAGTAATGCCTTATTTCACTCATACTGCTCTCTCTATTTATTAATTTCGGGCGTGTAGAAATTCGAATGAGCTTTGTTTGATCCATCGTGTTCCTCTGTTGTCACCGTTTGCCGGTTTCGCATGACCTTCGAGCGGTGAACTTCGAATCAGCAGTGCTTTAAATACCGAATTGAACAAAATTAGGATATTGTACCGTTTGAAATATAACATATACCGGTATTTTTGCAGTACCGGTATACCGCGCATCCCTAGTCCCAGAGAGAAGTGAGGAGTTTACCACTTCTAGGAGATCTGCTTCTAAGCAGTTGAATACACTTTTGAAAAAGCAGGTGGGGAGTGTGTCAATAGCAGGTTGATGATTTAAGGTGCTGTACTGTTTCTTCCAAAATTTTACCATTAATTTCTTCGAAATCAGACATAGTAACTCTCTGAGGATGTGGTCTGATCTGTCTTACCTCAGTGCCACACGACGGTATGCTGATCGCCTTTATGATATTATTGATATAGAAGAAGGAAGCAAACTGTGGGATTACACTGGGAATCTGGCTTGGGGGGTTTGTTAGACTCTACAGTAGCAAAAAGAGTGCGTGTGTTATTTATTTTTCTGTTTATAGTATTTGAGAAGAAAGTCTGTCTAGCTTTGCCTAGTTCCACATTGAAAGCATAAAGGCTGTCTTTATAGATGTTATAATGAACTACAAGTTTTGTCTTCCGCCATGTGCTCAACTTTTCTGCATCGTCTTTTCATATTTTGCACTGCTGATGAGTTTCTCCAAAGTGGACTTTCACAGGAGCTATATCATCAATTACACTTTGTAATTTTGAGTTAATAGACTCAAGGAAATGTAAGGCCGTCTAACTCGATCCAATGGCGGTATTCAAATTAGCGGTGAAGGTCTTTGCGTGTTACTGTCTTTTCTCGCGGCAAAGTATTTTTGGTTAAATGCAATACATTTTCTCATATGTATTTTCTCGTTATTTCATCTGACTCCATAAATGAAAAAGTATTTAATGATATATGTGCATCATTAAATGTGAGCGAATGTTTTACTATTCTTTTAAACTCTTGAATGAAAATAATGTCAATTAGAATAATCAAATATCACAATTTAATATGTCAGGTAAATGTATCATTACAATTCCATAATCAATTCAAGGATAATCAATGAAAAACATCAAATGCTCTAGAACAAAGAGGAAAAAGTTTACCCGACAAGAAATGCGTGAGGCTGAGAGTCTCGCAACTCTCAGCTCTCAAAACCCAAAACAAACATTCCAGCCTGAAAACGCACATTTCAAAGTAAAATAACTGGCTGTAGAAGTGTTTTTCAGAGAAACGAGTATGTTAACGTAGCATGTTTCCTCAATATATGCAAACATATGATGGTATTTTTATGCTTTAGTAGAGTTAAAAAGTTACATACAGCACCTTCAAAGCACAAAAAGATGTGAAAGAGAACTAATTTCAGTACTCATGTGCTCTGAGAAGTTTTGTGTGTACACACATCCAAAATGCGCACACAGACAGCACATTATATCAAAACATTGTTCTTGGAGAGTATCCTAGTAAACATATTTGGTTATGTCTTAAGTGAATGTTAACAGTTGAGAAAGAAAATGCATGTATATCTGTGCACTCAGTCTTAAAGAGATAGCAGCCTAATATTCCTGCAGCTGTCTGTTTTTAATCTTAATCAAACATCAAAAGATAAAGAAATGACTCACAGCTCTTGACTGGATAACTTTTGTAACTTTAATAAGGATTAATATACATTTAATTTATATAGTATGCAGTCTTATTTTACATTGTTCAATTTCTATACCTGAAAAACTACCCACCTGAAAAGCACTGATTTCACTGGTATTTAACATTTGGGTGTCATAACCTTATTTATTACAAATACAAGGTTGCATGGGTCAAAACAAATGAAAACAATTATTTTATTTATTACTTTTTTATTTATTTTTGTGGTGGGGCTCGTTAACATTTTGGCGGGGAAAGTAAAAATGTTAACCATTGGCCCAAATGGCCAGTAAAAAAGAAAACTTTGCGTTCAGCCCAGAGAGGGTAAGTTTTTTCAGACTTTCCCAGAAAGTCTTTTCTGTTCTGTTGAGCTGTGAGGGGTCTGGACATTGAAATTTGGGGATGTTCTCTCTTATAGTTTGGGTTAAAGTCCATAGAGAACACACAGGGATGTCTGGGCTTCTGGTTCAGCAGCTTTCAGAGAGGCTGTGCTTTATCTGTACTTTGTATGCGTTTCTGAGACACCCGTGTCTCCATTCGCAGCATGATGGGGGGAAAGGCTTGACTCGTGTCTGCAGACCACCTTAGGCATTTGAGCCTGAAACAAGAAAATTGCCATGACCTGATTTCATTCACTTTGAGCATTTATTTATTTGATCCGGGGCTGAATGGGAAAAGCAGACTGTGTCACTCTCTATGGCCTCCTATTTGGCCCTGAAGCTACTTTCCTAAGTTCTTTTACTGTTTGTAGTCTCACATAAACAGACTTGTCTTTTTACCCAGACCCACAGCATATTTCCTGGAACGATAGTTTTGCTTCATTTTTTTACTTTCAGATAGACTTTGATGGCTTCTTTTGCGGCATCACTTAGAGGCAAACACCACACAGACAACGTATTCCATGATTCAAACATAATTCCGGGTCACGATGCCTCAGGGCAGCGATGCTTCTGTCTCTCTGCTTGCTCCCTTGGCGTCAATGTGGTAAGCTTTTCTGTCCTCAGATGTGGGTGGGAGAAAGTTTTCCGAGGCTTGAGAGCATCATAAATCAAAATGTAACGTCAGATCCACACAGCTAGGCTCCCAGGAACTAGGAGCACAATATGAGTTGCTGACATTTTAATTACTTTGTCACTTACATCTCAGACTGGTAAGCCTATTTTGAGGGCGTAATTTATGGCAGTAAATGAAAACAAATATTCTCTAAACCATCTTTCTGAAAGCCTGTTCTTGCCATGTTGATTAATGGTAATATCTCTCTAGTGGTCTGTCCACTGCCTGAGAGAATTAGGTTCTGGACCCTTACTGGCATGCGCACATTTCTTAACATTTCAGATGCTAGTGAATGTGTGCGCAGCCACATCCCACTGACATGCCAGGTAAACCATATGAAAAAAACTCTCCAGAGAGTAATTCGTCTTCAATTATGCCAACGAATCCCCCCCCCCCCCCCCCAGAAAAGCCATTTTCCCTTCAGTTTTCAAAACAGAGATGATAAAAAGTGATTGTCAGAGCGTATTTCAGCAAATTGATCTTTAGATTTGATTGTTTTGCATTGGAAATGGCTGGCCGGTTAAATGGTTGCTTTTTAGCCTGGCAGGCGTGCAGCCTTTTCCAAACAAATCGAAATGGTCGTCCTTTTTGAATATTTAGATTACCTGGGGCTCCCGGCACCTTTTATAAGTGGATTAACATTTCACGTGGCTTCCAACCTGCATCTTAATACGTTGTGGGCTGATATCAAAGAGTCCTCAGGGATCAGAAACAAGCATTCCCATTATCTTTCCTGCTGTGCTTTGTTTACCAAACTACGAGCAAGGGCCATTCATCTAGACAATTGTAATGGAATCCAAACTAGCAGGACTGATCATAAAATCACTTTATACACAGGTCGCATCGATTCGGCTCGCGGCATAACCCAGGTAAGCGCCCAGCCCCCGCTCTCATACAATCCTTCTTTGGTAGCGTTATGGAGGATCACACTTGCTGCTATTAGGCCCTTAAATCATAATGAAAGGTGAGCTGATTATATACACATCAGTTCGGAGCCTCTGATGCTTGCCAAGCCATTTCAGCCTATGCATATTTAATAATTAAAAGTCCATCAAGGCGGGCTGCTCTGACCTTTTAAAGCCGCCACTGACATCTGTGAAGGGTGCCTTTATTTCCCAGATGCAGCCCAGCCCGGATCCGCAGCCAGGTGTCAGGGTGCAGACAGCGATGTAATGCATCCTCATCAGTGGCCGCCAATCTCCATCCCTCGCGAACCCCCTCCCCACCCAAGGATCCGTGGACTTTTGATGGATCTCTTTATGCTAATCTGCACTTAATCATGAAACAGCAAAAATAGAATCAAGCTGAAACAAAGCTCGCTCTAATTACACGTCAATATTGTTCGCCGCGGAAGCGCAGACAGCGCTCTTGTTCCTACTTCTGCTGTATTTATTTATTAATTTATTTGTCTACTTGCAAACGTCTCTGAGACTTGAAGATCTTTTGTAGGGCTGTGTCTTGGAAATAGGTAATGACTGTGGCGCTTGTACTCGCGGCGTGTAGGAAGACGCTACAGGTCCCGTGGAGCTAAAAAACTAATCATAAGTTTCAAAGCATCCCCGATTCGTGCTCAGCCTCTCAAGGGCTTCTTCGCGGTGGTCACGCCTGAGCAGAAAATCTCTTAGACAGCAGTGATGTGTAATTGAGGATGTCATCAATTAATCAAAAAAACGAGGGAGGGGAAAGACTATGCATGAGGAGTAGGAGTCAGGGCTGGAGATATGCAATCCATGCCTGCTTTCATCTGCAGAAATAAAAAGAGAACAATTCCATCCAGCCTACGTGGAATCGTGGATTATCAGAGCGCCATGTTCTCCATGGCTCAGCGCCAGTTTGGGATGGTAATTTTGCCTTAAAGAGGCACAGAGAAACTGGCACCTGAAATAATTGACAGTGATACACATCTGCCACTAAGTGTCTTTCCTGCAAACTTTGGATTGATGGATGAAGTGTGACGAGTTCTAATTAATCATTAGCGCAATAGCAGCAGCTCTGATATCACCACTGCCTGAATCAGAATTTCCCTTCTTAAAGGTATACTTCACTCAAAAATGAACATTTTGCCACCGTTTACTCACCCTCATGAAATTCCCAGCCTGTATGACTTTCTTTATTTTCTGTTAAACACTATATTTAAAAGAAAATGCTAGTTGTTTTCCATGGCAAGAAGCCATTAAATTATCATAAAAGACCAAAATTGATGTTGTAATATATTAAAACATTTCCTCTCCAGTAAGATCTTTACCACTGTGACAAACTTGAGAATCGAATCGGTCTGATTTGTTTATTGATTAAATATTTCTGTTTTTGTGAAATGGATCAATTCTCTAAAAAGAGGCAAATCAAAAGAATATGTTTTCTCATGGGATGACCCTTCAGAAATCATTCTTATACGATGGTGAACAAGAAACATCTTTTTTTTCTTTTTCTTTTTTTTTGATACGTCATTTGAACTATTGTTATAATATCGCTATGCTCCTTTTGTGTCCTTTTTCAGTGAACTGTTCCTTTTCACTTCTTCCAGTGTTTCCCAAGTCTGGGTCTCAACAAACAGCTTCCTCACTTAGATACTAGCCTGTAGGTTTATTCCCACCAACAGCGGTATTTCGGTCTGTAATGACCCTTACCGCTCATTGATCCTCAGCTTGTGTCAGAATGAGGGATCAGGTACATTGAAAACGCTCAGGGCTCCATGAAATTCTTCCACGCCAGACCTGTCCCAGTCAAACCTATGGCGCAATGAGTCCATGGCAAAGCTAGTTTTATGTAACCCAATATACATCAGTTAAGCACTAATTAAAATGCTGTCACTCTACTGCGATAGTGGAATTTGTTAGTGTACCAGACTAATTGTCAATAATGGTTTAACATAGCTGTATTTCATTCGCTTTGTTACTCTCCACAGAGCCATAACATTGGAGAACCAGCTAGTGGTGCTTGCCACCGCTGCGGCGGATGCCGGGAGGTACTACGTCCAAGCTGTTAATGAGAAGAATGGAGAAAACAAGACAAGCCCATCCATCTACCTGAATGTGGCAGGTAAGTTGAGGGGCGATGCATTTCACTAGATCATTTCTATTACCCTGCAGCTAATGTCACATGGCCAGTCATTGATGCAGCCGAGGCAGAACTATCGACCAGATGGGGGAATTATGGTTTTCTGTTGGTCCTCTCCCTCTTTTCTTTTTGCCCACCTGTTGTAGGCACAGTTTAACACTCTAGTTTCAGAAGCACTTGCAGGCCGGCATGCAGATGCAAGGTACCTGTAATTCCCATTCCCTCAGGGGGCCGTTAAATGCGGTGCATTCATCAGAGAGGAAGGCCATTCGTGAAATGACAGAGAATCTGTTTGTTCTTGTGACACACTTGGATTTGCTAGCTGAACATTGTTTGCTTGCTGTTGTCGTAGCTGCTTTGGCATGTGCTACTGCACATCGCCTGCTTTCACAATGCTAATGCACACATCCCATTCATGCATATACAGCCACTGACAGCCCGTCAGAGGAGGCAAAAGATCCTGAGCCTTCTCAAAAATGTATTCAATATGAAATTTGCAACTGAATTGATACAATTTATTGTCGTTTTTATCAGTAAATCTACAAATGTGCATTACTCGGATTTGGTGCTGTTTTTTATCATGCTGACAACATACAGGCTCTTCTCGTTAGTTCAGACCAATCAAAATTAATGTTCCACCGACACTTTGATTTGGTTCTATCCAAAAAGTGGTCAAAAATATCAAAGGAAGTAGAACTTAAATTAGCCTGCAGTATAAATAACCAGTCCTTATCTGAGTACCCTTTCAAACCAATTAGCTCTTCACTATTACTTCAGTGCGTCATTAAGCCTGCTTGTGGTTAATGCAACAGGATGAAGAGATGTTTTTTTTTTTTAATTTTAGGCCAAATTAATAAGAGTTCTCAACCAAATGAAAGACTGAACCACAAGGCCAGATATAAATGTTTCATAATGAAGGAGCAGGGGCTAGAGGTAGATTGAGTCCATTCAAGATACACTACCGTTCAAATGTCTGGGGTTAGTACAGAGTCTCTTATGCTCACCAAGGCTGCATTTATTTGATCAAAAACACAGTAAAAACTGTAATATTGTTAAATAATATTACAGTTAAAATAACGGTTTTCTAATTTAATTTAATTGTTTATTCCTGTGCTGTCAAAGCTGATTTTCCAGCATCATTACTCCAGTCTTCAGTATCACATGATCCTTTAGAAATCAGTCTAGTATGGTGATTTGCTGCTCAAGAAACATTTCTGTAACACTTTACAATACGGGTGCACTAATATGTATGAACTCATGCACAGATAATCATGAGTTAATGTATGACTTATGAAGAACTAAACCGTTCGTAATGATTACTGCATCAGCAACTAATAAGGACTCTACTGTTACCAAATCCATATTTATCTTTGATGTACAGAAAGTTTAAAAGAACAGAATTTTTATTTGAAATAGAAATCTTTTGTAACATTCTAAATGTCTTATACTGTCACTTTTGATCAATTTAATGCATGCTTTAAAAAAACATCTTACTGGCCCCAAACTTTTTAATGGTAGTGTATGTGATTTGTTTCCTATAATGACAACTGTTGGTTTGATGATGTTATATGTAAACTGTCTTGTGTGTGGACTTTTAGGTTATTGCATTTTTGGTGCCCCATTTCATAGTCAGTTTGTAGTCCCGAGGTGGCAGATGAGAGCTGGATCCAAATGCAGTGTGTTTAATAAATCAAGATAAAGGTACAAAATAAACTCAAAAAAACAAGGAACAGAACTAAAGATACCTCCATACATGGATAAGGCCTGAAAATAAACAAAGGAAACACTTGGGTTTAAATATACAAGGGGTAATTAGAGAACAAGACACACCTGGGAAAAATTAGAGAACAATCTACAATATGACTACAAAATGGGACATCAAACAGGAAATAACTTAAAAGACCACACACAAGACAGGTAACATATAACAGGTAAAAGGAAAGATTAGAGTGCAGATGAGAGATATATGTTGCGTCATAATTCGGAGGCTGCATCATTCGAAGGCCGATTGAGTCAGCGTGACGAAGGCTGTCCCAATTTGAAGACTCCTTTAAATGCAGCCTCCAAATGCATCCTTTGTATCCCGTGAAATGAAGGATACAACAGATGGATCCTTCACTGCCTTGCCTACTTCCGATTTCATTGTGCGCCAACAGGATTTTTTTTTCCCCAACAGGGCCTAATTATTACAACTTACTCAAATAGCTAATGATATAAATGTAAATTGTTGAAATGTTGACTTGGTTTATATCTTTCTAAAATGCAATTATATATAGTTTTATCATGTACAGAAATGGACCATAGTGAACATATTTAGACAGTTTGTGAACCCTGGTTTAATATAACTTTCAAAACAGTTCAGTACAAACGTTACTTTCACTCATCAACGACAGCTGTCACAGTTGTTAGGCCAGAAGTACAGTCCTCCATAGGCCAGACCATCCCATTTAACAATGCTCAGTCCAACCTTTGCGGCCTTCGTAGTCTGAGTAATTTGAAGGATGCAGCCTTTGAATTGAGACACAGCCATCGACTCTCTCATATCAAGACAAGCTCATCTGCAGTGTTGGGGAAAGTTACTTTTAAAAGTAATGCTTTATAATATTTCATTACTCCCAAAAAAGTAACTAATTGCGTTACTTAGTTACTTTTTATGAAAAGTAATGCATTACATTACTTCTGCATTACTTTTTCTTTCCTCTCCTGGGCTGGGCTATACATATATATATTCAGCACGCTGAAGCAGCTTTTTTTGGATAGTTCATGTTCTAATTGCGAGAACATGACTATTGCGGTGTTGAGATCGAGACTCACCTTCATGCGTGAAGGTGGAGTCCCCATTACCATGCCCCGCTACGGCGCTGTGTGGGATGAGTGATCAGAGGATCATAGTGAGGCTTCCCCGCCCGGTAACCAATCCCTGTGGGCCCCTCACTCCTCTATCACACCTCAGCCGGTGGAGCCCCCGTTGAGCGCGCTGGTCCCTCTGTAATGGACCGACCAGCCGTTTCATTTAGGGCCCGTCCAGAGGACAGGATGCCGATTGCAGCATCGGAGGGTGAGCTGACCTCTGGAAATGATGACTCGCTGCGTTATCTCCCCCTGGGAGTGTAACGTTGCCTGAGCCAGATCCAGAAATGTCAGCTATGCTGAAACGGGCCACCGAGGCTCTCGGGCTTGAGTGGAATCCTCCACCGTGTCCCGGACAGTCTCGGTTGGATTGATTAGTATCTCAGAGCGGACCACGCTGGTTCTCAGCTCGCCGCCCCAGTGTGCATTGAGAACACTGGCACTTTGGCACTTTCTTTCCCAAAGTGCATGGAGAACTTACCAGGTCGTGGACAGCACCTTTCTCTGCCAGAAATGGCCTGAGTAGCTCCTCCCCCCTCACTATCCTTGACGGAGGAGCGGTGGTGGGTTACGAGGCTATCCCTCCTAAAGCGGTCTGTCGCAACACAGGTGCACCTGTGTCCGGCGGCCGCTGCCTTTTGGAGGGAGGATCCTCATCTCCCCCCTAAGGCCTGTGAGTTCTCTTCCGTTACGACGGGCAGAGCTTACAAAGCCTGTGGGTAAGCCGCCTCCTCTTTGCGTGCCATGGCGTTACTACAGGTCTATCTGGCCAGGGGACTCATGGACATGCACGAGGGTAGCCCAGACTGTGCGCTCGTAGGTGAGCTCCACACTGCAACCAGCCTCGCCCTCCGGGGCACGAGCGTTGTGGAACGCTCCCTCCAACCTATTTGAAGGCCGGCTTCTATAAGCCCATACTTCATTGTACCCTAGAGAGGTGGGTCATGACCATCTAGGTCCTGTGTTTATTGAGTCGGGCCCTTTTTTGAAAGCCTCCGTTCAATTTGTTACACAGGGATGCATTTCCAAATGCTCCGTCCCCAAGATTGGTCTGCAGCGTTCAACCTGAGAGACATCAGATCTCTATCCTTCCGCACCACAGGCCATCCTGTGTTTGTGCGTTCGAAAGGTGTGAAGTATCAGTACAAAGTCCTAGCCTTCAAGTGCTCATAGCCAGTTGGGTCCTCAGGTCAACTGGGAAAGAGTAAACCTGTTCACTGGCTGAGGATCTCTTTTTTAGTTTGGAGAAGGTCCTCCGCATCTCTGAAAACAGTATGTGGATGGTTAGTGCTGAATAGAAGTGAGAAAGGGTCCCACTGAAACTCTTTAGAGGCTCCTGGGGTATATAGTAGACGTAGCCGCTTGGCTTCCTCCATATGAAGACCGCTTCAGCACTGACTTTGCGGCTGAATCCCGAGGTGGCCGTGGCATAGTCTGCCGCCAAACCCTCAGTCAGTAACAGACCTTTTGTTTCTCTGGGTCAATGGTTCCTAGAACGAGTGCCCATCAATACTGGCTGAGGGCCCACATACAAAGGGCATGCAGTAACGGAGGTCCGGGAGGCCCTTCGACTGCATTGGCATCCATTACCTCGAGTTGCTTGCAGTTCACTTTGCTTTAAGACACTGCTGGTCAGTAAGCATGTGCTGGTCTGAAAAGACAACATGGCGACTGTTGAGCTACGCTCCCCTCGCATGTTGCAACTCGCCCTCCACCTCCTCCTTGGAGTCAGAAGCTTCTAAGGTCGCTTCATTTAACTTAATACTTCTGGCCTCCTCAATCGTGCCACTGACCAGCCTCACGACAGCCTCTGGCCCAGAGAAGTGAAGACTCCGTCCCCCAGGCGACCCAGCTGTTTGGGACCACTTCGGGGCCGCACATTTACATCTGTTGCCCCTCCGGACTCGTCCCTCTGCCAGTTGTTTTTCTTCTGTCTGAGAGGACACCCCTCGTCACAGAAAGACTCTGGCCACAGCTGGCCCCGGGGCCCCGGAGAAATGTGTTCCCCAGTGAGCCTTCTTGCACACAACTGTGCTAAAGTCAGAGATGAGATGGAGCATGTCTTGCTAGTTGGTCCTTATTGGCCCAACCAGCCCTCTCCTCTCGACAGCCCTTCCTGACTCCTTCCTCTGAGTACATTCTCAGGGATGGTGCACGATGGGGCATGAAGGAACTCTCCCGCGTTTAGACCTTAGAGAGTTCCAGGTCTGGTTCTAAAAAGAACAGGATGCGGAGGTTCTGGTTAGCACTAGTGGCAGAACTAGTGGCGTTTTAATTGGGTTCCCTATTAGTCGACACGTCGAACGTGAGCGACTGAAAGGGAACGTCTCAGTTACATATGTAACCCTCATTCCCTGAAGGAGGGAACGGAGACGTAGTCCCGTCGCCACTATTGTTGGACCACCGCTTACCCAGAGTTACGCTCGGCTCCTCAGCGAAAAACAACTAGTGCGTGCATCCACTTCCATATTTATACCCGCGCCACGACAGGCTCCCTAAGCGTGATCCCAATCAGTCAACACGTCAACTACATCTCCGTTCCCTCCTTCAGGGAACGAGGGTTACATATGTAACCGAGACGTTACTTGTAATAAGTTAGCCCAACACTGCTCATCTGTGAATGTGATCATAATTATCCAAATCAAAACTTATTTAGGGATGCAAAATATTTTAGTACCATATCCAATGTGGGAGATTATCGATCAAAATAATGTAGATTTTTTTTTTTTTATCGGTATCCAACGACATTGGATATGAATATAGAACAATAATGGATTTAATTTTGCTAATTTCCCCAATTTTTTTCACATTTTTACACTTAGACTGTATCTAATGCTCACTTTAAATTTATCTTTAAAAACAATAATTCAATAACACTTTTAAATGTAATTTTAAGCAAATCTCAAAACGCATTCATACTGTACATTATGATCTTGTGATGCTTAAATAGATGTATAGCATGTAAAATGACTGATTTTAGTTTTTAATTTTTATTTTATTTAGCATGGGATTTTAATATCAACCATTGATTGGTTAGTGACCATAAGATAACAAAATAATTATCCGCTTATTGGTAACGTCCAGAATTTTAATGTTGGTGCATCTATAAACCTAGTAAAATCTTTGGTGAGTGGCAGTGATTCTCTCGCATGCTGTGGTGGATTATGTAATTGACTTTGGGGAATGGCAGCGAGCTAGAATTTTATGTGAGATGAAGGAACATTGAACTAGCATTATTTTTTCAAAACCAGATGAAACCAACTTGATGATTTGAAGAGTGTAAATGAGTAGAAGGCTGGAGGCCGCTAATAAAGAGAGACTGGTGCTGAGTTTCTATACCAACTGCAGAGTTAATAATTCAATTGAATTATGAGTTTTAATATCCTGATGAATGGAGTGCATTTAAAATAGCTTCAGTAAAAGCCTTTAGTGTGGTTCTCTCTTCATTTGCTCTTCAACAGCTTCATTTTGCAGATTATCACATCAGATGATTGGTGTTGAATTTGTGAATGCGATACAGATAACATACAATTGCGTTGATCATAATGAGCTTGTATCAGTGTGTATAGCTCTGTCACAGCCATGTGGATGACTTTTTTTGTACGCTGTGGAAATTAAGCAGTTAATTAATTTCCCCATTGAAGTGCTAATTCCTCTTGATATTTGAGGAACAATAGTGCCAAGCCCAGATGAAGGGGTCTATCATCATGTGACTGCACTGTGGTATTTATGCCAAAAGTCTCATTCTACACATAGCGCTCTCAGGATGTAAACAAGGAACGACAGAGACGAGGAAACGAAGGTATCTGTTGGGGAGCGCCCTCATTCCCTCCAAAACCCTTTTTAGTTACAATTACATACGGTAGATGAAAGCTCCTACTGCCCTTAAAGTGCGTTAAGTACAATTCAAATGTCATGACTGCCCTTGTGGCATTTCCTGCTTTTCAAAAATTACCCAGCATTCACCTCAGAGCTGCACGGCAAGTGCTATGAACGAAGCAAAGAAAAGTAACCTTTTTAAAGAACCATGACCTGGCTCTTTCTGCAATTAGCGGTACTAGCTTGCTATGAAAACCATCAAATCTCTAACCCTCCGTATAAGCAATAGTAACACTAATACAGAGGGATTGAGATTTGAACACACCACTAATCCTAAGTAGTAAATGTAATATGTCCTGTACCGTTTATGGCCCAGAGGTGGGCTTAAAAGGATAGTTGACTCAAAAATGAAAATTCTCTCATTATATACTCACCCTCAAGTTGTTCCAAACCTGCATGAGTTTCATTCTTCTGTTGAACAAAAAAGATATTTGGAAGAGTGTTGCCAATCAAACTCTTGGTTGATGGTAGCCATTGACTTCCATAGTATTTTTTTCCTAACTTGAGGGTGAGTATATGAGTTGATGATGACAGTATTTTCATTTTTTGGGGGAATCTGTCCCTTTAAGGCCACTTTGTTCACACCAAGAACGAAAATTATAATTGTAATTATACTGTATAAGCATCCATATCAAGCAAAGTTAATTATAATCTCATAATCTAAATTTTGTCGTCTGCCACTTTACTTGTTGAAACTTGTTAAACTCAGATGTTTTCTGATTGTCTATCAATGTATTCTGTCTATCAATGTATTCTGATTGTCTATGGTCAATGTTTTTATTGTTCATCAGCTAGAAAAATTCTGAAAGTGATTCCAACAATATTGTTCCTCTGTGTCTTTATCGTTATATCTGTTGTCCATGGTGTGAACAAGCCTTTCAGCCAGTAAGCAAACACCCCAAACAGCCACATAGCAACACATTAGCAACCCACATAAAATGGCGGCTAGTTTGAGAGTTCATTCTTTGCTTTATTGTTTATATCCTATTAAGAGAGATTTTTCTCCCTCATTGGATGGCACAAGAAACTGGCAGAAGAGTCCCTTACGATTGTGAACATCCATCCAATCACTAATCATAAATGAATTATTTTGTACCACAATGAAAAGCTTTAGTCAGATGTGACATGGATTCCATTTGGTGGCGTCTCCCTCAGGCTCGATAGTGTCTCAATTTCATTATCCCTCACACCTGGCTTTAGAAAGGTCAGCCTGGCTGAAAAAGCCACCTCGGAGCATGTGATCAAGGCTGATTAATTGATAACACTCAAGAGTGTGGGAGTATCAAGAGCGGGGTGTGATTTCAATCAGCCGATGTAAAGGGTCACCAGTGGCATGTGTGGAGAGCTGAGAGAGAAAAAATTATTGAGGGTACATTAAGTTTACACGACAACGATATGCTTAAAACTGAGAAGTTTTTCCTTTGAGTTTTTCACGTACAGATGACACCATTGTCAAAACGATCCCCATACATACGGATCCGCGAAAATGACTAAAAACACTGTATTCTGCTGCCAGGCCATTAGATGGCGATGAAACACTATAGACTGAACACGTAATACGCTTGTGCATGATGTATTCATCTTCAGCGATTGGCATTTTCGTAGTTTACACGGAGACCGTTTTCAAAAACGTGCACTTTGAAACCCGTTTTCAAAAGTTTGCTTTTTTAGGCACCCAAAAGGCCGTTGTCGTTTAAATTAACTGCCGAAACGCATAGAAAGTTTTACGTTTTTAGTTGAAAACTGTGTCGTGTAAACAGCCCCTTACTGATGCATTTTGATTCTTCTCAAAAGATTTTGGATCATCATCCGTAAAGATTCATACAAATTTTAAATTAATTATCAATAAGTTAGCTTATTTGTTAAACCCTTTTTCACAGATGCACTGAGAATGATTTAGGAATTGGATTGTGACTCTCTAAAACGAATCAAATCTTGAAGGGCTTAACGATTCTTACACCTGCCCTTTAGCAGTGGCTGAATTTATTGGACCATATTATCTTGTAAACGTGTGGACGTGTTCCTATGTAACAGATGATTTATCTGCATGCGGTCTGCCTGTCGTTCTCCCTGGCAAAGGCAGCATTTTAACTTTCACAGCAGCTTGATTTATTCGAAAGGAAATAGGCTTCGACTAACCAGCTCAGTCATTATTTGCCGTTACTAATGATCTCATTTAGAGTGTGCTTGGTTCTGTTTCATTTCTCCTGGCTGAAATAATAATCCACCATTTTAAAACAGAGCTGGCACTTCTGCAGAGATGTGTCCATTGTGTGATGTTTCAGTGTGGTTAAATTAAATTGAGTCTCACCATCGAGATTCTCGTTTCTATAGGTGGCTTTCCAGGCTAGCTTTCATAGAACTTGGCAAACTCGTTCTCTGCATTCATAAAAATACATTACACAGTAATGTAATAACTAGACAGCAACAGTGTTGGGCAAGCTACTTAGAAAATGTAGTGAGCTAAGCTAGCAGTTACTCTACATTAAATGTAGCTTCACTACACTGAAGCTACCACCCTGGGAAATGTAGCAAGCTAAGCTACACCAATATGGCAAAAGTAGTTTACTACATCTAAAGCTACTTTTTCAAATTTAATTTTTATATTGAACCAACTTAATTCCAAGTCAGTGCTATCTCAATGATCAATATAATTGTCAATCAAACATATAGGCAGGCATAATTTGTCAGTTCAATTGTTTATTCAACAACTGTTCGAAACCAATTTGGCCAAAAAAAAACAAAAAACATAACTATATAAAACCATATAACTATATAAAACTATAACAAAACCAGGTGTCAAGAGTGTGTGCATCTTTTTCCATTTCTCACATGTCAGCCCAAGGATTTATTCTGGTACGTGATGTCACACCATACGGAGCAGAAGGTGATGGTAATGCACCAAAAAGCTGGTTTGTAGGGCCCTATGAAATCTGTTTTATTTTTTCCCAAATTCCAAATTCAGTTTTATTTTGTTTTCATTTTTCTGGACTCCCATTTTAATGGTTAAATAACATTTTATTAATCAAAAACGTGTATTTAATTGAAATCATGAAACGTATATAATTTAACAATAATTTATTAACATTTTTAAATAAATTACATTTTAAGGGCTCTATAAAATAGATTTTTTAATGGTTTAAATTGTAATGACCAATTATTTAAAATGTAGGCCTAATGATTTAAGCAAAACTTTCTTCAAAGGTTAAAACCAACCTTTTATTTTGACAGGTTGCCATGTAGCTAGACCTTTTAGTCTCTGTTTTGCTTTGTTTTGTTTGATATGACGATAGTTTCTCAAATCAAGCTAAAATGCTGCTAAAGTGACTCTCAGAGCGGCTGTGTAGATGAAGTTCATTGATCCATTACTGAAAACATCGCAATCGTCATGGGTGCTTAGTGTGTGGTAAATGAATCCGCGTGTCTGAGCCATTCATTCAGAGAGACACGCAGAACATGCATGATTCCTTTTTAAATAGTCTTTAAGCGGTTTAATATTCACAGACACTAGTCTATATCGCGATTTTATTTAAGTTTAGGCTACTTACCTTCTTTTCATCCAAGATCTGACAAATTCCGTGAAATTCCGCGTTATACAGTAAATTTTGTTTTTATGCATGGATATCGCAATTCATTCCATGTTTTCCGTATTGCGGTAACTTAATGAAATCATATGGCCCTATGGTTGCCAACCACCGTAAAACAAGAAGAAGAAGAAGTCACCGTCACTAACTGATCCAGCATCAGTGATACTTAGCAGTTGTATTTACGATTTGATCTTGAGCTTTAGAAATGCTTGGGAAAATGTAACGTTAGCTTGTGTGGACGCTACCGCACTACTTGATCAAAAAAAGAGCTTGACTACTGAAAAGCTATTTGATTCAGAAAACAGCGACGCTACCACCACGCTACTGAGAAATGTAGTTAAACTAGTAGCGTCACTACTTGTAGCGACGCTACTGCCCAACACTGGACAGCAACATTGCTGCCCTTATTTTTTCCCAATTTTGAGGCATAATCACATAAACAATGCACTGTTTTTTTCCAGTAAATCAATCAATCAATAAAATTTTATTTATATAGCACAATAAAAGCAACAGTAGTTGGCCATTGTTCTGTAGAACAGGATACATTTCTAAAAAACAAGAAAGACCGCAATACAAATGATAAACTAAAGGGAGTTTACATCGGAACCACCAATTTGAAAATGCAACTTTAAAATCAATGACAGTTGTAAGCCTGTGAAAAGAGGTAGGTTTTTAACTTAGAATCTGTTTTTAAATCTGTGGATACTAGTCTTAAGGATAGAGGAAGACTATTCCACAATTTTGGACCAACAACAGAAATGCACGGTCACCTCTCGTCTTAAGTCTAGATCTCGGAACCATCAACAGTCTTTGTTGAGATGACCTCAATGATCTAGCAGAGTTATTTAATTTCAGAATATCAGAGAGATAGTTTGGAGCTAATCCATTCATGGCTTTAAAAACAAAAAGCAGAATTTCGAAAATCAATTCTGTAACAAACTGGCAGCCAGTGCAACAAACTTAGTATTGGGGAAACATGATCAAACTTCCTTGTGCCAGTCAAAAGTCTAATATTGGCTTGACTCATTCCAATCAAGTCTAGATGAAATGGACGAATGGATCACTCTCTCAAACTCTGCAAATGTTAAAAAACACTTTGCCCTAGATAATAATCTTAATTGGAAAAAACTATATTTAACTACAACATTAATATGTTTATCAAACTTAAGAGCAGAATCAAAAATAACACCCAAGTAGGGATGTCAATTAGGGATGTCAGCCCAGGAGTCTGCACAAAAATAACAAACTAAAACAACAAACCAACACAAGTGTTGCTAAAGCCTAACAGGGGAATGAAATCAATCTCATCTTGTCATTTACCACAAAAAGTCACTTACCCATAAAACTGTGAAAAAAAATTCTTTTGTTGGAATCACGTCCGTCTCCCACAACATTTCCTCAAACAAATCAAACGAAAAATCATAATCCACATGATCAACGCATTCGCTTTAAAAATCTCGGACGAGCCCCCATTTATTACAGCCGGCTCTAAGGCTGCAACAAAAAGGAGACCGGACGCGTCAATTGCTAGCAAAACATTTATTATCACAAGGGAAAACAGACATAAACATAATATAAATAACGGACATGTGTCAAGGTCGGCCAGGACGCTTAGAGAAGCGCGGAACAAACGAATCCATCCCAGAAGCCAACGCCGAAAAGCCCACCACGAGCAGTCTCCATCGCATTTCATACTGCATCCAACAAGTGTCAGGTGTGTTAGCCACGCCCCCTCCAGACGGCACCTAAAGCACACACACACAAACCACGCACACGCACATACGTACAGCCTAGGCTGAGACATCGAAAATACATTTTGTTCCAAAAATAATAACGTCACTGGCCTCATGAACGCGGATTGACAACAGAACCGGAAGAGAATACAATGCTGAATAAAGTCATTGTTTTTGTTATTTTTGGAACAAAATGTATTTTCGATGCTTCAAAAAATTCTAACTAACCCCCTGAGTTTACGTGGAGTCATTAATGACATAATTTTCATTTTTGGGTGAACTAACCCTTTAATACTGCAATATGCGTCTACTGCAGTGTCATATGGCCAACATAGGGACGGGACGATTACCGGTTTCACTATAAACCACGATAAAATGTACTGATGGATAGTAATATCGTTTAAAATTCAATTATCATTAAAACCGTGTTTGATTATCGCGATTTTAATAACTCACTATAAATCCTGTCCAGCCAGCAACAGTCTGACGCAGGCGTGCTCGCGCAATGTTTGTTTTTGTAAAGTTTTTTTTTTAGAAGAAATGGCGGAAGGTTGTAACCGTGTTCGGGAGATTTTTCAGCCTTTTAAGAGGACCAAATCTGAGGTGTGGTTATATTTTGGCATTTACAAAAATCCTGAGGGAAACTTAATCGAGGATGGTTACTCTGTCTGCAGAACATGCCCAAAAAAAGTCACTGCGATAGATGTAAACACTTCAAATCTGCCGAGTCATCCTGTGACCATCACACACTGTTGTATAGCGAACGCAAGGCAAGTTAACTTTGATCTCAAAACTAAAACTACGTCCGGGAAATAATTGGGCACAAAATGTTGTTTTGAGTTGAAATATTTTATCTCACTCACTTGAAATAAACTTGAAGCTTCCGCGAAGAAAAGTTCGCAGCAAGTGGCTTTGAGCTAAAGACGAACGAACAAGCTCAAACAAGACTATTAAGAGTGACATTTAAGAGATAATAATGTATATTCATTGTACACTTAGTACACCGTTTTCTTTTTTACCACATAATTACGGGGACATATTGAATAGAGATTAATGTCTCTATTCTTACCTGTTAAAGCTGCAGTAGGGAGTTTTGAGAAAATGTTGACTTAGCCTGAAAAATGGAACAAGCACAACTTACAGGTCCAAGCACTCTTTCTATAAGTTATAGCTACTAAAATAACGTTAAAGGATTAGTTCACTTTAAAAAAAAAACTTTTGCTGATAATTTACTCACCCCCATGTCATCCAAGATGTCCATGTCTTTCTTTCTTCAGTCGAAAAGAAATTAAGTTTTTTGATGAAAACATTCCAGGCTTTTTCTCCATATAATGGACTTCAATAGGACACAAACGTTTCGAGGACCAAATGACAGTTTCAGCGCAGCTTCAAAGGGTTTTAAACGATACCAGACGATGAATAAGGGTCTTATCTAGTGAAACGATCAGTCATTTCAAAAATAAATAAAAAACTTTAAGTTTTATAAGCACAAATGCTCGCCTTGCTCTGTTCTGTGATGCACGTTCGTGATCCTGTCCGAACTCGTTCATCCAAATGAACAAATCTTTTTTCGAGTCATTCGTTCGTTGAATGAACGAAATGACTCCAAAAAAGACTCGTTCAAAATGAACAAATCTTTTTTCGAGTCATTTCGTTCGTTGAATGAACGAAATGACTCGAAAAAAGATTCGTTCATTTGGATGAACGAGTTTGAACAGGAGAGTCACGAACGACGGTACGCGCTCGCGCTGTGCAAGAGAGGGGTGATCAGCGCGTACACGAGCGTGATTGACACTGCTAAGACATTCCTCCTGGCTCTGATTGGTTGTTTCTGACCGGGAGCGGTGTATTTCTGCAAATGGCAGTAGGACCACAGGGAGGAGCCAGAGGAGCTTGATTTTTTTCACAGATTATCTGTCTCATATTCTACTTTCAGGACATAATGAGAGTTTTAACAAATATTTGTTTACAAAAGCTACCTACTGGAGCTTTAAATCCATTTTGTAGGCCTACAGCGTACAAAACTTGTCCAGACAAGATGATCACAAAAATTTTATCAAATTCTGTAAACAATAAATCAACTCCGATTTCATTTTCAAATCAGTCAAAAACGGAGACGCAAGATAACAAGTTGTATTTGAATGAAATGAGAGAGCGCGTCCGTTGTGATATACATGGATGTGCTGTGTTATAATGCGTTGCTATTGACGACGGTCATTATAAGGAACGAAATGCCACAGAATAGAATCTTGCTTTAAAAAGTGCATAGAAGTGCTCTTTTTATTTGTTGTTTGTTGATTCTCAAATATAAAACTTGTTGAAATGTTTTCAGTGTGAGCATCAGTTTTTTTGAAGAACACTTTCATCTTGTTTTAACAAAACCGTGATAATATTGATAATCACGATAATTTCGGTCACTATAATCGTGATATGAAATTTTCATACCGTCCCATCCCTAACGTAGACCATTTCACATTAGTCACTTATGAGGGTTCATGATGTTTAGGATGCTGCTGTTGAAGGCAGCTGTTTATGTAGGCAGTGAACTGCAGGCGAGCTCATACAGTCTGAAGACCAACACAGAAAGATGTGGTCAGTTTATAAAAATTTTAATTGTATTTTTTTTTCTCCTCTTCCTATGGATTTCATTGTGAGAGTGAAGATGCTTTGCCTTCTGACTTGAACAGCGCTGCTCTGTTATGTGAGCAGATATTAAATTCATAGTGGACACAGGGAATCCGAGTGTAGTGGTCTGCTCAGAAATCTTACTGTGTTCTAAGCCTAGCTGCCTTTAATCATTTTGGATTTGTGAAAATAAGAGAAAGCCAAGGCAGGAAAATCAGTCAAGGTTTCATTCTCAAATTTTTTTTTTTTTTTTTTTTTTTGCACAAGCATAATCAAAGCTGTACTTTAGCTGTTCTTTGCATCATCAAATCAATCCCCATCAAGAAATGCCAGTGTAGTTTTCATTTGATTACCTATTAGACATGGGCGTAGGTTTGGTCTAAGGTTTGGTGGGGACATCCCCCCCCCCAATGCATACAAAATGGTAAATTAATTTTGTAGTCTATCCTATGGCTAGCAAGTTTAACCCTCCTACCAGATATTTTTATTTGGATATTATCAATCAAATAATGATTCATTATATTTGAATAACCAACAGTGTTAACTTTTGCCTTTTTAACATTGCCAACATATTTTTCCAGCACATGTGTCTAGCAAGTAGGCTACACTCACAAATACATTACATAAACAGAATGTAGAAACGAAAAATGTCTCAGATGATCCATTGTTTATGACTGCAAGATTCTAAGTTAAGGTAGGCTAATTAACATTCAGTGACTTGCTAACGTAAGTTAGCATTCTATCATGATAGCGCGTCTTCTATGAGTCTATCCGTGCTGCACACCCCTAATTAATGCTCCTAACCTTGAAAGATTGCAGAAGCTAGGTTTAACTGTAACAATATCCTGGGTAACCAGGATCACCAGTTAATACTATTTTCCACAGTAGAATCTGCATTTGAAAGCCTGGTTAGTCACTACCACTAACTGCTAGTTATTTGTGTGACTAGTTATTTTTGCCTACTTACACTCTGCTTTATGAAAAAAGCTTCGTATGTCCCCTTTCTTCTTAGCTGATCTACAAAGTACAAAAGGGGGCAAAAAAACGGAATATTAAAATGTTTTACTCTGGTCTTTGAATATGGCAGGCAGAGAGACAGGCCTGGTAACTTACCATCGGCGTCGTCACGCACACACACACACAGGCACACACCACCCGACCTGCTCGCTGCCAGTGAGTGCAAGCACAGAAAGTAGTCCCGGCCCGAGCGTGTAGCCTGCCTGTCAGATACCCCGCCGCCAATCAAATTACGCCGTATCTTGTACTGTCGTCTTCCTGGCCGTTGGAATCGATCCAAATAGCAGCGCAAAGATCTAAATGCAGCGCAAATATCAAAATAGCAGTTCAAAGTAGCTTGCTAAATATTGGTGGGGACAAATTTGTCATCTCAAAATATTGATTGGGACAAGTACCTAGCGTCCCCCCTAAACCTACGTCCTTGCTATTAGAGGCAGAAGATTTAAATTTTAGAACTAGGGTGTATCTGGTATGTAACTAGGATCTATCTATATATCTATCTATCTATCTCAAAATTTCAGAATTGAATCTGAATTTTAAAGGGTAACTAAACCCTAAAACAACTTTTTTTAGTTAATGATCTGTAAAACTGGGGCTTTATTAATGCTGTTCATTGATTCAAGTACCTTTTTTGACATTTGGTTATAAAGTGTTTTAATTCTACAATATATGGTGTAAAAAAATGTCTGAGTGCTGCCCTCTTCAGGTTGAACGGTGGCTACTGCATTTGAATTTCCCTATTGGATGTTGTGGTACTGCGTGACGTAAGCAGGCACCAGCTCACCACGCCCCATAGATATAAACACTAGATTTAGCATTGGCTACGGCAGTTCATTGGAACGAATGCGTCAATAGAGCCGCCATCATGGAACAGGGGAGCCCCTCCTCTTTAAGGGATCCGCGTCAATGTAGGAAAAGGTCTAACGGAAATAAAATCACCATAAATCGTCATGAATGCAATTTTCTAGTTGTTTTGGTTCGTTCCAACGGTCAGACATGCATTTATCATTGAGTCCAGAGAAATTTAAAAAAAATGACAAAATTTCACATTCTTGTGAAATGTAATCCCTGCTGTCTGGTTTTTATATTTCAGTCGTGTGAACATCCATACGCAGCACAAAAGTCCGGCATCATCCATGAATTCAGCTTTACCAAGCTACTGCCTATGACAAGACCCCTGTTCCAAGATGGCGGCGGTTTAGACGCATGCTTAGAATCCCAAGGCGACATTTAGTGTATATATCTATGACCACGCCCTTGCCTACAGAGAGACTCTGGTCTCAGGTGCACGCCGTCCCCCCGCTGGGCTCTGCCCACTTTTCCAGCATTTTTCAAATATTGCCAGTGGGTGGAGGCAGGCTCTGACCAGGGGTTGAGTTACCCTTTAAAGGAATTCTTGATTCAATTCTGAATGACACAACCCCACTATTCATATCGTGCATAATATGCCAATCAATTTTTGTGTGTTCATCAAATACACAATTTATTACATTATTACCTAGTGTACTACTACATACTGTGTATTGGATACTGCATCCCACAATGCTCAACTTGACCTTCCATTTACAGTGTGACGAATGAACTAGAAGTACTATCCATAATTCATTATTTGATTGGACTGCCAAGAGTTCTTTCTTTCTTTCTTTCTTTCTTTCTTTCCTTTTCTTTTAAGCTGCCCCTGATGTAAAATAACAGGTCACCTGTGAGCCTGAAAAGAGCAGCTCTGTAAAAAAAAGTGCTCCCTTCAGGCCAGCAGAATATAATAACATTTCAACAATGTTTTGAATGAGCAGCTACCGTTGCTGCAGGGACACATTTATGCCAAGCTCAGTCCGAGCTATGTGATAAACACTTCCACCTGCGGCTATCATTTGCAAGTCAGGTTCCTGCGCAGTTCCCATCCTGCAAGGGATCTGAGGCCTTGGGTGATTACTAACTGAAGAATCGACGTATATCGACGCGACTCAAAGTTTGACAGGAACAGCAGGGCCATCAGGTGAGGACACAGGATTTAATGCAGAATGTTCTGAGAACAGCGTCGTTAAGATTTAATGAACACCTCCATAAATTTTTATCATACCCTTCGTGCTGGCAGATTACATTCAAACAAAAGCAGCTTTCCGGTGCCGTAAGCTGACCCAAGAGACTAAATATGATTAAAGCCGAGCCTCCTTCCCCACGTTATCTACTCTTCTTCTTTTTTTTGCGCTTATTGTTATTATCGCCTTCATCCCACCAGAATATCCTCTCCGCACACCTCCCACCCCACTTTCACCATCTGATTTCCTTGAGGAATTTCAAATTAGCTCCGCCGCTCCAATGTGTGTTTCATCCCTGACACTCAGCACCTTGTTTAATTGGCTATATCTTAAACAAATAGGTCCCATGGGAGATCGTGTTTAGTTTCTAATAACTTAGATTTGATAACTTGTCACCTGTAATTTGAGGCGAGATTGATAGGAGGCGACAGCGGGCGCTTTGAGGCGCTCTGATGGACCGGCTGCTGGAAAAATCTGCCGTTTCTCCTCGTTAGCGTGTTAAAGACGCACCGGGGTTTGGTGCTCGAAACAACTCTTGACGGAGAAATAATAAGATGCCTGTCAAATTTTCGGATAGTAGATGTTTATAGGTTTGGCGGCACTTAACCTTTTAAAATGATATCACACTGGATTATGGGAGGCAAATCACAACAGTTTTATCTGTCAAACGATTGCCCCTCTTTGTGTTCTTGACAAGATTTACCCAATGTCATTGTTATTTTTGATAGTTTGCTTAAAGTAATGGGGGATGAAAAATCAAAAGTAGAGAAGAATGCATTAGAAATGCCCCACAGGACCCAGCCTCAATTTCCTCTTCGATTACAGCATCGTCTGGACTTAATGTGCTACCAAAAAAATGAATAGGCTCACTACTTCAAAGTTGGAGAGAGGACAACATTATCAGCATCCTAAACATAGCCTTTTTGCTAATAGCATTTTCAGCAAGCCAGGTGTATCTTTATGAGATGGACATTAGAGTGCTTTTAATGATGATGCAGGATTTAAAGGGATAGTTCATCAAAAGAAGTTTAGCTTGCTATATTTTAATAACTTTTATTTGATATTTTAAATTGTTTTCTGCAATCCTCTTTGTATAGGTGGGCCTTAAGGGCAGTAGCATTAATGAGTATGCGTTGGTTGTGCAATGTTAAAAAAAAGTGAACTACATAGGTTATAGAATTATATATTGTCTCTTAGACAACACTTAAAAAAGTTAAAATAAAACCCATATAGGTAATAGGGAGTGATTTTTGAGAAGATCACACATCCTAATTGACCCTTCGCTAAGCCCCGCCCTCCTTAGTTACTGTTGCTACGGCTGTCAAGCTTTGGTGCCTTGCACGTCTATTCAGTGTGTATGCACCGGTGTCAGACATTCCCAAAGAGATAATTAGTCATTTTTGGCGAACATGTGAAATATCTGAGAGAGCAAGACAAAAGGGACTGCAGTATGCATTCGAGGGATATATTCACGACATAATATGCAACCGATTAGAGAATAATTTCATAAAAATTTAAGCTTAACGTTAGTCCCAGCACAAGTAGCAGCCGCCTCATACGCTGACCGTTCAAATGGGAAACACACAACTTGATGGACAGCTATGTTCGTGCATGGCAGGATAAATGAAATGTGAAATATGAAAATAATCTAATAATTATAAATCAAACAGCTTATCCATAAATCTTGTTGTGACGAACAGGACGAGGCCAATGGACGTGAGATAACGGAGCGAGGCCGGTGATGCGAGTGTTAATGAGCGACACCTGTGAGACGCACCGGTCTCGCATCTCTCACGGAGGAGCGGAAGCATAAAGTGGGAGCGACGACGTGGATGATCGAGAGAGGAACAGGCCGGATTTTATGTTGTTTTGTTTTATTTTCGGTAGCCTGGGGCTGCTGGCGGTTCTTTTTGGTTGTTTTGCTTTATTTTCAATAAAGTTTGTTAAACATTCGCCGATTCCCGCCTCCTCCCCTGAACTTTGCTACACTGGTGCCGAAACCCGGGAAGAGGGAGGGAGGGAGAGATGCGAGACCGGTGTGCCTCACAGGTGTTACACGTTTACACTCGCACCACCGGCCTCGCGCCGTTCTCTCACGCCCCTCGGCCTCGTCCTGTTCGTCACACTTGTGTAATAACACTAACACCGGGAGAGCCGCGATCGGATTGGGTTAAAGTTACTCAGTCAGGGGTAGTAGGCCGTCGATTAACAAAATGCTGAAATATATTTTAAAGTATGTCAGTAAGCCTCCGTCTTGTCTTTAATTGTCTTATTTTACGTTAAAATATATGCATTATGAACAAAGAACCGTCATTATTTCCAAGCAATTGGTGTTTTTGTTAATCCTGTCGACATTTAGTTGTGAATGGGGTCTCCCACACTGCTGGATCCACGCCCCCTCATTTCTCCCCTTGGCTTTTAGATTTTCGGGAAGGAAAAAAATTCCACTCCCCTGTCCAAACTTTTAAGATACCGGGTGTCAGATTTGCACAATCCATACGCACAACGCTTCAGCATGTTTCCCTCGCTCGAAAGCTTGCCAGACCTCCCGCGCCTAGTTACGGTTGCTAAGACACGATTGGCCAGTGGCGGTTTTCGGGCGTGTCTTAGGCCGTGTGTCCACCAAAGCGTTTTTTCACGCTCCTGGCGTAAAATTGTAATTGTTTTCAATGGAAGCGCCGCGTTTTTTAAACGCCATGAGCGTAACGAGGTGTTGAGCGTGTATTTAACGCTCAAGTGCTGAGCGCTGAGCGCACCGGCGTTTTTACTGGTCACCGAGAGTTGAAAAATGTTCAACTTTGGGTAAAAACGCTGCGCTCATCACGGTCACTTTTTCCAGCCGTCCAATCAGAGTGGAGGAGGGGCGGGACTAATATCACACCGACCAACTGTCACAACATTCTTTATGTACAACGACGTCAACCAGCAGAGCTAACCGAACAAAATGGATGAAAAATAAATTTTTAGTATGACACAAAATTATCTGCGAAATCAGTTACAAGTAAACTGTGCTGCGGTTATTCTGTATCATAGCAACGAATCGTCTCAACTGAAAAAACGCAGCGCTGCCAAAACACTCTCAAGGGCCTACAGCTTGCCGTTTTCAGCAGAGCGTCTAGCGTTTTCAGCCGGCTAAAAACGCTTTGGTGGACACACGGCCTTAGCGAAGAGTCAATAGTAATTTTCTTAGATAAGACAACAATACAACACACATTCCTGTCTCTTAAACAAAAATCTTAGTTTAACACTTTTTGTATATACTACTCAGTAATGAATTTATCACAATATTTGCAATTTCTAATTTCCCATTTTCCCATTAGAGCCTAGAAATCTTTTCATTTGCATAAAATAATTTTTATACTCTCTCTCTTTTTTTTGAATTTCTCTAATAAGTAACTTTTGTAGTTTTGCAGTTATAATTAATAGCTTACCAACCGTGTGGTTGCAGTAATTACCAGTTGTAAAACCATTCCATTGTTTTGTAATTGCACCATCATTAGCAACCACAGTTTTGTGTCTCCTAGTTTTCGGCCCCAGGAAACAGACTAAGGTTCTGCTTAACAGCAAGATGTAGTCATAGACATGCATCGCTTTAATATAATTGTGTTTTAAATAGAACTTTAAACTCACAAGCGGATATGCACAGCAGAGCGAGCTGCGCCGCATGCTTGTGAGTGCGTGCATTTGAATACAATCCAACACAACGCACCGCATGTATCACTGGCAAACAGAAAAATAATAACAATACTAATAAAATGGTCTTCCTAAATACAAATAGGAATGCGAGTAAACATGTTTATATTAACATCTGCATATACTTGACAAGGACGACAAGCTGTGCCAGAAAATTCAGATATTGAGCAGTTTTTTTCCCCCTGCCAGCATTGGAAATATCAGGTGTATTTTTGGGAAAATAAGCAAAGGAGACATCACTTCTAAATATGAGACACTTCCACCGTTTCAGCTAGCAGGTCTGTCCTCGGGTATCAGCATGACAGCATGTGTTTCCGCTAGTATTCATGGTAGCACAGCTTTATGGTCAGCGTGAGTTAGTCTAGTCACTCTTTTGTCAGCTTGTCAGTCAAATTTGCTAAAGTATCACTGGAAGTAGGTCATGGAAGTACAGTGGTTAAGTCTGCTTACAGGAAAGTCTGCGTGTTTTGTTTCCTGCACCCCAACAAACACTGCATGTAAATGAGCGTGTTCATGGCGGGCCGATGCATCTGAGATATCTCCTTTATGAAACTCCAGCGTGGCGTGATTGTGATGTAAAAATAAACAGCCACCTCTTTTTGCACGAATCACACTGCGTTCAGGGCCCTCTCCCGGCTTTCATTGTAGCAGTGCAGAGCCTCAAAGTGTCGCTGCAATCATTTTTGTATATCCACAGTAGCATTCTATTTCATGGATTGCAAACAGATGGCAGAGGCATTGAAGTGGAGTGTTTGCATATGCAAAGAGCATCATTCTAACATCACAATGGAACTGGGAGGAATATATATATATATGTGAATATGACTCCCTTCCGTATATACGTGTGTGTGTGTGTGTGTGTGTGTGTGTGTGTGTGTGTGTGTGTGTGTGTGTGTGTGTGTGTGTGTGTGTGTGTGTGTGGTGTGTGTGTGTGTTGTTCAGGCGGCATTCAGATGGCTTATTATGTGTCTGAAAGATGCGCCTGGAAGCAATGATAACAAACTTTTCATTCTTGAAAAAAAAAAAGAAGCAGTAATGCGGTTTCCCGGTAATAACTTTTTAGTGCCGTCTAACCTCTTTATGCCAGTATTTGTAAAAACTTGCCTCTGCGATATACGGAGGAGAACACAATGAACACAATCTCATTTCATTGTGGACATATTATTTGTGTTGTGGTTGTAATATCCAATCGAGGATTGGCCAGCGTTTTAAAAGGGTAGTCATAATTTACTCACCTTCATGTTGTTTGAAACCTGATTGACATTAGATCTTCTGTGAAACACAAAATGAGATGAGTAGAAAAACTATTAAACTATCAAGCTTCAAGAATATAAAAAATAAGAAGTTCAGAATAGCACCATAACAGTAGTTCCTATGACTTGAGCACTATATTTTGAGTCATCCAAAGCTGTTTGATAGATTTTATGAGGAAAATACTGAAATGTAAGTTTGATTTTCTCTGAAATTCTTCCCAAATCTGTAGCTCTCAGATTTAATGAAAATTTTCAATGTATAGTTGAATATATATATATATATATATATATATATATATATATATATATATCAAATGTGTATGAGTTTTGAGATCTGCTGCAAAGAAGAAAGATTTTAATTGCCTTAAAGGGATAGTTAACCCAAAAATGAAAGTTCTGTCATCATTTATTTACCCTCATGTCATTCCAAAACTGTATGACATACTTTTTTCTACAGGACATAAAATAATATATTTTTAATTTTGGTAACCAAAAAAGTTTTTACCTTTAGGTAATCATTGACTTCTATTGTACAAACAAAAAACTCTGAGACTTTTGTGTTTCACTGAGAAAGAAAGTCATATAGGGAGACAGAAGGGAAATGACAGAATTTTAATTTTTCAATTTCCTTTTCAACCTATCCTTTTAAATTGATTTATTTTTCTTTACACAAAGCTGTCATATGGCTTCAGAGCAGTTGGATTATTTGACAACTCTTATGCTCTTACTCTTATGCAACTCCCTGCTTTTTGTCATTTTTGGAGCTTGGTACTGAAGCGCCTGATCACTGTTCACTTTCATTGCATGGAAACAGCACTTGGACATTCTGCTAAACATTTCCTCTTGTGTTTCACAAAAGAAAGTAAGTCACAGGCTTGGAAGGATATGAGGGGGAGAAAATTATGACAGAATTTTCATCTTGTGTAAAAATCGCTCTTATCTTGTGTAAAAGTGCAATAACTTCAGACACTCTTATTGACTGGTCAGTGTGGCCAAAACTCCTTGGCAAACAGAGGCATAATGGGTGGTCAGAGAATCACTCCTGCACCTGTCTTTTATGTTTTCCATTGTGTATTCTTAAGATGATGCATATCTTTCTTCTTTCTGTCCATATATATGACTTACCTCTGAAGCAAATTGCCAAAAGCTATTTTGAGATGCTGCCTGAACAATGGATGTTAATGCTGTGACTATAAAGGAGCACTTACCGAAATGCTGTTGGCATTTGCCATTGCATTGCAACCAAGGCCAAAGGAATCATAAAAATAAATGCAGAGGGTATCTAGAGCCACTGATGACTCCGAGTTCCTGGAATGACTGCCGGATTGGACTGGCATTTTGTGACAGCTCAAATATGCTAATTGAGGTGGGTAATTTTTCACACATTTGTTGAGGTTGGAGCATTAAGGCTGTTGTAATATTAGTGCAGGACGAGTCTACACAGCTCTATTAGTGCAAGTTAAGCACAATTAGCTTCAGCATGAGAATGAGGGTGTTCGCTTGCTCATTTAAAAGACGTAGAGGGCGTTTGGGAGGATTTCAACAACCCTGTCATGGTCTTCATGCCAAGAATGATTTATGTTTGAGGAAAACTCATTCTTATATGAAAAGAAGGTTATGGGGGAATTATGCAGAGATAATTAAAACCAGTCTTGAAGTCATTTAGAGGAAATTTCACTTTGATATATGAAAACCATGGTACTGATGGCCATACTCATATATACAATGCTGGGGAAGCTAGTGTAAACATTAAAAACGATAGTTCATCCAAAAATTTTTATTCTGTCATCATTTACTCACCCTCATGTCATTCAAAATTATGGTTGGGTATCGTTAGGTTTTTTTTAAGATACCGGTGCTAAATCAATACTTTTAATATGGTACCAGTGCCTAAACGGTGCCTGAACTGATACTTTAAAAAAAAGCCACAAAACGACGGTGGATGACATTAAAGAACAGCTTTTTTATTGAAAACAATTCTTCAGATTTAACAATATATTAAAAGTTTAAAGTATATTATATATAAATATAAGTAAATACAAAACAACAAATTTACATAATAAATTCGCAAATAAAGCCTAAGCCACCAACTACAATTATTTAACACTAAATAACAGTTACAGTACTACTAACAGGCATACGTGTATTAAATGTTAAATAAGTTAATAATGATAAAAAGACTGTGTTTATCATGTTGATTTGTAAAGGCTCTGTGGATTTGCACTTAACACGCCCAAATAGACAGTGAATGAGAGAGAGATCGACTTCATACAAGTCATATATTTTATGGAAAAAAAAAAAAGCTTGCCATGTCCAAGGAAAGCAAAATCTTTGTCGTATCATCCTTTTAATGCTTAAGGGTATTTCCTATGAATGGTGTCAGCACTGTTCAATGCATTAAATCAATGCCATTGATCTCTATGAAGCGAAGCATCAGATTCAGCGTTGCCCATGCGACGCATTGCTGCTCAGCCGAAGCTTGTAAAGTGGCGCTCAAAGTTATAACAATTTCAACACTTTGTTTCATTACATCCATCTTTGAATTAATCTGTGTTTTTGAACATTTTAGTTAAATGAACGGTTTAATGACTTGTTCAGACAGTCCCTTGCCGCCATCTCGACAGCTCGAAACGAGGCACCTAAATATGCGTTCTGATTCGGTTCGATACATATTGGCACCGGGTTTCGGTACCCAACCCTATTCCAAACGCATAAGACTTCCATGAAAGACCAAACACCAAAACTTTGAAAACTTTGATGCTTTGAAAAGTTCATAAAGAGAAACATTAAAGAAATCCATATGAATCAAGCTGTTTAATCCAAGTCTTCTGAAGAGACATGATTACTTTATATTTTATATACAGATTTAATTTGGGCTTTTATTCATATATAAAAATTCCTCAACACACAAACTGTACATGGAGCACATCAAATATTGTAATGGAATCTCAAAAATGCTTGTTTTACGCACAACAAACGTAATTAGTTTTGGTGCGCCAAACAAGCAAGTTTGATTATTACAACCCTCAATTCAGATTTCTTTTAAGAGATATTTAAAGCATCAAAGTTGTTAGTTACTACAACTTTGCAACTACATTTCAACTACCAGTCATTAGAGTATTAGTAGACTGTCTGCTTAATATCTGCTAACTCTTTATTTTGATGCTCCCCAACAGACATTCTACTGAATAAAACTAACTTTCAAGTGCGCCAATTTGTTTCAGTAACCCGCACCCTCACTTAACCCTAACCTAACAGTCTACTACTACTATAATTACTGGTTGTAGACCAGAGAGATAGTTGACAGTTGCAAAGTTACTTACAGTTAATAGAATGTCAAAAGTGGACTATTGAAACAAAGAGTAACCATACACGGTAAAAAAAAAAAAATCTGTTAAATTTACGGGGAAAAACTGGCAGCTGTGGTTACCAGAGTTTTCCTGTTAAAAATACGGTAGCAACATTTTAGGTTTTACAGACTTTTAACCGTATATAATTTTACAGCAATAAACCGTATTTCATTATCTGATATAATGTTAATTTACTGATCTTTTGAAGTATTAATATCTGTTTTGTTCCATTGTAATACACTGACAGCCAACAATCACAGCAGTAATGAGAGTCAAATGATCAATCAAAGCTATTTACCGTATATAGTAAGGAAACTTTCTGTTAACCAATTAACAGTTCCCTATAACGGAACTCGAGCTGCGTGACAACGCTTTGGGAATGCCCCTGCGTGAGTGCGTCATGAAGCACGTATGAAATCAGTCCAATGGCGAGACGGAACGTCATAGGCGGGTGACGTCATCTACCAGGAAACTATATAAGCACCCCAAAACACAAGCGCATCAGCTTCTGAGTCTTCAGCAAGCGCTCTGTGTATGAAAAAGTCTGTGTCACAAGTGTTTTTGTCTGTCCTTAGAAATTGCTAGGCAATTTATATTTATATAAAAAACTATAAAAGACACAATATATATATATCAAACTGGCGAGCGAACAGCAGTTCAGAAAGTGTGTTCATCCCTGCTCACGTTATATTACGGGTGGGGACACACACACAATCTGTGTGTTGTTTGTTTGGGAGTGCAGCATGCCCAGTCAGCTCTCGAGGGAGCTGATTGCGAGCGTTTGTCCATAAAAACGCTTTGCTCCTGCCGAGCCCTCTTCGAGGAGAGTGGTTCGGTGCACGCTCCCCGCGGTTCAGCTCCCAGCTGTTGCCGAGGCACAGAATATTATGGCGCTATGCCTCGGTAGAAGAGACGCTTGCGAGATAGAACTGATCTGAGGACAGTTATATTGGCGAAGAAGGCTTCAGCCAAGAAAAGGTCCTGACGTCATAAAAGTCAGGACACTGAGGGTGGTCCCCACCGAGGGAGAAAGGTGTTCACCTCTTTTTACGGTGCCCGTTCTGCCTCGGTGCCCTCAGGGGCCCGTTCTGCCAACCCCGCCTCTATGCCGGGGCGTAGACGGTCCCAGCGAGCGCTTTCCAGAGGGACGCTCGCTCCCTCTGAGGAGGGTCTCAGGGCAGTCAAACCAGTTGTTCCCTGCCGGTGCGCCATTACAGGGCACTGTGTTTGCTGCTCAAGTTATACCAGAGGCCAGGCTCGAGAGACTGGTACACTTAGTAGAATTTCTGGCAGAGGGGGTTCTGCCCACAGTGGTGGGCCCCGAGCAGGCTTTGGTAATGGAACAAGAGGTGAGAACGCTCCTTCAAAAGGGGGCTATAGAACGGGTTCCTCCTCCCAGTTTGGAGCTAGGTTATTACAGCCGATATTTCATCGTTCCAATAAAAGGATGGGGGGTTGCGTCCGATTTTAGATCTGTGCCCATTAAATCGCTCGGTAGGGAAGCTCAAATTCAAGATGCTCACTATTAAGCAGATCGTGTCACAAATCAGGTCTGAGGACTGGTTTGTCACGATATATCTAAGGACGCATACATCCACATTTCCATCCTTCCACAACACAGGAAGTTCCTGAGGTTCGCTTTCGGGGGCGAAGCGCGCCAATATCGGGTTCTTCCGTTCGGCCTAGCACTGTCTCCCTGATCTTTCATGAAATGCATGGATACAGCTCTGGCTCCGCTGCGACTCCAGGGTATCCGCATTTTAAATTTTATCGACGATTGGTTGATTCTAGCTCAATCGGAGCATCGGGCGATTCGGCATCGAGATGTCGTGCTCACCCATGTCAAAAGTTGGGTTTGAGGCTCAACGCCAAGAACAGTGTGCTTTCTCCATTACAGAGGACCACTTTTCTGGGTGTGGTTTGGGTTTTGATGACGAGGCAGGCACGTCTGTTTCCTGCTCATATAGCTTCGATTCTCTTAGCCGTCAAACAGGCAAAGCTAGGCCAATCACTTACTGTAAAAGAATATCAGAGAATTCTGGTCTGATGGCAGCAGCGTCCAACGTTATACCTTGCGGGCCGCTGTACATGAGACCGCTGCAGTGGTGGCTCAGGGCCAAGGGGTTCTCCCCGAGGGGAAACCCGCTCCACATGATCAGGGTCACGCGACGGTGTCTTCGCGCCCTGGCTATGCGGAAAGAATCTTGGTTCCTGTCCCAAGGGCCCGTGCTAGGAGCTCTCTGTCGTCGCGTAACGCTAACGACGGATGCCTCCCTCACGGGCTGGGGGGCGATCATGAGTGGTCGCCCTGCTCAGGGTCTGTGAGGACCATCTTTTTCATTGGCATATAATTGTCTAGAAATGATGGTGGTGTTTCAGGCTCTGAAACACTTCCTCCTAGACCTGAGAGGTCATCATGTTCTTGTCCGGTCAGACAACACATCGGTGGTCTCCTACATAAATCACCCGGAAGGTCTGCGTTCACGCCCGTTATACAAGCCGGCTCGCCAGATCCTTCTATGGTCCCAGGGGAAGCTTCTTTCATTGAGGGTGATTTATATCCCAGGGTATCTAAATCAGGGGGCAGACATCCTGTCGAGGCAGGGGCCGAGGCCCGGGGAATGGAGACTCCATCCCGAGGTGATGGAGCTCCTATGGAAACATTTCGGTTGTGCCGAGGTAGACCTGTTTGTATCCAGGGAGACATCACACTTCCACTGTGGTTCTCTCTAAGCCATCCAGCCCTCTGGGGTTGGACGCTATGGTACAGGCGTGGCCGAGGTCACGCCTGTACGCATTTTCCCCGATCATTCTGCTCCCAGGAGTTCTGGACGTTGGTTTGGGACCTAATTTCTCTCCTCGACGGCTCTCCCCTGGAGATTCCGATCAGGAGGGACCTTCTCTCTCAGGCGAGTGGGTTGATCCTTCACCCCGCCCAGAACTACGGAGGGCTTGGCCTCTGAGGGGGCCCAGCTCATAGAATCTGGTCTCTCGACTGAGGTCGTGGAGCCCATCCTCCGCTCCAGAGCTCCGGCCACTAGGAAATCTTATGCCTTGAGGTGGAATATGTTCACCTCTTGGTGTGGGGAACACCAGTCGGACCCAGTTAACTGCCCGGTGGGTGCAGTGCTGGAATTCCTTCGGGAGCGTTTCTCCACAGGGTTATCCCACTCCACACTGAAGGTGTACGTGGTGGCCTTATCTGCTACCACGTCCCTTTAAGTGGAGCCTCTCTCGGGAGACACCCACTTATAATTTGTTTCCTTCGTGGCACTTTGAGGCTGAGGCCAGCAGTTCGCACGAGGGTGCCGACCTGGGACCTTGTGGTTGTTCTAGAAGGTCTCTCTCTAGCGCCGTTCGAGCCCATTGAAGAAGTTTCTGAGAAGTCATTACTCTAAAAACTATCTTTCTTCTTGCTATCTCTTCTTTAAAAAGAATAAAAAAAGGAGATTTTCAAGCTCTATCGGTCTCTACCTCGTGCTTGGAATTCTCGCCCGGCATGGTAGAAGTTTTCTCCATCCTAGACCGGGCTAGGTTCCTAAGGTCCCAACTAATACTGTTAGGCCTATTATACTGCAAGCCTTCTGTCCTCCTCCTTTGACGTTGGACCAAGAGAAACTAATCTGCTTTGCCCAGTTAGGGCTCTAGATGCTTACGTCCACAGAGCTTCGTAAAGTTTTACCATCTTGACTCCAGCTCCACTCCAGGGGCGCAGGTGCTTTCGTCCGAATGTGCGCTCTGACTTCACACAACGGACACTTGCTCATATGGCGGCGTTGGTATTAGCGTTCCCAAAGCGTTGTCACACAGTTCGAGTTCCCTGATAGGGAACGTCTCTGGTTACGTATGTAACCCTAGTTCCCTGAAGGGAACGAGACGCTGCGTGTCTGTGCCATACTCCCAGCATGCCCGTGAGCACTTGCTTCAGTCTTATCAGAAGCTGATGCGCTTGTGTTTTGGGGTGCTTATATAGTTTCCTGGTCGATGACGTCACCCGCCTATGATGTTCCGTCTCGCCATTGGACTGATTTCATACGTGCTTCATGACGCACTCACGCAGAGGCGTTCCCAAAGCGTTGTCACGCAGCGTCTCGTTCCCTTCAGGGAACTAGGGTTACATACGTAACCAGAGACGTTTTTCACTGTAGCGTCTTTTACCGTTAAAATCACGATCATTTTTTACAGTGTACAGTATCCTCAGCTGTAAAACCGTGTGCTTTATGTTATATAAAAACCTGGCGATGTCACGTTTTGTTATTACATATCAAAAAGTAGATTGCTGGTTGGACAGATATACTGTTCTGAAAACAGCTGAACTAATATATTACCTCTGAAAAAAATGTGCTTAGTTAATTCCTTATCACTACATGCACAATGATGTTCACATAGTAGTACACATAGACTTTCATTTTCCCGTGCAGTCATAAAATGGGACGAAAAACGATACCCTTTCTCATGCACTGTATGACCGGAAAGCGACACCAGTGTGTGTTTTGCCACTGACAACCCCTTCAGGGATGACAGCTGTGCAGTCAGCAGTTAGGCAGGAAGTCCGCCGATGTCCCACCATTGTGTGTGTCTATGCACAAGTGGCTGTGAATGTAACTGGTAGCCTTCGTCACTAAACCTCAGACCACACTTTTTCTGAGCCCGACTGCAGAGTGCTAATCTCCCACTCTGTCTCAAGGGAGGAGCCCCTTGACTGCTGGATCATTAACCCCTCAGACAGCAAGTGTGCTTAAATCCTGATTTTCCCTCCTCGCAGCAGTAGCTCAGGAAAGAGCAGGAGTCTGGACTGCATCCGTATCTCTGCAAATGGTATAGAAGGAACAGTGGTGTATTATATTACAGTTTTTTTCAATTGTTTACACGCAATTTTGAAACCCGGGTTCTTTTTTTCAAAATGTAAATCACAATTATCCAAACACCACACTCAATTGGCATAATTCCTAGATTGTTTGCAAAATGACACACTTCTGTCAAAACATACACACTTCAGTCAAAAGATATACACATATTTGTGAAAATGCTATTAGTTTTCATTTAACCAACACAGTCCTCAATGATCAGACACTATTGCAACCAGTTTCACACTGCTGTGATAAATAAAAAACACATTTGTAAAAAAACAAAGGAAATAGCATGTGCTAGATTTTTGGCCAGACATTGTTATGTAAGGGATAATTTAGATGAAAAAAAAATTTAGACAAACAAACAACATTCTTCATGATTAGTTTGAGATATAGGGAGAATGTACACAAATAGGCCTACTATAAACTTACCAAGCACTGCACAACACTGATTTCAGCAGACTCATATTTCAAGTTTTTCTTTACAGTATTTCTTACCATAATCAGTTACAGTAATCAACCAACAATGAAATCAATGAAAAAAATAAAATCTGTAGACAAATAAAAATTACTGCATGAAGTACATACAGTTTGACTCTGAAGAAAAACTAGCATAAAAGTAACAAGAATACTGTAACTATTCAGTTACAGTATCAACCAGAGATTTGGTTGAACTCTTTTTCCAGCTTCCATCGGTGTCAGTCCATGATTGATAACATGGTCAATAAGTGTTGCACGGATTTCTTGAGTCAAATTTGGTCCTCGTCTTCTTTGTTCAGGTTCTATCAACTCTGCAAGTCCTTCTCTACCTCTTCCTCTACCTAGGCCTCTTCCTCTATCCCCTTCTTCTCCTCTTCCTCGACCTGGGCCTCCTCCTCTACCTCCTTCACCTCTTCCTCTACCTCCTTCAGCTTTCTATTCATAATTATTAAACAGCATAACTATTTTTACATTGATAATAAAAATAAATGTTTCCTGTGCATCAAATCATATTATAAGGATTTTTGAAGGATCATGTGACACTGAAGACTGGAATAATGATGCTGAAAATTCAGCTTTGCATCTCAGGAATAAATTACATTTTAAAATGTATAAAACAGTTATTGTAAATTGTAATATTTTTTCACAATATTACTATCTTTATTTTTGATCAAATAAATGCATCATTGGTAAGCATAAAGTATATTGTATTATACAAAAAAAGTATTTTATAATGAGAAAATTACACACGGCAGCTTTAATGAGTATTTTATTTGAAGATAATGCACTCTGTCTTATACCATAACGCCATTCAGTGCTTTGGTATGGACTTCTATTAAGTTAGTATTCTGCTTTGGATATTTAGAAAACTTTGGGATTTCTCCAGACAGAGATAAGACATTTTCATAGGTGAAAAGCCAGAGGTCAGGAGCCAGGGAGGATCCATATTGTATTATTCCCCCATCCCACTGCACAGTACTTGTTCAACTTAATTTCCAACTCAGGCGCCGGCCATGTAATTTTGCTGGGAGATGGAACTCCGTAATGATCTCCCTGGTGAGGTGACTACGGGATGAACCTCTGACACTGGAGATTGGTGTTGAGGGAGTGTAACATTTAAGCCTGTGTGATTGCCTGCAGCACTCTGATCAGACAGTCGGCATCTCCGAGAGATCCCGAGCTCTCCCCTTCCAGCAGTGTGGATTCAGATTCAAGACGTTTACCAGTCCTATTCACTCCGTTTTTTGTAGTGCGTGGCTCTCCTTTTTAATGATGCCATAGTCGGTCTTAGTGAGCCTTCATTTGAAGTGTCAGGAAGCACAAGGGTGAGACACTGTAAAATAATGATTTCAAAACCTGCTTTTGCGAAACCAATGTAATTGGGAAAAAGTTGATTCTTAGCTTCAGTTCAGAATATGTTTTTAGCTGAAATAACTATATAAATACTGTTATAAATTCCAATGTTATTTGTCTACATCTTTGTCTTAAAATGTATATTATAGAACTGGAGCAACTTTCCTATCAACCGAATAGCTCTTTAAGATTTGACTCTGCTGATACAGTTATATATGCATCCACAGTGCCCACCCACCAGGGACCGCATGATAGAAAGGAGAGCATTTTATCCACTCGTGTTCATTGATATCCAAACATATCATTTGCCAAGCCATGTTATTTTTAATATGCTGCTCCTGTGTTGTAGTAGATTACCCGCATCTGATTATCATTGTCTCTGCTTGTTTGTGACCCGATGCTCTTGGTAGATTTTGTTGGTCATAATGGTGTCTGTGTTCTTCAATTTGCCCATTGTCAGTAGATCACCCGCAGAACTTCCCACTCCCATCTGCACTTTGTGGTCTTGTGCTAATTTGCACTGTTTAGAAACAAAATGTATGAGACAGTTGTTGTCAGATTTCATTGGTGATTTCAAATATGAAATTTAATCGTAAGCTTGGCAAACAGTTTTGGAGAATTTGATCGGAATTATATTAAAAAATATCCTTGCTCCTCCAAGCTTTATAATGGGAGTGAACCTTAGATTTTAAAGGCCAAAAAGCACATCCCATCATCATAAAAGTAATCCATACAGCTACAGGGGATTAATAAAGGCCTACTGTAGCGAAGCCTTGCATTTTTGTAAGAAAAATATCCATATTTATAACTTAATAAACTATAATCACTGGCTTTCGGTAACGTCCGTACGCGAGTCCAGTTCCAGCGGAAGATTGACCTCTAATCCGAGACATGACTTGTGTGTGTATGTATGTTTTTTCTTGTTTTTGGATGTATAGCCCTTTGGTCTACGTTGTAGTTGAAGTGGCTATATAAATAGACGAGACTTGAGACTTAGAGGATAGAGCAAAACAAAACGCCGGTCACAAATTAAAGGTCTAAAATTAGAAATGTCGGAGGATTTCGATATAAGAGAAGAGGAGCTTGAATTTGTTTGAACCGTGATAGGCGTCTATTCTCACCTAAGCTCACGCCACTCCTTCGTCATGGCTTCTGGGTCATCGGAAGCCAGTGATTATAGTTTATACAGTTATAAATCTAAATATTTTTCATACAAAAACTCTTTAATCTCTCCCTGATCACTCATGCATTCAGTACAATTCAATAATAATATTGTGAGGCATCATATTGAATTGTGATGTTGGTATAATGATGTGAATTGAATTGGGAGGGTATTGAAAATCTGTTTATAATTTATGATGCTTTTAAATGCAAAAAAAAAAAAGCAGTTGGACAATAGAATGACTTTTTTTCTGCTGTTGCTCCTTGAAAGATGTGTGATTTATTTATACTTATTTGAGCCACACATGCTTGAGTACCCAGTCTGGGCATAAGAGAAATGAGAAATTAATGAGATGAGGGAAAAGAAAAGGGGAAAATGCTTTTGAGCTGCAGCTGTGCACACTGTCGGCCCATCTGAATCATTGAAGGAGAAGTCTATTCTCTGGATTATTACTGGACAAGCATTTATTTGAAACGGTTCAGGCTGTTTTTCTAACCTGAATCTTGTACTCTGTTGTTCAAACGCATCGCTGTACACTAATTAATTTGTGCTAAAGCAGTTGGTGTCCTCATTATTTCACATACATTCTCGCACATTTTGAATTACAAGACCACTCTCTGGATAAATGGACAAGCACACAATAATTTGACGGGGCCAGCTGCCAATTCAAAACATTTATTCAGCAAAAGTCTGAAGTAAGAAGACAAAAAGGCACTTTTACTTTAACTAGCCTTTGATCAGAGAGGAGATACTCTTTATGTCTACAGGGCTTTAAACTAGTTGTCCTGACCCCAGCGGTGTCATTCGCTCCACTGCAACAGCATAATTAAATCATTAATTGGAAAAAAGTGTCCTCACCTGCTTTTATTAACGTGCTCAGTGACTGGGAATTATTTTAATATCTAATTAGATGCTTATTTACACCTGGCGAGTTCACTCTCTCTCAGATTGTGTTTTGTAATGAAGTGAATTACTGCTGAGACATGCCAGAAACTATTGTCCTGCTGTGTATCACTGGTGTCTTCTCGCTCTGTCTGCTTTCACCGCCCCGAGCTGCTCGCTCAAACCCTTCTGCCTGGTGAAATGCCTAAGAGGTCATGGTTTAGCTCGTTAACTTGTCCTCGAGAGCCCCGGCTGGTAGATGCCTCTCTACACACTTTGCAAGAAAAAGCATCTTCCTCCATTGATGGCCTTTCAAAGTTTGACGAGGGCCTGAAAACTTTATTTCTCCAGCATTGGAAACAGAACTACTAGTAGACCAGCTACAACAGCTCAGTTTGATGAGGGCCTAAAAATCTTATTTTTATGGTTTAGACCAGCTCTAACCAGCATAAACCAGCCTGGACCAACATTTAATATATGCTGGGTTATACATGAAGGGTCACTCTGTCTGTCTGTCTATCTGGCTATCTATCTATCTGTCTATCTATCTGTCTGTCTGTCCATCCATCCATCATCATGAACCTCCTTGGTCCTCCAGAGTGTAATGTGTCTCTGCTTGCTCTGCACCGTCTCCTGACACCCGGTCATGCCCTTCTTCCAGGTGAAATACCAAGCTTCTTTAAAGTTTAGCACCAGATTTCTTGTTGTCTTTCATCTTGATTGACATGGAGCAATGAAAAGGTCACCTTGTGTCAACTCCAGAGCTGACTTTCCGAGATCCATCGTCCTTATTTTTTTCATCACTCTTTCACTGGGAAGTGGGAAATCACTCACCTGTCTGAACTGTGGGTCACATGGGATCAGTTGCTTTGATGGGGATATTTGGGACTGACTATAAGATCCAAACAGCCTGGATCGTGTATGGCTGTATTTATTGTTCAGCCGTCTGCATTACAAAGAAATGCAAGTGTCAATCGATAAGATGAGCTTGCGGGGAGAGAATGCTAAGCAGCTCGAGTGCTATCAGAGATGGCAGAAACCCTGTGGCTCTGTGACTGAAGGAAAGCTATTTGAATGTCTCCATTTTTAAAGAGTTATCCGCACTGCATCTATTGTTTCCTGGCCGGAGCTAATGCAGTACCATACGTGGGCGACAAAGCCTTAACAATGCATCTAGCTTTTTACACCTCGTCTCAGTCGTCTGTCACACTAGAATCTCAAATGCGAGTTGAGTGGGGTCTGCTTGGCTATAGAGATCCATTAAAGTGAAAGAGAGGAACACATAAAGAGAATATCCCTATGATTTATTTAATGAATGTCTATTGTGTAGGTCACACTAGACCTGGGGCATATTGCCCATTTGCAGCTTTGTCCAATTCATATTGAATGTCCTGGGGAAACCTGTTGATCGACAGCTCCTTTGATAGCTTAGTGAACAGGGTGTGCTTTTATAAGATGAAAGTATTTCATTTGACCCCAGAGAAATAAACTTTCTCTTCTTTATTGCAAAGTTATCAACATTGAAGATGGACTAAATGGTTGAATAACATCATATTTTGGCTATGAACTAAATTTTCACACTGGACCAGAATTGATATAGAAATCAGAGGGCAACAGCAAAGGATAAAACAGCAAATCTTATAATAAATCATAAAATATTAGAGATGGTTATAGTTTTTCTGTATGTTTTGATATTGTATGTATGTATATATATATATATATATATATATATATATATATATATATATATATATATATATATATATATATATAGCTACAAATTTGAGCTTGTGCTTAAAGTACATATTAAGGAATTGTTGCTAAATAGGTGCTTGGTGTAAGTTGCATGGGTTTGTTTCTTAGAAAAGTATTTTTTTAAATATTTTTTTTCCCCCCATGATTTCCTAATGGGAAAATATAATGTTTGTTACTGTATAAGTTTGAGAGCAGATATTGTCTGCTAAAAAAATTTTTTAATGCATTCTGCCAAATAATAATCAAATATTGATAATGATCACAGAAAGAGGCGGATGTGAGCTGTAGTCACTGGTGTTTCTCAGAGCAGACTTTCAGGTCCATTACGTTAAAGTTCTGCCTCTCACTTTGGGGAACAATAAAAGTGCATGTATGAAATGCGAGACTCAAAGAGAGCAGGGTTTCGCTCAGGCTAATTATGCCACATCCCACACCTGCCTTGTGCTACCTGATCACAATTTCAGAGAGTTGATAACAAAGTCCCTTTGAAATGTGGAATATACCTCCACACCAGCTCTTAGATTTAAGGGGCTGTCACTTTAGAACAGTGTAAACCATGGTGAGTGGTAGCTTGGATATATATCCCAGTTCTGCACATTTACTCTCATCTTGTGCAACCTTTACCGTTCTAACAGGCAGATCCGTGGTTTGGCAGAACAGACGTTTGGCAAATCCGTCACATTAATAGCATCTAACTCAGGATTGCATGGCTCTTTGCAGGTGTGACTAGCTCAGAGGCTTGCATTGATATTGTGTTATAAAAGACAGCTCACAGTGTTTTTATTGCCAGCTACAAGGAGATACAGCTCTTTAAAAGGATTGTTTACCAAAAAAAAGTTATATCACTTATGTATTTCCAAACCAGATTGACATCATTCTTTTCAGGGTTCTTATAGTTTAGAATCTTTAAATGACTCCATTCTTCTGTTATTGGCTTGCACTTCCTATCAGATGCAGGAGTTGTTTAATGCGTTTGAAATGTTTTTTCCTCAGCTCACGTCACAACAATATATTGTATACTTACCTGTAAATGTAAAGAAGTATTTCCATTTCACACTTCCAATTATCCTGACAGCAAGTGAATCTATATTTAACTTTGCAGACTTAAAAGAATGAGTGTCGGCATGTGCAAACGTGTCAAATTTTAAATGGGATTGGATTTAAATGGGAGCGCAAAGATTCTAACCTTATTCTAAAATATTCTGCTAACATATTTTGCATCCAAATTCTATTCCCCCATTTTACAACAGCATCATAAACTGCAGGTAATTTGTTGCTGCCAGTAACATTAAAATTTACTTTTTTATGACAGACAGACATAGTTTATCCCCCCCTCCCCCCTCCCCCCTTCATGCTGTACCAAAAACATACTGGACTGTGTTTAGTTTTTGGTATCATGAAAAGTTATTTTACTTTTTTTTTAATTATGCAAGATTTTTTTAAACAAAAATGTTTTAGTGTAGTTTTCATTTTAGTTTTTGTTAACAATAATGACTTATTTCGATTTTGGAATATAGCAATTAAGCCATAAGCCATCACTTTTGTGAAGCTGTTTGTCCTTTTTGGAGCTTGAGAGAGGTAATAAACTGTCTTTATATAGAAAAGCTGAGTGTGAGTCTGGTTTCCAAAGGAAAAGAAAAACAGTTTGGGCCAGATTTACTAACAGCTTGCACCAGCACAAACCCTCTTTTGGCATTAAAAAACTACTGTCAGCATTTACTAAAAACACACAGTGAAAAATTAGCGTTGAAAAGGCGTCGACAAGGTTACTTTTTGGGTCTGACCTTATTGCTTATGCATTTGTAGGAGTTTTCATTTCAGACGCAAAAATTATGGGAGGAAAGTATTTAAATTAATCACACAAGGTGATTTACTAAGGTTTGCGCTAGTCAATTTATTGGTATTTCCATCGTTATTTACCGCCCAAAAAAGCACGTCTTAAACCGGATGCTAATTTGCGCTGCTCTTGGTAGTCATTATGGAAATGATCCGGCTGCGTCTGTGTTCTTCAATTTGCGCATCGTCAGTAGATCACTAGCAGAATTTTTCACTTCCATCAGGTCTTTTTTGGAATTGTGCTCTCATGCTAATTTGCCCTGTTTAGTAAATCTGGCACTATATGTGTTTGTAACTACAGGAAAATTAGTTGTTGTTTTTTTGTTTTTGTTTTTTTTGCTGAACTGTCCAATTAATCCTCAGGAGCTTTTCCTGCTTTGACAGACAACATTGAATGAGTTAGCATGTTGCCTTAAGTGTTAAATGCGAGAAAGAGGGAGTGAAGGCCACAGTAGCGTCTGGCCATGAAGAGATGGCAAACAAACTAACACTGAATATGGATCAAGCACTCACACACACAAAGCAGTCTGGGACACCAATCCTGTTCAAATCCATTCATGTGTAGTCTGTCTAAATAGGACCTGAGAGCCAGCTTCTGCCCGCAGGGCCTCAGGGACAACCCGGTCCCATCATCCCCTCCTCACCTGACAGAATAAGTAACAGAACACAGTCAGAACAAGCCCACGAGGAACCAAACCCCAACGTGTGCTATTGACAAGCACTGGAATAGCCTCAGCACTGTCTTTATTCACCTGCTAACACCTGCCAGCAGTTCACCTTAACACAGAACTTGGAGGCTGGAAACCGTACTTCAAATCGGAAGTCGCACATCAGCTGTCAGCGGGAGGTGTGGATGAGGTCAGAGCAACAGAATTGCTGTTGTTTGGGAATGTTTCTTTTTTGGGGTCTGCATCTGTTGCAGGGCACGACCGAATGTTGTCTTCAGTTATTTGTAATATTTATAAAGAAAAATGCCCCCATAGAGTATAAATTATGGAACAAGCATGAGAATAATATGACGGTTGGTTCATTTTATAGACCCTCGGGTTCCTGGTGTCAGTCCGACCTCCTTTTCACAGGTGCCAGTCGTTCAGAGGCACGAGCGCTGCTAGAAATCACACGTCTGTCCTCGGCATGCTGGTGGATCGCTGCTGTTTGCCTCCATCTTCTTTTTTACGCCGGCTCACAACTTCCGTCGTTCATGCTAAACCTACCTTGCGACAACAAAGGAAATATTTGTCTCCTAGGCATTATCTACAAATGCACATATTTTCTTATATTTTCTCGGCTGTGTTTTGCGGACGCCTGGTTTGAGGTGACAATACCTTCTGAAGAAACTCCTACATGTGCCTTGAAGTTTCCCCAGTCCCTGAATCACTGAATATTTTATAGCTTTAGTGTCTTTTTTGCCTGTCAATCTGCCAGCTGTTCTTCTTTCTTTCGTTTTGTGTGTGTGGTGTGGTATCAGATCACCTTTTCACGCTTCATAGGAATTCATTAGGCATTGTGTAAATTAAGGCGACGACAGATTTAGGGGAGGAAAACAAGGACGTCTTCCCCCCTCTTCTGCTATTTATCGTCTCTGGCCAATTTTCTCCATACTTGAAAAAGCTGTTCTGGCATGTTCCTCCACATCTCAACTGCAATTAACTGTAGGTCATGTACTTGTACATTATCTCTATTTGCGTCTCAGGGTTGCTGTGCTGCTGTAAAAACAGGCCCAAATATAGAAATGCATATAGATTGTCATTGTGCACTATGAACCTTTTTAAATCCTGTTTTGAATGTATTGTTAAATCTCATTTTTACATTTCAGTAATTACATAGTTTTTCCATACCGAATATTGTTTTTTCTTCTACTTTGGCTACTTATCCATGTTCCAGGAGTAGATTTTAATTAAAACCAAAACATTTCAAACTTTTCTGTTTATTAGATTAGGGTCACGATATCTTTTAGACTATATTATTTTACACTTATCCCAAAGCCAGACTTTCAGTCTTGAAATATGAATGTGTGTGTGTGTGTGTGTGTGTGTGTGTGTGTGTGTGTGTGTGTGTGTGTGTGTGTGTGTGTGTGTGTGTGTGTGTGTGTGTGTGTGTGTGTGTGTGTGTGTGTGTGTGTGTGTGTGTGTGACATTTCCATTTAAGCTGTATTTTTGGTAAATTGTGTAAAAAAAATTGAAAAAACTGTATAATTGTGCATTCAGTTTACATGAAATGTTAGCTATTAAATCAGCCTTAGAAAGACAAAGACCTTGTTTTATTTTATTCCAGCATTTTATTCTAAAAATGTTTAAAAAATCACTTCCACTACCATAATTTCCATCACAGAGTGATAAGAAATGCATTGCCTAATTTAAGATGTGGTAGAAATGACAATGTGGTAGGGATTTTTATGAAAACAATTGACACTGTTAGTGGACAAATTAAGCTAAAGAGATTGTGCCATAAGACCAACATTGCCCAGTTAAATAAACACCCATATACAGTATAAGCTTTATATGATTTACACAAGTAGGAAATGTTTTCTAGATCCTGAAATAACATTCCTGTTGACCTGTCAGCGTTTTTTGGGGTTAGGCCCTGTTGATGCCATTACATTCCCTACTTGTGTGAATAACACTGTGCGTATACTGCATACTGTAAATTCACTGTTTTGGCTGGTATTTGTACTCTTTTTTTTTTTTTTTTTTGCCTTTGCTGCCGGACAGTGAACAAGAAGTACCGTGGATCACATGGTAAGATATCTCAGAAAACCAAGTTCAAACCCACACCAGTGGAGAATATTTGTTTATTATCTTGTTTTATCTTGTTTTTATGTACTAACTAAAATACATGTACAAGTCTGTAAAACCATTTGTGCCATCTTAACACACAGCTCTGTTCTCCTATGAAATGTCTTGGAGTTTACAGCTAATTCAATGAAATTGAGTTTTCAGCTCTGTGGATAACAACAATCAAACTTGTGGTGTTCATGGGAAATAATTGATTACAAGCAGTTTGAAGAATCCATAATGAATGTCAAGACTTGCAGAACGTGGTCAATTTTTTATAATGGATAAGTTCACTCAAACGTGAAAATTATGCCATCATTTAAATGATAACAGAATTGTCGTTTTTGGGTGAACTATCCCTTTAATGCACCATTGTATGACAAAATCATTGCTACTGTAGTAACACAAAGTATTACTTTGAATCAAACCCATGACTAGCTATTCAAAGAACAGAATCAGCACCCCAAGAACAGTCATAATACAATTACTTGAATTTGAGCCTCAAAAGAGATAACAAGCATACACCGAAAATGAGATAATGTAACCTAATATTCATAAACTAATATAATTCACATATATATATATATATATATATATATACATAAAGGATGAAGTTTATTTGTCCAGTGGTGATCATGTGATAAAAAGAGGGAATTTGGCTGTTTACCGCATCCCTGATGAATTTAGTACGATTATTGCCTCCCATGGCCACAGGTGAGGCAACTTATCCATTGAAGCAGAAGTATGCAGCCAGAGGATCCCCTGAAACACGCTTCACGCCTCACATAAGATAACACTGTAGGATTTTCGCTCTTACCGCTCCAAAAACAAATATGAGTCTTCCAATGATATATTAGTGTATTGCAAAGAGTTGCCCCATCTGCAAATACAGAGGGAGGGAGGGAGGCCCATGCGCCCCATGCAATCTGTTTCGGCATCGGCTGTTACCAACACGAAAGCCCGCTGGAGACTTGGTTATAAGAAACACATTCCTCTTTACAATATGTTCGAGATTTAGCTTTACATCTGTGATTTGTGAGAATTATAAGGAATTTATGGATGTTTTCCATGCTTCCTTCTCATTGAAACATTAAGTTCAGTCCACATGGTGTTTATGTGGCATAGAGAAGTTTGTCTTTTCTGTCATGAAATACTTCAACCTTTCCTTATTGTAATATTTGCTGGAATTGTTGTCCAAAGTACAAGCATAAATCATAAAGCGAAATGCAATCTTTAGCAGTGACCTTTAATATTCTTTTTGTGAATATTAAAGGTCACTGACAATATTCAGATTAAAGCTTGGCCAATTTTTCAATTAAACTATTACATTCGGTTCCCTCCATCCTGAATATGTGCTTATGACCTCTGTATGCTCCTTGGCATATTTAATAAGTCACATCAGATGCTAACTGTAATTGAAGCGGCCCGTCCCTTTTAAGAATTTCTACGGTATCGCATGAAGTTACTGACAAGTTCCAATTTTTGAGTTAGGCAGCTCTTTCATGCATTTCGTCAAATTCGACATCAAAGGCTTGATTCTAGCATTCGACTTAGTTATTTAAATCCTCATTATCATAAGATTTCAATATTTTAGACATTCTCTAATTTTCCTCTGGATAGAATGAAGCTGATTTAATAGGCAATATTTAATTTTTCACTATTAGACGAGAGATTTGCTTGGGTCGTTTTAAAAATGTAAAAAGCATATTTTCATGCAAGAATGAATTCGCATAACAGCCGGAGGAGGGGGTGGGGAGGAATCCCACCGTTTGGAGCATGTTACAGTACCACTGCCAAAAGATTAATTATTCAAATTATTCTGTGTCAGGCAAGCATAAAACATAAAGATCTGAACTCTGTCTTTTGTCTTTTTCTGAGTGGTAATACCACGAGTCCATGACGCATGTTGGCTGATTTAGTAAAGACCCCACTTTATGTTTCCCATTAAAAAATCTGTTGTTTTATATTATTAACTTCAAATTGGGGACATAACTGATCATTCATTTAAATACAAATGTATTTTAGATCCTTGCAAAAAAAAAAAAGAACCAAATAAAAAACAGCTTAAATCGCCTAGGCCAGTTTTTTATTATTATTATTATTATTATTATTTTATACTGTAGGTTTGTGGGGATTTTGGGTACTTTTGACCATTCAAACCAGCTACATCAACTTGGCCAGGCTGAAAGACCAGCAAACCACCTTAGGCTGGTTTGTTTTGTAGTCTCAGTATAAGTACATCTAAAGTTCTCTCTTTTTTTTTAACCTTCTCCCTGGTTAGATTCAGAGGCCCCTGCGGACCCTGTGGCTCCAGTCATTGTAATTCCACCCCGAAACACTACGGTGGTGGCCGGGGTCAGTGAGGCCACGCTGGAGTGTGTAGCTAATGCACGGTGAGTACGGATATATGGACACACGCTGTTCCCAGCAGCACGCAGTTCACTTGACACTCATTTACCTCGGACAGGTTCACAACCATCAATATTCAGACTTTCTCCATTTAACCTTCATTTCAAAGCCATTATTATAATAATTGCTAAAGTAACGCTTTCAGTGCATTGAACGTGTTTTCCAGAAACATCAGTGATCAACAGGATATATACAATAGTCAACATTTGAAGTGGATCAAAACCTTTCATCAAAGTTATACATGCATTTTTAACAATACCCGTTCTTGTCTTAGAACAACTTTGAAGAACTTTTTTGATCCACTTCCAATGTTTACTACTGTATATAAGATTTACAAGTTGTAAGATTTTTGTGAAGTTTTTGAAAGAAGTCTCTTATGCTTTCATGGATGCATCTGTTTGATCATGAAAACGGTAATATTGTGAAATATTATTACGATTATAACTGTTTTCTCTGCGATTATGTTCTAAAATGTAATTTATTCCTGTGACGCAAAGCTGAATTTTCAGCATCATTACTCCAGTCTTCAGTGTCACATGATCCTTCAGAAATCATTCTAATGTGATGATTTAGTGCTCAAGAAACATTTATCATTATTATTATCAATGTTGATTCTTTAATCTATAAAATGTTGTAACATTAAAAATTACTGTCACTTTTGATCAATTAAAAATGTGCACTTGCTGAAAATAAGTTTTCATTTCTTTAAAAAAAAGATAGTGTATACCAGAAAAATGGTTCTACTATTACTTCTAAGTTACAATTTTGACAAAAACGTACATGTCCTAAGTAGTTAATGTCACCTTGGTGACAAGTTCGCAACAACAAAGCTCAGTACATCACATTTTTGCACTGTCCACAGTCCGGTTGAGAAGCTCAATTTGGTGTGGCGAAGAAACGGCGTGGAAGTGGCCAGCGGTGTGGGCTCCTTCAGCCGACGCTTGACCATCATCAATCCAACCAGTGCTGATGTGGGCATGTATGTGTGCGAAGCCTCGCTTCTGGACAGCAGTGTGAAGCCGGCGGAGGCCAGAGCCTTCCTCACTATCACAGGTAAATCACCTCGTCCAATAAAAGCTCCATTTCTTCCCTCCGACACTATGCTTTCACAGCTGTACGTCTGCAGAGAAACCCACCGTCTTAATGGTTCCACTCAGTGGGGAGTGATGAACAGCAAAGCCCTCTGATAGGTATAGCACTACATTACTGCGCATAAAACCTCAAATTACACACTGTATTAGCTGAGCTAAGAGCTTCTAGGAGAGCCTCAGGCATTACAGCTATTGGTCACAGCGCTCTATGAGAATATCACCAGGTAATACTACACATTAGGATCTTCCTGAATACACACCGCTGAGTGCCATTAGACCTATTTGTAAGTCATCTGATTTATTTAAAAAACAGAAAGTGCACATAATTTGTAGTCTTTTGTTGAAATAACGGCGTGTAAGGAGATAAATGTGGGAGTTATCGTATCTTTAGGACAGCTCAATGCATTCGAAAAAAGGAAGCTGCATCTGCAAACATCTTTGTGTTACATGAATACAATGTTAAATTAATAGAGTAGATTGGTACCTAAAGAAGCCATTTCTACCTCATCTGACATGTAAAATTACTTTATCTAATGTAGTCATAGTATAATGTTAAAATAAAAGTGGTCTAATGTTTAACATTATTACTATTTTTTATATACTATTATCATTATTAGTGCTGCTGTTGTTGTTGTTGTTGTTAGTAGTAGTATAGACACATAAGCTATGATTATTATTTAATTATATTAAATAATTAATAATTGTTGTTGTTATTATAATTATTATTAATATATTTTCCTAAATAATATTCTATTGTATAATAAAACATAAAAAACAGACTTAACTGTAATACTAATTATAGTAGTAGTATAATTAATTTTAAAATATTAATTTAAGATTTTTTATAAAAATGTAATTAATAAATAATTTTCTTGAACACATTTTTATAATTACTACACAAAGCACATTATTTAGATTAACTGGGGGGGGGGGGATGGAGTTATTTAACTGCAACTGTAAGGCCAGTAACACTTTATTCCGATGGTCCACTTTAGACTTTTTACTAACTATAAGTAACTTTGCAACTACATGTTAACTAACTCTCATTAGATTATTAGTAGACTGTCTGCTTAATATCTAACACTTTATTTTGATGCTCCCCAACAGACATTCTACTGACTATAAGTAATTTTGCAACTACATGTCAACTTATTCTATCAACCTGCACCTTAACACCGAACCCTAACCTAACAGTCTACTACAGCCTACTAATATTTTAAAGGTGCATTGTGTAATGGGGATTTCTGAGGATCTATTGACAGAAATAAATATAAGATCCATAACTATGTTTTCAGTGGTGTATAAAGACCTTGCATAATGACCGTTATGTTTTTATTACCTTAGAATGAGACATTTATATCTCCATAACCGTGGGCACCCCCTTATATGGAGGTCGATATATTGTGTCGTCATGTTTCTACCGTAGCCCTAAACGGACAAACGGGTTTCGTTACTATGTTGCTCTCCGTGCAAGGAAGCAAGCTTAGTTCAGCAAATAAAACACTGACACAATGATGAACAAGTAACAATAATATTCGCAATAACATATAGTTTTACTGAATAATTAAGTAAACATAATTTCTTAATTTATCCTTGTAAAGAAACCTGATTGCTGAACTGGCGACTCTCTGCTGTCTCAGACCATGACATATTTTCCTGTCGGCCACCGTAACTTTTGTTGGTTGCAATTCGTAACCTCACCACTAGATGCCGCTAAAAATCACACACTGCACCTTTAATGAGTTAGTTGACATGCAGTTGACAAGTTACTAGTAAAATGTCTAAAGTGAACCATCAAAATAAAGTGTAACCATAAGGCCTACTGTATCACTTGTGAACTATATGTCATGCCAAAGAATAATTCATTGACCAAATTTGTCTTCGTCTCTTAGCGCGAGATAGCAGCATACAACAAGATTCTCAATTTCTTAATTAGCGGTTCCTGAATGATTTCACCTTAGGTTTTCTCTGATTAAAGTTAGTGTCAGGCTAAAATCAGTTTTTCCTGTCTTTTATATTAATATTTAAATATATTTATAGCTACAGTACATATATTTAACACATACTGAGTACAGGCAGTACAAGCTGCTTCTCTTTACAGTTATATAAGGAAACCCATCGAGCTAAACAGCATATTAAATATTTATGCCTCCACATCGGTGTCCATTTGAGAGTCCAGCTGACAGGTGTTCTGAACTCCATGTGAAGTCCAATACATATGTATAGACAGACGAATCCGTAACAGGAGGAATATATTACACTAGGCAAGACTGAGTGGATGTGAATTGATGAATGTGGGCTGTCAGTATGGCACTGCACATAAGTCAGCTTAGTGACTGTTTGGGTGTCTGAATTATATTCAAGATCACTAAGTATGCATTTATTCATCTGCTTATTTGTGTAAAAAAATGCACTTCAGTTTTTTGATGGTCTGCAAGTCTTTCTCAGGAAACATGCATCACAGTTATGTCTCTCAAGCGTAAATCTCTACAATAATATCTCTCTTAAGCTGTACATTATAAGAGATTAATTTCTTGTAAAACTATTAAAGAGATCTATGAAATAGCTCATACAAAATAAATCAATGAATGTGCTTTCTCGCCCCAATTTCCATGATTAAAGCATCTAAATAACTGATTAAAGTAATAATTTACCCCAAAATGAAAAGTTTATTTTCCTTCCTGTCACTCCAAATCAGTGTTATTTCTTTTCATTTTCAGTGAATAACAACTTAAAGGTGCAGTGTGTAATTTCTGCACCACTCCCCTCATCTGCCATTGGACAGACAAACAGATAGACCAGCCCCAAACTCATGCCATTGGTTGAGTCTGTGTTGCTGTTGTCAGGCTGATCAGGATACTCAAAAAAACAGTATTTTTTTAAGCATATTAACCTGTACTTAAACATTAACAACAACAAAAAAACAGTGAGATTAACTGAAATCAAAATCATACCTTAGGGGTACAACACAGCTTTTTATTGGGGCAGTACCCTTAACAAGGACAATGTGTACCACATCTATGCCTAAAAAGTATATATAAAGTACCATAGAGTAGTAATATGTATCATTATGCTACTTCTATTAAACTTTAATGGGTAAAAAAAAATACAATGTTGTCCTTTTAAGGGTACTGCCCTAGTGACAAACTGTTGTACCACTAAGGGTACACTGTTTGCACGTTTTTCTGAGAGTGATGGGTATTTAGAAGATGTCTGAAAGTGCAGCGTGAACACTCTGACTAATAACTCCTTTTGCTTTCTACTGAAGATTTGTAACAACATAGAGGTGAGGGGTTGAACGACTTCAGAATTTTAAAGTCGACATTTATGTGATTAAAGTTGAGTCGAGGTCAAGTAATTAATGAACAATTAAGCCTGAACCTCCAGCTGAGATTCAAACACAGGTTACCTCTCGCACTGCTATGGCATATGACACAGCGTATGTCATAACAGCTTATTTTTATCAGTTCTTTTGTCTTTGGGTTGTTATATTTCTCGCAGATTTCTGCTCATTCTAAATCAGATACAGATACAGTAGCACGGTAAAGATTACATCTATATGAATGCTCTCCACTTATAGTCAAGCTGTGGGTTTTAGTTTAAATTTATGCTTGAACTTTTCAGTTTCTAAGCTATTTTATTGATAACTAAAATCACAGAACAGTGTTGACAATACAGTTCTGCGCTACTGAATGTTTCTGTGCGCGCGATCTGTGCGTTATATGCGAGCTACTGTCTGTATGTGTGTGCGTTACAATGCAGCAGCGGATTAGTTTAGAACGGCGATTAACTTCAATAATATGTTTAAACTCAATAATCTGTTTAAAACGTGTATTCTCCCAATCAATTTTGAGCATCCAGATTGTACAATCAAACATTTGTTGTGGAGAGCTCTCAGAGTATGTATTTATTTGTCATTTTTACTGTTGGAAACGGACATAAAATTACTTCAAAGATTTATTATCCTGTTGCGCCCTCTAGAGGCCATGACCAGAGACTAGTTGACGTCAGGCTTAAAACATCATGGCAGAGCATTAAAGTTGACTAGTCTGTGCAATCCCTTTGACCGAATTGTATTTTATGGGTGAACCATTCTTTAAAAAAAAAAAAAACTTTCATACAGACCTGATTACAGTATAATGTGAACATAATAAATAGTAGATATCCCTCATTACAGACTCATAACAGATGTATTATAAGCATGAAATCTATAATGTAAGACTGCAGCATTGTGAAGTTTCAGTGGCCATCTGTTCCTCTGCAGGAAGTCCAAACATTACAGTAGAGGACGTTGTGTATTAGGTAAGGGAAGTGAAGGAAACATGCCCAACAGTGCTCTCAGTCTTAATTCGACCCTTCCACATGTCTGACTGCCGAAGACACGTGACAACATTAAGCACAGAAGCCGAGTATTTCAATCTTGACAATGTTTATGAATTCATTACTTTTGCTCCAGTAAACGTTCAGTTGCTACAGTAAAGGGAATTAATTTGTCCCACGCCCATCTGCGCTCAATGAAAATACAGTTTTTAGGGAAATATATTGAATTCCACTCACTGAATCACTCGATTATTTCTGAAGCCGTTACGGAATTTCAATACCTCGAAAACGTCCTTCTTTTGTATTCAGTTGAGAAATGTCAGTGTTCTCAAATAAGCTTGTTTGCTTTTGCAGAAGCACCCTATTTCACCGCTGAGCCTAGGAGGAAGATGATGGGAGAGGTGGAGAAAAGTGTGGATATCCAGTGCCAAGCTCGAGGTAAGTGCTTTACGTGTAGGACTTAAACTGAGGGGGTTGGATTGATTCGAGGTTTAAAAGTATACTCTCCAATATGCTTTACACACAAAAGACATACAGAACACCTCAGCCCCCCTCTGATCCATGCGCTTCATCGAGCACTCTGAGCTTTTGTAGTCAGTAAGCTTAGTTATGTAAAGGTATTTATAGCAATCTTCGCATTGCATTCCTTGCGCTGCCACCCACCATTGTGAATTGCCTCCCAGGAGCCCCGTGCGGGTCTATTAACCAACCCCAAAAGCTGCGTCCTGCTGTGTTTGGGGGTGATTTATAAAATCGGTACATTTAGAGGATGTCAGCGTCCCTTCGTCGAAGACAAATGGCAGCCTTTCGGACGAGTGGCGAAGAGTTTACAATTAGCTGTGAGATATGAGGTGTTGATGGGATGGGGCTTAAACCATTATCATTATAGCGTGGAAAAATGGCTGATGAAATGGTATTGGTTTTCTTTCAGAAATATTCTCTAGCTTTCTAATAGTGCCGAAATGGAAAGTCAGCCCAACTGTTATAACCGTACTTATGATACTTGTCCGTTGAGGTTCAGTTTCGGCTCAGCTGCAATTTCAGCGAGGGGTAAAAATGATCCCTCAGCATCAGATGGGCGATGAGAAATAAAAACAAGCGAGTCACCCCGCCGTATCCTCAAGAGCAGAAAGTGGAATCAATCCATTACCTCTCTTATGTGCTGCTTCTGGGACTCTTCTCACTTTTTTATGTAGCTGGATTGAAAGGAATCCTTTTGTTTTGAGAAGTTATACCTCTCCAGAGCAGAATCAGAAGTCTCCAGCTCTAAAGGATCAAGGAAAAGACTATAACACATGCCCAGAGCCCCTCGCTCTTTTGATACGTTTTGGAAAATTTGCACGGCAAAGTCTGTTGCTGTTCGGTGCCGAGTGGAGCTTGATACAGCCGTTAACCACAGGCGAAGAGTGCTAAATGAGTTTGAATAATACAATCTGGTGGCCTTCTCTTGATACAGACGAGAGCCACAGCGAGTGATGATTTTCTCTGTTAGCTCTTTCAGCCGTTACTTAAATCATCCCCCCCGAGAGTGCAGTTTTCCAAGCAGCTGGAATATTCTTAGAAGTGTGCTAGCCGAATCTGTTTGGAGGCTTAAGGCCTCAGATCATCTCATTTCCACTTGACACTTCATCTTTTTTATATCCTACAAAGAGAGCATCTAGTATTTTCAATATTAGACCTTTGAGTGTGTATAATAAAGAGTGTTTAGACCAACACAATCTGTGTGGCTTCATACTGCACAGGCCTTCGCTTCCAAAGGGAAGAAGGGGGATAAACATAGTGTGATTTCACATTAGCAAAATGGATTCACTGAAACTGGGAAGTTTATACAATATAATGCCACCACAGACAATATACCAACAGTTGATGGCCTTAGTTTTAACAATTATCTATCTATCTATCTATCTTTCTATCTGTCTATCTATCTATCCATCCATCCATCTGTCCTTCTATCTATCTATCTATCTATCTATCTGCATGTATTTCTATCTATCTATCTGCTTGTCGTTCTATCTATATATCTGTCTGTCGTGCTATCTATCTGTCTATCTGCCTGTCTGCCGTTCTATCTATCTGCGTGTCTGTCTGTCTGTCTGGCTATCATGTTGGTAGATATTGGATATGTAATTGTGCGTGCTAAATTCCTCTATTTTTACATTTAGATTACCTAACACTCACTTAATGTTAATCTTAAAAAAATGTATTACAGTTAAATGTAATCTTTAGTGATATTCCTTTTGTCAGTGATTAGCCATAATTATAATAATATATTGTCGCAATCAAAATTATTCTTGAAAACAGTTCAACAAAGGCATCAGTAAACTATCAGTAAACCACATCAAAGTAGCAGTTTATCATTCCTTCCATCAAATTGCAAATGCTTTTGGACATGTATCAATTGCTTCCATACAACTCTCTGCTGTTTTTTACATTATCATTTGCTTATGTCATGTCAGTCAAAATGAACTATACTTGTGAATGCTGAATAGTCATTCCATATAAAACTAATAGTCCTCATTTCATTGCTTGAGTCATCACATACAAAAATTTTGAACTAGTTATCAAAATCTGACAAGCAAATTTTACAAAAAAAAATCTTTTTTTTTTTTTTTTTTAAATGTCTCCTAATTTGAACAATTTCTCTCAGGTGAACCTATGTGGCCAGACAGAGAGGAACGTATGGATGTGCATGAATGATTTACTGTACTATGTTGTATGTTCAGTTCCAATATGTACTGCAATATTGTTTACAGTTGTGCTCAGCTCTACCCAAAGGGAGTATGTTAGTTGTAAATAAGGGTGTATTTTTTCTTCTGCACAATGTGAACAAATCAGAATTGCAAAGAGCATATGCAGTAAAAATGTGAAAAATACATATTCAGTGTCTTGTACTCAGTTACCTCACTAAATACAGTAATGTGTAACTTTACTGTAGTTTTCAAATGGCTGTGCAAATAGTATATAGTGCTGTTTTAAACATTTTCAGGCAGTGTCACCAAGATCTGACTTTTTTGCATTGGAAAACATTTACAGAGTACACTGTCATAATGAAAACATGACAAAGCCATTGAGCCGTTCATAAACAATGGTTTCAGGACTTTTCAATCCTGTCAGGACTGAATCTTGGCCCATTCCTCACTTGAAAAAGCTGGAAGATCACAGATAATCATTGTTCACGTTACAACAGCTTTCTTCAAATTCCATCCAATACTTTCAATCAGATTTAAATCCGAAGACTGTACAGGCCACTCCAGCACATTCTCGACTGATCCCTGAACCAGGCTTCAGTAGATTCGGATGTATACTTTGGGATGGCTGTCCTGCAGGAAAGTCCATTGATCACAAGTCTGCACTTAACACATCACCATCTTTTTAAAATGGCTTGATACTTTAAAGAATTCATGATGTCCTTCAAACAGTCAAGTTTTCCACATCTTGCAAAATCAAAGCACCCCCATAACAAGACTGGAGCAGCTCCATTTTTTCACCTCCAATGGCAAGAGTGCCATTCGACAAAAATGCCAACATGAAGGTCATGATTGTCTAGTGTTTTTCTTATACTCTGCACTGAAATGTTTTTTTTTCTCCTTTCATCAGGTCATATTGCAAGTCTTCGGCAGTAAATTGAGGGGGGGGGGGGGGGGGTTGGGGGTTCAGTTGCTCTGATCAAACATTTTATCTCCATTAATGATATTGTGCTTTTTCTTCAACACCCTCAAAGGTTTTCTAGTACAACCAATTTTAAACTTATGAATAAGGCTGCCAGCTGTGTCTCTAGGAACTTTTAGTGGTTTGGAAATCTTCTTGTAGTCATAGACTTTCCAATGTAATAAAACATTTGTTCTCTATAGTTTTTCTAGAGAGCTCTTTTGACTTTGATTGCAACTGTATATATATACAGTATATATATATATATATATATATACTGTTTATATATATGTATGTATATATATATGTATGTATGTATGTATTGGCTCATGCATCATGCATCTTTATATTTTATGACTAAATGATTTTTCTGGGGGAGGGGTTCTGTTTTTTTAAGCTTTCTATATAGTTCCATCACATTTTTAAAGCTTTTTACATTTTTAATAAGCTTTTTCCTATAAAATATTTAATATCCTGGTTACATTTATAATTTAATTTCAACCTTCTGAACCTAACTGTTCAATTGCTACCTTAATCTGACCTTCATCATGACCCATCATGTTGTGTTTTTAACTCACAGGGGTGCCCATGCCCAAGCTGGAGTGGTATAAAGATGCTGTTCCCCTCAGTAAACTCAACAACCCTCGCTACAGGGTCATCTCCAGCATGGGCCTTCAGGTCAGGAAGGTACAGCCCAGCGATGCCGGAATCTTCCAGTGCTTTGCCAGGAACTCGGCCGGAGAGGCTCAGGTCCACACTTACCTGGACGTCACGAGTGAGTCTGACCCCAAAGCTGGGCAGAGGGGCGTCATGCATTCTTTATCGCACATTTTCCAGACTTATTGTTATTATTTACTGCCACACAAACAATGAAGACGTTGCCAAGGGTATTAGATGTGACCTGCTGTAAAGTGCACCTTCTCTCAGCCGTTGTACAACAGTTCCCCGGAGTGACAGATGTGTTGTTCCTAATCTATGGATATGTGATTATCACTCCTTTCTGTAAGAGATGCAACAGAGCAACTCCCTGTGGAGAGGCCTGTCTGGAGTTGATTACATCGTAGTATTTGTCAGGGCAATGCCCCGATCTGTACATGAGGACATTAAGACCCCCTCAGAGGAGCACTCTCATCACACAGATAATTACTACAGCCCCGACTGCACATATTTACTGCATGTAGATTGCCGTAATGATTTTAACTTCCATCCGCATTGACCTTTGAATCATTCGATTGTCCGTGATTGTGCAGAATATTTTGGGGAGTGGAGCTTGTTCATTAAAAAAAACATTATTTCATTTTTAAAAAAGTTTTACAATGTCCTTACAATGTTCAGGGTCAGAAAAATGTAGAAAAATAAAAATGTAAAACCAAAGCTGTTTTGGAGCATAAAACGTTCACTAATAAGGTGAACTTCAGAGTGAAAATAAATAAATAAAATGGTACAAACATTTAGAATAAGTAGCCTTTAATACAGATAAGCTATTCATTTCAGCCCTTAAAAAAGTAAGGAGGTAAAAAAAATGCTGCTCTGAATAGATAGATCTCTTCTTGCATATTGATTGTGCATATCTCGCTCATTGACCAGCAATTCAATCAAAGCTGTGTTAGTTCTTCCGCAGGCTTTATTATTCCTGTATAAATTTGTTTCATCTGAAAGTGATCAAGGACAAATAAAGTGGATGAATGTTAGTGTGGTCCATAAATACTTACCAGGCCTATATCTCCCCAGAGAGATGGGGTCATCGTACAAAACATCAGAGCATATTGAGCATGTTGATTTTCAATGACATACTAACTCTGATTTTTAAGTGAGGAACATTGTGTCAGGATGTACACTTAAAGTGTTCTAGGAAAGATAGTGCTGGCATACCTTTAGAATACATGAATTTGAGAGATATTGATGTTTATTTTATTTTACGAGTAATGTGTAAATACAAGATGTGTCCTAATTAATTTAAGACTTTGCTATGTGTCACAAGTAAAGGCACGTTCACACCAAGAATAATAACTAGGGGTTATACACAAAATTGACGGTTCAGTTTTCCCACGGTTTTGACGTCTCGATTCGCTTCGATTCGGTTCGGTTTAGAAAGCTAAAATTGCTTCTTTTTTTTTCTTTTTTTAACAGTGGTTTAATGAAAAAAATTGTCTTTGTCTTTAAATTAATTCAATTACAATTAAACGTTTCACAAGGATTAAAAAAAATCTGCTAAATCTGTAAACTATATATAGAGCCGCACATTACTATAACATTAAAGGTTGTAGTCTAGACTTTTAACCTAAATTCAGATGCCATTTATTTTTTAGATATAATAATCAACACACAACACATTGTATGAAAACATGTAAACTAAACATAAGGCAGTTTGCATTAACTTGCGTTTTTACTCTAATTTGTTATTGAAATATAATACTTTACACAGTTGTCATTTTCATGAAAGATATTTTAAACATACATTAAATAATCAAGATATCATTAACAGGTTAAGTAAAATATAATACATAGGCTAACATGGTGCATTTATTTAGTGCAAGAGTTCATTTATAGGAACCAAAGTTGTGGACACTGAATCACTTGCCTGTTGTGGTAAATATAATGCTAGTGACAAGCTATGCTGTTTTATTGACGTCTTTCCGCTGCTGAAACACTGGCTGTTTCTCAAAACCAAGAATGCAAAGAACGGACTTGTGTTCTTGGGGAGAACGCTCTTGCTAGTTGTTCTTGGAAGAATGAACTTACAAGGTGACGAGCACACAGAACGCTGCTGACAGTTTGAGGCGATGTGTTCTTGCTGGTATTGCGCTATACCCCCGCACAGCGCCGTCTTCAGTACCCAAACATAACAAGAATTATCGATGATAACAGCCAGATTTTTTGCATGACTGGCCGGTTGGCTCGCTAGCTACACCCGCGTGCGCTTATGGAGATTCTTCACTACCGAAAATGTTTGAGTATATTTTCGATTAGCCATACATTTTTGTAAAAATGGCAATATTTGAAATCTACACAGTAGATTTCTCGCATCAAATGTTCTCAGAAGTTAATTTAGTGATGAAATAGCATACGAAATTGTAGAAAAACGACTTACTGTTGTTCTGCCTTTCTGCTCCCCGCTCCTTCCTTGAATGCCGAAATGAATGCTGGGATATTTCTAGCGTCAAGTTCCAACCGATGCATCCTCGGTAAAATGGGCGTGTTAAGAACACTTCCGGGATTTTTAACCGTTCTTGCCAAAATGCAAACTTGTGTATTGAGACAGTCCTTGGGCAGCGACTGATGACGTTTCACAAGTCCACAAGAACACAAGTACAGACAAGAACGCATATTGAGAAACGGCCACTGATTGAGCGATTACACGAGTTATGATGCCTTTCAGTAAGTATACTGCATCTGTCAACATACCTTCAGGTGTCCATTCTGTAACTGAGGAAGAGATGATCGCGTTTACCCGCGCGCCGCACTGCCGCTTGAAATGAGGAGCTTAGTAGGCCTACAGCGATCTGTCACGCCACAGCAAAGAGCGCCAAAACGCCATTTATTGTTTGAATTTCATGATCAAATAGACAGAATTTGAAAGATTACACCTTGCTTATTATCGAAAGTAACAAAACACGGAGCTTGTTATTTGGTGTTAATGGTGGTTAGGCGACAAAACTGAATTCGTTGTGTACCGTACACATAAGACATGAGGTCCATTGAGCCGGGCGGGGCCGGGGTAGCAGGGGGCTGGGAGGGGCGTGTTCGGTATGCAATGAGAGTATCGCGATTCGAATCGTGTGTTCTGTATCGTGGTTTTTCGGTTCGGTTCGAATATCGTTACACCCCTAATAATAACTATAAAGATAATCATAACGATGACTGTATTAGCGTCTAAATGCTCTGTTTATTATAAGGTTTGCGGAATGGAATGATTAATCAATGTTTTTATCATTTATAAAAAAGTTTGAAAGTGATTCCAAGGATATTTTTTCTCTGTGCCGTTATCGTTATAGTTGTGGTGTGGACACATTCAGTTTGCTATTCTTTTATATTAAGATTTCTAAGACTATATCTTTATCATTATCTTTATAGCTACAGTAAAACGATAAAGATATAGTTCTAAAAATTTCTACTCAAATAGTTACTAAAAATTACTAGATTGTTACTGTAATAAAAAAAGACTGATTTATAGCATAATATAAGATTTTGGTTATACTGCCATGTCCTATCGTGGCATTCATGTGATAGAAAATAATGTAAAGAAATTGGAAACCAAGCTGTGATGTGTTTTATATTCCTGTCTCGCTTGTTCCAAATGAATATAGCACATATTCAACAATGCATCCAAACAGTAATCATTTGCTCTCAAGCAGCAATACGCTTTACTTTTCCAAATGGAAATACCTGTTCATTTACACATTTCTGCCTAATAAAAATGACCTTGCAACTCTACATTGGGTACCCAATCAGAACATTGTAATTAAATGCATGCCAGTTGTTTACTGTCTCCGATTTGAAACGAACAAATTTGCAGACGTGTCCCGGATCACAATAAAAAGCATCAGTAGTGTTTTGATGGACATAACATTGTTTTAATACAATTTACTTGCTGTTGTTTGGCCTTCTGTAATAATTTACGTGTTCCTATGTGTGGGTGGACTGCATTAAGCATGAATGTGGGGTTATCGAACGATGTGGCGTTTTCTCGTCCTGATTAAAAATGTGACTGTGGTATGCAGGTATGGCTCCTGACTTCACCGCGGCACCGGTCGATATCACTGTCACAGACGGAGCGGTGGCTATGTTCACCTGTCAGGTATCTGGTGCCCCAAAAGCAGCCATCATCTGGAAGAGAGGTAATGCTAGTTCAATGTGATGTTTGATTTGAGCATTTAACATTTGAATTCATTATTGAATGAGGCTAAAATCACATCTGAGCTCTGTTCCAAACCTGGGGAGTTGACTTCCTGCCTACTGCCTACAGTGGAGTATCTTAAAGACCCCCTGTGGTAAAAATCATGTTTCTCAAAAACACGGTTTGAAATTGCCAGTGTTTCTGACGTCACTAACTATCTTGTAACCAATCACGTCAACCTGCCGGCAGGCTTTAGCATATCATTAACTATGACCTCTCTAAAGCAGGGGAGTCTCAAGAGAAGCCAGGTAATCACAGTATATTGCTCCAGTAATATATAATTAATCCCAGTAGTTGATATGAAAAATCGGGTACATTTAGCTATATAGCATGTGAATTATGTTATGTATATTATATATTATGGTGTTATGATGAACTATATGCTTTTCTCCACTGACATTTAAGTTGTTCAAAGCTTTTCTAAGGATACTGACTGTTCGAAGGAAGCTGTCTGACTCTGAGATGGAACATTAGCAACAAATATTAGCTGTTTGATAACGTAGTCAAGCAAAATGCTTTAGATTTCAGTCAAAATGAGGTTTATTAATTAAATTGCTCACTTTTTGTAACAGTCTTCACATTGATAACACCTTTTCTGCCTAAAAATGTTGTCTTCATAGGCAGCCAGCTAGGCTTTGGAACAGAGCAACAATGTAATGTCAGTATTAACATGGGTGCATCTTAGCCCTGCTGTTTTGTGATGTTTACTAGTACTATATTTGACTTATTACAGGCAGATCGCTGGCATTCTCGCTGCTTTGTTACTGCGGCAGAGCCATCAATTGGTGTATGAGGTTGTGTTTTGTGGTCTTCACAGGAAGCCATTAAGATGTATTTGTTGCATCCGATTGACAACACAAAAGATAATTTCATGCAAGAGTAACAAAAAAAAACTACCATTAAATTCTACAGTTGTTTTGACTATATTCATGAAGTCGTTTCCATAGCATTCCCAATTATGAAGCGGCATGTATAATAGTAACAAGGTAGAGATCTCTGCAGGCGGTTTTTCCTCTGGGAAAACTTTAAGCTTGTAATAAAATAATCCAGAGCTCCAACACCATGCATAGTGATGCTCTATTAATTCCTTATATGGAAGCAGAACCGAGATATTGAGCTCTAGCTGGTTTGTGTGTGTGTGTGTGTGTGTGTGTGTGTGTGTGTGTGTGTGTGTGTGTGTGTGTGTGTGTGTGTGTGTGTGTGTGTGTGTGTGTGTGTGTGTGTGTGTGTGTGTGTGTGTGTGTGTGTGTACGCACAACAGATACTCAGATCCTCGCCAGCGGTTCGATGCAGATTCCACGTTTCACCCTGCTGGAGTCCGGCGGTCTGCAGGTTCAACCGGTGGTGATGCAGGACACGGGCATGTACACCTGCTACGCCGCTAACTCAGAGGGAGCGATCAACGCCAGCGCCTCCCTCACCGTGTGGAGTAAGAGAAACACACTTAATCAGAACACATTTGTGAACATCTTTCAGAATCTGCTTTTTCACTGACTTGAGAGAGGAAAGATGATGTCACTATGGAAGAATGAAATAAAATTAGAATAAATTAAACTTGTCTAACAGTTCTGACTTTATGTTTGCACATCAGAGTTTATATCTTGGAATTTTGAGTTTAGTCAAAAAAGATGAAGTTTGCAGTAGGTTAAACCAGTCACTAGGCCACTGGGATTTTTCCTGGTGCTCCCGATGGCCAGTCCTTGCCTGGGCCTGCCTAATTTTGCGACGGAAAGGTTCGGACTGGATCACGAAATTCATGTCATGAATGAAATATAAATTTTGTGAATGTAGTATTTGATTTTGTCATTAATATGTATACAAAATTCAATGTATCAAAACATTAACAAAATATATATTTTGTGATAAAGACAGTTCCTTTCATTTATGAAATTAGGTACCTCTTAAAAGAGATATAATTCTTACAATTCTTTGCAAGAATTGCTTGGCCAAATTGCAAGATAAAAAGTCAGAAATGTGTTATTTGTTGCAATAAGTTGCAATTACCTTTTTATTTTATTTTTTCATGACGGAAACTAGCTTCCATATATTACGGACTGTTGCTCAAACAAACATAGCACAATGTGGTTTTTGTGTGCATTTGCATTTTGCAATTTGCAGTCCTAGTTTGCATTTTCATCAATTTTTTTCAAATTTAATTTAATTTGAACATAAATATGGAAACACTTTTGTTAGACTGAAATAATTCGATTTTTGCACTGTCAGACTTACAAATCTAGTAAAGTGGGCTGTTGCTCAGTTTCGACCAGCATCTATTCACATTAATTACGCAAAAGTTGACTGGGGTGATGTGCAACATTAAAATGTTCTATAATGCATTGTGTCATGTAAACTTGGAGAGACAGATAAAGACTGTTGATCGAAAATAAAGGCCTGTTCACATCAACGCGAATATTTGGCACAAAAAAATATGACCTTGATTTTCTCATGCAAATCGTCTATTCTGACCAATGCATAACAATGGCAAACGGGCTGAATGAAAACGCAATTTCACTTCTGACACTAGATGGTGCTTGTAGAAAAGCAGAAATACCTTGTTTCCTCACACAAAGCAGTGCTTTGCATCTTTCAATTTATTATGACACTTGCTTGTCACAAATAAAAAGGAAGTCAGTATTTACATATTCAAATATCCATCATCTGGATATTCAATAATTTAATATAGTCACCCGGGGACTTTTCGCATACTGTTTTCCAAATAGTATGTATTCGGACATACTAGTCTATTGGAGCAATAGTAGTTTTATAGTACACCATTTGTGCTATGCTCTGTACATTTGACATATTTTTTTTTTATTTTTTGTCTGTTGCATTGACGTCATGCAAATCGTTGTGTTGGTCTGAACCGATGCATTAACAACTGTTGATTCAAATTAAATTGTTTATTGTTTGTCTTTTTGTGGGCAGGCCTTAAAGCTACAATATGTCATTTTTTTCGTTGCTAGGGGTCGCTAACCTCTTACAATAACAAAGGTGTAGGTTGATAAAGCATAAGCGAAATTACACACTCAAATGCAAATGTTTAATGTTATTCTTGAGCTATATAACAGTGATAAGTTGTACGTACATTTCCTAACCGGCCTAATAAAGTACATGCAAGAGTGGCGAAGTCAAAATTTGTCACGGACGTAGAGCTCTCGGCATCTCAGACGCCACGCCATCATAATTGATCCTCGTTTTGGTTCTCCTTTTGTCCCAAAGTCTGCTTGCCATGGTCCATATTTTTTGAACAAAACAACAACAGCGTGAGCGTGCCGCTAGACGTAACGCAGTTGTCCACATCTGTTGCCATGGTTACTATGGCAGTACGAGCGGAAACCAGCGATGACGCGTATATTACGTCACTGACAGGCGACAAGTGAACAGGGAGTCAGGGACGAGACATTATTTAAAATTGGAATTTCTCTGAAATTAAAAATGTTGGGATATTGTAAGTACACAACTGCAGGAAATATAGCACACTGTGCAAGTGATTTTTGGATATTTTATTACAAAAATCTTACATATTGTAGGTTTAACTGCACATTTCAACTTTGATTTTTTTTAAACCATCTCAAGCTACAATAACTTTGATATAACCATCAGAATTTAAATGGAGAAATACTGTTACATTTTGTTACATCAAAGACCCACCATAATTTCAGTGGAAATGTGTGGTTCTGGATTGGCAGAACTCGCATCAAACTTCCTTCCTTTAATAAATAAGTAAATAAATAATTAACGTCAGAGCAGAGCATGATAAACTGCTTCATGAAAAGCACTTTCCCGGCACAGCTTAGCAAGGTGATATCTGCAGCATCCAGACTTGATATTACACACTGATCAGAGCATGTAAAGTCCTGGCTTTGTCTCAGCGGGAGGGAAATGGGCTTGGCCGTTAACGTGTGAAGAGGCTGTGATACAATGAAGCGTAGCCATTTGGTTCTTGGAAACATTAAAGTCGTGCAGAATCAACAGAGTTGTGTTTTCTCCAAGGTCGCACATCCATATCCAGCCCTCCCATGGACAGACGTGTCATCAAGGGGACCACGGCCATTTTGGAGTGTGGCGCCACATACGACCCACGCGTGGCAGTGAGGTGAGTGATGACAAACGAGCCAAGCTGCTTCCTCTTCTCGTCTGGACATCAGAGCTCAGGGCTCCACACTCGGTTTGATTGCAATGTTAATTCAAAGTGTCAGCCCCCCAGACCTTGAAGTTGATTCAAACCATGATCCGTAGTGTTGTACAGTTAATTCAGCGCTAATATGCTGGATATCAGTGTAATGAGCCAGCGCTGATTCCTGCGCTCCCCCTGTGTCAGTTTGACTGTGATAGAGTTCTCTTCCGCTCCCCGTCTCCTTCACTTGGCAGGTACGTGTGGAAAAAGGATGAGGAGTTAGTGAGCCAGACCAGAGGGGGGCGTATCAGCCTGCAGGAGGGCTCCTTGCACATCAGTCAAACCTGGTCCGGGGACATCGGGGACTATACCTGTGACGTCATCTCTCAGGCCGGCAACGACTCCAAGGCGGCCCGTCTGGAGGTCATGTGAGTGACTTAGCTTCCCTTCATCTCTGAGCATTAGGCTGACTAATGCACTGTGCTGATGGATGTGTGTCACCTTCCAGGTGCGCATAGCGCATCATTTTTCACCAGCTGCCTTTGAATTGTGAGGACGTAACTGAAGAGCAGAAATATATGTCTGCTGTCTCTCAGAAACCTCTAACCTTAAGTATTCAACTTTGTCATGTAACTCATCCCACTCAGTTTCTGCTACACACATGAATGATAACTCAAATCATAAAGCATGTTGAGGAACGCTGCAATATTACTTCTCTAAGTGATCGGGTACATGATTTTAACCTGGTGGACGATTGAACAGACTTTTTTTTTTTTTACAGACTTAAGGCCTGTTCACATAATGGACAATAAGGTTCTCATAGAATTAGAATAGTGCAGTCCACAACACAACTATATCAATAATGACACAGAGGAATGATATCATTGTAATCACTTTCAGAATAGTTTTTTCCAGCTGATGAATGATAAAATCATTGACAGCCAATCGGAATCCAGCCGACCTTAAAGAGCTGCGTGATATCATCTTCAACTTTAAATGCTCCTGTATTCTGATTAGCTGACAATGTCTGAAAGGGATTCTATCAAAACTGTGTCTCTGTGTTATAGATATAGTTTTGATGTGAACTTCACTATTAGAATGATTTTTAAAACTTTATAGTTATTGTACATGGTGTGAATGGGTCAGTAGGATTTTTGTCAGATATATTGTCCACCATGTTAAAATCATAAACAGAACATTATCGTCCATTGATGTGGATGATAATGTAGTTATCATTATCTTTATAGTTAACATTTTTGGTGTGAAAGGGCTGTCCACACCACAACAGAACGACGCAGAGGAACAATATCATTGGATTCACTTTCAGAATGATTTTTCTTCCAGCGAACAAACAATAAAAACACCTGACAGCCAAATCAAAATCCTTCCGACTTTCAAGAGCTCTAACCTTTAAAGTGATTTGAATTGGGACAAAAAAAATCTTGCATGAACTGTCCAATAAATTTTGTTAATATATTTGTAAATATAACTTTTTCCCATTCATATTAAATTGAGTATATAAACAGTCTTTGGGAACAGTACCAGTAGCATTTCCAGTAGAGCATGGTTCGGTACGGTATGATTATTGTACGATTTCTCAGCACAAAAGTCCTAAAAGCAGTCCTGTCCTACAAGATGAAAGTTTGTGGTCATATTTGTCAGTGAACATGCCATCTATGTCACAATCCTGATTTTGCAGTACCACTATGCTAACAGTTCTTTCTGATAATGGAAAAGTGCAAGTGACCAGAGAATCAGAGATTTTTTTGATGGGTGCTTTTGACTTAAAGCCCTGATGACCACAAAGCAAATCACTAAAAGTAAACTTCACAACAATGCCCTGGCTACCAACAACAACACCATCTTAGCATTGTTGCAACGAGTTTTGCATGGGCAATCACCCCTCACATTTGTGTGAATGTAGTAGTTTAATGTGCTGTCAAGTTGTCTTTAGAAAAACTCCTTGTAATACTGTACTTCCATTACACAGTATTCTTTGTTTGCTTAGCTTTCTTCTGCATTATGTTTGCTCACCTACTGCAGCATCTGCATGCACTACTTGAGTGGGTTGCTACTCTCAGCAGGAGTGTGTAGACTGACCTTTCAACCTGGATTCCAACTGCTTATACTCAATGTTCATATTCATCAACAGTCTACTACAGTAATTGTAATTATTAAAACCTTTTATTTAATCAAAAAAGTTTTGGTTTTTTTTACTGTTCTTTGCCTTTTTAGTTAGTTTACTAGTATGTATGAGTGCTTTTCTAATTCTCTTTCCAGTAAAAAAGCAAGAAAAAAAAACCCTGTCTTTTGACCTTTTGACCAGTCTCTGAGTGGATAGATTTCTTCATCCCGGCTATTTGAAACTCCATTTCTGATAAGTGTCTGCCAGTCGAATCCTTAAACCCAAAATAAAAGCTAAATCTTGGCAGCGTAAACATTTTAACACCTAAAGCCTTTGCTTATGACTCTGTACCACAATATGATGAGGGAATAAAATCCCCTCAGAAGCTCTCCAGAAATAAACCGCTGGAAGACTGCAGTAACCAGCGGGTGTGTATACTTTATGCAGATTTCATGAGGCTAATGTTGTGTGGAACTAAGACTCATTATCTGTTTGTGGGTTTTCTGGCTCCTCATTAAACTGAAGAAGATGGAGTGGTGGTATCAGATGGCTGTGTGGAATCAGGCATGTTGTCAGGAGGACTTTCCCCAGTGGCTGAAGTCACCCATCCGTTGTCTTTTTCCACCTTCAGCGATCACAGCCCACGCCATTACAAATAAACACTGATGATCCATAAATCTGAACAAAATATTAATACCAAGGTTGATTTTATTTTGTTGCCAGTCTTTTATTTCTATGATAACTATATTAACTCTCTATGTACAATTTTTTTTTCAAGTGTCTAGCTTGAGTTCTAATACTATCCTATCTGTAATGATTAATATCTAAACATCCTTAAATAAGGAATAATTGACAAAGGGCCATTGAATAATCGGGTGTGCATTATTTTCTAATAATTCCACAGACCGGAGTCGATTATTCCACTTATACTACGGTTACACACCTCAAGACATTGTTCAGATATTTGTATTTCAAGACATTTGTCAGGTTTTTGTCCTTAAAACACACTTGTGTAGGACTAATTTCTTACAGAGAGAGAGAGAGAGAGGGAGAGAGAGAGAGATTAAGCGTAAGTGAATTCCCTATGTGTCTCTCAACGGTGTTCGGCAACAGCGTCTCTTCTAATAGCGAAACCGTAAGTCTATCTGCTTCAAGAACAGCGCTGTTATTACATCGCTACAGAGAAATGTCATGTAGCTTTTAAGTTTCGAAGCTATTTTACTGATAAAATCATCAGAGCAGCGCTGACAATACGTTTCTGTGCGAGTGTTTATGTGTGTGTACTGTATGTTTATGCATTATAGTGGGAGAGAGAGCGGGAGAAAGAGAGTATGTGTTTTCCGTGCATAATAAAATGTAATTTTGTGGCATAAAACATGGAAATAATTTGTTGTTGTTTTTTCCTATTGTTTACTATATTTATTTGCTTGGTTAGTCTCGTTGTGGGTTTTGGTTCTTTTACTGTTGTCGGCTGTAAAGACCTTTGAAATCACTGAAATCATTTGGCGAAGTGATATGGAACTGTAATGCAGTCAAGAGCTGCCTGGATCTACTTGCTTTTCCCTGAAAATAAGTGCACACCTTAAAATGTCAGTCAACCAATCAGATTCAAGCCCCGTATAATAAAAAACACATTTACTTGCAAAGCAAAATTACAGAGATATTAAAGAGACAGTTCACCCAAAACAAACTCAAGAATTTCTCTTTTTTATTATTATTTTATTTTATGATTTTATTGAACATTTTGCAGTTTACCAGTTAACATCATCTTGTTACCATCATGTGAAGGATTAGCAGTTCTTGTACACCTGTGGAAACATCACAGTCTTCCTGCTTAGAAAAAAACGCAAAAAGTGATGAAATCATAAGCATGGCTGGTTCTCTCCATGGGTTTAATTTAGAGGAGAAAACAAACTTTCCAAGCGCAACCGTTGGTGCTCGGTGCCTGGTCTCAGCAGGATGCCTATGAAATGATTAATAAAGTAATCAATAAAATAAAAAATAAAAAAAGCTAGTGTGAAGAAAAAAAATCAAGACGAATGCAAATGAACGCCTGCCTCTGACTGGCTGTGAGATTTAAGCTGAATTTGGAATCATAAGCTTTTTGAACATGGAGGAGGCAGCAGAAGGAATATGAGAAGATCTGAAAATGGGCCAAGGGGGCCTACTGGGAAGGGCAGTCCCAAAAATAAAATCATTAACAGACCCAAACCACAATGAACGCCTAGTAGCGTTCGTGTAATACTGATTTTCATCTGCTTTTTCATAAACTGGAAAGTGTTGCAGCATTCTGATTTGATCATTTATGGCCATTCCTAAAAAAAATGCTCAATTAAGTAACCTAGAAATCACTTCACTTTTTGTATAGATCTTTAGCTACTGTATGTGCTAATTCTAGCTTTGTTTATGCAGCACTTGTGTGAGAATTGTGAAACAGTCCTTATTTTGAGTATTTGCTGTTCTCTTTCCTCATAGAGAGCTGCCACACTCGCCTCGAAACCTGCAGGCTAGCCTGAACGCCAATGACAGCCGCAGCGTGGACCTGTCCTGGATGAGACCCTTTGATGGAAACAGCCCCCTAGTGCATTATGTGGTTGAGCTCTCAGAGAACAGTAGGATACATGCAGACACACTCACAAACACTGGTTTACCCCCTTCATCCATCACTGTACCTACTCTGGGTCAAATAAAGTTTCATTAGTAACGTACTGTATATCAAACCAATTGCCATTTATTGCAAAAAAATGATTTTTTTTTTTTTACAAAAGAAGTTTGTTGGATTTAAAAATTGTAACCAATTTTTCTGGTTGTCAGATGTTAGTGGTTCACATTTGATGAACTACATTCTGCTAGGATATCTATTTCAACTTGAGGGGAACTGAGGCTGAATTGGGAATGGCATCCTAGCTGTGTGTCCGCCAACTTTTTGTTGTTTTTCCTATAGGGATTTTTAATATATATATATAATTAAAGAGTTGTAGAATTAAAGTCTTGAACCAAACCAAGCAGCTTTGATGTGAATTACAACATTATATACCTTGATTAGAAGAAAAAAACTAGTTGAAAAAATTGACAAAAAGACAAAAGGACAAGATTGTCTTCAGACAAATGTCTTCAATGAGGGAAAGAACTACCTGTATACATCATTTGCATTGCTTCATGCCAGTTTTTATTAAGTTGAAATAGTACAGGCTGATGTCTTCACCAAAAGCATATACCATCGATTACCAACCTCATAGCTCACAATAGGTCTGCCTTTAGAGGTTTATAATTTATCATTCAAAATCAATTCCACTGTGGAGAAACTGAAAGGGATTTTTACTTCCAGACCCTATACTTTTATGAACTCAGCCTGACTTCTTACATTCAGTAAAAATCCCCTTGACATCACTTGACAAGTTATTTGAGCCAAAGTGTCTCAGTAGAGAGATATATAAATCAAATACTTTTAAGTGTGAATAAGGTGCCCAAATACTTCTTGGGGCCACCATATAACCATTTGCTCTGTGGCATAATTTTATAGTGAATTCCACCCAATGATTGAGTTGCACAGGCGGTGTTAAAAGATCTACTGAGCTCAGTGCCTCATTCACATCCACCCATAATGCATCTGAATGTTCAGCTGCTCTCTGTCTCTGTCTGCATGTGCTACATGTACGTGTTGATGTCAGTTAGTGTCACCCAGTGGTGTAAAAGGTTGCGGTATAACAGAACCTGGAAAAAAACTCACTCAAGTAGATTGATCCTCCGGGGCTGGAAGAGGACAGTGAGGAATGTTCCCGGAGTGGAGGTGAAGATTACTGGTACAGGGTGTAATAGGGCTGGGAAGTCCCATTAGAAACACCTTTCAGAAAAAAAGAATGAAAAACCTTCTCTCTTGTTCACTACATTTTTTTTCATTCAGAGGCCATGAATTGAAATGCAATTGGGAATTATCCTCCTCATTAAGAAGGTTTGACACATGAAGAAATGAGTAGTACTTTCGTTTTCAATCATGAGATGTTTATTCCTAAAAAGATTGAAAATCTTTCAAATTTGATCTAAACCTCATCTCATTGCACATTTGGTTTGGAGTCTGTTGTATAATTTCTGAAGCTACATGGCTGGTCATTAAGTGTCATTAAGTATTAATGGCCGGTCCAGACTCAAGCATATTATGTAATTATGAGTGGATGACTAATTTGTGTAAAAATATCTTGACAAGTATCATGTGATTATGGTTGATTATGCACACATGCAAATTGTGCAATTTTATATATGCCACCATGCGTCTTAAGAAGACAGAAAACACTGTTTGGTAGTACTGTATAATTACTTTAATTAATAACATTTACAGAAATGATTACCCTTAACAGATCTTTAGTTAAAGGGGTTTTTATCATGGAAAATGCATATGCAGACATAACTAATGTCTGAAAAACATTAAAACCTTTTGAACAACAGTGTATATTAATACAACAATATTTTAACAAATATATAAATGCTGTCCCTTGTAATGTTCGTTTAAATACTTAGAAATGTTCTGGTCCTCGTTGTGTACCAGATTCTCCCTGGAGAGTGTATTTGCCTGATGTGGACCCCGCCGTGACACGGGCCATGGTGAAGGGACTCACTCCGGCCCGCTCGTACCAGTTTAGGGTCTGCGCTGTCAATCAGGTGGGCAAAGGACAGTACAGCACCGAAACCAACAGGTAGGAGGCCATGGTTGTCAACAGTTGCTTTTTCACATGTTTTCCACCCATCATTGTTGTTTTTTTACACTCATGCTTGGTCAATAACAGGCTTATTATGTCCCATCACACTATGGTCTGCTGCCGACCATCAGGACTGTCATTGTTTAAGTGTGTTTTCTGCCACTGATCCTCCACCCACAGTTCTCAGTAAGTCCTGCTGTAGCTGAAAGCACAACGCCGAAGGTTTTCTCTCTCAGGTTGTGAGTGTCAGGCCTCTTCTCTCGCCTCTCGCTCTAATCAGCTAGCTTTCTCTGGCCTGCAGCTGTGGGCGGCAGACGCCTCATTCCCAGCGGCTCCACTTGAGTTGTATCTGCTCCAAACTTGGCAAACATGCAGTTTCTGTTCCCGGTGAAAAGAAGGTTGTGTGATCTCTCACCTTCAGCAACAACGTTTCACTTTTATTAAGCTGAGTGTTGAGGACGTTTTTTAGAGATAGGTATATAGCAGCTTAATCCTCTTCCTTCATGTTGAATTAGCTGAAAGCTACAGTAAACAGGTGGCTGAGAGCAACAAAAGTTGAAAAGACTTTTCAGTTTCAGTGGAACGATCAAGGTAACTATGCATCTGCCTTCGCAGCGGAAAAAGACGTTCCTTTTACGCCTGTGTGAATAATGAAAGCGTTCTAGTAAATGCAAAGAGCTGTTAATGAGCAACCGATTTAAAGGAAACCGTGCAATCAGTGTGAGGCAGTCGGGTACATACAGTAGAGCGGTAATATCATCTCTCTGCAGAGTTCACATCTATTCTCTCCCACCAATGATTTCTGGCTTTACTCAGCACCTGCTCTTCCAAAATAGTGTCATCGTGTTGTATGCCCCCCCGGGCAGAGTGAATATTGAAATCGAACTTTCTGACTTTCGAGCCCACTCTATAAATGTAATATTTGTTAGTTTGTCTTTGAAAAATATTCATGTCATCTAGGTTAATGTGGAGCACAATCTGACGAGGGGAACACATTAAACTTTAAAGAGCTTCCGTAGGTTCTTAACTCTTGTTTAACCTCAATTAATGCTTAACTGTATCAGACATGCTCACATTACACATTTAAGGGCTTTATTTGGGAAATTATATTCAAGTACAGGCAGCTAAAAGCAATTCATACCTGCCATTTTGCTATCGTATCATCGTGAGTGGGTTAGATCATGACTGCTCATTGTTGTTGTGGGTTTTGTTGTGTTTTTTTAGCTTTTGCATGAATGCCTGCAAAAATCCTGTTAAATTTGCAGTAAAAAAAAAGACGGGCAGCTGTGATTTGAAACACTCAAACCTTTTAATTACAAAAAAGTATAATAATATTTAACTTGTTAAAAATTGTTTAAAAATTACACATAGACTTGCTATACATTATATAGTTTTTTTATTTATTATTTTTTAATTTTTTTTTTTTACTTACTGTCAGGGCCTAAAACTAACTTTTTGCAACACCTGCCATGGCCGGTAAATATTTTTTAATGGCCATAAAACTGGCAGTATTGACACCAAAATTTCAGATACCAGTGAAAATGTACAATTCTCTATTCCAATTTCAATACCACAGCTAAAACTAGCCTGACTAATATAAATTTAAACATTATTAAATACAAATAAACAGTCAGAAGTAAAATAAAAACAAATAATCAAATTACAAGCATAAGCCCAAATAAATACAATATAACAAAGATACAAATAAAATAAGTTCTTTTCAGGATTTTCAGGTAGGTCTGACAGTAATTTTCAGATACAGAAATTTAATAAATTAAGCAGCTGTAAAAGAACACTGCATAGTCTTCACTGTATAAATTAAACATCCTTATTAATTAATCCTTATTAAAGTTACAAAAGTCATTCAGTCAAGAGAAGTGAGTGATTTTTTTTCTTTATCCTTAGTTGTTTGATTAACATTCAGAACTCAGTAGCAGGAATATTAGGCTGGTGTCACTTTAAGAGAGAATGCACGGATATGATGTACTGATACTGTACACATGCATTTACTTTCTCAATTGTTTACGTTATCTTAAGACATAACTGACTGTGTTTACTAGGATGCTCGCTATTTTCTTACATGATTTTGAGTGAATTTTTTCCGTTCAAGTGCAAGAAGACGTGAAAGAGAGCTCAGTTTAGAATTTGCATGGTAATAGTAAAAAAAATATATATATATATATATATATATATTAGGGCTGGGTAAAAAATATCGATTTCTCGATTTTAATCGATTCTCATTTTTACGAACCGATATCGATTCTTAAATCCCAAGAATCGATTAGTCATCCTGTTTTCAGTTGATGAATGAATGGAACATTGTAGCGCGCATCCCATCCAATAAACGCAATAATCTTTGTGCTTTGTTACTATTGATATGAAACAAAGTCTCAGATTTCAAATTACGTCCATTTTCTTACGAAATTCAAAAACATAAATACCGTTTTGGCGCTGTGGCGTGAGATCGCTCTGGCGCAGCTCAAGAGAAGCAGCAGCGCGGAGCACACATAATCTTCTCTTCCGCCTTAATATTACCAGTTACAGCGTGACATAAACATGAATGAGCATCTGAAAGTGTGTTAAAAGATAGAGTATAATATCGAATTGCAAGCTTGTCAATCGAAATCGAATCGAATTGTGAAATTTGTGTCAATACCCAGCCCTAATATATATATATATATATGGAATGCTCATTGCGCACAGAGGTTTCAATTATGTACCTATATTAACTGAGCTTTGGTTGTTTGTGCTTCACCTCTCATTTGCATGTATTTTTCTCATTAAGTCATAAACCAAAAAACATTTTCAGATGCGATTATAAGAATAAGGAATTGTGACTTATATGCAGGGCTTTTGATTAAGACAGTTCAAAAATATACTCTTTAGAGCAATGCTGCTTCCACAGGGACTGTTAAAACAGAAAGTGGTTCTTAAAGGGCCCCATCAGTCTTCTCTTGCATTCTCTTTGCTGTGACAGACATCTGTCCATTTGGGCTTATTAAGTAGAGAGAGTAGAGCTGACAAGTGTAGCTCTCACATAATGAGCCGTCACCTTCCCACACCAACGCTTATTTATCTGCCGCTGTTTTATTGTCAAAAGCAGAGCTTGGCAAAATGCATGATTATTCCGTTGATGCTGGGTAAATTTTATGTTAGTTAATGACTCGTCTAGTTTATATATTCAGAACACACACACAAAAAAACAATGCCTCTAATGCTTTAAAAAAAAAGTTCATAGGACAGCAAAGTGTACTGTATTTGTAGAAAGTGCCAGGCACTTTCCTTGTGTTGTTTATGTTCAGAGGTAGATGTTTAATAGCTGGTGGCACAGTGCAAGTGTGTAAAACAAATGTGTAAATACTGCATGGCTCTAGCAAGAAAAGCTCTGTTTCACCGAGGAGTGAGCAGTCTTTCCTTACGGCCATCATTAGGCAGATTTACAGAGCACCGTCTGAGAAAAGCTCCATGATATTGGTTATAGAGGGCATTAATTATGAAATAGACTTCTGGGAAGAAATAACAAAGTGTGGTCAGAGGTTTAAGAAGACTCTGACAATAAATCTGAAAGGACCCAATGATCCTATTAAACTTTAATGCAGATTTAACTGTCCATTAGCATGAAATGCAAAGGGAAGATGAATATATGGGTATTATTAAGTATTCAACACTGATTCATTTTTAAACTTCGTTAATTAAGAAAATGCACATTCTGTAGGTGGAATGAACCGAGCATTGCTCACAAAATATAATTTAAGTGTGAGAGCAAACTAGCCTGTAGAGACTAGCCATTATGACATATTTGACATTACCAGGGATCACAGAGCCCACAAAATCATTAGCATTTCCCGCAATTCAAGTGCTTACTATTTCATTATGAATCTGAACCAGTTCCACATTTCATTAAAATCAGTACATCGACATGAACTTTCAGCGTATTTCTTCTCCTCTTTTTGCGAAGAGAAATGTGTTGAGATCCATTTGCTCTTTGATGTTCGCCCAGATCTCAGCCAACAAATGTGAATTGAGACTCTTTAATAAACTAAAATATAAGCTCCAAAAATGTTCTCTCCTCTTAGGATTGAACAGAAATAGTTCTGTTTAGTGTGTTGCTTCCTTGGAAAGAGTACAGGTATTTACCACTGAGTTTAAAAGCACTCACACTGGGGACAAATCCTCCACGCACAGCACTACTGTGGCCTACTGCACAACAAACCATGAGATGCTCTTATCTTTAAAATATGTTTGGTCTATTTGTAATTCGAAAGCTTGAAATTTCAATGAAGCTCTTAGCTTGAAGGTGCTGCTGAGCCAACGAACGCAATCTTGTACGGCTGTAAATGTACCCAAGCCAGTTTCCATGTAAGCAGTGACCTCCAAATTTAAAGCATCAGGGTGCTTAGAGCACAGAGAGACTTTTCCTGAAAAACGCATAAGAGCTTTTTATGAAGTGGGCGGATATGGTAGAGTGCATCAGGTTGGGAAATGGACTTCCGACCAGGGGATTACACTTGCATGGCTCACAATGTTGTGCCCTAGAGCGAGTCGACTAACCCGATTCGCACGAGAGAAAATAGAGCAATGAATCAGTCATGCATGAACACTTTGTTGCGCAGTTAAGTTTGTACCTGTAGAGCACGCCAGTTTGTGGTGCTAGCAACACTCTTGCGCTTTCTCCCCAGATTGATGCTGAGAGAGGAACCGCCCAGCGCTCCGCCCAAAAACATCGTAGCCAGCGGCAGAACCAACCAGTCCATTATGGTGCAGTGGCAGCCGCCCCCAGAGCCTCAGCTCAATGGAGTCTTGAGAGGATACGTCCTCAGGTGAGACATGCACAAACAGAACTTGCCTGATGAAACGTGCTGAATTATGACTCCTTTATTAATATGACTTATTTATTCATATGGCATACACTTTATATTAAAAAGTCAAGCTTATTTTGAGACCAACAATGTCAGTTTTTGATTGCATTTGTCACCCCATCTAGAGAATGGAGTTGCAGTTGACCTTAATGCTGTCACTTTGACTAATGTTTTAGTACAGCTGTTGCCCAGAACGTTTATAAGCAAACTGATTTAAAAGGAGTGTTTGACATGTCTGTGTGAAAGTAAATCTAGGCAGGCTGTAGTAAAGGTTTTGGCAAACATGACACTAGTGTTCATAACAATAGGTAACACTTTAGTTTGGTGACTAATTCTCACTATTAACTAGTTGCTTATTAGCTTGCTTATAACTTATAAAGCACATATTAACGCCTTATTCTGCATGACCATATTATACTGTACATCCCATAATCACATCAAACACCTAAAGTTAACCACCTTACTAACTATTAATAAGCAGTAAATTAGGAGTTTATTGAGGCAAAAGTCGTAATAGTGTGTTACCCAAACTTAAGTGTGACTGAACAATACTATTTTTTTATTTGAAAGATTTGAAAAATAATAATTATATATATATATATTTTTTTTTTTAAGTTGTTATGGTGTGGCATTAATCGGACTACATTCGACGACTTTTTGGATGACTGCGCTTGTTGAATCACCTTCAGTGATGTAAAAGAAATCCCCCTGATTGGCTGCTCCCTTTTTTAATGAAGAATATAGACTATTGCCCATACCTGCTGGTATGGAGAGTCATTTGCTCTCACACAGGTGCAGAACGTATGTGTTAGTTGGTCGTTGACTAGTCTTTGCCGTGTGTTCAAGTGCAGCAGCTTTTTGTCCCTGACAAAGGCTGCATGAGGCGACACCATAGTCAGCATTCGTCGCCGCTAGTTTGGTGTGTCTAGGCCTTAACGCTTTCCCCCTCATTTACGGAATTTGTTTTTGACCAAATTAATAAGTTGATTCATATTAGATTTTGAGTCAGACTACATTGGTGGCATTATATGTTTGTGTTTAGTATGCAAAGACACAGAAGAAAGACATAATGTCTTTACAATATTCAGGGTATCCAGTCTAAAATGTTAAAATCTTATTTTTTATTTAATATGCACCCAACAGAGAAGATCAAGCAAATGAATGACACTAATTTCTCTTATGTAGCAAGAACTTGGATGCATTTCAATATCTATGCTGTTTTTAATAGCATTCCCACACCGCTGGTGTATTTAACACAACTTCCACCCTTGAAGAGAGCTAGTGTGTGCCTAATAATTATACAGCCTGTGGGAGGACTTCTAACAGAACAGTGACCTGGAAGAAAATCATTGTCGCTCACTGTTTGGCCATCGATTGCCCTGATGCAGGTACCGGCTCGCGGGGCTCCCAGGAGAGTACCAGCAGAAGAACATCACCAGCCCTGAGATAAACTACTGCCTGATCACAGAGCTCATCATCTGGACCCAGTATGAGATTCAGGTGGCCGCGTACACCGGGGCAGGCCTGGGCGTCTTCAGTCAGCCTGTCACTGAGTACACGCTGCAGGGAGGTGAGACCTCGTTCCTCTTTCACATTCTCCGTTTTTTTCATTGCCTAACAGTTGCTGCTTCTATCAGCCTCTGTGTTTTCATCTATTCCTTTTCATCAGCAGAGACTGGAAGCATACTGGTTTGAGCCGGTTGATGCGATATTTGTTTGCATGCAACACTGAGGTCATCTTAGCCTCCACGTAGACGCCACATTTATTTTAGAGCCCTCTTCTCAGACATCTAACTTCCATGCGAATCCTCTTCAAAACAATTATGTCAATTATCTACGAGAGCGCTTTTCTCTTTAGATGAGAAGAATCCATCTCAGGAAATTCAGTTTTTATTTGGACATTTGGATGATTATCCAAGGAGCGGCAAATGTATCGACTCTGCTTTGAGAAGCTTCATCCGTCTAATTATTTTAAATAGACGTTTTATAAACAGAGTCTGTCAAGCAGTTGAATGGTATTGACGCAGCTCCGCTAAAACCACTCACAATTAGCAACCTTGACGACATCACTGATGCTAAGTAAGAGACTGTGCAACAGTAAATGAACTTTCTGCAGTTGTTTGGATGAATACTAAAATAGGGCTGTCAATTTAAACATGGTCATTTTGGACAGTTAATTATTAGCATAAGTGGATCACATTTGATCATGTCTCCTATCCTGTGCGCTACTACAGGTAACGAATGACATTAACAAGATATCACAGATGTGTGTGAACACCCTCTAAATCTACCTTAGATTAACTCGACTATAAAATGGATTACTGTAGGCCAATAATAGGCTTATATTCAAAGGTACACTGTTACTTTTGTAAGCCCGTCTAAATGTGTGCAAATGTTTGATTATTCTTTAACTCTTTACTTATCTATGTCGTTTTGAGATCCTCACGCCTTCTGTTTAACGCGGGTCTCACGATCACAAACTCGTCAGTTTTCGGTCACCAAACAGAGGTAATTGGCTATATATCTGAGATGGTCGCATTCACGCTTACACAATCAAAGATACTTTTGTATAGCACCCCTGGTTTGTATACACTTGAATTTGAAGTAACGTTTACTTCAGGCAGAGGCATGGCCACTACTACAGATATAAGTCGACCAACATTACTTCTCTTATAATAGCTTTGGATTGGCCATGCCGTGGTTTCCCACGTACACTTATCTAAAGTAACATTAAATTGAAACAGAGGTAAGACACACCCAAATTTAGATTGGTCAAGCAGCATTTTACTGTCCTAAATGGAAATTCACTTCTTGTCTTTATAAAAACATGATAAAGTACACTTGAATTAGTGCCAAATATTAATCTGACGCAGACTTTGCGGTAACATACAAATCTGTTTAATCTACTTGGGAAATTCAGAGTAAGTCAGAATAAAATCAAATGTTTTCAGTTTTATTATGTCAGGGAAATGCATCATGCCAATTACATAATCAGTTCGAAGATAATAAATACCAAACATCAAAAGCTCTGGAATAAAGAGAGAAGATGCGAACCTGACATTATAAAATACATGATGCAGAGTGTCTTGCACACACTCCGCATCACAGGCTAATTAGAGTTACAAATCACGCTGAGCCTCTTGTTGCATTTCTCAGACCGAGACAGAAACTTCTTTCTCGTGGAAACATTTGCTAACAAGAGGAATTTGCATTCAGAGTTTACACCTTTTGGGAGCAGAATGCCATTTGCCTGGAAGACACCCCCTTCTCTGTGTGCAAGTTATCTCTGAACTCTTTAAAACTTTATTACCTTTTTGGTTCACTTCTGTGGGAATGAGACCTTTGTACCAGTCACACTGAGACATTTCAAATGATACCAAACATGTAGTGGAGTACATCATGAATTCATTTTACAAACCATGTTTTCACCCTATAATAAGTGTTTATACTCTGACTATTTTAGACAGAGCAGGACGCCAACCGCAGTCCATTACCTGCATGACTCATACATTTATATACATAAAGGGTGAGAAGTAGCTCCTGCTACAATGTACAATGTAAGATGCATGCAGTTTTGTTTATTAACCATTAGAGCGCCAAAAGTTACATAGTGTACCTTTAATGAAGTGGAAATAAAGAAAAGAAAATATGGACTTGTAAAACCACTTTTTATAATGGACATTACTGCTTAAGTTTGTGGACGATAAGATTTGTTTAAAAGAAATGAATTATTTTATTAAGCAAGAACACCGTTAAATTGACCAAAAGAGACCGTAAAGACATTTATAATTGTTACAAAATATTTCAATCAAATAAATTCTGTTCTTTTCAACTTTCTATTCATCAAAAATTTGCAATTGCTATTCGCACAAAAATATGAAGCTGCGCAACTGTTTAACATTGGTAATAATAAGAAATGTTTCTTGGGCGGCAAATCATCATATTATAATGATTTCTGAAGGATCATGTGACACTGAAGACTGGTTTAATGATGCTGAAAACTCAGCTTTGACATCACAGGAATAAATTACTTTTAAAAAAAATATATCAATAGAAAATATTTATTTAAAATTGTAATAATATGTCATAACATACAAGTATTATTGATCAAACAAAAGCAGTCTTGATGACCATAAGAGACTTTTTTTTTAGAAAATCTTTCTGACCCCTTAAATTTTGAATAGTAGTGTATAATAAATAATTTATTTGTCTGCAACAAATGGTATTTATTATTAAATAACCTTCATTTGGGGCTTTTTCGTGGCAAATATTGGTATATAAACTTAATTTGATTAATTTAATTATTCAAATATATTGACAGCTTTATAAACAACACTAGGCCTACAGTGTATGTGCTTTTTACCCACTAAGGAATTTGAGGTGGAGAAAAGTGCCTCTGAAGAGCAGAGACGCTGCTGCATAATGAATATGTTTACACTGCTTTAAGAGAGGACTATAATTGGCAGGCTTTTGAAAGATAGTCTTTTGATTCAAAATAAGTCAAAGCTTGACAGGCAACCTGAAAAGATCAGCCGCAGAAGAAAAAAACTAATATCTCTCACCAGACATTCATGAATATGCTTTTTGTATGAATTTTTGTCCCAGAGGTTTTATGAATGTACACATTCAATTCCACAAAAAAAACATTTGAAAGTCTAAAATTCTGTTTTATGTGTGTTGTACAAGTACATGCTTTTCAGTTGTATTATATACACCAACACCAAGTTGTGCGTACAGCAAAACAAAAACAAAAAAGTATGGCAAACAATCAGGAATCTGGACTGTGCTGTGATATTGTTTTATTGTGTTTTTGGCTTATATAAGACCTTGCCTTTCATTCAACTGCCGGCTCTCTCGATTCAGCCTTTTAGAAGGATACTGGATTTATAATAGAATGTGAATGTATTTTTTCTTTCATGTATTGTGTCCATGCTATAGTGCCGTCCTTCATAAAAGGTCAGAAATGTCTCAGGCACATCTCAGGTGCACCGTGAGTATTGTAAACTGAGCCACTTCATTTTACTGAGGAATTTTAATAATGTTGCGATTCTAACATTAGTCATTTAATGGCCACTTTGTTAGTTGATGCTCTTATGTTGTTGCTGCATTTTGCATAGTAAAAATAAGAGCAAACTCAATAACCTCAGACAATTTTTGTTATTGTCACAAGCCATTTCCAGTTTTCTGCAGTTAAAAAGGATCTTCACATATACAAAGTTTCCCCTATTGGAATTGACACTTAAATTCAATTCACACAGTCATTCAGAAATAAATGTGCATGTACTGTATTACATTTGGAGGGAAAATCTGATTTGGGTGCATTCAAATGCAGTGTGAACAAGGCTCGTCAGACGTGCTTAAGTGGTGTCCGCGGCTGTCAGTCTTGCGTATTCAGCAGGGCAAACTTTGTTTGAGTGCTATTTCACTCGAGATGATCGATCAGTATGTAGGTGGAAGCTACGTATAGTACATTCAGGCCAACATTGTGGTAAATAACTGTGTCCCACAACCTGTCACCTTTAAAGGTGACCTATTATGCCCCTTTTTACAGGATGTTAAATAAGTCTTAGGTGTCCCCAGAATGTGTCTGTGAAGTTTCACCTCAAAATACCCCCACAGATCGTTTATTATAACATGCCCAAAATGTCCCTTTTGGGGTGGAAGCAAAAACAAGCTGTTTTAGTGTGTGTATCTTTAAATCCAAATGAACTGCTCCTGCCCCCCTTTCCAGAAGAGGGCTGTGCCTTCACATTTCCAACTTCAGATATTCCGGCAACAATGAATCAGGTCACCAAAACGTGTTCCGTATTCATAGATAGAGCCAAACTCACGCCCTGCCCCTTTTGCCTCAAAATGTATTGTGCCCTTTTCTGATAATTGTAAATAATAATAATTATTTTTATAAATATTATAATAAATGAAACACACACACACCCTTGCCACTAACAATAATAATACAAACAAATATTATATAAAAAAAAAAAATTGGCGGAGAAGTGGTAGGCGGAGTTTCCTTTGCAGCGCCTCATATGCATTTAACGGTTCTGGTACGCACTACTTAGCAGTTTGCGCGAGTCTTCAAACGAGCAGCAGGTAACGTTTAAGCTAATACGGAAAATTACATTTATCCTACCATCACCATGCTACTCTAAAAGTTGCTGCAGCATGCAAGTTATTCTTAACTACAATAAAAGTATAAATCGATTTCAGACGCATTCTGAGTGACAATGTCATTCGTTTTTATCCAAGAAATAAAAGTGCAAAGGGAAATACATCTAACAGTTAGTTAAATCAAATCTTAAGTCCATGTCCAACTCTAAATTGTGAGGAACTTATATCTTTGATTTCATAGTAACGCTTTACAATAAGGTTCATTTGTTCATTACTCATGTATGAACTAACATGAACTAACCATGAGCAACACATTTGTTACTGTAGGCTATATCTTAGTTAATACTACAACTGTTAATTGTTTATTCATGTTATGTCACAGTCAGTGCATTAACTAATGTAAACAAATACAACTTTTGATTTTAATGTTTTAGTAAATCCTGAAATTAACTAAGATTAATAAATGCTGTAGAAGTGTTGTTCATTTAGCTAATGTTAACTAATTAAACCTTATTGTAAAGTGTTACTGATTCATGATAGCTAACACTGTCTTCCATACATATAATACATACATTCAACAAAACTAAAAATTAATTTTCCATTATTACCTTCTTGATTCTCACTGTTTTGTTCGGTAAAGTAAATAATATTTAGTAATATTATCATAATTTCCCTATTTTCACTTGATGTGTTATGTATTCTAATAATTGTATCAACATATTTTCTTAGAATGCCAAGGAAAGAAAGAATAAAAAACAAAAAAAATCAAGAAGTAATCCTTTTTTTTATTTAGTGCCCTTTTTGGTCCCTCCGTCCCTGCCCCTGAGGAGGTCCGTGCTGGTCACTGACACACACAGCCAACACATTTACACTCAAACACCAGGTGAAAGTACATTTTGCATAATAGGTCTCCTTTAAGGCTTATTGAAAGCTTTCGCTGCAAATGCCTTCTCAGTGAGGTACTTCACTTGATCTTCCATTATAGATGAAAGAGGACACAAATAATAAAATGAAATCACTTGGGAATCTAAAAGGTAGTACTTTTACCTTATCCTATGAGTAAACGTGAAATACAGAGTGCTAGCTCTTCATGACAGAATTTTTTTTATTCAACTAAATGGTTCAAACAAAACAATTAAATGTCTTTTTAAAAAAATTAAGGCATTATCTTCACAGAACTTTTTGAATCCAGCGTTTAGTTGCCCAACTCAAGCGTTCATTGCTGAAGTCCTGGAACTTGTAAACACTGCTTTCATTTCCTGACGAATCGTTCACTGCACACTAAGCTAAGTCAGCCATTCAGATTTAGACTTTTGTCTTCTCGAAAGTTTTTTATTTTTTTATTTAGTGTGCCATATGCATTCGATATTTAGTGACTGGAGTGCAGGAGGTCCATGGGCATGACGTCTGAGGCTGAGACAAAAAAATAAGGTGAATAGGAGTCTAACCATAGACTGTAAAAAAGAGTCTGACATGCAGTATGTGCTTGCCTGTAGTCCCTACAGCGCCCCCTCAAGGTGTGGAGGCCAAAGCGGTGAACTCAACCACCATTGAATTTACTTGGAATCCACCACCTCAGCAGTTCATCAATGGCATTAATCAAGGTTACAAGGTACACTCATTTCTCCTGTACTGGTCCCTGTCAAATATAGAAAGTATATGTTTTGTGCCCATGCCCATGAGTGACACACACTGTGTTCTATTTAAATGACATTGGTGTCTGTCCCTCAGCTGATGGCATGGCCCGAACGGTCTCCAGAGGATGTTATCGTCGTAACCATCACCCCTGATTATCACGGGACACGTCACCTGGGTTTCATCAGCGGTCTAAAAAAGTTCACCTGGTACCTGACGTCAGTGCTGTGCTTCACCACACCAGGGAACGGACCCCGCAGTGCCCCCAAACTGGTGCAAACTCATGAGGACAGTAAGTAATAGTCTGTTTCTTTGTGTTTCTGTCTCTCACTGAATCATATACTTCAGAAAATTCGTGCTCAGAAACGAATTGATTGGATTCACATAAAAGAAGACATTTTCAGTGCTGTTTGACACAAAATGCACTGAAAAAAACATTCATAAAATGTTGTAGATTTATGTAGCAAATAAGAATCGATAAAATAAACGTCTATATTTTAAGACAAAGGTCTTGATAATGATTTTCAGGTTTCTTTAAGGTAAATAAAGCAACAGTTTGTTAATAACGGAAGAATATGTAAAAGTATGGTATTTGGGGTAAAAGGCACAATAATTAACATAATAAATAGCTGGCTGACTTTTCCATTTGTTGACATGATTCAGATGGTAAATATCATGTATATCAAATTGGGTGTCCACCTTAGAGATAATCACCATGTTTATAGTGAAACCTTATGCTATAATGCTATTACCAAAAAAAAAAAAAACAAGGTACCTATTGCAGGAATCTCTTTCATCCTCATTTTCATGGAGGCGTCAAGATAATTCTGTTAAACAAAATAGTTCTGAACAAAATGTTTATTTTAATTACTGAGGTAGCCAAATCAACAGAAAAATGCTCTTCATTTGGCAGGAAATATTTTATTAAATGAAGCTTTTGGCCTTTACATCAGCATTGTGACAGTGTTCTTTCTCTGAAACTCTGCTCGGGTAGTTTGGGGGTGAAAAACTACCAAATTACAACATGTCTTATAAAAGTCGCAGTAATTAAAGTGCGGGTCAAGCCGCTATAATTATATCAGTGTCTTTTGGCATCGTTGACACTACAAGTGAGAAACTAGTTTTGGTTACTTTCCAAAAAGAATTACTGGGAAAAGAATGAACAAGGAAAAAGAAACAATGTCTGTGTGCATGTCAGGTTTTGATATCATCGGAATCTTTGTTGTGGTTCATTATAAAGGGACTAAATAATACCTTATTTGTTAATTGTTTCACAATTAGTGTGTGGATTAATCTATGACCAGCTCAATTAGCCTACAATAGACAGAGCTTGTTTAGAAACAAAAGGAGGTCTACAACCAAGAAATGTCTTTGTGTTTAGTTCCAGGCCCTGTTGGTCGCTTGAGCTTTACAGAGATATTGGATATGTCTCTGAGAGTGAGCTGGGAGGAACCTGTGAATAAGAACGGCATCATTACTGGTGAGTGTTTTTGATCTTTCCGTTGCTTTTATTGATATGATACTCAAAAATATATATATAGATATATCTATATATATCTATATAAGAATATATAGACAATCAAGGAAAACACATACATTTTGCAGCAATAAATCTGAATGAATTTGTTTGCCCCAGCATCAGTAAAACTCAGTTTTGGGGAATGATGAGTTGTTCATTAGATTTGTTTCCTGTTAAATGAAATCTAATCTGCCCCCCTCTGTTTAAATGTAGCTGAACGTTGCATTAGATAGAGCAGGTGAGCCCGTAAAGGAGCTCAATTTTCATTTGGCAACTCTTGGATGTTCGTATAGCTTTATTAATGGATACACTTCTATTTAACACTTCATTGAGTTTTTGCACAAAAGCAATTATGGCATCGTTGTTTGCGTTCAGTTGGCAGAAACAATTTTCGCTCCCTGTTGCACAGCTGTAAAGGATGCTTTTGTGATTGTGTGTGTGTTTGTTTGTCTCTGCATGACTCTCTCTGTGTGGGCGCTGATTTATGTGTTTTAGCATTCCAGTAGTGCTATTTATCCATATTGTCCTTTAGTCATTACCACCTAGAAGGTAAAGCACAAACAGATCAAAAGAAGGAAAAAAAAGGTTAACCGTGATCAAAAGACCTGTAAGCATGAGTAGACCTTCAAGCATTTGACAAGAACCTGAGCGTGAATCTCTCGAAACATGTTCAGAACGATTGGAGGGCATATATTAACGCAAAATCAAGAAAGAAATAAGAAACTAGATTTTGCTTTAAAAAAAGCAAAAAAAAATTTTAACATTTTTTGCATAAATTGATTAAAAGTGACTGTAAAGTAATTTATATTCAACAGTGACAGTAAATAAGAAATGTTTCAGCAAATCATCAAATTAAAATGATTTCTGAAGGATCACGTGACACTGAAGACTGGAAAAAGGATTTGTATCACATTTTACATTTATTCATTTAGCTGACGCTTTTATCCAAAGCGACTTACAATTGCTATATATGTCAGAGGTCGCACGCCTCTGGTGTGAGAGACCCGGGTTCGAATCCACTGTGAGACACCAATGTGTCCCTGAGCAAGACACTTAACCCCTAGTTGCTCCAAAGGCATGTGTCTTATCCATTGCGCCATCACCACCCCTTGTATCAATTTTGGAAAATTACTGTTACTTCCAAGTGTAATTTATTCCGATGATGTCAAAGCTGAAAATGCAGCCACTGACTGTAGCAGCAAAGCGGGATCGATCGTGGCGATTGTAGGCGGAGTCTGACGGGGAGTCCTTTCCTTTTGGGACTCCTGCTAGCTCTAATACTTTCATGTCGATTTCTAATCTTACAACAACAACAAGAGAAGAAAAGAAACTGATTAATGTGGAATGTCTGATTCTGAGGGATTATTATTTGCAGAAGAGGTTGCAAAAAAGATGACAGATGGTAAAAGTTACATCCTGGCTTAATCAGAGTTATCTGAAATTAAATGTGTCAAACACACTCTGTATGTTCTTTTCTAAAGGACACAGTGCTGATATAAAGCAGGATATTGTGTGACAAGCTGGTCTAATACACATTTGATAGATCTAAAACCATTGGAATTCTACAAATAAGAACTTACATTTTTTTTATATAAAAAAAACTTTCAGCATTGTCACATTTTAAATAAGTATAACTTGTTTCGCTGGGAAAATCTCATTAACTTTAAAAATGTTTGTTTAGTTCATAAGATTATGTATGGTTTAGCTCCTCCTCCTCTGGCTGATTTTATTCAATTTAAATCTATTGAAAGCGGATTGTATAATTCCACGTAAGAAAAGTTCCTTTTTTCAAGCATTTTTTGTCATTCAGAGCATCACATCATTGGAATTCTGTAACACACTCAATTAGAGAATGCTCATCGTTTAAGTCATGTAAGCATAATTTTAAGAAATGGCTTCTTCATAATCAACAATGTGAACATTAATGCTGCTTATTATTATTAATAATTTAATTATTAGTTTTTTTTTTACTCATAACAATATCATTTAATTTCCTTTTTTTTAAATATCTTTCTTTTTTTATTGTGTACATATATTGTCTTTTTGGATAATATGTTTAATTGTACTTTACAGAGTTGCTTACAAGTTCTAGTTCTATTATTGTTGTTATTGTTTTACACTCTTCTCTAGTTTTAGGCCTAATAACATCTGGCAAAGGGATAACCGAAGAAAACTAGCGTTCAGGCTAATTTAATTACATTTACATTCATGAATGTTGATTAGTGTACACTGTCTCTTTTCTAAATAAATAAATAAATAAATAAAAATGCCCTGTATGCAAAATAAAATTATTTTTCTTTTTTGACCAGGACAACACATTTTCTGAGAGTCACTGGTAAAGTTTCAACAATGCGGAGAAAGAATTAGATCTGGACTAATGAGGCAGCGCTAGATTGATACTGGACATAGATTAAGCCGATTGAGTTGCAGAACGGCTCTGAATGTTGATTGAAAGAATGGAGACGAATGAGATCAGACATAAATTAGGCTAAATAGCTCCTGTCTATATCAATGTGCACAGCATTGTTGCTCTTTGAATGTTGCCTATGCCCGTTCACCAGCGGTCCCTCCCAGCGTAAAGCTTGATTTATGAGCACCTCAATGAAAAAGGACATTCAGCGATTGGAAACAGTGCTGACTCTGGGAGAAAATACTCCCAATAAACAGCAAATTACATAGGATCTCTGCTGGCTATTAGTCTCAGTTAGATGCAGGTTAGGGGGCAGGGCCCAGGGTCTAGACAACTCACTACAGCAGTTCCCCAATTCACCCACCTTATTTGTTAAAGAGAGATTGTTTATTTCAAGTTCAAGACCTCAGAAAAATTCCTCCTGCTCTTGTGAGTTGTCATCCCAGGTTGGATTTGGGCGAGTCGCCCCAAATTGTCCCGTTCCCACGGGTTTTGAGCCATAAAGTGTGTAAAGCTCATATAAACTTCTTGAGTTTCAATGAATTTGATGGTGTTTTGCAGGTTACCTGGTGTCCTGGGAGGTGCAGGGGAAGAACCAATCACGGGTGGCACGCACCTTGGCCAATACCACGCTGCACTACAAGGTCACCGGCCTGACATCCCTCACCACGTACACTCTGGAAGTGGCAGCTATGACGGAGGCAGGAGTTGGAACTGTAACTTCCTCCACCATATCTTCGGGAGTGCCACCAGGTCTTTCGTAGCTCTTTAACATAGACAATTAAAAATAACCTGTATTAAGGGAGCTACTCTTCCTTATTTATGGATGCATATTGTACACAAGCAATATAAGAATGAATGATGATCTTTTGAGTTGGCCTTTTCTGCTCAGAAACTGCGAAGTTGTTGCCCATGCACTGCCATTAATCAAATGTGGCACTGAAGGAGAAATATTCATTTGTACCAGCTTTAAGGCAGACTTTCTCTCGCTCACTGAAAGAAGGCAAAGGCTGAACTGGCTGAACGCCAAGCCAAAACCATAATGCCTGCTGATAAATTGCTTATTGTGAGACATTAGGGAAACAGACGTCTACACATCACAGTGGGGATTTCGGGCAGATGCGAGACTATCGTCTGTTATTTGATTTAATTCCAGTGTAATTTCATCAAAGGTTTCTCAACCCAAATGAGACTTTTTATCTCTGCACTTCAAAAGAATCGCAAATCTCTTTTTTGACTCAGTCCCTTGTCTACACAGTCTTATTAAAAATATTCTGGTCATGATTTAGAAATATTGGGTGTTATTGACTTTAGAAGGCAGGCTTGTGGATGTTTTGTGTTTATTGATTGTTGTTATGTGCGGATGTTGTTAAGAAGTGACTTTTAACTTTTTTTTATTTGTCTATATTTTGTCTTTATTTGTTTTTTGTTGTTGTTGTTTTTTGCCTTTAACGCAGAACTTCCCGGGCCTCCATCAAATCTGGTTATTTCCAAGATCAGTTCACGATCGGCTACACTGAAGTTCCGTGCAGGAGATGATGGGAAGACGACCATCTCCAAGTGGATTGTCGAGGGGCAGGTGAGTAATATTTCAGTTCTTCTTTATCTGATCATTATCCGCCTACCATCGCTGGCCTGAAGCTGTACATCCTCACAGTGCTCCCTGATGAGTCTTCACTAGCCAAGAAAAACATTTTACATGATAATGAAATATCTCTGCAGTGTTGAGCATGTACTTATGGTGATTTGTGTAGGCTTCGTCTCCTAGTCTTAGCAATGTACATTTCAGTTATTTTTACAGCTTGATGGATTAATCAGCTGGATTCAAGGTGGGACAACGAAGTAAAAAATATCTGCAATATTTTTATTTGTCGGTCAGTGTGCACCGAATAACATTTTTGGCTGTTGGATCATTTCTCACAAAAATGAAAAGGAATCAATCAATCAATCAATCAATTAGCCAAGTTCTTGAGGATTCGATGTGGAAAAGTGGAGCAAAAAAATATCTGTGCTTTTTTTATTTGTCAGTCAATATACACTGAACAACATTATGCATCAATTCTCACCAAAAAAAGATTAAATTAAATAAAAGATAAAGTTCAGGATTCAAGGTGGGACAGTGATGCAAAAAAATTCTGTGCTGTTTTTAATTTGTCGGACAGTGTACACCGAAAAAAAATTTGGCTGTTGTATCGTTTCTCACAAAAATGAAAAGGAATCAATTAATCAATCAAGTTCTTGAGGATTTAAGGTGGGACAGTGGAGCAAAAAAATGTATCTTGTCTATTTGTCTAACAACATTTTTTATCAAATTAATTTAAAAATGTAAAATGAAAAATAAAATGAAAAAAATAAAAAATATATATTTTAAAGAATGTAAAAAGGTCACATCAAAATCGAATCTAACCGCCATCCAGCTGTCATCACAGGGTTTTAAAAACAGCCAGCATGCACTTATCACACGTACTCGATTCAATACCACTCAGCACTTCCATTTCAACCTGAATAACAGCAAGTTCCAGTTGTGATTGCCCTCTATGGCTCAGAGATGTATTGAGAGCGCATCCTCGCCCTTTCCACATCGCCTGCGACTTTAGCAAAAGTGATGACAGATTGAATCACATGACTGACTCCTAATTTGTAATCGACGTCCACTCTCTAAACTTGACGGTGCCGGGCCGGAGCTTGCAAAAGGAAGCCTCGGCTTTTCATGTGGTGGCACTTGAATTCCAGAGTTGATTGAGGCCGGGCTATCTGCCACTGCAGAAATCTGTCAAAGAGCGAGAGAGAGCCACTGCATACGCACCAGCTATGAAATACAACGGCGGTCTCCAGCATAAGGTGCCACGCGTCTAACATCTATCACGTTGGCATAAATGCTTACTGCATACAGTACACTCCACTGGTCATAGTAAATCTTCCTGAGTGCTGTGAGCTTTGATTGGTTTAGACTTGGCTTGCACAATGTGTTTGGAATGGGGCAGTGGCTGGCACTGTTCTGGACTCAATTGAAAAAGCTTTAACCTGCTCTGCTCTGCATTCCCGCTGAAGGCCTGTGCCCTACAAAACACTCTATGAGCCTTTGGCCTGTGATGTCCCGGGTATAATGAAGTGCAGTGTGTGGAATTTTCTCCTCCTTCTTTCATTAACTTCACTACTTGGTTCTCAAAAGGCTCTGAAAAATGGCTCTATTAGATGTTTCAAATGCCATGGCAGATTAATGTCCAGGTAGTCTCATGTAACCAGACTATTGCCACTTTGGCTGGTCCACTTTTTATTCTGGACAAGACCTACCCATCTGACTGATACATAAAATAGCTAACAGTTTTTTTTAGGAGGAAAATCCCATTACCTATAAGTCTTAAAAATATTTGATAGATATTGTAGTGCTTTTTGTAGCAGCCCTGTAAATTGTAAACTTGACTTTGTGTCCTGGTGATAAATTAGTGAATGCTCCTTTGATTGGAGCTTTCAGTTTTGAGAAAACTCTTGCCATTTATATTTGCAAAATTAATCTGAATGCACATATGATTTTAAAAAAACAAACATTTATAGGGCTGTCAAAGTTAATGTACTAACTTTTATTAATATTTATTGAATATGTTTATTGCAGTAATTTTGGAAAACACTTCTCTGTAATTATATTTATTTTGGAAAAGAAAATCTTGAAAATCTTACTCCTCTGTCATTGCTATGTTAGTGAGTAGGAAAAAATTACATTTAATAATTTACTTTGAGTTTAGTACAATGACAATATAAAAGCCAATTATTTAATTTTGCAAACAAAAAAATGAAATAAATAGGCCTGTCAAAATTAACACGTTAGCACATTGACTTCTCTTTCACACTTAAACGGACAAAAACACAAAATATGTCAAAATGCCTGCTTTGTCGAGTGTTAAATAAAGTCTTAAATGACCATAAAGAGTTGCGAGGTCATATGTGTCAGATCTAAAAGTGACAGCAGCCTAATAAACCTGCTTCTGTGATGTCTCTAATGTTAGTCAAATAACAAAAGACAAAGAAAAAATCACTCACTTCTCTTGACTGAATAACTTTGTACCTTTAATAAGGATTAATCTATTTTTAAATAATAATTTACAAAAGGGGGTCATCGTATTTAGGGGTAATTGGTGTTGTTGCCACAGACTGTTACAGCAGTGCTCTCTGTATTCAGGTGGGCAGTGTCGGTGATGAGGAAGAGTGGAAGGTGTTGTACGAGAAAGAGAACGACCCTGAAGCTCAGTTGCTGGAGGTGCCCAATCTCACACCGTTCACACACTACAGGTCAGTGTTGTTTCTGTACAAACACACATTAGATGCATTAAGACAGCAAATGCCATGTAAACAGCATTTTCATTTGCTTTAACCTGAATAAATACACACTTTAAGTGAGCCTAATCAAATTAAGACATCTAGATTACTCCAATTACAGTTGCATTACTGGAGACAAGTATACACCTTAATCAGATTATGATTATTCTTTGCCTGCATGAATAAATCGAATGGTACACAGTTCAGCACACTATGGCAATGTTTTCCATTCTGTATTTATGCCTGTGATCTTGTTATTTTCTGCTTCTTTCCCCGAGGATGCAGTTAATTCATTCCTTTCTTCTTTCCTGTTCTTTCTGATCTTGACATCTTTGTAATATTTGTCTTATACGGAAAAAAGACAATTGAACAGAGATTTGCTGAGACATAGTATGTGCATGAAATCTATTTACACACAGAAAACAGTTATTTTATGCATGAACTTCAGAATTCACTACACACCGCAAGTTCTGTGACTGACAGTCGCATTTGAATGATCATTCTGTGGGTGTGCAGAATACATCACAGCGAAAAATCACTCCAAACCTTGCAATGGTTGACATATGATAACCATATCTACAATATTGCATCTTGTGGATTTAAACAAACATGCAGGCCAACTGTTTAACCTGTTTTGTATTGTTGTTGCTGAAAGAAGTAATAGCAACCAATTACTTAATATTTATCAACTGTTCTTAATAAACTGTAGAGCTAAAATAGTCTCTTTTCACATTCACAAAAAAAGTTTAAATATTTACAAACAGGATTTCACATTATCCTAATTCACATTTACAAAATATGAAATGCAAAATTCATTAAAAAATGATTCACTAATGCAAATCACAATTCCTAAATATACAAGTTTGTTTGCAAATGTTTGCAATGTACAAATTGATTGTTGATTCTGCATTTGCAAATGGTCATTTGTTTGTGAGAATCGTTATGGATTTGTGTGGGCCAATCTTGAGAACAGACATTCTCTTTAGCCAATCAGACGTGAGTTTTCAATCCAGCCATTCATAGTAGTGTAAAAATATTCGTATATATTAAAAAAGAAAAAGAAAAAAAAAGGCCTGTTACCTTAACACATAAATTACAATTAATTCTTAAACATCACACCCATTATGGTGTTAAAAACTTGCTTACATAGACCACCTATGTAAAAAATAAGAGCTATTCAGTCTTTGTGTAATACGATTATTTCATTTCAATAATACAAAGCTACTGCTGTTATCTAAACAGGTTTAATGTCTGACTTCAACAATTTGTTTCAGACAGCTTGAATCATCTCTGTGCTTCATGATGAACTGCTTGCCTCAGTGTTTTTCTCTACCCTGCAATTTATGTCAGATCTTATGGATGTTGCCCCAGCCTCTCCATTTGTTCTGCCTGCTGATAAACTTTGATTTCATGGTAATTGGTGCAATTATAAAGTGAATTGCAGCGAGCACAGGGTTCTTTGCCATCTATTTTCCCACTGGGAAGTCTTACCAGTGATTAAGTTTTAACAAAGTGACTGATTAACTTGATGGTTACAGGTTCCGAATGCAGCAGGTGAATATCGTGGGCCGGAGTCCGGTGAGCGCGCCGTCCCGTGTAATTCAAACCCTGCAGGCTCCTCCGGACATGGCGCCCAGCAGCGTGACTGTACGCACGGCCAGTGAGACCAGCTTGTGGCTACGCTGGGTGGTAAGTGGCATTGTGGCCACTTAACATTTTTTAAGCCACTTAACAGTTTTTCTTTTTATTTTAACTAAAATATTGTACATTTTTGAAAATGATACCTTTATCTTCTCCCTGTACACAACAAAAAACGCAAATTTGTGAAATCAGGGGCGTATGTGTATTACGTGTTCAGTCTATAGGTGCGTTGTGATTCTTTACAAATTGACATTGCCAACTACTGGCCTGGCACGAATTATACAGCGTTTTTTGGTCGTTTACACAGATCCGTGTGTATGGGGATCATTTTGACAACATTGCCATCTGTGCCCGGAAAAACGTTTCATTTTAAGTACATCGTTGTCATGTAAACGTACCCTAATACGTATAATTCAGCAGTTTCATATCTGCACTGAGAAATATAAAGCAAGCCAAGTGCATTAGATTCAATTGACTTCATTCAATAATTCCGGGCCTTGATTCATTTTTTTTTTTCGCAGAGGTTGGAATGGCAAAAAAACAGGTTCATGGAAGCTATTACATTGTAACTTTCAGTCCTAGTGTTCTGACAGGCTGTCATTATCTTGTACCACACATGAATTCAGGCTAGGAGGTTGAAACCAGGGTGTTTTTAGACATCTATCGATTTTCACCTGATATAAAGACTGCTGACATGTGAGAGCTAGTGGCTAAATTGAGTTTCTCAAATTGAAGCTCTTTACCTGTCAAATTAAAAGCACATGAGAGCTGATGTTTTGCCAGTTTGTGACATCTCACTTACCTTTTGGCACCCACTCAAAATCGTTCAGTTGATTTTTTTGGGGCACGTAAATGATGAAGCATTATTAAATATGCGTATTAAATATAAATATGAGATTTATAGGAGCATGTATATTTAATTGGGTTAGGCTGAGCTCAGTGTGCTTGAATTAGCAATGTTCAGGACTCTGCTGAGACTGCGTGTTATAGAGGCCACACTGTTTATTTTTACACAGCAAAGTATAATGTAGTTTTCAATTTAGTATGTATTTCATCATATTCTTTATTTTTAGCCCATTTTCCCCTTTCTGAAAAGGCACATCATTTTAGTCAAGGAAAATATTATTTTAACTGAAGATACTGCTCCAAATGACAAAAATAAAAAAGGTCTCAAATCGTAAAAGACCAAATGTTCAAACATTTTGAAAAATACACTACCATTCAAAAGTTTAGGGTGTGTAAGATTTGTATTTTATTTTTTCTCTTATGCACAACATTGCTGCATTTATTTGATAAAAAAATACAGTAAAACAGTATAACTGTGAAGTATTACAATAAAAAACAGTTTTCTATTGAAACTGTTTAAAATGTAATTTATTCCTGTGATGCAAAGCTACATTTTCAGCATCATTACTCTTCTCTTGTCTTCAGTGTCACATGATCCTTCAGAAATCATTCTAATATGATATGATTCGCTGCTCAAGAAACATTTCTTATTATTATCTTATTTTATATTGTTGAAAACAGTTATGTTTATGCAAAACCGTGATACATTTTTTTAAGGATAATTTGATGAATAGAAAGTTCAAAAGAACAGAATTTATTTCAAATATAAATGTAATTCTAAATGTCTTTAAAGGGCAAGTTCGGCGTTTTACAAGTAAAGCCCTGTTTTAAGATCGTTTCTGATGAAATCGAACGGTTAAGATTGAAATTTAGACACATGCTGCTGTCCCGAGAATTTTAGGTGTTTGTGTTAGCACCCCCCCCCCCCCCCCCCCCCCCCACCTCCACAATGGTTTCATAGGTGCATTGGAACAATCATTCATATAAACGCATTAAACTTTAGTTTACAAAGACGTGAAACTCACCGAGTGGTCTGGGGTGTTCACTGATATGCTCACGCAAAAATCGCTGCAAAAGATGCTTTCCAACAGGTGTTTTACCGTTCGTTGTAAAACTGTGGACCTATTTTTCCAACGTCTCGCAACCGGACATTCTTCCAACAACTACGATAAAACCTGTTGGAAAGTTTCTTTTGCAACGATTTTTGCGTGAGCATATCAATGAACACCCCAGACCACTCGTGAGTTTCACGTCTTTGTAAACTAAAGTTTAATGCGTTTATATGAATGATTGTTCCAGTGCCCCTATGAAACCATTGTATAGGTGGGGGGGGGTGCTAACACAAACACCTAAAATTCTCGGGACAGCAGCATGTGTCCAAATTTTCATCTCAACCGTTCGATTTCATCAGAAACAATCTTAAAACAGGGCTTTACTTGTAAAACGCCGAACTTACCCTTTAATGTTACCTTTAATCAATTTAATGTGTCCTTGCTGAATAAATGTATTCATTTTAATATATTATCAAATAAAAAACTTACTGACCCCAAACTTTTGAATGGTAGTGTAAAATACAATTAACATAACAATATAAACATTGATTCATTGAAATATGCATGAATATATAAAGTATTTGTTGCCATAACCAAACCATATAATGTGAAAACTGTGCATTTGCTTCAGTGAGTGTCAAATGTTGTATTATTATTTAATCTTATCTTTGATCTGAACTTTGTTCAGTACTAAGATAGAATTATTTAAATAAATTCTTTCTAGTTTTTTCTTCTGCAAAAGACATTGTTAGATCATCATTAATGTCTGACAGTGCTAGTTTTTTCTCGTCATTTATTGTCTGCTGTATGTATTCATTAAAATCATGATGGATCTTTTTGTCTCATCTTCGTTACTGATCGTGAAATCAAAACACCCTTTGTCAAGGAACATCCCGTCAGTAATTCTGTTGACTGATTCTGAGAGTCTGATGTTTCCCCGGCAGCCACTGCCAGAGACCGAGTACAACGGAAACCCGGAGAGCGTGGGCTACAGGGTCAGAGTGTTGCGAACGGACCTGCGGGGTGAGGCCAGCACACGATTGGTGAACGACAGGCTGGAGAGGGAGATCACCCTGGAGGGCCTGGAGGAGTGGACCGAGTACCAGCTGCAGATCCAGGCCTTTAATTCCATAGGCTCCGGACCCTGGAGTGAGACCGTGAAGGGTCGTACGCGGGAGTCAGGTGAGGACATCCAGTTTGGGCACTGATGTGACTGATACCCATGGGATACAGAGACATATTTGCCACTGTGATGCAGAGAGCATCTTGAGATTTCTCAGGATAATCATATTCTCAATTGTAAACAGGTGGTTGGCAAATTGAATTTTATTTCCTTTATGTGATCACATAACAGCCCCTCACAACACCCTCAATCTGTCTGGCTCGAGAGTTGCTCTGAATGCATGCCTACACTGCAGATAAAAAGCAAGGTGATTGGCTTGCCTGGTGTCGCTATTATCTTTTCCGTTGCTTTCTGCAAGATGCACGCAGAAGAGAGATTTATGGCCCCAAATGGCTGCAGCGGAAACTCCTAAAATCTGATATTTAAAGGTGAATTGTGTCATCTCTGTGTCATTGGTGATATCAAACTGAATTGCAAATATGTTTGTGTTTTATGAAGACTATGAGAATGATGCTTGCTTACACATGCAAAAGTGTGGACACAATGCTATTGCAAGGTGTCGATAGGGTGTTTTCAACATTGACAATAATAAACATGTTTCTTGAGCAGCAAATCAGTTTATTAGAATGAAGGAACACAGTATGTGACGCTGCAGCCTTGCTGAGCAAGACACTTCTTTTAAAAACATTTAATAATTTTACTGACCCCAAATTTCTGAATAGAAGTGTAACTCTAATTATTTTTTCCTAACATTTTATTTGATTCCCATTATCTCAACCCAAATGTATCCATTTGGTCAAGTAATAAATGTTTACATCCACACCAATACGCTGATAAGTACAAAAAATCAGTTAACCCGATTTAACGGTTTGCAAGTAACTGTGTTTACGAGACTGTATTTAAAAAAAGCAGATTATTGCCCGGTGGTGACATTTCACTCTTGTTTATTATGTGAGTTGTGATGTTAAGTAAAGATTTATAAATCGAGCGGGAAAGATGAGAACACATTTTTATATTTCTTGGGTCAAGAAAAAGTCGGAGTTTGCGATACAAACTCGCTGTAGCTGTATGCGCTTAAATCTGCAGTATAAGGATGCTTTCCTATCACATATCACATATGCACACTTCAATAAGCTGACATAACACAGGTTAAGGTGTTTACATGTCAGGCGATATCAGCGAACTGTGCAAATGTTTATGACCTCAAGGTGATAAAGGAAAAAGTTAACGGGTTTTCTTGGCCACACACGTTGTTGGCTTATTAAGCCTTATCGGGTTAAGAACGTGCATGTAAACGCACTCAGTTTCAGTGCTGTTATGGCCAACCTAGTTGTGCCACTCAAACATATTGCAATTCAATTTGTTGCCACTAGTGTTCCAGAAATTGCACACTTCAACATTTGGATGACCGTAAGCAGAAATTAAGTTTGTGTGCAGAGGGAGTCATTATGTAATTGTGTGGATACATGTAGGGATGTTCTGGGCTGACCGTGCTGCCTGATATAAGGCCTCGTGCTAAAGGTTTGTCAGTCTTTTAGTGGTCTGTTCACGCTCACACTCTTTGTTTGCTGCTCACACATTAATGCTGTTTGCTTTCTTTCCTTCCCATGACATTGGACAGGTGACTAAACCACGTGAGTTTACTCGGTACTCGTGGGCCGTGTGTTAAGGCACTGTGCGATAAGGGAGTGTGATTTGTCTTTGTCTGTTTGTGTAGTGCCATCTGGAGCTCCGGAAAATGTGACGGCAGAGGCCATGAGCTCCAGTCGCATCCTGGTAACGTGGGGCCCTGTTCCTGAGCACGAACAGAACGGCAACATCCTCGGATACAAGGTGGTTACTTGTGAGAATAGCTCTCTGTTGTTGTTTTTTTTTTTTTTTTTTACATTCTTTGTGATTTACACAAATAAAAAGGACCTCCGACTGATGTCAAGTAGTGCGCTGAGGTGCTCAATGTGTGCTGAAAGTATAATTATAGTGTCTCAGAAGTGAATAAAGGTTATTTTTCTTTTTTGATGTTTGATATAATCATTGATCATATGTCATATAATCATTATGTGTTTCTCTTTTAAGCCCTATAAAGCATGTTCCAGTACCATTTTAATTTCATTTTAAGTAATCAACTCATTAATGCATTCATGGAAAGTCTGACCCTTACAGAAATATAAATATTTTCAGTTAGATGAGTTAATGTGTACCCATATGTTCAGAGAAGCTTCTCTGGTTTAAAGTCAACAGTAATTAAGACAGGAGGCTTTATGGGAAAAAAGAAAATGAAAGAAGCCTGCTGAACAATAGACCCAGAGTAACCAACTTCACGCCATTCTGCCTTACTAACAGCTATCCCTGTGTGTTTCCATTTAATGTGATCTTAAATTAAAGTCAGTCACAATATCAAAATCGCACAACAGTGGTGTGAGCTGCGATCATGCTTTATATACTTATTCTTCTAGGTTATATACAAAGAGAAAGACTCGGATTTGGCGGCACAGGTGGACGTGGTTAAAGGGAATTTGACACAGTCTGTCTTGCTGAGGAACCTGCGTAAATACGTCCAGTACGAAATCCAAGTTTTGGCTTTTACTCGAATCGGAGATGGGCAACTCAGCAGCACCGCAGTCCTGGAGAGGACCAAGGATGATGGTGGGCAAATATTTTTATATATTCAGTTGAATGAACACATAGGGCATTTAAAGTAATACTTCTCCAAAAAATTCTGCCATTATTTACTCACTTTCATTTCATTCATCCAAACCCATATTTAGTTTTTTCTGTGGAACACAAAATATTTGTAATGCAGCTCATACAACAACAATTCATAGTCACCACATCTGTTAAGCTGCAAAATGATAGCAAAAACCGAAAATCATCTTATAAGTATTGTCAACAAACTTTGTAATATTCCAAGTATTTTGATGCCGCATGAATCGTTCTTTTTTTTACTCTGTTCTTTTCAATGAACCAGCTGATCCGGTTCACAAATGGATTGATTCATTCTCAAATCTAAATTCAACTGTCAATAGTTCTCAGGAACATACTGGGGAACTTACTTATTTGGTTTGTTCCTCATATAAACTGTTGTGTGGCCTCAAAAGACTTATGTATGTTAGTATGTTGTTTTGTGTGTTTGTAATTTGTGTAGCTGAAACTTAATTTTTGTCATTTTGTCATAATCCATTTTAAGATTATTTTAAATATCTCCATTCTCGTTTCAAGGCAAATGCATATGGGTTTGAAACGGCATGAGATGAATAATGACTGAATTTTTATTTTTGGATGAACTCTCCCTTTAATGCTTTAACTGTTTTATGTGCACCCTCCTTGACCAAGCAGTGTAAGTTTATGAGCTGTCATGAATAATGGCCATTTGCTCTGCGCACGAGAAGTGCACAGATTGATAGGGCCTTGGATTTTATTGAATAAAAAGATAAAATGCCATTTAGTCTTAAGCTCTTTCAGACACTTTTTTGAAGGTTTTCTGTAGTTTTTGATGCTTAATTTGTTTTTGGTGTACATTCTTTGCCTTTGCATTCACTCACGGTTGTTTATCACTTTCCAGCGCTATACAGCGCTATACACCGCTATATTTAATATTAAATACCCTACATAACGTTTTGTTTAAGATTAGAAAACTAAAACATTTAGAGTATGACACCACAAAAACTTTTTCTGTGAGGATGGCCTCCAAATGTTTACTTTATGGACTTCAACTTAAATAGACTTTGAAGGGTTGGCTGAATTTGAGGAATGAAAGCTTTCAGAAGAGAGGTATGATGGTTTGCTATCTATTATAACAGTGATTCAATGGTCAGGATTACAGACAGATAACAGATGGAACTAATGCACTCTTATATGATTGCTATACAGCCAAAAGGGCCATAAGGGACAGACTAGAGCAGAAATGTGTTTTTGGGAAACAGCACAAATAAGGCCCCCATCAAGGTTGTTCTGGGGAAACAATTGATATGCGCAGTGTACCAAGAGATTTGTCAGATAAAGCAACACAGTGTGCACAAGTGAAGGGCTGAATTGTAATTTACCTCTTGTTGTTAAAGCTGATTTATTTTTATTCAAGGATGTTACACTTGAAAACTTAATTTTAGATATAAACCATCTGCCATCAGTTCTTTACTCAGAAATTAGTTTTGTTATCTATGTATCTCAATGGAAAAGGAAGCATAATATATGTTACTTAACTAGACTGTAACCAGACATCCAAGACTAAGACTGAGGGGAATCAAATGTAATGATCTACGAATCGTCCAATGAAAAACACACTTGGGCCTATAAATAATCTGAATATTGTGAGGGACAACTATATTTTGATCTAACTTTCACCAGTTGTTTTCTTACAAAAAAAAAAGTAATTTATGTAAATTTATGTTAAATATTCAATCAAACATAAAAATGATTTGAAACCAGATTAACAGCACTGTGTCTGCTCTCTGATCCTCTTGCCATCTCACTGCAATTGTGAACTTTTTCCTGTGCTTTACTACTCTGCCCCCTAAAACTTTGGCTGCTTTCTGTCTGCACCATAGAAGTAGAATAAGTAATCTGCCCATGAAAAGTCTCTTTAACTTCTAGAAGCCAAAAATGCTGCCTATGCCAATTGAAAGGTTTTGTGTTGGGTTGGGTTGGGTTTGTTTTATACAGTATTAATGTTTTTATTTATTTATTTATCAATAGCGAGGTAAAAATGCCTCTTCCTGCAATTATATAAATCTCTCCAGTCCTAAAAAGTTAAATTACAAAATGTATTCATTATTGTAGAACATACATCAATAATAGTAATTAAATAAATTATGCATATATAAACATAATAAACTTAAATGTAAATATAAACACTTATGTGTTTTAATGTAATTATTATGTTAACATTATTTACTTAATTTGTAAAGGAGCTACAGCAACATGTCCCCCTCAACGTGATCGTTACAGACCTGTAACTAAGCCACGTTTGTCACATTGTGCAGTTTTGAGCAGTTTAACTTTCCTCACAAACCAAAAATGTTCGAGAGTGGACGTCATGGGGATAGCAATAGAAGCCTTTTCCCCCGGTTTGTGAGAGCCATTTAAAGAAGCCCACTATGTGATATACAGGGGTCAGCCATAATCCAGCCGGATACAGAGTCACGTTAATGGAGTCTGCTCTGCATGCCTGCGGTCAGCTCTGTGCTGCTCTCTGAATAAGAGATAACAGGTCTCTTTTAAACGTGGCTGTAAATGGAGCTCCCCCTCGACAGACGCGGAGAGCTCGCGCCATTTCACCGCCGCACTTTTATGATGGAAGTGCAGGGCCCGGGCAGCATGTTTCCCCGTCTGTGATCACTCGACCTTGGCAGCAATTATCTGTGTGTTTGCCTTTTAAATTCCCCTCCAGAACAGACCTCATTAAGAACTAATGGTACAGCACAATTTTAGCCAGGCCTGAATGGCGTACGCAGGGGTTTGGAGATGCTACAGGCCGTCCATCCTGTTTGGAGTGGATTTGAGTGATTGTCCTGGCTTTTGTTTGCCTAAACCTAAACATCTTGTAATTGGATTTAATCAGAGACGTATCAGCTAAACAGGCAGCAAATTGGACGGTTCTTTTTTGTACTGTGATTAGATTAGCTTGCCTTACAGTCTTTAATGTTTACATGTCTCTGAAAAGATTGCCATGAAAGTGTTTATTAGTGACCCGCTAAAAGATGCAATTAATAAACGGATTTTCTAATTGTAGATGCAGATTAAATGCACTCAAGTCACAAGTCGTGCATCATAAGTGGCTACCCCTCATGTGCTTGTAATCTCCATATAAGCCTCGTGGCACACGAAGGGCTAATATCAGGATGATGAATGCTAGCAATACATTGGCAAGAGAAAGAGGTATCTTGGGAAAAGCACTCTCTACTGTAAGAGCTTCTTCTTGTGGACATGTGTCCCTATGGACCCACACACTATGACTGCAAAAAGCAATACAAATCAAATCGCTGTCAGATGTGTTAGATTTATAAGTTCCTTAATGTCCAGGAAATGAAACATAGAATCCGCCTAACCGACCGCATCGGCTGGGGGAATCCAGAGAGAAATAAAGAAGCGGTTGAGAGACGGCACAAACGTTGATTGTGTTTGTTCCCCATTTGTACAGCACGGCTATTCTCGTACAACACAGCAACAGTGTGTTTGCAATGCTGTTTTCTGAGTGTGTGTGTGTGTGTGTGTACCTCAGGCACACCACTGTTATTGGTTTCCCTCCATGTTATCTGTCGCTCTACAGGTGTCCTGTTAGTGGATGTATAGGCCTGTCACAGATGTCTTGGGGAGAGAGGAAAGTGTGTGTGTTTAGAGGTGAGATGCGCCAGCAGGGGAAGGAAACATCCCCCTTAATCAAGGTCCTCTAAAGCGGAGCCCTCTTTTAGCACCGGTGGCGCAGTGTGTCCTTCAGAGTCGGGCACAACAGTCATTACATCCTCCAGTCATCATTGATCTCCTCATGTAGGCAGCAGATCGCCCAACAGCAATTAGCTTCAGTCTTAACGTACAAGGGTAGAGCCTTGGCCGTCTAGCGGAACATGTGACTCAGCAATGGCCCGCTTCAGAAGGGGTAGATTTGAGTGGGTGTGCCATGTGGCAGCATTCATGGAGCAGCATGGCTCTAAATACTCTTGTCAAGGGCAAGAAAACAAAGTCTGAGGGGAGAACGGACAGATTTTGCCGCTCGCTGGCCGACAACTATTTGCTATGGAAGATTTGGGGAAGATTGGAATTAACCCCACACACCAAGTAGATCTTGGCTGCTAACTTAAATTATACCTTGTATCACGTGGCTTGTAGATTCAAATTTTGACCAGAACACTGTAAAGCAACATGTTTACAGACACTCAGGTGACCACTGACAGAACCCTAGCAAACAACCGACAACACCCTTGCAACCACATTATAATATGCTGACCACCCAGAACATCTCAGCAACTACATAGCAACACTTTGGCAACCATCCATATCGCCAAAGCATCATGCTAACAACCACTCAGAACACTTTAGCAACGCCTTGACAACCCTCACAACATTCCAGCAACTACCTTTAATACAATAGCAACCACACTGCAAATCCCTGGCAAGCAACTACAGTTTCCTAGCAACTAGATAGCAGCATGCTAAAAAACACTCAAACTTCATAGCAGTCGCATAGCAACGCCTTGACAACCCCCACAACATTCTAGCAACTAACTACCCTGAATATAATAGCAACCACATTGCAAATCCCTGGCAAGCACCTACTGTATCCTTGCAGCTATAGACCCTATGTAGCCCCGCCCCTTTTCAGCGCTGCCCTGGTTGTCTTTTGTCTTCCGGTCTGTTTTTTCACAGCGATCTTGCCAATTTATAAATGAACGGCTCATTTTAAAATCTTCCCGGTCACCTGACATTTGTTAAGACATCTGCTTTAAACATTACAATCCTCATGATAACTTTTGTTAACTTTACATCAAGTAAATCCACTTCAAAAGCTAATTACTCCTGGACAGCGATGCCATAGAAATATACAGAGCGACCGCAAAATGGAAGTTCAAAGACAATATTCTAAAGATGGCGGCACCCTTGTTTCTCTGGCGCATAAGGTCTATATAGCAGCATGCTAGAAAACACTCGGAACTTCTTAGCAGCTGCATAGCAACACCTTGATGACCACCTACAACCCTTGTAACTACTCAGAATACTAAAGCAAAATTCTAACAAACACTCAGAACTTCTTAGCAGCTGCATAGCAACTCCCTGGTACCACCAAAAACACCCTAGTAACCACCTAGAATACTATAGCAACATGCTAGCAACCATTCAGAACTTCTTAGTTGCCACATTGAAACACCATGGCAACCACCTAGAACACCATAGTAACCACTTCAACCACGTAACCACTTCAACCATGTCGGGGCGACAGTGGCTCAGTGGTTCATGTAGGTTGTCTACAAACCGAAAGGTTGGTGTTTCTATCCCCGGTTCCACCTGACCAAGTGTCGAGGTGTCCATGAGCAAGACACCTAACCCCAGCTGCTCCCGACGAGCTGAGTGGCGCCTTGCATGGCTGACACCGCCGTCGGTGTATGAATGAGTGAGTGAATGGGTGAATGAGAGGCATATATGTAAAGCGCTTTGGTGGCCATTGGGTCTGTGAAAGCGCTATATAAATGCAGTCCATTTATCATTTACCACACAAAATTCCACAGCAAGAAAACAACCACTACGAACTCTAATTATTTTTCAGACTTCCCCTTATTTGTCTTTATAGAAAATCGGATCAGAGAAAAGTATGTCTGTGTACAGATGGATGGAACACAAGTATTCACTCTTACAGATGGACTTTGTTAACCATTGAAGAGATGTAATCCTGAATATGTTCATTAAACTGCGCACAGTTTGAGTGCTGTCATAATTGTCTCTTTCTTCTCATCTCCTGTGTATTTGTCTTTTTATGAATGTTACTCTTTTTTTGTCCTTTTCAAAGCAGATTTTTTTCTTATAATGACCTTATCCTGACGTAAATACCATTTCAGAGGCTGTCTCAGAGGGTCGCTGCTGCTTTGAAAGCTAAATAACCTCTATTAAAGCTCTTTGATTTGGGCTTGTGGTTCGGCTAGAATTCAAGAGAAAGGTTTAAATTTCTATAAGGTTTATAGGTGTTTTAATTACTGTAAGAGTCATGTGATGAAATAGTATTCTCATCTTTGCACCCTCATTTCCCCTTTCAACAGTTCCAGGGCCACCCATGAGACTTGTGTTCCCGGAGGTGCGTCTGACAGAGGTGAGGGTGGTCTGGCAGCCCCCTGCGGACCCCAACGGCATTATAATGGGTAAGAGAAAAACAATAGGTCATTGTCCTTCTCTTAGACACCAATGAAATTAAATGTAAAACAGATTTTTCCAAAATATTCTTATATTATTACACTACTGTTCAAAAGACTACCCCCAAAAAAGGAGCATGGTTTTTCACAAAAAAATCTTAAGCAGCACAACTCTTTTCAACATTGGTAATAATAAAAAATGTTTATTGAGTAGCAAATAATACTCTCAGAATGATTTGTGAAGGATCAAATGACACTGAAGGCTGGAGTAATGATGCTGAAAATTCAGCTTTGCCATCACAGGAATAAATTACATTTGAACACATTAAAATAGAAAATGGTTATTTTAAACTGTAATCATTTTTCATAATATTACTGTATTTTTGATCAAATAAATATAACTTTGTTGAGCATAAGAGATTACCGACCCCCTTTGTCAAATGAACAGTCATTTTAAGTTTAGATTTACATTTCACCAAATTACAAATTTACCAAATATATTTTTCTCACCATATTTTCACTCTTCTTGTGAGAATGGTCTCGGCTGACCCATGTAGCCTGGATTCAAGTGCAAAGCTGCTTTCATGTACTTCACCTCACATTAGCAGTCTCCTCAGTACTTGATCTGGCCTACATGAGAGCGTGAAATGCATTGGGCTGGCAGTATCTAGCTCAGAGCAGAGCCTGTTTCTTCCCTCTGCTCTGTGAATGAAGCCATGTCACCGTGCACCTGAGACTAATTCCTCATATGGGAAGAGGGAGCCGGAGAGGAGAAAATCCCTGCGTTTTAATGAGATTAGTCTGACTAACACCTCAAGTGAATGGAGCTCGGAATAGCCGCCTGCCAAATCATGCTGTCTGTGCAAATCACACCGGAGAAGAATACACACAATCTCAGCGATGCAAAGATGAGATCCAAACACCCTGTTTGACTTGGGTTGATAGAATCCTATTCATGAAGCATTCATTTTGAATAAAAATGAGGCCAATTGAAGCTATTTTATGATGTTTGGGGAAAATTGGAACTTTGTTATGGTGTGTATACTGTAGAAAAATGAGATTGAAAGCGTATGGACGGTTCATTTTAGTCTGGGATGTGGCACAGCATGACTGTTTAACCAGCAGTCTTGTAAATCCATGTTGGAAAATAAAGCTTAAGATGCTATAGCTGTGTATTGGAACATAGTAGCTAGTTTCTAGCTGTTGTAAACCTCTCATTAGCTGTATATCAGCTGTTGTCCCCCAAAACACGTAAACAGTGCCTGTTTTCATTGCTCTGTTTGTTGAAAAATATCAACCATCATATCCGGCCAACAAAAGATCATTATTTGTTCAATTTCCTTTGGTGATGTTAATGGCACAAAAATTTTAGCGGCACATAGTAAAGTTAACATAGGAACTGTTAAAAACAAACTATAGAACAAACCATTTTAAATGTACAAACATTTTTTTTATAATGTCCAAAATAAATGAGTAAACAAAAAGAGAGGCTGCTTTGCAGGAGGAGCAAAATGAAAGGATTAGTTCTCCCAATATAAAAATCCTTTCATTTACTCCCTGTCTTGTCTTTTTATTTGTTAAACACAAGAATGACAATGATTGTAACTGTCAAGCTAAGAAAAGCATGTAAAAGTAGTCTTTTACATGATTGTGTGCAGTATTTCAAGCCTCCTGAATTCATTTGATTGCTTTGTGAGTGAAACAGTCTAAAATTTTGTCATATTCACTCGAAATAATGCAAACCTCTTTGGTTCTCACGTCTATTTTCAGCGTGGTATATTTAAATGTGTTTGTAAGTGAAGTAAGGAATGTGAAGCCTCCCCTTTCACTATGAGAACTACTCTTCCACCATCCTTCACCAGCTAGTTTAGACCGTTTAGAAACGTCCAGCCTTCATGTTCTAAAAAAACAGCTACCAGCTTAGGCTGGATTTTCCAGCAGAGGCTTTTGTTTACAGCAAAACCTAAATGTAATCCTGTTTTTAAAGCTGCTGAAAAATGTATTGTGTTCCCAGAAGCGTCAGCAAACCTAACCGTTAAAGTCCATGGCTGGGAATGGGAGTTTGCTTTGGATTTTTCAGCAGATCGAGTAGTTATTCTTAATCTGACTCCAGCCGCCTCGCTCAAGCACAAAAAGACGAAGGGTTAGACAGAGGAAGTCCACAGAAAATGCCATGCTAAATCACACCGGAGTTCAGACGTGTGTTGTGAACATAAGTTAATAGATGTAAAGAAGCCCCTGCCAGCAGAACCTGGTTAATTACATCAACACTGCAGCACTCCCAGACGAACACGCCGCACGCACTGTTATTTTGCACTCTGTTTCCTGTCATACTTCAGCAGATCAAGAGATACTGGTTATGTAGTTTGAAGTCACAGAGAGAGCTCTTTGAAAGAAGAAGAACGAGATTGCCCGGCATGCCTCTAATTTGCTGCATCTTGAAGACAGGAAATGCTTTGAAAGCAGGTGTTGATGAGAACGTCGCTTACTGAGATTCAGTGGTGGAGCGCTGGGCTTTCCTGCCCTTTCTGCCTAGGCGCTGCCCTTGTGAGTGTTTCTGCTGGCCGCTGCAGGACCGGTAATCACTGGGCAATAAATGAGGAAAATACAGCTGCAGGATTTTGTGGGGTGGTGAACTAGCCAATCACATGGGCTGATGCCCTCACAGCAGAAACCCTTTCCCAAAAGCAAAGCCCTGATAAACTATGCATGGGTCAGAGCCTGTCGGAGCCACGCAAATGTTGAGCGAAAGGGGCTGCTTTCTGCCCACGGTATGGAAGTAACCAGGAAGAGAGTGTGTGTGTGTGTGTGTGTGTGTGTGTGTGTGTGTGTGTGTGTGTGTGTGTGTGTGTGTGTGTGTGTGTGTGTGTGTGTGTGTGTGTGTGTGTGTGTGTGTGTGTGTGTGTGTGTGTGTGTGTGTGTGTGTGTGTGTGTGCGTTCATGGATAAATGTATGTGATTTCCACTGCCCCTCATGGCTGAAGTGGACATTAGGATGAAATGGCAGCCCTCAAGTGCTGCAGTCTCACAATGTGGGATGGCCTAATTTAGTTTTGCACAGCCAAGGGGGCCGACATGCAGTGCAAGCATCCCGAAAGATAAATAGATGGTTGAATAATGTTCCGTCTCTCCCACGGCCAAGCTCTGCCCACACGTTCCATTTCAACATGTTTCCCGTTAATGTTATCATTTGTATTGCTTGGTTTGCAACACGTGTCATTCCCACAGACATGATGCAGATGGACACTCGGCAGACCTAGCTTTTATAGCCTAGCCTAAACACCACAACACAACAAACCACACTTGTTCAGTCTCTAAATTGGGAACTACAACATGCCTAAAATATTTGATATTTTATCATTAAAAATAATTAAAACACTTTTTTTGTAATTATTGGCTTAAAGGGACACCAGGCAAGCCTGAGTGTTTTTTCTCTACGAAGCTCCCCCTAGCTCCCCCTGGTGTCTGTTGTTCCTCCCCCCTCGCCACGAGCAACCCAGCCGATCAGCTGTCAACCCAGCTGAGCATGAACCGGCTATTTCAAACCTTCAAAACTAATTTCGTTTGTTAATGACAATGCTAACATCAAAGTTATAGTATCTAGCGTACTAGTAAGCCAGTAACAGACAGCGATCATAATAAAAACCTTTACAGACAATAGCAGACATCCTGAGGTCACAATTACTTGAAATTTAAATATTAAACACAGTTTATTCCAAAGTTACTTACAAGTGCAACAGCAAGAAGGCCAGGTCAGCATCCGTTTTGCAGGCTTCTGTTTCTCTCAGTTCTGAAAAAGCTGGTCCGATATTTACTCAAATCTGACTTCTTGCTCGGTCAGTCTCCCGTTTCCTCTTTCGTTGGTCCTCCGACAAAGATTTCCTAGCTTTCTGCTTCTTTTTTACAGGCTCAGCCATAACTCAATCTATCGTTGCCCTTTGCTTATAGCTAGCCGGTGCTTGAATGGGGGCATGTATGTGTGCAGTGCCGTCAAGCAATTTGTTACATCGCGAGACCTGATATCACGCGATACTTCCTGACGGGCGAGCCCGGCGGCCCCGCCGGCCCAAAGTTACAAGTGAGTTTTTTCCGCTCTCGGGCACCATGGGGGGTGCGAAACCACCACCATTCAACCCGAAATAAGTAATACAACCATTCCACTGACTCCGAAGCTGTTCAGTTAAGGTAAAAAGTTACCTGGTGTCCCGTTAACACACATTCAGTCCCTATTTAAAGGTGTAGTGTGTGATTTTTAGCGGCATCTAGTGGTAAGGTTACCAATTGCAACCAACAAAAGTTACGGTGGCCGACAGGAAAATATATCATGGTCTGACAGCAGAGAGTAGCCAGTTCAGCAATGAGGTTTCTTTACAAGGATAAATTAAGAAATTATGTTTACTTAATTATTCAGTAAAACTGCTCATTCTAAGGTAAAACAAATATAACGGTTCATTTAGTAAGGTCTTTATACACCACGGAAAACTTCTTTTTCAAGGTAGTGATGAAACACGCTCTTTTGCGCTGTTTGTTCGCTGTCGGCTATGGTAGAAACATGACGACACAATACGTCGACCTCCATAAAAACATAACAGTTCATTATGCAAGGTCTTTATACACCACTGAAAACATAGTTATGGATCTTATATTGCATTTCTGTCAATAGATCCTCAGAAATATTACACAATGCACCTTTAAGGAAAGAAAGTGTAAGTAACACTTTACTTACACGTAAGTAACACGTAATGTAAGTAACATTACTTAACTGTAATGAAAGATACTGACCTTCTATTTTTGTCCCATCAAATGCTCCAACCAATATCAAATTAAATACAATGATATAAGAACAGATTTTGTTATTTTTCAACTGCTTCAGTTTGAGCAGAAGCTATCAGTGAATCTGTTTTTCACCCACAGATTTGGTTGTTTTTATTTTTGAAGTAAATAAGTGTAATAATGTGCATTATAATGTACATATCAATTAGTGATAATGCTGAATAATATCCAGTATAAAATAAGTTAAAAGAACATAATTCTTGTTTGGAGTTTATAAAGAAGTGCCTGAGCCATACAGATGGTACAGTGTAAAACAAACAAATTTCATTTCATGCAGGTTTGTTGTGCATCACCATTTTGTGTGTTGTTGTTGTTTTTTCTCTGTGTATTGAATTTGACATTTGGAATAAATTTGATACAGGGAATGAAGGCAAGGCAGAAGACCTCGCCAATGAAAGACAGATTTAAATAAAGTCTTTTTGCAGTAAAGGGAAGCAATGACTGCAGACGTTAACCAGAGCTGAATTTAAAATAGATGCTGATAGACCAAATTTTCCAGTGCACTGAAGCCTTTTTGAAAGCCATTCGTCTTTTAAACCTGCTGTTGTTTTTCTAAAGATGATCTCCCTACAACAAATGGCTTTTTGAGGAGATATTTTTCCTCCTGCCCTTTTATACTTTGATTTCACAAAACTGAAAACAACTCTCAAAGTTTGCAGGAATGTTTTTTATACTTTTGATGTTGGTAAAGGCAGCTTAAGCTGCCTCACTGTAGACATGAGAAGGACGGAGGATCAAGACTCACCTCAGATGATCTAATAACTGTTTTATAGGATACCAGGTAGCTTACCGTCTGGATTCTGGGGATCCCAACCAGTTCATCACAGTAGAGGTTGGTCCTGATACCCGTCAGTTCACCGCATCCAGCCTGACCCCAGAGGCGGCCTACATCTTTCGTATCTCCGCCAAGACGGAGCAGGGCTGGGGAACACCTGCACAGGCTATGGTCATAACTACTGAGATTAGAGGTGATGCAAACACATAAATACTCTATACACCCTATCTATTTACTAAATGTTATTGATCTTATTGCAAATTATTAATCTATGCATGTTTCTTTTAGGTTTTAATCAAAATATAACTCAATCTTCTAGTGAAATACAGACTTCTCTCTGGTGACGTATGCTAGACTACTCCAATAATTTAGTCTGCATAAACTTTGCTCCTTTCTTACAATCGACCGCAAGCTTTCATTCAGATCTGCCTTTATCCAAATAACACCCAATGGATTGAATCAAGACTCAGTCCTACATTTTATTTTTCTATGATCCGTTTCACTCGGCTGTACATCAAATTATCCAATCATAGCCCATATCCTACCCCTACCCCTAAAGTGAAGGATAGAGATTGGTAAAAAGAAAAGGACATTGGTCCAAAAAGAAGTCATGTTAGACAAAATTAAAATTTATGCTATTCACTTTCCTGATCAAAATAATTTGTATTTTAGTATTGTATTAAAATATGTAATATTTTCCTCCTTTGAAACGTTTGATTAAAAAAAAAACGTTCGTTTGAAACTTTGATCACCTAGATCCAAAAATAATGTTAGATATTGTTTCTACAATTTGTGCAATAGTTAATACAGTAATTAAGTGTCGGTTAATGTTAACATAATATAAGTTTGTTTTGCAATTATAGCAAATAACAATAAAATTGAAACAGAAGCATTACTATACTGAATTGCTCTGAATGATGAAATTGACTTGAGAAATGGCTGCTGGTGGTGTTTCAGGAGGAAAGTAGTTATCGACAATAGACTAAAACCTCACAATCAAGTCCGGTTCTTTTCACGATCCCAATAATTCCCAGAGGATCATTTTATTTTATTGAATATCCTATTTCTCTAAGAAATCATGTCACATTACAGAAGTAAAATTTATTGTGAATGCGTTTTTCTTATGATTTTGAGCAAATATTTAAGTTTAAATTCTCAGAAATGCATGCATGATCCATATCGTTCTTTATACGCTATGATGTGCATCCCAAATACTACACCGGTAATAAACTGATCAATGTCAAGACAGACAGATAGTTTGGGTTAAAGATGGAGAGCGATTGCATATCATCCTTTGACCTCCTGAAACTGCTCGATTGGTCATTTTAAAAGCTGCACAGACAAGGCTATTGCAATCATGGCTTTCGATAGCTTTGGTTGCGCATGATCTGCATCTTTAATGGCGGTCGATACGGTGCACCTTTAAATAAACAATTATGCCTCTCTGTATTGAATTCTCCCATTAAAATCGATGAGGCTATGCTGTTGCGTGTCACACAGGTGGGGAGGGGTGGAGAGGCCAGGGCAAGACCCGGTTGACTGATGCATACATGAGTAGAAGAGTCCTGTCCAGCGATTCAGAACAGTCAGCAATACCAGCCTGACCCCTGAACTCACACTTTACATCTATCTCCCCTCCATCAGAGCGACCGCAGCCTCCACGGCAGCTGCAAGTGCCACAGGACCACGTGCAGTCCCGCAAACTGCAGCTCAACTGGGTGCCCGGAGGGGACGGCTCGTCTCCCGTCCGTTACTTTACCCTACAGACACGGGAGCTTCCCAACGGCGGCTGGCTCACACATTCCTCCGCTATAAGCCACAATTATACTTCCTGGGATGTGGACAGGTGAGCTCATTTCTGAACCCCACAATCCCGCAAACAGCAGTACGGCTTTACCCAAAGACTGCCCTAGGATGACCCTGACAGTTGATTCCCTTCGATTTTCACTGCTTCACAGCCACATGTGTTCCCCTGCAGGGAGTGATATTAAATGTGTAGGAGCCTTTTTTCAGTGCAGCAATTTATGATACTCAATCCAATTTGAGAGAGTGAGAAACAATCAGTACCTTGGGCTACGGGCACTCCAGCTTTTTGCATATGAGATATGTCGGATCCGCAGCCATGATTATATGGGCAGTCGAATAGTATTTTATATGCATTCAGAGGGCCATCTCATCTTGATTATGATGAGTCCCCTTTCTCAGTTGAAAACTCTCTCAGCCATCAGCTTTTGAGTGCTTTTTTAAACAGCCAGATTGTTGCTAAATGGATTATTCAGGACTGATTTGTGTCTTTACCAGCTGGAGGCTTTTAGGAGTGGGGCATCATGGGAAAAATATTCCCTTTAACCAAGTAATACGAATAGTGGAAAACCCCCTTGTTTGGAAAGCGCCGTGCAACTCATCTCAATCTTCAGAGATCGGTTATGAGACCTAAACGATATGTTTAGTTTGTTAACGTGTTGGCTTGCGCAGTGTGTTTTGGGTGAATGTGAAATGAACAAATTAGAAATGTAAGCAAAGATTTTTCCACATATTCCCTTTACTGTCAATTCAAGATGATTTCCAACACAAAATGATTGACGAAGGCTAGGCAGTAGGGCTGTGCAATTATGACAAAAGCAGTCATTTTTGTATTATTACCTTTGATATTGAATTGTGATTATTTATATGTTATTATGATCATATAAATGATTCATATAATTGTGCAGCCCTACTAGGCTGCATTCACTGACATATTTTACCTGCATCCCAGTTCTTATCATATTTCTGGGTTCATGAATTGGCACATAAGCTGCACTCTTGTCTTTATATGAGCTCTCCAATAAGAAGTGTTTTGTATCTTATTTCCGTCCTCACCTCTCTGCCTCAAGTGCTTTAAGATAAAACTCTGTAATTGCCAGCGTGTGCCCTTGGGCTTCAATGGATTGTGTCCCTGACATTTATAGATACTAGCTCATACATGCACTGCTGAGCCACATCATTTGTGATGTGAAAGGTCTTTGTCCAATATGAGAGAGCTCACGAGCTGTGCAATCCCTCAGGCTGAAACCCTACACTTCATACAAGCTGAGAATGATGGCGACTAATGACGTCGGAGACAGCAAGTACAGCCAAGAAACGGATGCAATTACCACTTTACAAGATGGTGAGTAATAATGAGCGTGTAGTATCCACTGGCTTTGGTTGATGCGCTATTGATTCAAATAAAAGTCATAGAAGAGCTACAGTCTTACTATCTGCGCCATTTACTTGGAAGCAGAGGTCTTGGAACTGATTTAATTCTGTCATTATTTACTCACCCTCATGTTATTCTAATCTATTGTGTGACTTTCTTTCTTCAGTGGAACACAAAGGGAGATTAAAGAAAAAAATGTGCAGCTCACTTTTTTTCATGCACTTAGAATGAATAGAAACTGGAATTTTTAGGCTTCAAAAAGGACACAAAGCACCATAAAAGTTTGTCCTAAATTTCCACAAGGGAGCTGTGGGAAAGTTCAGAGAAAAAAAATTATAAAAATAAAAAAGATACTAACTATCGAATTTGACAGTGTTAATGTTTCTTCTTTCTAAAGACTCATCAGAAGTCATGAGAATCATTTTATTCAATGGTCAACGTGTTTCTCTTCAGGTTTATACATCTAAAAGTAGAAAAAGATATGAATGTTCTCCATATGGATGCCTTTAATAGGGTCCCTCGCAAGGGGATCATCATATTCAGGGGTCCAGGGCATTAGAAAGACTGAAAACCCCTCACCCATATGGCTCAAAACTTGCTGGAAGAGAGGTAAATACTGCTTGTCTGTTTCTCACAGAAAGCCATCATACGACATATGAGGACTAAAGCACACAAGTGATATGCTGAACCACTTTTATGGTGCTTTTTTTTAGTTTGAAACCACCAGTCCTCATTTTCTTCCATTACAGTGAAAAGAACATTCTTCAAAAATCTTCCTTTTTATGTTCCAGAGAAGAAATAGCTAAAAAGATTATGGAATGAGATTCCCTTATCTAAGAATGTATCTAACCGGATCTCTCCTTGTATTTTACTTTTTTCATGCAGTTCCTGATGAAGCGCCCTTGATTCAAGCCGTGAAACCCTCCACGACAACATCTGTGCTGGTGCAGTGGCAGGTACGCTAATGCCAGCCCAGCCCGGTCGTGTGAACTCCTGACCCCCATTAAATTTATCTGATGGCCAGATAGCAAACCGGCTCCAGCATGAGAAGAATACCAGCATGTTGCAGGCTATTGCCAGTGAAATTACAGCCCTGTTCTGTTTAATGATCTGACTTTTGTCAATAGGTAGCCTTGCTTCACTCTGAGCAGCCTCTAAGTATTCCTTGTGCAGGTTTGAATAAATTAATGACATGCGGTATTGATACCCGCACATTTACAGAGCTCGCAGAGGGCTTTGGCAAGCCCAGGATAATTAATACCCATGCGCGACAGCGATCCTGCAATCTGAAGGGATATTAATTAGTAGCTGAAACCTTTATTCACTGACCTATGAGTCCCGGATCTTCTCACTACTGTCTGTTTTATCAGCAGAACCGTGGGCCGAGTTGATTACACTTAGCTCGGAGCTTTGTTAATTACCCACTGACTGAATGGCTCAGAAATTAAATCCTCATCTTTTATTTATCTTATTCGTTTCGCGGCAAGCATCGCGCACAGATGCGCGATGGGAGATCAGTCAGCGCTGTCTGTCTGTTACAGCCAGGAAGGCTTTTTTATCAGGGTGTCCTTTAATAAGGATCGTGAGAACAGCTAGTGGAATGTGACCTTTAATTTAATCTATGCCTTTGCAGAAGCCCAAGGAGGAGAGTTTGAATGGGGTTCTGGTGGGCTATCGGCTCTACTACCATGAGCTGCAGTATGACAGCGCTCCGCAGGAGTCAAAGAGGGCCGTCAACAGCTCCTTGCTACGCACCGAACTGACAGGTAACTAGCGGGAGGAGACTCTCCTCTTGAACCAGAAACGTCTGCACACAGGCGTGATTTATAGCTCGAGTGCTTCTTTGAACACTTTAACCCATGCAGTTATTGAAAAAAATATATTTATTTCTCAAGGAATACCTCAAAGTTTTAAACTCACTTGTTTTGACGTGTTTACTTTTGTGCAAAGATATTGTATTTCTCCCAGCTACTCTCTCAGAAAGAAATGTGAGTTTTAAATTGAAACTGGGACACAATCAGTGATGGCAAATCCACGTCAATACAATGACTATGAACTTTATCAAAGCATTAGGGTGAGCCTCCTCCTTGCAGTTAGGACAATCATTTTAAATCAATTTACAGTGGATTTTCATATTGCTATTCAATTGTAACATGGAAAAAGTGGCAATTTATTAAGAAATATTCCAGATGGTTTTTCATCAAATGCAAAGCTTGTTTGAATATTATTTTTATTGATAATCAATTATAATCATAAATATAACTGCAAGCAGCAATTATCTGTGCCAAGTGCAAAGAAGACAATAAGACATGCTACCATGGCTGGGAGTGTCAGACCAACTGCAACAATGAGCAATTAAAGACATTTAAAGATGATTTTAGGAAAAATCATATATACAGTAACTAAAACTATGATTTAATGGATTATCAAGACACATACCGAATTTTGTAACGGTAAACCAATGCATTCGTAAAGTGTTGCATTTAATATCATGATATTATATTGTAATTAATGGCAATGTCCTTGTTTTGTTCTATTATAGCACAGTTCCAGCGTTTTTTTTATGTGTTCTCAGAGTGAGCCCATGCATGTGTGTGTCAAATTTGGTGAAAATATCTGATTTTGTTTTGGAGTTAAAGACACTTATATGTATAAGAGCATAAAAAATGACCCATGGGCGACTTTGACTTTTAATTTTTTTTGCCACTTACCATCAAAATTTTGACATTTGGGTATTAGCGTTTAGCCAACGACCTATGTTTCCAAACTTCCTACTGTAGTTTCGTCTCGATCGGTCTAATGGTTTAGAAGATAATGGCAAATGTTTTTTTAAGCGCTAAATTACAACATTGCGCTAACCATAAGGCAAAACCTAGAATGTTTGGTATTGTTAGACTCGGCAAGGATTCAGGAATGACTCCCGTGAAAATATCCAGGAATGACTCCCGTCAACAAAATCCAAAGTTATAAGCATGTAAATAGTCTGAAACTTCTCAGGCTCTTTCAGAGCCGATGACCCATGCCAAGTTTTGTAACGATACGTTCATGCGTTCATAAAATACAGCATTTTAGTACAAAATTCAAAATGGCCGATATGGAAAAATTAGATATCAATTGATTCGGCATGATGCCCTGAATCTAATGAGACCATGATTTTTGGACAAACCGTTCAGAAGTTATAATCAAAAATAGCCATTCTTTGTATCTCCGGACCAGTAGGTGGCGCTGTGCCGAAATGCAGAATGTAGACACAAGTCATGCTTGTGATGACGTACCAAGTTTGGTCTGAATAAGATAAAGCATTGCTGAGATACAGCCTTGCGTCTGTTTTTGCAAGCACTACATAAAATTAGTTTGCGCGGTATTCAAGATCATCATAACTTTTTGTCGGCATACTCTGAAGATGATCTGGTTTAGTTTTCGTGAAAATCGGACCAACCGTCTAGGACGAGTTTGAAAAAGTAGGTTTTTAAATAAATTCAAAATGGCAGAAGGATTTTCATGACGGAAAATGCTGTCATATGATGATCAATCGAATCGTCTTGAGCCAAGGAATCAGTGGGAATTTAGTTTCTAGCCCTTATGATTCAAAAGTTATTAACATAAACATGAGTGAAACTTTGGACATTTGGTGGCGGTAGAGGGATTGAGTTAGACACTCCAAATTTGCTATGGTGACTGTTCAGACTGTTCTCTATCAGTGTGCCAAATTTATTACTTTATAATTCATAACTTTCCCACAAGCAGTTATATGGGCTGCCATAGACTTCCATACGGAAGAAGAAGAAGAAACGGAAGAAAAATAATAATAAGAACACCAACGATTTCAATAGGTGCCTCCACACTTTCAGTGCCTGGCCCCTTATAATAATAGTAGCATATATATAATATATATAATAATAGTAATATCCCTGTTAACTAAGAAAAGCTGGATCCAAAATTACATAATTTTTGGTGGGAAACAAACATAAGCAAATATTACCAATGGTTTCGATGAATTCTGTGATGTTTTCTGATATTAGTTGTTTTGTCTTACTTTACAATATTCCATGTTTGATGAAATGAAAAATATGGTTAATATTAGTCAAACTTAACTTGGCTAAATGTAATTTAATTCTTGTTTTCAATCCCTCACTGAGCTTTTTTTTCTGTCCATTTTGGCAAGTGTTTGACGTGTGCTTTTGTGCAAAAATATATATTGTATTTCCCAACTACACTCTTAGAAAAGGAAGTCGAGTTTTGAAAGGAAACTGGGACACAATCTGTGATGGCAAATTTCGAAATCCACATTAATACGATGAATATTGTGCAAATTTGAACGTTATCAAAGCGTTAGGGCACTTTTTCTCCTTGCTGTTAGGGAATATATTTCTGCCGGATGGCTGAGCGTAGGTGAACTCATTACGCGCTCAGGCTGCGTGAGGTGCGGAATCATGAGTTTGAGCTCTGAAAGTCTGATATGCCCTCTTGTAGAAACCCTTTTTTAAACTACACAGACATATTCATTTAAGTTACAGAGCTCAGAAGGAACAGTATAAAAGGATTGACTAGTGGTGCGGACGTTCCTATTTTCTTTAATTTTCCCCAAGTGATGCCGAATCAGTATATGTTTTAAAAATCTTATAAGGTCCCTAATGCACCCCAGCTTGTGATATAGAACTGTATATTGACTGTTGAATCATTAATCACTGACTCGCTTTTGGTTTCTCGCGGGGTTTGATCTGAGCGCATGCGAAAGTGAGATGAGCATTGTGGAATTTCATCAATCTCTTGGAGAAGTGTGTGATGAGCAACTTTGAAAAGCAAAGATTTACTGCCATGATGAAATATCCCTTTGATTTGTGCTTTTCCATCTCCAGTAATGTATTCCTCATCAGTTGCTCTTTCTCCCTCCACAGCCAAAAGCACTGTGAAGACTGTCAGCAATCCTTCATTAACCGAATTTGAGCTAACACGTAAGTTTCATTTAGCCATCTTTCTCATTTATGTCAGTCTGCCTTAGAAGTCCGAAATAATCAAACTCCCTTTGGCAAAGTGTATAATCCCAAATAGTCTTTCTGTTCAGAGAACATGGTTTTTCTGCTAATCCGTCTATTCTGACCAGGAACATTCTGGCCCTGAGATATTCTCAAAAGTGAATCTCATTGCACACTGCCTGAGACCCGAGAAATGCATGTGCTCTCAGTTCCCCTGTGTAAGAGTTTGATGCCATTGCTTTCCATGATCACACCCAAACTATTCCGTATCCACACTGTATGGAACAGTAGGTGGATATCTGAGAGATTCTTTTGTTTCTTCTCAGAAGAATTCTAAATCTTCTTATCTGCTGTCTCAAAGCCAAGATACACCTTTCAAGTACCCTTATACCCTTCTGTTTTTAATTTTATATTCTCATCAGAGCTGCAGAAATACAAGCGCTATGAAATTGTGTTGACTGCCTACAACGTCATTGGCGAAGGCCCTCCAAGTGCTCCAGTAGAGGTGTTTGTTGGAGAAGCAGGTAAGCGATTGTGTGAAAATGAAGGCACTTTCCACATGGTTTTGCAATATTATCAGAAAAACTACACAGCAATGTAATGCCATATTAGCTATAAATTCATAAAGACACTTTTGATTAAAAGTTATAAAATCCAGTTCCAACCTGTACCAAACTTCATCCAGGCCCAGGGCTGGACTGGCCATCGGGCATACCGGGCATTTGCCCGGTGGGCTGACGTGCTTTTTGGGCCGATACAGATCATTCTTTAAAAAAAAATAAAAAAAAATGTTTTGTCTAAACGGCCCAAAATATTTGTACATCGGGATCTTAGTGCCGGTGTAATGCATTGGACCAAAAAAGTCAGCGACCCCGTAGGTTTTTTTTTTTTTTACAGACCGGCCCATGAAACACGTAGATCAGCGGCACATTGGTTCTTTTCTTGATTGGCACTGGGCTGATCCAATCACATCTAGGCAACTTTCAGAACACTGAGGCGATGAGTGTAGGAACCCATCACCCAGTTACGCATTATTTACACATTGGCATAGTTGACGATTACACATTTTACTAGAATTGCAATGAGACGCGTTTGTAAACCATGTTTTCCGCCAAAATAAAAGATCATGTGTTTGTCTCTTTCAAGCATAGAAATTAGTACAAAACTCATTATGAAAGTTGCTTTTATTTTTCAGTGCATTTGTTTTACAATATATGGCTATTACTGTCATGGAATTTATATTATAACGATTATAATGCAGTAGTGTAGGCTAATGCAGTCAGACACAATATCACAGCTAAAAGAGTTTTGAGTTCCCTTTCGTTGTCACTCCGAGTTACGTCGGATGACGACGAATGGGGTTTCGCTTAGAAAGCCTATCAACTTCGAGTATTACAAAACGAGCCAATGGCAAAGAAATGCCATGGGTCTGCGGAATTTGCATGGCGTAACTCCGCCCCACCTCGTGGGTATAAAAGGAGGAAGCCGGCAGCAAGCAGATATGTTTTCGCTTCGGAGCCAAGTGTATTCTTCTCTCCACAAGCCATCTCTGAATTGTCAGCTTTACAAACGAGTACCTCGAGTGTTGGTGTGACGGCGATCTACGGCGAGAGCGTGCTTCCTGCTGATCTGTTGCAGTGGTCTGCCAGTCGGTGCGTTTCTCCCCGGGTGCTTCAACACTTGAGTTTTCTCTCACTAAAAGAGCTTACACGTGGCACGTCTTTTTAAAGATGTCTCGCCCGTGTACTTCTGGTTGCGGCAGATTGGTATCGGACTCTGATGGGCACGAGCGTTGCATAGTATGTTTGGGCATTGATCATGCTAGAGCAGCGCTCGTGGATGACTCATGTTCTCTCTGTGGGAACATGACCATCGCGTCATTACGGTCGAGACTCCGTGAACTCGCAAGAGTGAGAGTCCCCTCATCCACCCCCCGTCCTGCGGCTGGTGGCCAGGGTGATCTGAGGGTTACGGTCTGGAACAAGGCGCCGACTATGTGTCCGCGACCCCAGCCCCCCTCTTCAATGACGGTGCCCGCTAGTGAACTGCTGATTCCCGCGGGTCTACCCTCTGGTGGCCCGCGGGCTTCAGTTGAAGCTACAGAGGAAGATGCCATGTCTGTTGCAGCATCACTAGGCGGGTTTGACTCTTCTGGAAGTGAGGGCTCGTCACAGCTGCCACCTTCCGGTGTGCATACGGATGTGCTCGAGTCTGATCCGGAGATGACGGCCATGCTTTCCCGGGCAGCCGCGAGCATCGGACTTGAGTGGAGGCCTCCACCCTGTCCTGAGCGCTCGCGGCTGGACGATTGGTTTTTGGGTAAGGCCGCCGACCCTCGTCCTCGGCAAACCCCAATACCTTTCTTCCCGGATGTGCATGATGAGATCTCGAAGTCCTGGAAGACCCCCCTGTCTTCTCGGGACCGCTCGCTGGTCTCATCCGCCTTTCCTCCCCTCGATGAGGCAGCTGCCCGTGGGTACACTGGGCTTCCCCCGGTTGAACGCTCTGTTGCCATGCAACTATGTCCGCAGAGTGCTTCTTCTCGGGGCGAGCCTAAGCACCCATCCAAAGCCTGTAGATTTTCGTCGACCCTGGTGGCGAAGTCTTACAGAGCGGCGGGACAGGCGGCTGCTTCACTGCATGCTATGGCCACTCTGCAGGTCTACCAGGCCCAGATGCTCAGAGACATGCACGAGGGTAGGACAAACCCAGGGCTCTTTGATGAGCTGCGCGCCGCGACCGACCTTGCTCTCCGGGCGACGAAGGTTACCGCGCGCTCCCTGGGTTTGGTGATGTCCACAGCTGTGGTCCAGGAGCGACATCTGTGGCTGAACCTGGCTGACATGCGGGACGCTGAGCGGACCCGTCTGCTTAACGCCCCCTTGTCCCAGGCCGGCCTCTTCGGCGGTGCAGTTGAAGACTTTGCCCAACAGTTTTCAACTGCCCAGAAACAGACCGAGGCCATCAAACACATTCTGCCCCGCCGGCCCGCTGCTGCCTCCACCTTGCCGGCCGGGCAGACGCCTCGACCTGTTTCCCGCCGAGGGCGCCCTCCTGCGGCTCCCGCCCCTCCCGCCCGGACCACGCAGCAGCCTCCACCCAGGGCCGGTCGCGGAGGAAGCCGTAAGAAGGCGCCACAGCCCTCTCCTGCCCCGCCCCCCGCTAAACGCCGGGCCAAGCGGCGCTCCTGAGACGGGCTGCTCAGGGATGATGATTGTTTCTCAGGAGGTGGTAGCAGGACCACTCCTTCCCCCGGTGGAGGGCCGGGGGAGAATCTTTTGTTCTCCACTCCCCGCTGCTCACCCACGGGTGGGCAGCACCCTAATGTGGTTAAAGACAGAAACAATCCCCTCTTCCCTGAGCTCACAGAGTTCTCGGGCGACACAGAGCGCCGCCCACAAGCCGTGCTCTCCTCGCCCCCCTCTGTCCCAGAGGCGGTTGACACGGCGTGCCGTCCACGGACCGCTTCGCCCTTGTCCCCCTCTGTCGCCAGACCCCTGGCAGAGCAGGCCCCCGCGGGACGACCAGCCTGGTCCTCCCCTGGCCCCCTCTGCCAGGGTGCGGTTGCTAACTGTGCCCCCTCTCCGGGCCGCTATGCCGTCCACATCTGGGCCAGTTACTCCGCCTCGCTGCCCCTCCGGGGGGACGCCTGTGGCCCGCATGATCCCGTTGGTTCAGTTCCTGGGAGCCTGGCTAGAGCTTCCCCGTCTGTCCCACTGGATCGCGCGTACCGTCAGGCTCGGCTATGCGATTCAGTTCGCACGGTCTCCTCCCCGCTTCAGGGGAGTCCGCTCCACTTTGGTCGGTGGCAATGCCCCTATCATGAGAGCAGAGATTGCCACCCTGCTGGCGAAGGGTGCAATCGAGACTGTCCCTCCAGCCGAGATGAGGTCCGGCTTCTACAGCCCCTACTTCATTGTCCCCAAGAAAACCGGTGGGTTACGGCCAATCCTGGACTTGCGCGTGCTGAACCGCTCCCTTCATCGGATGCCGTTCAAGATGCTCACCGCCAAACGCGTTTTCGAATGCATACGGCCCCAGGATTGGTTTGCAGCGATCGACCTGAAGGACGCCTACTTTCATGTCTCCATTCTTCCTCGACACAGACCGTTCCTCCGGTTTGCTTTCGAGGGGCAGGCATACCAGTACGCGGTTCTCCCTTTCGGGCTAGCCCTGTCTCCTCGCATCTTCACGAAGGTCGTCGAGGCGGCCCTTGTTCCCCTTCGAGAGCAAGGGGTTCGCATCCTGAGTTATATCGACGACTGGCTGATCCTAGCTCACTCTCGAGATCAGGTTTGCGAACACAGGGACCTAGTGCTCCGGCACCTAGCCCGTCTGGGCCTTCGGGTCAACTGGGAGAAGAGCAAACTTTGCCCCGTGCAGAGGATCTCTTTTCTCGGTATGGACATCGACTCGGTCGCCATGTCCGCGCAGCTTACGAGCGAGCGCGCGCAGTCACTGCTGACTTGCCTAAGACAATTCGAGGGCAAGAGTGCGGTTCCACTGAAACTTTTTCAGAGGCTCCTGGGGCATATGGCATCTGCAGCCGCGGTCACGCCGCTCGGATTGCTTCATATGAGACCGCTTCAGCTTTGGCTTCGCGACCGAGTCCCGAGGTGGGCATGGCAACACGGCACGTTCCGAGTACCAGTTACTCCGACCTGCCGTCAGTTCTTCACCCCGTGGTCGAACCTCGATTTTCTCAGGGCCGGTGTCCCCCTGGCTCGAGCTTCCCGGCATGTTGTTGTCTCAACAGATGCCTCCACCACGGGCTGGGGCGCCATGTGCAATGGACATGCTGCTGCGGGCTCCTGGACAGGACCCCAGCGGCTGTGGCATGTCAATTGCCTCGAGTTGTTGGCAGTACGCCTTGCCCTGCACCGCTTCCGGGCGTTGCTCAGGGGTCAACACGTACTAGTCCGCTCAGACAATACCGCCACTGTAGCGTACATCAACCATCAAGGTGGTCTACGCTCCCGCCGTATGTCACAACTCGCTCGCCACCTCCTCCTATGGAGTCAGAAGCATCTGAGGTCGCTTCGAGCCATCTTCATTCCCGGAGCGCTGAACTGTGCAGCCGACGAGCTCTCACGGCTTCAGCCCCTCCCTGGAGAATGGCGACTCCATCCCCAGTCGGTTCAGCTGATTTGGGACCAGTTCGGGGACGCGCAGATAGATCTGTTTGCCTCTCACGACTCGACCCACTGCGCCCAGTTCTATTCCCTGACCGAGGGCACGCTCGGCACAGATGCTCTGGCGCACAGCTGGCCGCAGGGCCGCAAGTATGCGTTTCCCCCAGTGAGCCTTCTTGCGCACACTTTGCGCAAGGTCAGGGAGGACGAGGAGCAGGTCATTCTGGTTGCCCCTTACTGGCCCAACCGGACCTGGTTCCCCGAACTAGTACTCCTCGCGACAGCACCTCCCTGGCCGATCCCTCTGAGGAAGAACCTTCTTTCTCAGGGACGGGGCACCCTATGGCACCCTCGTCCCGATCTTTGGAACCTCCACGTGTGGCTCCTGGATGGGACGAGGCAGGTTTGAGTACCCTACCACCAGCGGTGGTGGCTACCATCACTTCCGCTAGAGCGTCGTCCACAAGACACGTCTATGCGTTGAAGTGGAACCTCTTCGTCAACTGGTGCTCTTCTCACCGAGAAGACCCCCGGAGATGCTCGATCAGTGTTTTGCTTTCCTTCCTTCAACAGGGGCTGGAGCGAAGGCTGTCTCCCTCCACCCTGAAGGTCTATGTTGCCGCCATTGCCGCACATCATGACCTCATCGAAGGTAAGTCGGTAGGGAAGCACGACCTGATCATCAGGTTCCTGAGAGGAGCGAGGAGACTAAATCCTCCTCGTCCTCCTCTCGTTCCCTCTTGGGACCTCTCAGTGGTTCTAACTGCCCTGAAGAGTGCTCCCTTTGAGCCCCTGCAATCAGTTGAGCTTAAGTTCCTGTCGATGAAGACAGCGCTTCTGGTTGCACTGGCCTCCATCAAGAGGGTTGGGGACCTGCACGCATTCTCCGTTGACGAAGCGTGCCTGGAATTTGGGCCGGCTTACTCTCACGTGATCCTGAGACCCCGGCCTGGATATGTGCCCAAGGTTCCTACCACTCCCTTCCGGGACCAGGTGGTGAACCTGCAAGCGCTGCCCTCGGAGGAGGCAGACCCAGCCTTGGCACTGCTCTGTCCAGTACGCGCTCTCCGCGCCTATGTAGACAGAACGCAGTGTTTCAGGACCTCAGACCAGCTCTTTGTCTGTTATGGTGGGAAGCTGAAGGGAAAGGCTCTCTCCAAGCAAAGGTTGTCTCACTGGATAGTGGACACCATTGCCTTGGCTTACCAGCAGCAAGGTCGACCGTGCCCCCTTGGTGTGACTGCCCACTCCACCCGGAGTGTGGCGTCCTCTTGGGCTCTAGCGCATGGCGCCTCGCTAACAGACATCTGCAGAGCTGCAGGCTGGGCGACACCTAACACATTCGCCAGATTCTATAATCTCCGAGTGGAGCCTGTGTCCTCTCGTGTACTCGCTTCAACCAGCTAGTACCGGACCCGCTCAGGTGTCTTCGCTTGCTCGCCATTCCACTCCACGGACTGGATACGTGCGATATTTTTCTCAGGTGAGCTTCTCCGAAAGCCCTGAGCTCCTCCAGCACTCCTGACGTCGGCGCCAGTGTCTATTGCCTGTGCGTCGGCTAGGTGCCTCCCGTGTGCATGGTCCCTCCTCTCAGCGACCCCCACATGTGTATTTCCACTGTAAGCCTCTCTGAGCGTGTGTCTTTCCCTTGGCAAGCCACCTTGCCACCCCTGGGGTTGAAATATTCCACCTGCGGCTGGACACCCCAGTGTTTCCCATATGCTTCCTTCGGGTCATATGTGTATTCTCTAAGTCCCCCCCCTCCGGGCTGGCATTAATTGCATACTTCCCCTAGCTTGGGATATGCTTCCCAGTGTACCTTGGTATTCCTGTGTTATATGAGTCCTTTGTCCAGGCTGACAGGGATCTCGATTTACGCAGGGCACTGGAAGACAGCTGAGAAGGTGGCGTGATTAGACTGGTAACCCCATTCGTCGTCATCCGACGTAACTCGGAGTGACAACGAAAGGGAACGTCTACGGTTACGTATGTAACCCTCGTTCCCTGAGTAGGGAACGGAGACGTTACGTCTGCCTGCCACTTTCCGCTGTACCGCGGGGATCGCCTGAGCTCAGTCTTGGCTCCTCAGCGAAGAAACATATCTGCTTGCTGCCGGCTTCCTCCTTTTATACCCACGAGGTGGGGCGGAGTTACGCCATGCAAATTCCGCAGACCCATGGCATTTCTTTGCCATTGGCTCGTTTTGTAATACTCGAAGTTGATAGGCTTTCTAAGCGAAACCCCATTCGTCGTCATCCGACGTAACGTCTCCGTTCCCTACTCAGGGAACGAGGGTTACATACGTAACCGTAGACGTTTTTCTTTGTTCTATTTGCACACTGATTATGGGTTGGAGCTCTTAATTTTTAACTATCAAAATGCACCAGATTGATGAATTTAACATTAAAAAGCACAATTGTTTCTTACGGGGGGGCTCCCCCCAACCCCCCTAAAGGGACAGAGGTCCACCCACCAAAGATTTACCAAAAAATGCTGCGTCAAACACTGGTATTGCTATGCCAATGCCGCTTATAGCTTGTTTGAGGATTCATCATTGTGGAGTAGTTCGATTGTATTTTACAATTAGTAGTTATTTCATCTATTAACTCTAACTCATTCCTACTCACTCATTAGGCTACATGGCATTAGTGGTTTTAATAGGAGTTAGTATACATATGGGGCGTGAAAAGATCGGTTGTGTTTATGATTATATTTAGTGGGCCAGTCTGGGCCAAAATGCCCGGGCCGATTTTTAGTCCCAGTCCAGCCCTGTCCAAGGCCCCCCTTAATGTTGAGTCCTGATGTTAAGGGGTATTGCAACACCAGATGCTACAATTGTCGTGTCTCGCCGTGACACAACGTCTTGAAGCTGTCTACACTGGACGCGACAAAGCGAACGTCCCAAATCTATTTGTCCTATGTGTCAGAAGTAGCGTGAGCGCTTTAAGTACATCCGAAATAGAATGGCCATCAGTTTACTGTCGTGGTTTTGTCGTGCATAGTGTAGACAGCATCAGTGATTATAATGGGTTTTATTGTCTTTTGTCTCGTTGCGTCGCGTCACTCACGCCCAGTGTAGACACAGTGTATCTTATCTTGTATTTTCTAAACTTGCACCATTTGGGAACATAACTCAATGGTTATGTAGAAGACTATGGGTTTTTTTTTTTTTCTGAATACAATGCAGACTTTTGTCAAACCCAGACCAGTAAACTTTGCTGGCATCATCCCACCAGAGGACCATTTTAATGAGAGAGCAAATTCACAGAAAACATCTTTGCCGCTCCACCCTGACAGATGTGGAGATGACCACTGTCGAAAGATGTTCCTTTTGAGATGGTGTGCCATAAGGCTCTCTTGGAGCAGGACAGCATGCGCTCTGTCTCGAGTCCTTCAGGGAATAAGGCGTGACATGAGCTGACAGATATGAATTGTGTTCCCTTAGTGGAGTGGCTTGAAGAGGGAACATAACGACAGAGGCTAGAGCTATGGTGAGGTTCTGCTTAATGTGACAGAAACACAAACCCACTTAAAGGCCTGAGCTTGGATCAATTTATGTGTTTAGATCAATTAGCTTTTTCAGAAGCAATCATGATTACTACTGAAATTTCATTTTATGGATCTGAGAGAGGTTTGGAAGAAAATTGGCTTATACTCCAAGCAAACCAAACTTTTAAGTTCACAGTTTAGTTTGTTGAATTGTGAACACAAAAGACTTTGTTTACCTTATTTTCACTTTTGCATGAATCTTAATGTTCTACAAACGTAAACATGGCGATTACAGATTACCATACAAAGTGCTGCTTATTCTGTTTCTATGCAGATGACAGAGTGAGATATTATTATACACAATAGTGGGCTGCCTTTCTGTCATATTGTTATGCTGTCATATGCTGGGATATAAAGAAACACAAACTGATCCTGAAGATGGCAATATCCGAAATCCTTGTCCTTGTTGGAACATTTTTTGGCCCTCGAGAGGAAAATGGCTAATAAGTAATACTAAATGACGTGTTTTAAAAATGTAAAAATGCATAAAGTTTTCTGTGATGGGTAGGTTTAGAGTGTGTGTGTGTGTGTGTGTGTGTGCGTGCGTGTGCTTGTGTGCGTGCGTTCGTGCTTGTTTTACTATCCCGGTGGGGACTTCAACCTGAATGCACAGAGACTCATGGGTACTCGTGTCACCGTGGGGACCTAAATTGAGGTCCCCATGAGGAAACAAGCTTTTTATACAGAATGATACAGAATGAGTTTTTTTGAAAATGTAAAAATGCTGAAAGTTTTGTGAGATGGGTAGGTTTAGGGGTAGGGTTATTGTAATGGGATAGAATATACAGTTTATACAGTATAAAAAACATTACGTCTATGGAGAGTCCTCACAAAGATAGTAAACCAGGGGTGCGTTTCCCAAAAGCATCGTTAGCCAACTATGGTCGCATGTTCCATCGTTATTAGCATAGTTCAACGAGTCATGTTTCCCGAAAACATATTTCTAACGAACATTCACAAACAGCATCGCTGTGGTTGGAACAACAGCTCTCGACCTGTGGTTAGAAACATGGTTTCTTGTTTGCAATAAGTCCTTATCTTGTCATTTACGTCTTTTAGTTTTTGTTTAGTTTAAAGCGTCGTTTTTGAAGAGTGCGCATGTGCGAATGTGCTCTAGTACCTACGTAAGAACGAGCCTATGGTTGAATCTGGAAATAAAGCAAAATAACTTGCCATGTCCATAATTTATAGCAAAACATCTAGCATTAATTCGATCTCAAACAGATTCATTAAAAGAAGTTATACCATGGTCTGTGTGAATACTCGATTCTGATTGGCTGCAGGGTGTCCATTAAAAAGTTATAGAGGACACCTAGTAAAGGAGTTCTGGTGAAACTGACTGTTTACCGTTTGAAATTTATACATAAATGCGCTGGCTACATCAGCTGTGAGTAACCATAGCAACAGGCAGTCAAAGGGTCCGTTTACAATTTATTGTATCAAAACAAACATCTAGTTAGCCGTTATACATAGCTTACTAATACAACAATGAGCGACTTCGTTATTTCTTTTAACCTTTTTGGAGAATCACAACTTTGATGACTGGGATGCTGCTGAAGAAAGAAAAAAAATGTGTAAATAAAACGGAGAAACAACACAAGGAGATAACACCGCTGAGCGGACTATAAATATCTCGGGTTGCTAAATAAACCGGCCGGCGTAACCAGGGAATCCAAGTTATTGTTTGTAAAAACTTAAGATTTCGATTGTAAAACTAATTAAAATATAAACTAATGTTTTAAAAATGTGATATTTGGCAAGTGAACATGGTATAACTGTGACATCATAAACCAACGTGGTTGAATGACCAATTTACGACAATAGGGTTTCAGTAAACAGTCGTACTATGGTAGTTAAGCAGCGAGTTACGACATTGTACGGCAAACACACCCCAGACCTGTGTGTGTGTGTGTGTGTGTGTGTGTGTGTGCGTGCGTGCGTGCGTGTTTGTGTGTGTGCGCTAGTAGGCTTAAAAGTGTGATATATTTTATGTGTGAATAAAATTTTTTTATTAAACTCAGTCACAACTCAAATAGTCCCAAATGAGATCTGAGAAAGCAGTTGTTTGTTCACTTTTCTTTCCTGATCGTGGTTCTTTTAAGGACTTGAGGATAACACACTAAGAGGACTGTGTTCTCTGCTGGAATAACTGGGACTAGTTACAGCACTTGCATATTGTTGCCTTATTGTTGGTTTGATTGCTTCTATTTCTCTCCTCATTTGTAAGTCGCTTTGGATGAAAGCATCTGCTAAATGATTAAATGTAAATGTACAAGAGTCTGGAGTGTTTAGAGATATGAAAAGATGGCTGAATAAATGTGCTCAAAGATGAGTTTGTTGTTTTGAGCTGTACTGAAGGCTGGTTTAGCTCTTTGTTCTCCCCTACCTCACAAACTGTACATTTATTGACTTGAATAATATCCAGCTGCCTTCCTGAAGAGCCGAGCGCTCCGTCTAATGAGCTGCCAAAAGAAGAAGCCCGGATATGACATTCCAACTATTCCTCTGGAAACTAATAATTGTTGTGCTGTTTTATTGGGTACAATACAAAAGAAAGGATGTTTATCACCTACACAGCCTGAAACAAATCTATATTCATGTGGGGCATCTTATATGATCAATGAAAGGGCCTTTAGTGGAAAAACAATCCTCCCACCGTTAGCAAATAGATGCATTACATCCGCATTTCTACCATACGCTAAAAGTATTGAACGCAGGCAAATTGCTACAAATGCAAACTGTCGTTTGTGCTGTTTAATTCCACTCCAGCCATGCTAACAGGCTGACACTGCACAGACAGGATGTTGTCAAGGCTCTCGTTCGCTGCACAGTTTTGCATTTCATCTAATCATTGCCAAGATTATTTATGAAATTCTAAACAGCATTGCTCTAGTAGTGCCACAGTATTAATAAAAGCAGTCATGGTGAGAATTTTGGCAGGACGTGTGTGTGTGTGTGTCTGTGTGTGTGTGTGTGTGTGTGTGTGTGTGTGTGTGTGTGTGTGTGTGTGTGTGTGTGTGTGTGTGTGTGTGTGTGTGTGTGTGTGTGTGTGTGTGTGTGTGTGTGTGTGTGTGTGTGTGTGTCTGTGTGTGTGTGTGTGTGTGTGTGTGTGTGTGTTTACCTCTTTCACCTCTTTGCAGCATTTTTGGCCTCCTCTCATAAGGGGTTTAATGAAGCAGTAAATATGAATCTGTCATAAAGAATTCAAGCAGCTGGTACAGCAGGCAGGGTTATCAACATCAGGTTATTAACAGCATCATTAGAAGGGGCCAGGCATGGAGATTACTTCCAGCAGCAGGAGGGGGGACAGCCATACAAACAAATGAATTTCCCTCTGATTAACGTCAGGTTGACTGCATACCCTGAGAGGGATCAGAGAGTGGAGAGCTTTGCCTCTGACATTCGATGGACATGCTGGTGTTAAAATGCAGAAACAGCAGACGGTTTTAAACCCTAGTGAGCTGCCCACATAGTAAGGCAGCATAGTGGTTCCTGATGGGAAGGTTGTTCTAAAAGGTGGGTAGCAATGCTGTTTTATAAGCTTTCTTATAAGCTAAGGTAACATCACAAACTCAGAATGCACTGCCACAAACAGTGAAAAAATGTATCCACACTCTCAGGGAAAAAAAGTGCAAAGATTCTACCTTCAGGGGTACAACAGCTTGTACACTCAAAATGACATCTTTGTACACTATTTAACCCTAAAAGGTTCAGTACCAGTTCTTAAGTACCTTAAGGGGACAATAATAACTAATATGCATATTTTAGGAGAAGATAAGAAACGAAGTTGGCAGGTTGCCCCTTAAAGTGCCTCCACAAAAAAAATGACATTAAACAGTGTATAAATCACTCGTTTTACTAAAATGACTCTGTCCAACACCAGTTAAAGTTACAGCGGGGAGCAGCGTTTCTCTCTTGCCTGATGAGCCCATTGAGATTTAACAGACACCCTAAAATGTGCCGTGGGTTTGGTGAAGGGTAATTGAGAATGAAAGGGGAAAAGTCACATGAGAGCAGGAAGTGCCTCCATCGCGCTATGATTGTGCTTTTTATGTGATAAATCCTGACTCTTGTTTTCGTACGCGAATCGATCGGAATGAATAATGGTGGTGTTAATGAGAAGACTAATCGAAAAGCAAGTCATTAAAATTAAAATTTGAAAAGAGAAAAAATGAAAATGAAAACATGATCTTTGAGGGTTTTTTAGTGAGCAACTAGGCGTGCATTGTTTAGAGCAGAATAAGGTGGATATCCTAATAAAATGAATGCATTAATCTCTCAATTGGGTATTTATCATTAAAGATATAGAGTTTGGAATCTAGCGGTCAAAATGACCGCTTGTGGCAGTTCTAGTAGTTATTGAATTCTGGCACTTCTAGAGTTAAAAAGGGCAGCTGAACATCAGTTGACAAATAAAATATACATGACAGTTTTTAATGCATTCTTATAGTTCCTATTTTGGAAAAAAGTAAAAAAATAATAATAATAATAATTTGTGTGTGGGGGGGGTTTGGGGGGGGAGTGTAATTATTGTTATATAACCTGGAGAAAACAGCATTTATACGGTTACAACTGACTTAAACATGTACTATGTTACCCAATATTTGTGTGCTATGCATTTTATACTTTATACTTTTATATTATAAAGTATTGAGTTGTTAGCTTAGCAACATGCTAAGTTCAAACCCTACCGGAAGGAGTTGTTAAATCTCCAGTGCACTTCATGTGAGAGGTGTCTATAGAGTGCAACTGTCCGGTTCCAGAAGTAAAAACTCTATTCAATTTCTCCACACGGAAATATATTTTGAACGATTACTTATAAACCTTTAAAGCGGCCTTACTGTGAGCTACGAGGTTGTTAATCAATAGTGTTTGCTTTTGTTAAAGCTGTTTGCCAGCATAATTTCAACTTAGTTTTAAAATAATCATGTTTAACAGCAGAATTCATGTAAAAAAAACTACATTACCCATGTTGCTGTACAGAAATTTTAAAATCGAAACAAGCCAAACTTCCTTGAATCGCCAGTCTCTCGACACTCTCAAAATACTTAAATAAATATATATATATATATATATATATATATAATCAACATTTTTCAATGAGTATATTTCTCCATCGTTTTTAATCTGATTATGCTGTTCGCAATGCTTTTTCCGATTGTAGTTTTTCTATCACTAAAGCCGTTAAGTACATTCTTGTACCTTTATATTTTTGTCTGATTTTCAAATACTTTTTTGCTTCGAATCAAAGTCTGTAATGTTATGATTCTCCTCGTAGCTGGTTGGCTTGCTTTATGGCTTATAACACTTCAACAAAGTCTTTTTTTGAAATCCCTATGGGGAAAATGAATGGAAAAAAAATACTTCCTGAACCAGCACCTCTGAAAAAACTGTTGCACTCCACATAGTGATGAACTCCAAAATGTTCGGTTTTAGTTAGGATGCCGCTGTGTAGACAGCAAGACAGCTCACTTAGATGCTGGAACAAAGCTTTTCTGTGCTTTATTATAACAGCTCATTCAGTCAAGTCTCTCGCACCCCACTGTCCGCAGCTGTAACTCATTCCTGCTCATAAATGATTCAGCCCGCTTTACTACACGTAAACTCAACTTTCAAGCCCCTAATATAGTCAAGCTGTCATGCTCTCAGAGTTAGCTCTGCTTTCAGGTTTGGTCTTATTAAATTTGCTTTTTTTTATTATTGCTGTCTGGGGTAGCTGCATCTGTTGCTGTGATTTATGATGGATAGGGCTTATGTATTCCTCGCCTCTTTAATGAATGGCATTTACCGGAGACACAACAGAGGGCGGCAGCCACTGATATCAGTGTTCATCTGATATCACTTTTCCCACTGGGACTGGTTCTCATTCAGTAACTGCCAGGTTTCCAGTTTGCATTTACACGGACATAAAGGGTTCATCAATTACTCATCCTCATGTCATTCCAAATCCATAAGACTTTCGTTTATCTTCAGAACACAAATGAAGTTATTTTCAGTGAAATCTGAGAAATTTCTGTCCCTCCATTGAATGTCTATTCACCCAAAATATGATCAGCTTTTATTCATATATAAACATTGATCAGTGAACGTACATAGAGCACTCAAATTTTAGTAAACAGAAGCTGAAGATGAGCTAAAGTCTTGTGGGTTTGGAACAGCGTGAGAGAGTTATTTTAGTTATTACAAAACATTTTTTCTAGTTTTGTTTTGGACCAGAGTTGAAAAAGATAGTTCATGCAAAAATGAAAATGATCTCATCATATATTCAACCTCATGTCATCTGCATGGCTTCCTTTTTTCTGTGGATCACAAAGAATATATTTAATTTAAAGGAAAGTTGGTTACGAAAAAGTTTTGGTGCCCATAGACTTTCTTTGACTACAAATATTTCTCAAAATATCTTTTTTTGTGTTCCTCAGAAGTAAGAAAATCTCACAGGTTCAGCACAAGTGGAACAGATTGGGCAACAGCCCCAAAGCAGCATGAGCGCATCTTTTTTTGCAGGGCACAATGTCTTTTGCAGTGGTTAGCTGGAGGAATTGAGTGTGATGTATTTACAGTATCTCCTGTGCTCTTTCGTAGCCCCCTCTGTGGCCCCTCAGAACATCCAGATCAACACTTTGTCATCCACACAGCTGGAGGTTCAGTGGGAGCCGCCCCCTGCCGAGACCCAAAATGGCATCATTCAGGGATATAAGGTGACACCCCCAAACCACCCACCTCGTCCAATCTCTCTCATACTCTTATTATCTGTCCTTTTTCTCCTCCCCTCGAACTCTACTGTCATTTCAAGCTCTCTGGGGTGGAATAATAGCTACATTCTGTTTCTTGTGTCTTCATTTTCTTTTCTTGTATTCTCCACAGATTTACTGTATTAGATTATGGCGTTAGACAGTAAGTTTCGTAGAACCCATGAATTAATGATCATGGGTGAGGGTTAAGTGAATATCTGCTGAAATATACATGAAGTTGATTCAGTATATAAGAATGGCTTGGCTGTAAAATGGAATATTCATGTTAATCCAGAAATCCTTGTTGTTTTCATTGAATTCTTCAGTTCTGCTTGATCGGTGAATAAACTATAAAACCACTGCTCATTTCACCTCTTCATTAAAGTGTTTGTATGGCCATTTGTTTCATATAACTATTGTGAATGACATAAATTAGATTTTTAAACATGGTTATGGTACTGAATGTCAATATATCAAAATGTACAACATAGTCAAATATATGACCAAAAAAAACCACAAGTTCTCTGTATTATTGCACAGCTCACATAAAGACTAAATATATACCTGCTTCCCCGGAATCCCAGACAGATGAAACAATTTTTATTT